>NW_027514419.1:0-600000 GCF_048772815.1 Callospermophilus lateralis | reverse complement strand
CTGCAGCACTAAGCCCTGTTGAATCCAAATTTAAAAAGTTTAGAGTAAAAAGGGTTATTTTAAGTTTATCTTTGGGGAATATATACCCCTTCCCAATTCCTTCTTTTTGCTTTAGTAAGTACGTTTTAATAGTTTGATGTGCTCTTTCAACTATACCTTGTCCCTGCTGATTGTATGGGACTCCTGTTATATGAGTGATGCCAAATGATGAGCAAAATTGTTTAAAAGAGGTAGAAGTATAACCAGGGGCATTATCTGTTTTTAACTGTTTTGGAACACCCACAGTGGCAAAATTTTTTAAGCAATGAGCTATAATATCTTTAGTTTTTTTTCTCCGACAAGAAGGGAGCCCATCAAAAATCCAGAAGAAGTATCAACTGTAACATGCAAATATTTTAATTTTCCAAATTCTGGCAAGTTTGTGACGTTCATCTGCCAAATATGGTTAGGTATCAATCCTCTAGGATTGACTCGAAGATTAACGTGTGGTAAAAAGGTCACACAATTTTGACATTGTTTTATTATTTGTCTAGATTTTTCCTTAGTTATTTTAAAGCACTTTTGTAAACTATTAGGATTGACATGGAACTTTTTATGAAAATTTGTAGCTTCTTCTACTATAGAGAAAATATGTATATCATGTGTAGTTTTATCTGCTAAATCATTGTCCAAACTAAGGGCTCCAGGCAATCCTGTATGTGTTCTGATATTTCCTATAAAGAACAGATCTTTTCTGTCCAAGATTAGACTTTGTATAGTGGAAAGCAAAGAGAAAACAGTAGAGGAAGGGGAAATTCTACCAGCATCTTCAAGGGATACTATAGCATTAACTATATTCTGACTATCGGAAAATAAATTAATTACAGAATCTTTAAACATCACAAAAGCTTGTAATACTGCATTAAGCTCTACCTTTTGAGATGATTGTTTGGGTACAAGAAATGTAAAAGTTTGATCAGGTGTAACTATTGCTGCTGTACCATTATTTGACCCATCAGTGAATATATTTGGAGCATTCATGATAGGTGTTTTTCTTGTCATTTTTGGAAAAATTACAGGATGAAATGATCAAAAAGACAATAAAGGATTAGATGGTAAGTGATTATCAAATAAAATATTAGATTTGCACATGATTATTGCCCAAGTATTTAACTCATTAGCTAACTCATCAATTTGATTCAGAGTATATGGAGTAATTATTTTTTTGGGAGAAATTCCAAACACTTTCTTTGCTGCTTTTGTTCTTTTCAGTATTAATTGTCCTACAGCCTCAGTATACCGAGTAAGAATATTGTTAGGGGAATAAGATAAATGCATCCATAATAATGGACCTTCTTGCCAAAATACTCCTGTAGTAATATTTTTTGTTGGTACTACAATAAATAATAAAGACAAACTTAAATCAATTCTATCCAAATGCATATTTTCCATATATGTTTCAATAATTTTTAATGCCTTTCTTGTTTCAGGCGTTAACATGCGGGGTGAATTTGGATCTGATGGACCTTTTAGGATATCAAAAAAGGTTCCAACTCTATTGTGCGTATACCTAGATAAGGCCTTATCCAATTTATGTCTCCTAATAACATTTGAAAGTCATTAAGTGATTTGAGTTGATCTATTCGTACTTGAATTTTTGGTGGACAGATCATGGTTGAGGATAATAGAACTCCTAAATAATTAATTGGAAAATTTAATTCTACTTTATCTATTGTTATCTCTAGTTTATGTTTTTTAATATGTTTTTAAGTGTGGCATAACATTCTAGCAATGTGTTTTTAGCTTTGTGTGCTAATAATATATCATCCATATAGTGAAATATTTGTAGTTCAGGATTTTGATTTCTAAGTGGCTGGATTACTTTGTTAACATAAATTTGACACATAGTTGGGCTATTAGCCATCCTTTGAGGGAGTACTTTCCATTTGAATCTCTGATCAGGACCTTCATGATTCAGTGCAGGGTTAGTAAATGCAAAACATGGACTATCCTAAGGTTGAATTGGAAATGAAAAAAAAAAATCTTTAATATCTATACATAAATCATACCAAGTTTTGGCAAAGCAGATAATTGTGGAATCCCTGATTGAGCATGTCCCATAATAACCATCTCATTATTAATGCCTCTTAAATCTTGCAATAATCTCCATTTACCAGATTACTTTTTGATGACAAAACTGGGAGTATTATGGGGAGATACAGATGGTTTTATATGTCTTCTGCTAATTGTTGTTTGACCAGATCATGGGCTGCTGGTACCTTTTCTTTAGTCAGGGTCCACTGAGGAACCCATACTGGTCTTTCTTATTTCCAAGTAATTTTTATTGTCTTAATGTCCCTTTCTTAAAATCCAACCCATTTCTGTCTGTTCCTTGATCTATTAGTATTGGAGCTGCTATACCTTGATATTGTTTTTCTAATCTTTTTCCTATCCTAAAACCTTGTCTAACCATAATTGTGGGTATATTTTAATTGATGTTTTTTGTTAATTTCAAACCTAATTCATCTAGGACATCTCATCCCCATAAATTTACGGGAAGATGATCCATACATATGGCTATATAGTTCCTTCACATCCTTCAGGATCCTTCCAATCTAATACCATTGCTCTTCGATGGGGATTAGTCGCCAATTCGAGGCCTTGAAGTGTTTGAGTGGAAGGTTGTAATGGCCAATATTTTGGCCATTCTGGACGAGAGATGATGCTAAGTTCTGCATCTGTATCCATTAGCCCATTTAATTCATGTCCTTGAATATTTAGTTTTAGTATGGGGAAAGAATCTAACTTTAGAGAAAACATAGCCAAATCTACATCTGTGCAGCCTAATCCCTTGGAACCTCTTTCTACAACATGACTGGAAAATTTATCATGTAAGCGTGGTATTATTAGTAACTGTGCTATTCTGTCTCTTGGTGAAATTACTGATATACCCTTTGGAGAACTGGCTATAATTTTTATTTCACCTTCATAATTAGGGTCAATTACCCCAGGACTTATCATAAGTCCTTTTAGAGTAGAAGAGCTGCGTCCCAATAATAAGCCTACTGCTCCTTGGGGAAGAGGTTTTTTACCCCTGAGAGAATGATTTGAACTCCCATCTCTGGAGTTAGTACTGCTCTGACAGAGGTGCAGATGTCCAACCCTGCACTCCCTCTGGTTTGTCTGTTGAGGGCTCTGATGGACAATGTGTCTTTGGCACTACCCTGATGGGGTTGCTGGGTTCCTCCAGTGCTCCGTATATTTGTGGTTTGGGGCCCCAGAGCATTGGGTCCCCCTGTCCATTTTCTGGCAACGTAACCTGATGCCTTTCTCCATGATATCATGGATAAACACCTGGTCCCTGTTTGTTTTTTGATAATATACTACCCTCTATGGTGGTTTGAGAATGGCATTCATTAGTCCAATGTCTCCCTCTATGGCATCCTGGGCAAATACCCCGTATTCTGCTCCTTTGATACCTAGTTTTGTTAAACCCTCCTCTTATGGGGCAATTCCTTTTAAAATGTCCTGTTTGTTCACAATTGTAGCATGTTCTTGTCCTGGCATCTAAAGCCTATTTTACTGCAGCTGCCACGACTTGCCCTTGTTCTAAAGCCTGTTTTACTGCAGCTGCCATGACTTGCTCTTGTTCATTAATGTGTCTACATAATTTAATATATGGGAATTGGAGCATTTTAGAAAAATCAGACATCAGTGTGTCTTGTAAAGTCTCAGTAGAGAAACTCTACTTTGGCCCATTTGCTTACCTATTGTTAATTTGCCCAGAATGTCAGGAAGCTCTTTGTCTCAGGGCACACCTTTGTGAAGCCTGAAGCACACAGTTTTCAAATGGAAATGAATGGGCATCACCAGTGGGTATTTGCTAAATTGCTTTGGAAAGGGATGTGTCTGAATCAGCCTCTTTGATCTGTGTGAGGCTGTGGCTTACATTCTCATCACCTGATGGATCATTCCGTGTGTGAATCCATAACCAAAATGGCCAAAAGAGCAGTCCCTGTGCATGAAGTCTCTCACCTTCCTCTGTAAGGCTCCTGACCTCCATCAAGTGAGAATAGGGATTTTTTGTGTCAAATGAGTTCTTCAAAGCCCTGGAGAGTCTAGCACATAGGTTCTTGGGTTTTCTCATGACTCCAGTTCACATAAAAATATCTATACCTGACAGTCAGTAGGCCTCAAATTGGAGAAGCCTAGGCGCATTAAGGGCAGGCCTATTTGATCACACCTGGTTCACAGGAAGGGTGTCCAGGCCACCATGACTTTAGGCAATGAGGGGCAAGGGAGCTTATTTTGGACACTCTCTTGGACTTCGCCGCTCATGGAAACCTCCAGACAGAGCTTAGAATGAGAGTGAATATATGGAAGAAGATGAGGGCCATGTGGGAGTGTTTTGATTTTAATTGTCATCATTTGTGTGGTAGTTGGAAGATATGACTGGGTACACCTGGGCTGAAATCTGGTGTGATTCCCCTTAGAGACTGGGTTCTGGAACTGACCTTAGAGAAGTATTATCATGAAATGTGTTGGGATTTTAGTTGGCCACGCATGAGAGTCACCCTTGGAAACCGAGATCTAGGCCCAGGTTTGCTTTCCACAGAGCACTGGGAATCTCAGCCAGGATATCACATGGTTTTATTCTGAAAGACATGGCAGCCATAGATGAGAGTCAAAACACACATGGACCTCACATTGTAGACAGCAATAGGCCTGGGTTCATGTGACCTTTTGGCCACTCTTTAGGAAGCCTTGCCTCAGAGATTTCACCAGAGCTTTCATTCAAATGAGCTTCCTCACCATTGAATGATTCCTGAATGAATTTAAACCACAATGCCTCCAACATCAATCTTGAAAAATGGCTAGATAAATACCATGAAATTTTTGAAATTCCCATGACCATGAAAATGGTGTAAGAACAGAGATGCCAGTAAGTTGGGGCCTGATGAGAAGTGGGCCTAGAGAAGTTGTGTGCAGGTGTGTGAGAAAATATCTGTGGTGGGGCCATGTGGATCTGCCATTGGCTTCCAAATGGCTTGTAACTGACATGGTGCAGCCAGCATACCCTTCTATGTAAAGGCATCTTTTAATATGCAGAGTTTTCAGGGCAATGTTCAGAATCAAATTGCTATGGTCAAGGATGCAAGCTATGTGGGATTGAAGCCTGGGTGGTACATTATCCTGCAGACCCTGAAACACCGCACTTGACAGAACTCCCTTTAGCACTGTGTCCCAGTTGAATTCCTTGTATTGTGTGAAGCAAATACCAAGCTCGCATTGCAGCAGCAAGAAACACCACGACAAGTGGAGGATGACCGAATGGCTTTAGAGTCCACACAGAAAGAGTTAGCCCCCAGTCCCCACAGTTTACCTACAAAGAGAGAATTCAGCACTGCTGCCTCATGTTCATTAGAAAATAAGAAACCATGTGCTCCAGGTCACTTAGATACATACCCAGCATTGATGGTCTCTCTACAAAGGAAGCTAAAGCTCCTGACAACAACAAATATTTCAAGTGCCCAAACTCAGAGGCAGTTTCTCAAGAAGTCTTTAGTCCAGCAGAGCTCCAATTTTGTCGAATATTTACCTGTTCCTAACTTTTGGAAACTCCTCTACCACCTTCAAGGTTGTGAACTCTTGAGCATATTTCATTCCAGATATGTATTCACAGTTTTTCTAACTCTTCTCCTCTAATTGTGTTTTACTTGGGGCGAAGGTAATGTCAAGGCATTATTCGGGATGAGAGTGGGAAGATTTTTGTGTAGCACATATTTATATACACATTGGATTTATTTTCCTATTTTCCATTCAAAATACTGAATCCCTGAAACTAACCCATACCGTACTAGACTCTGACTAATAATTCTAATATGATGGAGAAAAATAACCCAAAAAGAATAGAAATACAAGCAGTTCAGACAAGGCATAGTGTACAGTTGGACTTGCCTTTTGCATTATACAGGGTAGGAGTTATAAATCTAGTCAATTTTTTGTTGAAATAGTTCTCCATGTGTTTTTTTTATTGGTTATTCAAAATATTAAAAAACTCTTGACATCTTGTATTACATATATTAGATTCAAGTGGATTATGAACTCACATTTTTACTCCAAATACAGATTGCAGAATCACATCGGTTACACATCCACATTTTTACATAATGCCCTATTAGTATCTATTGTATTCTGCTACCTTTCCTAGTCTCTACTATCCTTCCTCCCCTCCCCTCCCCTCCCATATCTCTCTCTACTCCATCTTCTGTAATTCATTTTCCTACTTGTTTATTTTCCCCTTCCACTCACAACTTCTTATATATAATTTTGTAAAACATTGAGGGTCTCCCTCCATTTCCATGCAATTTCCCTTTTCTCTCCCTTTCCCTCCCACCTCATGTCTCTTATTAATGTTGACCTTTTCTTCCTGCTATTCCTTCCTGCTCTGTTCTTAGTTGCTCTCATTATATCAAAGAAGACATTTGGAATTTGTTTTTTTAGGGATTGCCTAGCTTCACTAAGCATAATCTACTCTAATGCCATCCATTTCCCTGCAAATCCCATGATTTTGTCATTTTTTAGTGCTGCGTTATACTCCATGGTGTATAAATGCCACATTTTTAAAATTATTTTGAAAACCTATATTCCAATAAAATAGAAGAGAGTGAAGACATCGATAAATTTTTTAAATCCTATGATTTGCCCAGACTGAGTCTGGAGGATACACACAATTTGAACAGACCAGTATCAATGGATCAGATTGAAGAAGCAATCAAAAGACTACCAACCAAGAAAAGCCCAGGACCAGATGGGTATACAGAGGAGTTTTACATACCTTTAAAGAAGAATTAATACCAATACTTTTCAATTTATTTCAGGAAGTGGAAAAAGAGGGAGCTTTGCCAAATTCATTCTATGAGGCCAACATCACCCTGATTCCGAAACCAGACAATGACACCTCAAAGAAAGAAAACTACAGACCAATATCTCTGATAAAACTACATGCAAAAATCCTCAATAAAATTCTGGCGAATCGGTCAAAAAGGCACATCAAAAAAATTGTGCACCATGATCAAGTAGGATTAATCCCTGGGTGCAAGGATGGTTCAATATACGGAAATCAATAAATGTTATTCACCACATAAATAGACTTAAAATAGGAACCATATGATCATCTCAATAGATGCAGAAAAAGGATTCGACAAAGTACAGCATTCCTTTATATTCAAAACATTAGAAAAACTAGGGATAACAGGAACTTTCCTCGAAATTGTGAAAGCTATCTATGCTAAGCCTCAGGCTAGCATCATTCTGAGTGGAGAAAAATTGAAGGCATTCCCTCTAAAATCAGGAACAAGACAGGGATGCCCTCTATCACCACTTCTATTCAATATAGTTCTCAAAACACTGGCCAGAGCAATTAGAAAGATGAAAGAAATTAAAGGCATAAAAATAGGAAAAGAAGAACTTAAATTATCACTGTTTGCGGATGACATGATTCTATACCTAGAAGACCCAAAAGGGTCTACAAAATAACTACTAGAACTAATAAATGAATTCAGCAAAGTGGAAGGATAAAAGATCAACACGCACAAATCAAAGGCATTTTTGTATATCAGTAACAAAACTTCTGAATCAGAAATGAGGAAAAACACTCCATTCACAATATTTTCAAAAAAAAATAAAATACTTGGGAATCAACCTAACAAAAGAGGTGAAAGACTTATACAATGAAAACTACAGAACCATAAAGAGAGAAATAGAAGAAGATCCATGTGTTTTTAAAGGTAACAAATAGGTGAATTCCTCTCTGCCTTTCTCTGTAGCCAATTCAGCACATGTAATTTCATATACACATATAGAATCCTACCTGTTATCACATGTACATTCTTGTGAGGTGGCTGACTTGGCAGATACAAATTGGGAGAAGAGATCACTCCTCCTAAACACAGTTAGAACTGAAAATTCAACCTATGGGTGAGCTTCTTAGATGAACAACATGATAAATAAAATCATATTCAGTATAATGAATATTTTTGGACCAGTGGATGATATACATTTCATGAAGAATTTCGATTGGCATATATGTTGCTACTTTTTAATGTGTGTGTATGTGTGTGTGTGTGTGTATATATATATATATATATATATATATATATATATATATACTCTCCAAATTTTTCAAAATATGAAATATATGTGTCTTATTGTACACTCCCTAAATTCATTCGTATTCATGTATGTGGATTTATAATCAAATTTTCAAAAGATTATTCTCAGAAATATTCATCCACCTGAAATACATATTTGTTTCCTAGAACTGAAAACTAACTTCAGTGAATGGTGCAAACGAATCCTAATATTTCTACAGTAACTGACCCAATGTCACATCAATGCAAGTAGATTATTATGGAACATGATATGTATTTTGATGTTCATTTTTAGTCAACACTGGTACATTACTATTTCTTCAGTTTATGCCCATTATAAGATATATATTTCATACACAAGTTAGCAAATTTATAGGCATTTGTTTCACTTTCAATAACTTCCTTCTTCAGAACACATGTATTCCTCCATGTTACTTGATAAGACTTTTCATGAGACTTCTTTCTAAACACATTATTTTTGATTTCCATAATCACTTTTGAAGCAAAACTCACACACTCGTGATGATAAAATATAACCCTAATATTACCATTAGAAGTATAACTGGTTGGAATGAATGATTGTATATCAATATAAGATTTCCTGTATATTTTCAGATATCAATTCAATCCGTTATTTAACGTTTACCATTTATATTATTTACTCTCAGTATGGTCTATTCTTGCATTATCTCTATATTCATAGAGAGATGGTACACCTCTTTGTACTCCCAATACTCATTTATACGTCTCCAAAATATTGCTCCCAGAAATGGTGGAAGAAATACTCATGTCACCTGACCTACATATACATTTTATCACAGTAATATTCTGGAAAATAAAGCAAAGGTCACACTTATAATTGTACCAAAGCCTAAATTTAAAGTGAGCATGGATTTCTGAAAACATCCATGACCAAGTTGCCTAATGCTCTCAAATGTCAATGTAATTGTTGACTACATATTTGTTTCTTTCTAAGATTATATATTCAAACTCAACCCTGTTGAAAATGTCTAATCCTATCACTCACTTTAAACTTTGCCTGATATCCTAATGTCTCTATTGATATCTCTTTTCCTTCATAATTTCCCAGTTCATCATTTTGACTGTGCATTTGTGCTGACATTTACATTCACTCTCTACCTGAAACCCAATTGCTAAACAACTTTTGGTCCAAATACTATACTCTCTCTTCTTTCTGAATCTACCGACTATCTCCCAAATCCTACTGACTATCCTTTTTAGAATGGATGTTCTCTTCAACATTCAATCATCCAAGGTACAAGGTCCGATGCCATTGCGTATTGATTCATCTGAGACATCTGTGCAGGACATAATTCAAAGCTAAGTCTCCCAATCAAGGGCCCAATCCCTTTCTGGGCTTCAAATCTTACTTAGATTTCTGTTTTCATACATATATTTGACCTCTATATTCTTATAAATATCGCAGGTTTTCAATACCATTATTCATCCAGCAAAATGATTCCTAACCCAAATCGAACATGTTATTAACCAAAACCATATACTGTTCCCACATTCTAACTTTATAGAAGAGCAGGGACAGTGTTTGTCTTACAATAAGGAATGTAGGGGATATAACACCTGCTGAAAACCTCAAAGTTCCATGCAGAAATAATCCCTGGAGAAGATGTAGGCAGCTATGAAGGACCAGAGAGTGCAAAAGTCTTCTTCCATGGAAAACAGCCTTGTCTGAATGAGGGGTTGTGTCTGAATCAGCCTCTCTGTTCCTAATGTACAGAAGATGGACAAATCCAGCCCTGTGTGGAGAGCTGTTCACGGGTGCCTATGGGTGATATACCATTCTAACTTGTGAAAGTGTCACGGGAAATAGGGGCAGCATCCATCTCATGGGACCCTTGCAAGCAACTGTTAGGACAAAGTGGTTGCAAAGGCAGTGAACTTATTCAGTTCCTAAAGGAAGTGACCTCATCTCTATTCCTTGGTGATGGAACGCTCTGAACTTGCGATATAGGAAGCCAGGCACTCAGAGCCAGTCCCAGTCCCAGTCCCAGTGGGCTCACTTGTTTGGATATTCCAATGACAGAGACAGTCTTTTTTGGTATATACTGATGTGAGGATGGCCAAATGCCAGGAAAGCTTTGAAGACTGGCCTTTCCAGAGAAAGCAAGTAGTGGCTCACCGTGGGCTCCTGACATTTTCAGAGTTGGCCAAGGAGACCATATCTGAGACAGGACAGGCCATTTCAGAGGAACATAGTAAGGCTCACCAGTGAGAGTACACTCTGAATAGTCACAGACCTACTTGGGGAAAGGAGATGCATTTGTGGTTTTAGTTGTGTGTTTGTGGTTTTGTCTCATGTTCTGAGAAAATGTAGGAAAGGCGGTTTGTTTGGTTTGGAGTAAACTGTTTCTAGTAAGTCGTTTGACAAGGCAAGTGTTTCTATGTCTGTGTTTCCCAGTGTGTCTGTGGTTGTAGACATTAGAAAAGAGAATGCATCAATGGATGTGTCCTGTCTAGTAGAAAGCTTCCCAGCATCAATCTTGCCCAATATATAAATGGACTGTGGCTTGCCTTATCGAAGGGCAACACCTTCAAACTTCCTAAGTTTTTGTTACCTTCCTGAATTCTGGCTACACTCCAGAATAGGCTCATGGTTTTCTGTCCAAGATATTTACCACCTCCAAGCTCTGTGATATGGGCATGTACTGGATAGCTGAAGGGAATGGCGAGCATCTCAGAAAACTCAGATATCAGTGTGACCAGTAAAGTCTCAGTGGAGAAACTCTGCTTTGGGGCTTTTGCTTGCCTATTGTTCTTTTGCCCTGAATGTCAGGAAGGACTTTGCCTCAGGCCACCCCTTTGTGAAACCTGAAGTAACCAGTTTTCAAATGGATATAAATGGGCATTACCTGTGGCTCTTTACTTAACTGCTTTGGAAAGGGATGTGTCTGAATCAGTCTCTTGGCCCTGTGTGAGTCTATGGCTTAGATTCCCTACACCTGATGGATGTAAAGAAAAATCCCATGTGTGCATACAAAATCAAAATGGCAAAAATTACAGTCATTGTATATGCAGTCTCTCGCCTTTCTCTGTAAGGTTTCTGACCTCCATCAAGTGAGAATAAGGATCCTTTGGGTCAAATGAATTCTTCAAAGCCATGGAGAGGCTAGCCCATAGGTGCTTCGGTTTTCTCTTGACTACAGTTCACATAAATAATCCAAATGCCACAGTTAAAAGGCCTAAAATTGAAGAAGTGGAAAAGTATTAATGGCAGACCTATTTGATCACTCCTGGTTTATGGTAAGGGTGTCCAGGCCACCCTGACTTTAGGCAAATGAGGGTTAAGGGAGCTTATTTTGGACACTGTCTTGGGCTGCACCCCTTATGGAAAACTCCAGCCAAAGGATATGATGAGTGTCTATATGGAAGAAGATTAGGGCCGTGTGGAGTGTTTTGGTTTTAATTGTGGTCATTTGTGTGGTGGTTGGAAGAAATGACTGGGTCTACCTGTGCTTGAACTCTGGTGTGATTCCCCTTAGAGACTGAGTTCTAGAACTTACCTCAGAGAAGTATTGCCATGAATTGTTTTGGGATTTTAGGAAGCCACGCAATGAAAGTCGCCCTTGGAAACTGAGATCTAGGCCCAGGGTGGCTTTCCACAAAGCACTGGGAATCTCAGCCAGGATATCACTTGATTGTATTCTGAAAGACATGGCAGCCATAGTTCAGTGTCAAAAAACACATGGACCTCATATTGTAGACCTCAATAGGACTGGATTCAAGTGACCTTTTGGCCACTATTTTGGAAGCCTTGCCTTTGAGAGTTCTCCAGAGCTTTCATTGAAATGTGCTTCTTCACCATTTAACGGTTCCTGAATATATTGAAACCCATAGTGCTTGCAACATCATCCTAGAAAAATGGCTAGAAAAATACCGTGAAATTTTTGAAATTCCCATGACCTGGTGGCACTGGAGAACCTTTGGATGTGCTGTTGCTGATCTTGAGTGTGCCAGACAGTGCCTTGATTGACTGGGTTTCATGAAAGTGGTGTAGAACAGAGATGCCAGTAATTTGGAGCCTGCTGATTAGTGGGCCTAGAACAGTGGTGGGAAGGTTTGTGATAAAACATGTAGTGGGGCAATGTGGATCTGCCCTTGGCTTCCAAATGGTTGTTACTGACATGGTGCAGCCAGCAGACCCTTCTTTGTAAAGGCATCTTGTTATATTGAGAGGTTTCAGGGCAATGTTCAGAATCAGGTTGCTATGGTCAAGGGGGAAAGCAATGTGGGATAGAAGCCTGGTTGGTGCATTATCCTGCAGACCCTGACCCACCACTCCCGACAGAAATCCCTCCAGCACTGTGTCCCAGTTGAACTCCATGTATTTTGTGAAGCAAATACCAAACTCCCAGTGCAGCAGCGAGAAACACCACAAAAATTGGAGGATGTCCAAATGGCTTCACAGTCCACACGGGGATACACTTAGCCCCCAGTGGCCACAGGTTACCTACAAAGAGAGAATTCAGCACTGCTGCCTCATTTTCATTGGAAAATAAGAAACAATTTCCTCCATGTCACATAGATGCAGACCCAGCATTGATGGTCTCAGTACAAAGGAAGCTAAAGCTCCTGACAACCACATATAGTTCAAGGGCCCAACCTCAGAGGCAGTTTCTCAAGAAGTCTTTAGGCCAGCAGAACTCCATGTTTGTGGAGTGTTTACCCTGTCCCTTTCTTTTCGAAAATCATCTACCACCTCCAATTTTTCAAAACTGTGAGCATATTCCATTCCAGATATGTATTCACTGATTTTCTAATTCTTCTCCTCTAATGGTGTTTTAGTTGGAGCGAAGGTACTGTCAAGGCATTTTTCTGTATGAGAGTGGGAGGATATTTGTGGAGCACACATTTACATACACATTGGATTCATTTTCCAATTTTTCTTTCGAAATACTGAATCCCCGACACTAACCCCTACCCTACTACACTCTGACTACTAATACTAATAAGATGGAGAAAAATAACTCAAACAGAATAAAAATACAAGCATTTCAGAGGAGGCATGGTGTATAGTTGGACTTGCCTTTTGCATTATATATTGTGGGAGTTATAAATCTAGTCAACTTTTTGTTGAAGTCGTTCTCCATGTTTTTTTTAAAGTTAACCAATATGTGAATTCCTGTCTCCCCTCTCTGTAGCCTATTCACCACCTGTATTTTTATATGCAAACATAGAATCCTACCTGGGACCACACGTCCATTCATGTGAGGTGGCTGACTTGACAGATACAAATTGTAAGGGATCACTCCTCCTAAATGATGTTGGAACTGAAAATTCAAATTATGGGTGAGCTTCCTACTTGATCAATATTATTCATAAATCCATGTTCAGTTAAATAAATATTTTTGGATCTGTCAATGATACATATTTCATTTTGAATTTTGATTGGCATATATATTGCTATTTTTAATGTCTGTGTGTGTGTGTGTGTACACACACACACACACACACACACATATATAGATAGATAGATAGATAGATAGATAGATAGACTCTCCAGATTTTTCAAAATATGAAATATGTGTTTTATTTTACACTCGCCAAATTCATTCATATTCATATATGTGAATTTATAATCAACTTTTCACAAGATTATTCTTAGAAATATTCATTTACCTGAAAAACATATTTCTTTCCTAGTACCGAAAAGGAACTTCAGTGAATGGTGCACACAAATCCTAATATTTCTACAGTACCTGACCCAGTTTAACATCAATGCAAGTAGATTCCAATTGGACATGATGTGTATTTTGACGTTCATTTTTATTCAACACTGGTAGATTACTATTTCTTTAATTTATGCACATCATAGGATATGTATTTCATCCACAAGTTAGGAAATTTATAGGCATTTGATTCACTATCAATCACTTCCTGCTTCAGAGCACATGCATTCCTCCATGTTTCTTGACTGGTCTTTTCATGAGAAAAGGGATGGACGATGCAAGGTAAGGCAACTAACATAGCACCGAACACACCGAAACAGTC
This sequence comes from Callospermophilus lateralis, assembly GCF_048772815.1. Classification (NCBI taxonomy): domain Eukaryota; kingdom Metazoa; phylum Chordata; class Mammalia; order Rodentia; family Sciuridae; genus Callospermophilus; species Callospermophilus lateralis. The sequence continues at coordinate 585,841 of NW_027514419.1, read as the reverse complement.
CTATTTGGTTGCAACCGGATTTAGAGGGCATTGCTTCTATTGTAATCATTTAATCCCCTGAACTCCAAGTTTAGATTGTTTCAGAATTTTGTACCCAACATGTAAGGGAGGCACTCAGAAGTTCACAGTCTGCAGAAGTTCATTAAAAGCAGTTTTTGTTTCTGTTTTTTTTTTTTCTGTTCTGTGCAAGTTAACATTTCAAGGACACCTGGGAGGGGCAGAGCTTTTTTCTTCTCTTTATTTTCTCCCTGCCAGCTTTTACCATGGAGCCCAGTTGGTAACTTCTTTAACTTAGAACTGTAGCCATCTCTGTCAAGCCCCAGCTCAAGGCCAGAGGCCTTGTTCACATATTGCCAGCATTGTGACTGACTCTTTCCAAACACATTATTTTCGATTTCCATAATCACTTTTGTAGCAAAAATAACATATCTTCATGATAAACCATAACCCTAATATTGATATTAGATGTATAAATTGTTGGAATGAATGATTGTATATCAATATAAGATTTCTTATATATTTTCAGATATCAATTCAATAAGTTATTTAATGTGGAACCAGTTATATTATTTATTCACTTATGGTCTATTCATGCATTATCTCTATATTCATTGACACAGTGTATACCTCTTTGTACCCCCTATACCCATTTATATGTCTTCAAATAATTGCTCCCAGAAATGGTGGAATAAACACTCATGTCACCAGATCTCATATACATATTATCACAGTAATGTTCTGGACACAAATGCAAACGTCACACTTATGATTGTACCAAAACCTAAATGGAAAGTGAGCATGGATTACAAAAAACATCCATGTCAAGGTTGCCTAATGCTCTCAAATGTCAATCCTATTGGTGACTACATATTTGTTTCTTCCTAAGATTATATATTCTAACTCAACCCTGTTGAAAATGTCTAATCGTATCACACACTTTATACTTTGCCTGATTTCGTAATGTCTTTATTGATATCTGCTTTCCTACGTTCTTTTCCCATTTCATTATTGTGACTGTTCACATGTGCTGACATTTACATTCACTCTCTAACCGAACCCCTATTGCTAAAGAACTTTTGTTCCAAATCCTATACTCACTCTTCTTCCTAAACCTACCGACTATCTTCTTAATCCTACCGACTATCCCTTTTTGACTGGATTTTCTCTTCTACATTCAATCATCCAAGTAATGTTCGTGCAAGCATCGGAGGAAGAGACCACCAGGAGAGTGTCTCATGCCACAGCAAGAGGTTTATTGGGGGTCCAGCATGCTGTGGCTCAGAGCTCACAAGAATAGAGCAGAGAGCCCTGAGAACAGCTTAAGCAGAGCTTATATACTTTCCTTGAAAAGCGTAGGGACGGAAATTTATTGATGGGTCAGAGCGAGTGGGCGGTTTGCGTGTAACCGGATGAGGGAATACATTCTGCAATTTCGAAGTTGGGGACAGCACAATCTGGGAACAAGGTTAGCAAACAGTTCTCAATATTTCAACAGTGTTTTGTTAAGCATACAAAAAAACAGGAAGTTCCAAGTTCCTTTTTTATTAACCTTTCATTCCCCACTTCTTCTTCTGGCTAATTTTAATCATAATAGTGATTATTGGGGGGTGTCACATTCTATGTCTGCTAGTGGGGTATTACCATAAGTTTAACTTGTCCAATTTGAGCTTGGAAAAAAGAAATCACACGGTTGAGCAAACAGGGTTTTATAGTTAGCTATAATATGGAGATTATTATTGGACAGGCCAGGGGTGATAAAAGCGTAGATAAACAGGGGGACTGTGATAACCAAGACTCAAACCACCCTTTTGGGGCGTCTGTCTCTCATTGACACTCTTCAAGGCATCCTTTTATTTTACTCATAGGTTTTTTTACAACTTCATTATGGTCGGCATAAAAACAGCATTCTTACATCAATGCAGCACAAAGGCCCCCTTCTCTCATGAAGAGGAGGTCAAACCCTCGACTGTTGTGTAAAACAACTTCAGAGAGAGAGGTTAAAGATTCCTGAAAACTGTGATGGAGGTTTCTAATATCTTTAAGTTTTGGTCTATTGCTGCTTCTATTTGGGTCATTTGTTGTGTACCATGGACCAGGGCAGTGGTTCCTGTGACTACCCCTGCAGCAACTCCACTTCCTAATATGATAGGTAAAGTAAGAGATATATGTTCCCAGTGGAACTGGGTTGTATGCCCCCCTGTTTGAACTTCAAATGAACCTGGGTCATTATAGAGCAATCTGGGAAACATCTTCACCATTTCACAATTAATCACATCTGTTGACCATTTCATTAAAACATAAACAATGTTTAAGTATATAGAATTATACTGTTGTAGGGGCAGTCAAGGCAAGGCACCTAAGATAGCACAGAAGACAGGGAAACAGTCCTATTTGGTTGCAACTGGATTCAGCGGGCATTGCTTCTGTTGTAATCAATTAATTCCCTGAACCCCAAGTTTAGGTAGTTTCAGAATTTTGTACCCAACATGAAAGGGAAGGGACTAAGAAGTTCACAGTCTGCAGAACTTCACAAAAAGAAGTTTTTTTCTGTTTTTTTCCTCTTTGGTGGGCAAGTAAAACTTTCAAGGACACCTGGGAGGGGGAGAGCTTTTTCTTCCTTTTCTTTTATCCCCCTGCAGCTGTTACCATGGAGCCCAGTTGGTAATTTTATATCTTAAAAATATAGCCATCTCTATGAAGCCCCAGCTCAAGGCCAGAGGCCTTGTTCACATATTTTGTGAAAAACTATTAAAGGGGTGTCAAGCTTAGGAGTGCTGATTTTTGCAGCCAGTAGCCAAGTAGAGCAGGGCAACAGAAAAACAGGAAGTTTATCTACACTGAACTCTTTTATAGGGACTCTTTTGCTGAAAATCCTAAAGTCATGGTGAAGACTTCTGGAGAAGTTCAGTTAAGATTTTTCTGTGGGCCTGGTACAGAGGGGGAAGACGGGGAAGGCGGAGGGTGAGAGCTGCTCCGTGGATCTGAGAATTAGGAAGGAGAGATATAAAAGAATAATGGGAAAGGGGTTTGGGATTTTCCTAGAAACAAAAACTTGAGCAGTATAACCGGTAGAGCAGAGGGGAAGACGGAAGTGACTATCCCGAAAAGCCTGTGAGGCACTTTAAATTCTTAGTAACCTGTTTTCAGTGATGACAAAGCAACTTTAAAGGTCATTTTCATTACATCTTCAATAGGGGTCTGAGGGATCTCCTAAGCTGGTTTGAGCTTTAGGTTAGCTGGTAAGAGGACCTGGTGCGACCCGGTGCGGGTACTGACAGAGGAAGAGAGGAGTGAGTGGGTGGATGGGTACCTCAGTACCTGCTAACTCAGCAAGGGGGCAATGCTCTGAGAAGCAGCGGAGGTTTGGGTTTTGGATCTAGTAATTGGAGGGGAGAAATAAGGTTGCTGAGGTAGGACTGACAGCAGAGAGTCTGGAGCAGAAAGCTGAGGGTGAGGAACTATTGGAGAAGCATAGTTCAGGATGTGAGGGAAACAGGGAAAAGGCTTCCACATAGGGGAATTTCCTTTCACCCTTTTGAGCACTTGCAGAAGGTAAAAAGGTCACACAGAATTTGAGGATCTAGAGACTCCTCTTGGCGCCATCTGTTTTAGATGTCTAAGTAGTAATATGGCCAATGCTGTGTACTGAATTTGATGAGGATTTTACATTCCACCAGGCAGCCCCTGTATGCTCAAATCCCCATGACTTACAGAAGAAGTCATCTTTTCCCACACTCAGCCATGGCGGTTTGTGGCTTTGATAGTCTGTGGGGCAAACATACTAATATAGGCTAGCCAACCTGCATCTGGCTTGCCTGTCTATACAACCATAATGTTTGTTTCCATTATCTATGGTATGGAAATGATTTAATGGAATTTTAGTGGGATCCTCTTCATCAAGGATATCCTAATAGGAAAGACCTATATCCAGGTGACAAATGTCTGGGTGGAGAGATGGCCACCAGGTTCCTAAGGGGGCTGTATGCAAGATAGACCATACTTCTTGTCTTGTAGGATTTGTGATCAGCCATTGCTGCTGAACGGGCTAATGAGTGTTAGGTCTACTGGTGGCCAAGGGGAAAGTCTATAGCCTTATCTACGTGGCAAATACACAATTTGAACGGGTTACCAGTCTTTTCCAGTTTCCAGCCAGAGTCTGGACAGGTTGCAGGCTTGAGATGAGAGGCATGGATCCAGGAAGTGATTCCGTCTACTTTTACCGCTGTAGGTGTTATAAGTAGCACCTGGTATGGTCCTTTCCAGCGGGGTTCCAGGGATGACACCTGATGTCCTCTTATGTAGAGGAATTCTCTTACTTGATATCGATGTGGAGTCCCCTCGTCCCCAGGTTGGAAGGCAGTGGCCAGCTGTTTCCACAGGTATAGCTGAGTTCTTTCAAGAGATTTAAGTCTGTCAAGCAAGGGTGTGTGGAAGGTATACTTAGGTCTTAGAGTTGGGGTTAGGTCCCTTACCAGAGGAGGGGCCCCATAGAGAATTTCATAGGGGGTGATGTTACACAAAGAAACAAAGGGAGTATTTCTTTCATGAAACAGTGCATAAGGCAGGAGCATAGTCTACCCTTTTATGACGGTCTCTAAGCTTAATTTATTTAAGGTCTCTTTAATGCTTCTATTTATTTTTTCATGTGTCCTGAGCTTTGGGGTCTATAAGCACAATGTAACTTCCAATTAATCCCCAGGGTCCTGGCTAACCCCTGGTTTACCTGGCCCATGAACGCCATTCAATTATCAGACCATATTACATTAGGCAGGCCCTGTCTTTGAAAAATATCTTTCAGGATCTTCTTGACCACGATTTGTGCCGGTTTTTTTTTTTTTTTTTTTTTTGTGGGAAAGGCTTCAATCCATCCTGAAAATGTATCTACAAAGACTAGGAGATATTTAAGTCCATATCTCGCTGGCTTAATTTAGGTAAAGTCCACTTCCCAGAATTGTCCTGGTCTGGTTCCTGGTACGTGCTTTCCTGCAGGAAGCTTGGAATGGTAAGCATTAACCAATTAACAGACCCGACAGGCTTTTGTTACCCATTCAGTTATTTCCATTCACTGTGAGTGAGTTAGTCTAAAACTCTGTTCTTGATCCTACAGGAATGGCTGCAGTTTCTTTGAACTAAGTTGATTGAGTTGATGTACATTTTTAACATAGTGTAGGGCTTTCTGAAATTGCAGGCTGGGCTCAGTGAAGTTGAGGTGTTCAGTGTTAGTGTTCTTAGATGTTATCAAAAGCTTGCTGGTGCTCAAAGGGTCCATTGGAATTGGGCATTCTCATTTAACAGCGGGTATAAAGGAGCAGCTATGAACACAAACCCAGGTCCATAACCTGCAAAAGCCAGCAGTTCCAAGAAACTCTCTATGTTGTCTCCTGTTAAATGAGGGTGGTATCTGCACAACGTTTTGTTTCCTGGGGTCAGTGAGCCATCATTTACAGTGCCTAAGTAAATACCCCAGGAAGATTACTTCTTGCTGGCAAATTTGGGCCTTTTTGGCCAAAGCTCTATACCTGAGTTGAGCAAGCTCAGATAATAGTGCTTGGGTCACAGACTCAAAGTTTTCCTTGGTGTTGGCTGCCAGGAGCAGGACATCCACATATTGAATCAGGGTGACTTCGGGGTGTGTAGCTCTGAAGTTGTTGAGATCTCTGTGAAGGGCTTCATCAAAGAGAGTGGGGGAGATTTTGAACCCCTGTGGGAGTCTAGTCCAAGTTAGTTGACAAGACATTCCTGTTTCTGGGTCTACCCACTCGAAAGCAAACAGCAACTGACTATCTTTATGCAGAGCCAAGCAAAAGAAAACATCTTTTAAGTACAGAACAGTATACCATTGTCACTCAGCCACAGCAGAGTGTTTATTGGGGGTCCAGCATGCTGGGGCTCAGAGCTCACTTGAATAGAGCAAAGAGCCCTGAGAACAGCTTTAACAGAGCTTATATACTTTCCTTGGACAGGGCAGGGAGGGAAATTTATTTATGGGTCAGGGCGAGTGTGCAGTTTGCATGCAACTGGGTGAGGGAGTACATTCTGCAGTTTGGCATTTGGGGATAGCACATTCTGGGAACCAAAATAGCAAACAGTTCTCAAGATTTCAACAGTGTTTTGTTAAGCATACAGAAAAACAGGAAGTGACAAGTGACTATTTTATTAACCTTTCACCAAAGCAAAATGGAAAGTGAGCATGGATTATTAAAAACAACCATGCCCAGGTTGCCTAATGCTCTAAAATATCAATCCTATTGATGACTACATATGTCTTTCTACCTAAGATTATATATTCATCCTCAACCATGTTGAAAATGTCTAACCCTATCACTCACATTATACTTTGCCTGTTTTCCTAATGTCTCTATTGATATCTGCTTTCCAACATATTTTTCCCAGTTCATCATTGTGACTGACTCTTCGTATGTGCTCATATTTACGTTCACTCTCTACCCGAAACCCTATTGCTAATGAACGTTTTGTCCAAATCCTATACTCACTCTTTTTTCAAAACCTACTGACTACCTTCCTAATCCTGCCGACTATTCCTTTTTGACTGGATGTTCTCTAAGACATTTATTCATCCAAGGTACAAGGTCCTCTGCCATTGCATATCGATTTATCTGAGACATCTGTGTAGAACATAATTCAAAGCTAAGTATCGCACTAAAGGGCCCAATTCCCTTCTGGGCTTCAAATCGTACCTAGATTTCAGGTTTTATACTTATATTTCACCTATATATTCTTGTGAATATCGCAGGTTCCTAATACCATTATTTATCCCACAGAATGTTTCCTAACCCAAATAAAATATATTATTAACCCTAACCATACACTGTTCCCTCAATCTAACTTTACAAAAGAGCAGGGACAGAGTAGGTCTTACAATACAGGAATATAGGGAATCTTCCACCTGCTGAGAACCTCAAAGGTTGATGCAGAAATGATCCCTGGAGAAGATGTAGGCAGCTATGAAGGACCTGAGAGAGCAAAAGTCATCTTCCATGGCAAACAAGCTGGTCAGGATGAAGGTATGTGTCTGAATCAGTCTCTCTCCTATTGATATAAAAAAGATGGACCAAAACAACCCTGTGTGGAGAGCTTCTCCTGGGTGTCTATGGTTGATATACCATTCTAACTTCTGAAAGTTTCACAGGAAGTAGGGGCAGCCTCCATCTCAAGGGACCTTTGGAAGCAACTGTAAGGACAAAGTGGTTGCCAAGGCAGTGACCTCATTCCCTTCCTTTAGGAATTGACCTACCTCACTTCTTTGGTGATGAAACTCTCTGAACTTGAGATCCAGGAAGCCAGGCATCCAGATGCAGGCCCAGTCCCATTCCCAGTGGGCTCACTTGTTTGGATTTACCAAGGAGAGAGTCTGTCTCTCTTGGTACCTAATGGTTTAAGGATGACCAAATGCAAGTAGAGCTCTGAAGACGGGCCTTTCCTGAGAAAGCAGGTAGTGGTCAGCACAGGCTCCATACAACTTCACAGAGATGGACAAAGAGACCAGATCTGAGACAGGACAGGCCATTTCGGGGGAACATACTATGGCCCACAAGTCAGAGGACACTCTGGATACTCACAGACTTACTTGGGGAAAGAGGTGCCTTTTTGAGAGTGGGTGTGAGTTTGTGGTTTTGTCTCATGTTCTGAGAATAGGTGGGAAAGGCGGTTTGTTTGGTTTAGAGTGGACTGTTTCTAGAAAGTCCTTTGACAAGGTGAGTGTTTCTGTGTCTGTGTATCCCACTGTGTTCTTGGTTGTACACATTAGAAAAAGGAATGCATCAATGGATGTATCCTGACTAGTAGAAAGCTTTCCAGCATTCATCCTGCCCATTTTAAAAAAGGACTGCTGGTTGCCTTTTCGATAGGCAACACCTACTAACTTTCTAAGTTCCTGTTTTCTTTCTGAATTCTGGCCACTCTCCAGAATAGGCTCATGGTTTTTTGTCCAAGATATATATACCACCTCCAAGCTCTGTGACATGGCCATGTACTGGATTGTTGAAGGGAATGACAAGCATCTCAGAAAACTCAGATATCATTGTGACTAGTATAGTCTCAGTGGAGAAACCCTGCATTGGGATTTGCTTACTTATTGTTATGTTGCTCTGAAGTCAGGAAGGTCTCTGCCTCAGGCCACCCCTTTGTGAATCTTGAAGAAAACAGTTTTCAAATGGAAATGAATGGGCATCACCTGTGGCTCTTTGCTTAATTGCTTTGGAAAAGGATGTTCTGAATCAGCCTCGTGGCCCTGTGTGTGGCTGTGGCTTAGATTAGCAGCGCCTGATGGATATAAAGAAAGATCCAATGTGTGCATCCAAAACCAAAATGGCAAAAAGATCAGTGATAGTGGATGAAGTCTCTCGCCTTCCTCTGTAAGGTTCCTGACCTCCACCAAGTGACAATAGGTATCCTTTGGGTCAAATGAGTTTTTCCAAGCCTTGCAAATTTACTTTGGTTTCCTAATGACTCCAAATCACATAAAGAATCTATACCTGACAGTCAGTAGGCCTCAAATTGGAGAAGCAGAGCAGTATTACAGGAAGAACTATGTGATCAATCCTGGTTCACAGGAAGGGTGTTCAGGCCACCCTGAGGTTAGGCAAATGAGTTGCAAGGGAGCTTATTTTGGACACTCTCGTGGGCTGCGCCATTCATGGAAGCCTCTAGCCAAAGGTTATCATGAGTGTATGTATGTAAGAAGATGAGTGCCATGTGGGAGTGTTTTGGATTTAATTGTGGTCATATGTGTGGTGGTTGGAAGAATGACTGGGTCCACCTGGACTTGAACACTGGTGTGATTCCTCTCAGAGACTGAGTTCTGTAACTGACCTCAGAGATGTAATTGCTTTGGAAAGGGATATGTCTTAATCAGGCTCTTGGCCCTGTTTGAGGCTGTGGCTTAGATTATCAGCAACAGACGGTCTAAGAAAAGATCCCATGTGTGCATCCAAAACCAAAATGGCCAAAAGAGCAGTCATTGTGGATGAAGTCTCTCGCCTTCCACTGTAAGGTTCTGAAAGAATAAAACAAATTGAAATTGAAACGTAAACAACCAGATTTTGTAAAGTTTCCAAGCTGCACTCAGAACCTAAAATTCCTGTGGCAGTTAAGACAATTCCTGAAACTGCCCATTAGATGTGTGTTGAAATCTTCCCTGAACACCTAGTTACTTAACAACCCCTTCCCAGAAACCGTGCAGCTCACCACGTATACATCTCAGGGCTTCAACCAATAAATTTAAACGTATACCCCTTCTCAGGGCTGACCAATCACTCCCTGCCTGACCTTTTCCCGCCAATGAATGTGCTAATCATGTTTAAGAGTTGTTATTTGATTTTCCCGTGGTACATGATGATTTCCTAAAGGAGGCAATGATGTATGTAAATCCCTGCTCTCTCTAAAGAATGTATATATACTCTGCTCAAGTTGTTCTCGGGGCTCTTTGATTTTTGGTCCTCTGAAGTGAGCTCTTAGCCCCAGCATGCTGGACCCCCAATAAACCCTTTGCTGATGCATGAGAAAACCTCTTTGTTGTCTTTTCCTCTGACGTTCGCCGCACCTATTTATCTGGAGGCCCCAGGTGAGATATCCGGCAGCGGTGGACGAAAGACCTCAAGGGACTCCTCTCGGGGTTAGTAAGGAGCCTATTTCTGGTTTCGGATTTCAAGTCAGGGCATGGCAAAGTGGCTGTTGGTGAAGAGCATTAGCTCTCTCCTATGGTGTGACAGACCTGTCACAGAGCCCAAGGTCACGTTTCTGGGGGACACTCCGGAAGACTAGGGAAATCAAAGAATAGTAGTTTCCTCATCTCAGTTACATTTTGCTTCAGGATTCGGTTTGCCAGCCCATCAGGTTTTGCCGGCTACTCAGTTTGGTTCATTGTCCCGAACTCATGTTGAGTTTACTGTCTGTCTTTATTGCCTAACCCATTAAGATTTACCAGTTACTCAGTTCTAATCTTTTTCTTGGAGTCATGTTAAACATTTACTGTTTGTCTTTTTCTGTGTTGTGTTTGTGTCTTCAAAGTCCCTGTTTGAGTAATTCCCATTATGGGACAAAGCACATCCTCTTCTCTGTCTCCGACCCTTGATCATTGGACTGATGTCCGCTCAAGGGCCCAGAATCTTTATTTTCCAGTAAAACGCTGTACCTGGCAGACTCTCTGTGCTTCAGAATGGCCCATCCTCGAAGTTGGATGGCCCCCAGAAGGATCCTTCCACTTTCCTCTAATCCGAAAAGTCAGAGATATTGTCTTTCAGCTTTGACCACGTGGCCACCCAGATAAAGAGCCATATACCCCTTCCCCCATGATCCTATCATTCAAACCATCCACTCCTCCCCCTCTTCCTTCCATTCTCCCTGAGTCACAAGACTGGACACTCCTCCCCCTCCTTATCGTCTACTCTCCCTCCCCAACCCCCAACACAGTTCCTGATGATCCTCCAACCGCTGACTCAGCCTCTCCACTGCTATAGGCAATTGGGCCAGACCCAAGCCCTCCAGGGGACTTCTCTGCAGCAGCAGCAGCCCCTCCTCCCCTGGAGGAAGCTGGGCAACCTAAAGGAACCCACCGGCGGCGGATAATAGAAAACTCAGAAGCCCCTGTGATACTCTCTTTCCGTCCCTATGGGCCCATGAACCGACCCAACTGGGACCCCAACACCTTTGAAGGTAAGAAGCATCTGTCCACTTATCGCCGGGCTCTAATAGCGGGTCTCCGAGTGGCCGCCAGAGGGCTGACCAATTTGGCCAAATTAAGAGAGATTATCCAAGGGCCTAATGAGTCTCCCTCTATGTTTCTGGAGAGAATTATGGAAGAATATACTCCTTTTGATCCTCAGGCAGAGGACCAAAATGCATCTGTTACAATGGCCTCTATTGAGCAGGCTGCCAAAGATATTAAGAGAAAGTTACAATGTCTAGATGGATTACAAGATACGACCTTAAGAGATTTAGTCAGAGAAGCTGAGAAAGTATATTATAAGAGAGAAACTGAGGAGGAGAGGGAACAGAGGATAGAGAAGGAAAGGGAAGAAAAGGGGGAAGAAAGGAGCAAAAGGCAGACTAAAACATTGGCTAAGGTTTTGTTCACAGCAGCAAATATGCCAGAAGATAAAAAGCTTGGAGTCAGGAAGGGATACTTGGGCCCATGCCAAAGGCTGCCCCTGGCCTCAGATCAATGTGCCTAGTGTAAAGAAAAAGGACACTGAGCCAAAGAGTGCACCCAAAAGAAGCAACCACGCCAGCATGCCATGCTGACTCTAGAAGAGGACTAGGAATGTTGGGGCTCGGATCTCCTCCCCGAGATCAGGGTAACATTTGAAGTGGAGGGGACTCCAGTGAACTTTGGAGCGGATACAGGAGCAGTATTCTCAGCCCTTAAGACCCCACTGGGCTCCTATCAAATAAATGGTCCCTAGTTCAAGGGGATAATGGCAGTACATATCGGGCTTGGACAACTAAGAGGATTATGGATGTAGGAAAAGGAAAAGTCCAACACTCTTTCCTAGTAATCCCAGAGTGCCCAGCCCCATTGATGCACAGGGATCTGCTTACCAAACTCGGGGCTAGAATAACTTTTAACCCTGATGTTCCCGAAGTGGATGTTCTAAAGCCTTCAGTGAAACCTCCCATAGTCACAGCATTGACTATGTCCCTTGAAGATGAACATCAACTCTTCGTGCTCCCTAGGACTGATCAAAGAGGCAAACTACCACAGAAATGGATAAAAGATTATCCGAATGCCTGGGCAGAAACTGCTGGGTTAGGTCTAGCAATAAAACTACCTCCAATAGAACTAGAATTAAAAGCCTCTGCCTCTCCAATCAGTGTTAAACAATATCCTCTAGGCAAAGAAGCTAAAGATGGGATAAGTCCCCATATTCAGAAATAATTGGCCCTTCGGGTCCTAAGGCCCTGTCAATCAGCCTGGAATACCCCCCTGATACCAGTAAGAAAGGCAGGAACTAGGGACTACTGTCCTGTTCAAGACCTAAGAGAGATAAACAACAGAGTGCAGGACATTCACCCAACAATACCCAATCCATATAATTTGCTTAGCACTCTGAATCTGGAGCGGGAATGGTACACTGTGCTGGACTTAAAAGATGCTTACTTCTTCTTGCCCCTACATAGGGACAATCAGTTTCTGTTTGCTTTCGAGTGGATAGACCCAGAAACTTTAACATATGGCCAACTAACCTGTACTAGACTCTCACAGGGGTTCAAAAACTCCCCCACTCTCTTTGATGAAGCCCTCCACAGGCCTCAGAACTGCACACCCCGAAGTCACCCTACTCCAATATGTGGATGATCTGCTACTGGCAGCCAACACCAAGAAGAACTATGAGTCTGGGACCCAAGCACTATTATCCGAGCTTGTTCGGCTTGGATATAGGGCTTCTGCAAAAAGGACCAAATTTGTCAGCAAGAAGTAATCTTCCAGGGTTATTCTCTTAGGGGTGGCAAAAGATGGCTCAGTGAGCCCAGAAAACAAACCGTTGTGCAGATACCGCCCACATCTAATAAGAGACTATTCAGAGAGTTTCTTGGGACTGCCGGCTTTTGCAGGTTATGGATTCCTGGGTTCGCATCTCTGGCTGCACCTTTATACCCGCTTATAAATGGGGATGCCCATTTCAAATGGACCCCTGAGCACCAAAAAGCTTTTGATAATGTCAAAAAAAGGCACTGCTATCTGCTCCAGCTTTAGCACTCTCAGAAGTAGAAAAACCCTTCACTCTCTACATCGAGAAAACGAAAGGAATAGAACTGGCAGTGTTCACTCAGACTTTGGGACCTTGAAAAAGGCCGGTAGCATTCTTATCAAAAAAATTGGACCCAGTGGCTAGCGGGTGGCCAAATTGCTTAAGAGCGATAGCAGCGGCAGCCCTTCTAAAAAAAGATGTTCATAAATGAACGTTGGGACAGAAGCTAACCATTATAGCCTCCCATGCCCTGGAGAGCATCATCTGTCAGCCTCCAGAGAGGTGGCTATCAAACTCCAGAATAAACCACTACCAGAGCCTCTGGATTAGCAAAGACAGAATAACTCTGGGACCCCCTGCTCCACTCAACCTGGGTACACTGCTGCCAGAAGAATCATCAGAACCCATCACTCATGAGTGTCAACACATACTGGCAGAGGAAACCAGTATAGGATGAGACTTGAAAGATCCAGCCACTGCCTCACCCAGAAGTCGTATGGTTTATAGACGAGAGCAGCTTCCTCCAAGATGGTAAGCGGCGGGCTGGAGCAGCAATAGTTAGCAAAACTAATGTCATCTGATCCTCTGGTCTCCCAGAAAAGACATCAATCCAAAAGGCAGAACTGATTGCCCTTCCGAAAGCATTGGAACTAGCAACAGGCAAAAGGGCCACCATATACACTGATAGCCGCTATCCATTTGCCAATGCTAATGTGCACAGGGATATTTACCAGCAAAGGGGGCTATTAACCTCTGCTGGGAAAGAAATAAAGAACAAAGATGAGATCCTCCACCTTCTCTCAGCAGTGCAGAGCACTAAGGAACTAGGTATAGTGCACTGTCCAGGGCACCAGAAGGGAAACGACCCCATGGCGGTTGGAAACAGAAGGGCAGATGAGGAAGCTTAATTGGCAGCCCTAAACGTAGTGACTCTGGTAACTTTTTCCACACTGGGGGGAACAACAATCAGGAGATTTGGCCGCACTGGAACATTCAGGCAATTTATCATCTGAGGAGACAGATACAGGACTCTGGGACCCTTCAGAGCCAAGTTTACTATTTCAAAAAGCCCACCTTTATGTCAAAGACGTACACCAACTCACCCACTTAGGCTGAAAAAAGTTATAGGCACTTCTAAAGGACCGGAGAAAGGACTTATTATTGACTGACTCACAGAGGAAAGAAATAGCTGAGCAGGTGACTAGAGCTTGTCAAGTCTGCCAGTTAGTTAATGCTTACCCATCCAAGCTTCCTGCAGGAAAGCGCTTACGAGGAACCAGAACAGGACAATTCTGGGAAGTGGACTTTACTGAAATTAAGCCAGCAAGGTACGGACTTAAATATCTTCTAGTCTTTGTAGATACTTTTTCAATATGGTTTGAAGCCTTCCCCATGAAGAAACAAAAGGCTCAGAGGGTGGTCAAAAAGATTCTATAAGATATTTTTCCAAGGTTCAGCCTGCCTAAGGTAATAGGGTCTGATAATGGACTGGCATTCGTGGCCCAGGTAAGTCAGGGATTCGCCAGGACCCTGGGGATTAATTGAAAGTTAAATTGTGCTTATAGACCCCAGAGCTCAGGACAGGTAGAAAGGATGAATAGAACCATCAAAGAGACCTTAACGAAAAAAGCTTGGAGACCGGCATAAAAAATTGAACTCTGCTCCTACCTTAAGCACTGTTTCGTGCAAGAAAAACGCCCTCTGCCTCTTTGTGTAAACTCACCCCTTATGAAATTCTCTATGGTCCCCCTCCTCCAGTAAGGGACCTAACCCCAACTCTGAGACTTAATGATTCCTTTCACACACTCTTTCTTGACAGACTTAAAGCCCTTGAACAAACCCAGCACCCAGCGATACCTGTGGAAACAGTTGGCCACTGCTTATCAGCCTGGAGATGAGGGAACCCCACATCGATATCAAGTGGGAGACTTCATCTACATGAGATGGCATTAGGTGTCATCCCTGGAACCCCACTGGAAAGGACCATACCAGGTGCTGCTTATAACAACCACAGTGGTGAAAGTGGATGGGATCACTTCCTGGATCCATGCCTCCCATCTCAAGCCTGCGCCCTGTCCGGACTCTGGCTGGAATCTGGAACAGACTGGTAACCGTCTCAAGTTGTGTGTCTGTCATGTGGGTAGGGCTATGGATTCTTCCCCTGACCACCAGCAGTCCTAATCCCCATCAGCTTGTTCAGCAACAATGGCAAGTTATAAATCCTACTGGGCAAGTAGTGTGGTCTATTTCACATACAGCCACCATATGGACTTGGTGGCCATCTCTCCACCCGGATATTTGTCAGATTGCCATAGGCCTGTCTGACTGGGATCTCCCTGACATAGAGGACCCCCACAGAGATCCCACTCAACCCCAAACCAGGGCAACATAGACCACCTTCACCCATGAATTATGGATATCATCTTCCGCAGCTCAGGTGTAAACTAGCCAATCTTGATTTTTATGTGTGCCCAGCTGATTTCCGAAGTCGCAAACAGGCCCAAACCTGTACAGGACCCAGTGACTTTTATTGTAGATCTTGGGGTTGTGAACAAACGGGAGCTGCATGGTGGAACCCAAACTCCCCCGACAGTACGATTCAGGAAGAAAAAAATGACACCTTGATTGATCCCAAGAAATGTGCTGCTAGCCAAGTGGTGTCAAAAACTCACTGTGGAAAGAATAGTCTATGTTACCCCCTCATTTTAACTTTCAATTCCAAAGGAAGGGGCTACCTCAGAACAGCATGGCCTATGGGAAATACGTGGGGAATGCGATTCTATATATATGGCCCTCGTTATGACTTTGGTCACTGGTTCAGCATCCGGCTGAAAAAGGAAGAAAATATCACAGCAATAGAGCCCAATCCCCTCAACCCAGGAATTAAGCCTCCTAAACCTCCCATGGCTAGATCTACCATAACCCCTCTACCATCTCATACTTCCTGGTTTCCGTCTTTGCCTACTGCCCCAGTCCAGAGTACAGCTGACTCCTCCCCCTGGGAACTAATTAAAGGAACCTTTATTGTACTGAACTCCAAACAGTCAGAACTCCTTGCATTTCAGCCCAGGTATTTGACATCTCTGTAAATTATTGTGTAATGGTGCAGATACTCCCCAGGGTGCTCTATTATGATGTAGAATCATTTGAAGGTCTACTAGGGGGAGAAACAACCCGATTTTGCGGGGAGCCAGTGTCCCTTACTCCCGCCATCCTATTGGGGATAGGAGCTGCTGCAGGAGTGGGTATGGGAACAGCTGCTACTATATGTGGGTCACAACAACTGGCCAGATTAGAAACAGAAATAGATAAAGACTTGAAGACGTTAGAGACCACCATCACAGCTTTGCAGGAATCCTTAACTTCTCTCTCTGAAGTTGTTTTAAAGAACAGGCGAGGATTAGACCTCCTCTTCATGAGTGAGGGGGGCCTCTGTGCTGCACTGAGAGAAAAATGTTGTTTTTATGCTGACCATACTGGAGTTGTAAAAGAATCCATGAGTAAATTGAGAAAATGCCTTGAAGAGCACCAGAAAGATAGGGAGATTCAACTAGGGTGGTTTGAGTTATGGTTTACCCAGTCCCCCTGGTTAACTACACTCCTATCAGACTTAGCTGGACCCTTGATCATCCTTATGGTGTTGCTAACTGTAGGACCTTGTTTACTTAACCACATAGTTTCCTTTCTCCAGGCTCAAATTGGGCAGGAAAAACTCATTGTAATCAGACAGAAATACGGTCCACTGGCAGAAATAGAATGTGAGACCCCGCAATAATTATGATTTATTACGTTTAAGATCAAAAGTAGTAAGAAAAAGGATTGGGAAATGAACGAATTAAAGAAATTGAAATTGAAACATAGAACCAGTTTTTTTAAAGTTTCCAAGCTGCACTCGGAACCTGAAATTCCTGTGGCAGTTAAGACAATTCCCGGAACTGCCAATTAGATGTGTGTTGAAATCTTCCCTGACCACCTAGTTACTTAACAACCGCTTTCCAGAAACCGTGCAGCTCACCACATATACATCTCAGGGATTCAACCAATCAGTTTAAACGTATACCCCTTTTCAGGGCTAACCAATCACCCCCTACCCGACCTCTTCCCGCCAATGAATGTACTAATCATGTTTTAGAGTTGTTATTTGGTTTTCCCGTGCTATGTGTTGATTTCCTAAAAGAGGATATGATGTATGTAAAGTCCCTGCCCTCTCTAAAGAATGTATATAAACTCTGCTCAAGTTGTTCTTGGGGCTCTTTGTTCTTTGCTCCTCTGAAGTTAGCTCTGAGCCCCAGCATACTGGACTCCCAATAAACCCTTTGCTGTGACATGAGACAGTCTCTTGATGGTCTTTTCCTCCGACTTTTGACCGACCTTTTCACCTAAGAAGGACCTGAGAGAGCAAAAGTCAACTCCATGTCAACTTCCATGTCAAACAACCTGGTCAGAATGAAGGAATGTGTCTGAATCAGCCTCTCTCTTCTTAATGTAGATGAAATGGACCAAACCAGGCCTGTATACAGAGCTTTTCCTGGGTGCCTATGGTTGATATACCATTCTAATTTGTGAAAGTGTCACAGGAAGTAGGAGCAGCCTCCATCTCATGGGACCATTGGAAGCAACTGCTAGGACAAAGTGGTTTTCCAAGGCAGTGACCTCATTCAGTTGCTAAAGGAAGTGACCTACCACACTTCCTTGGTGATGGAACTCTCTGAACTTGGGACCAGGAAGCCAGCCACCAAGAGCAAGTCCCAGTCCTAGTCCCAGTGGTCTCAATTGTTTGGATTTACCAAGGACAGAATCAGTCTTTCTTGGTACATACTTATGTGATGATGGCCAAATTCCAGGAGAGCTCTGAAGAGGGACTTTTCTGAGAAAGCAGGTAGTGGCTCAACCATGGCTCCTGACAACTTCAAAGAGTTGGCAAAGAAGACCAGATCTGAGGCAAGACAGGCCATTTCAGGGGAACATAGTATGGCCCACCAGTCAGAGGACACTCAGGATAGTCACAGACATACTTGGGGAAAGGAGGTGCCGTTGTGGGTGTCGGTGTGAGTTTGTGGTTTTATCTCATGTTCTGAGAATAGGTAGGAAAGGCAGTTTGTAGGTTTGGACTGGAAAGTTTCTAGAAAGTCGTTTGACAACACGAGTGTTTCTATGTCTGTGTATCCCACTGTATTCGTGTTGTAGACATTGAAAAGCAAATGCATCAATGGTTGTGTCCTGTCTAGTAGAAAGCTTCCCAGCATTCATCCTGCCCAATTTAAGAATGTAGAGCGGCTTGCCTTATGGATGGGGAACACCTACTATCTTCCTAAGTTCCTCTTTTTCTCCTGAATACTTGCCACTCTCCAGAGTAGCCTTATGGTTTGGTGTCCAAGATATGTACCACCTCCAAGCTCTGTGACATGGCCATGTACTGGATAGTTGAAGGGAATGGGAGCATCTCAGAAAACTCAGTTATCAGTGTGACCAGTAAAGTCTCAGTGGAGAAACCCTGCTTTGGGCCATTTGCTTACTTATGTTTCTATTACCCTGAATGTCAGGAAGGTCTTTGCCTCAGGCCACCCCTTTGTGAAGCCTGAAGAAAACAGGTTTCAAATGGAAATGAATGGGCATCACCTGTGGCTCTTTGCTTAATTGCTTTGGAAAGGGATGAGTCTGAATCAGCCACTTGGCCCGGTGTGACAGCAGTGGCTTAGATTCTCAGCATCTGATGGACCTAAAGAAAGTTTCCAAGTGTGCATCCAAAACCAAAATGGCCAAAAGAGCAGTCATTGTGGATGAAGTCTCTCGCTTTCCTCTGTAAGCTTCCTGAGCTAAATCAAGTGAGAATAGGGATCTGTGGGTCAAGTCAGTTCTTCAAAGCCCTGCAGAGGCTAGCCGATAGGTGCTTGGGTTTTCTCATGAAACCAATTCACATAAAGAATCTATTCCAGACAGTCATTAGCCCTTAAATTTGAGAAGCGGAGCAGATATAGAGCAGGCCTATTTGATCACTCTTGGTTCACTGGAAGGGTGTCCAGGCCACCCTGACTTTAGGCAAATGAGGGGCAAGGCTGCTTATTTTGAACAGTGTATTTGTCTGTGCCCTTCATGGAATCCTCCAGCCAGAGTTCATGATGAGTGTCTATGTGGAAGAAGATGAGGGCCATGTGGGAGTGATTTAGTTTTAATTGTGGTCATTTGTGTGGTGGTTGTAAGAGATGGCTGAATCCACCGGGGCTTGAACTCTGGTGTGATTCCTCTTAGAGACTGCGTTATGGAACTGACGTCAGAGAAGTATTGCCATGAATTGTGTTGGAATTTAACGAGGCCACGCATGAGAGTCGCCCTTGGAAACTGAGATCTAAGCCCAGAGTGGCTTTCCACAGCACACTGGGAATCTCAGCAGGATATCACATGATTTTATTCTGAAAAACTTGGCAGCCATAGTTGAGAGTCAAAACACACATGGACCTTACATTGTAGACCTCAATTGGCCTGGCTTCATGTGACCTTTTTTCCACTCTTTGAGTTCTCCAGAGTGTTCCTTGAAATGTGCTTCCTCAAAATTTAATGGTTCCTTAATGAATTGAAACCCACAGTTTCTCCAACTTCATCATAGGAAATGGCTAGATAAATACTCTGAAATTTTTGAAATTCCCATGACCACCTGCAACTGGAGAATATTTGGATGTCCTGTTGCTGATCATGAGTATACCAGAGAGTGCCTTGATTGACTGTGTTTCATGAAAATGGTTTAGAACAGAGATGCCAGTATGTTGGTGCCTGCTGAGTAGTGGGTCCAGAGCTGTTGTGTGCAGGTTTGTGATGAAACATCTGTGGTCGGGCCATGTGTATCTGCCATTGACTTCCAAATGAATTGTGGCTGACATGATGCAGACAGGAATCACTAATATGTCTGAAACCACTCCATTAAAGGCATCTTGTTATATGGAGATGTTTCAGGGCAATGTTCAGAATCCGGTTGCTATGGTCAAGGGGGTTAGCTATGTGGGATAGAAGCCTGGTTGGTGCATTCTTCTGCAGACCCTGACCCACCACAAGTGACAGGACTAACTCCAGCACTGTGTCCCAGTTGAACTCCTTGTATTTCTTTTTTTTTTAATTAATTTTTATTGTAGGTTGTACAAAACATTACATAGTTCTTGATATATCATATTTCACACTTTGATTCAAGTGGGATATGAGCTCCCATTTTTACCCCATATAGAGATTGCAGAATCACAACAGTTGCAGAACCATTGTTTTACATATTGCCATTCTGGTGTCTGTTGTATTCTGCTGCCTTTCCTACCCTCTACTATCCCCCCTCCCCCCTCCCCTCCCCTCTTCTCTCCTTACCCCCTCTACTGTAATTCATTTCTCCCCCTTATATTTTTCCTCCTTTTTCCTCACTTCCTCTTCTATGTAATTTTTTATACCCCTGAGGGTCTCCTTCCATTTACATGCAATTTCCCTTCTCTCTCCCTTTCCCTTTCACCTCTCATCCCTGTTTAATGTTAATCTTCTTCTCATGCTCTTTGTCCCTACTCTGTTCTTAGTTACTCTCCTTATATCAAAGAAGATATTTGGCATTTGTTTTTAAGGGATTGGCTAGCTTCACTTAGCATAATCTGCACTAATGCCATCCATTTTTCTCCAAATTCTAAGATTTTGTCTTTTCTTAATGCAGAGTAATACTCCATTGTGTATAAATGCCACATTTTTTTATCCATTCGTCTATTGAAGGGCATCTAGGTTGGTTCCACAGTCTTGCTATTGTGAATTATGCTGCTATGAACATGGATGTAGCAGTGTCCCTATAGTGTGCTCTTTTTAGGTCTTTAGGGAATAGACCGAGTAGGGGAATAGCTGGATCAAATGGTGGTTCCATTCCGAGCTTTCCAAGAAATCTCCATACTGCTTTCCAAACTGGCCACACCAATTTGCAGTCCCACCAGCAATGTACAAGAGTAACCTTTTCCCCACATCCTCGCCAGCACTTGTTGCTGTTTGACTTCCTAATGGCTGCCAATCTTACTGGAGTGAGATGGTATCTTAGGGTGGTTTTGATTTGCATTTCTCTGACTGCTAGAGATGGTGAGCATTTTTTCATATACTTGTTGATTGATTGTTTGTCCTCCTCTGAGAAGTGTCTGTTCAGGTCCTTGGCCCATTTGTTGATTGGGTTATTTGTTATCTCATTGTTTAATTTTTTTAGTTCTTTGTATATTCTGGATATTAGGGCTCTATCTGAAGTGTGAGGACTAAAGATTTGTTCCCAGGATGTAGGCTCCCTATTTACCTCTCTTATTGTTTCTTTTGCTGAGAAAAAACTTTTTAGTTTGAGTACGTCCCATTTGTTGATTCTAGTTATTAACTGTTGTGCTATGGGTGTCCTATTGAGGAATTTGGAGCCCGACCCCACAGTATGTAGATCATAGCCAACTTTTTCTTCTATCAGACGCCATGTCTCTGATTTGATCTCAAGTTCCTTGATCCACTTTGAGTTAACTTTTGTGCATGGTGAGAGAAAGGGATTCAGTTTCATTTTGTTGCATATGGATTTCCAGTTTTCCCAACACCATTTGTTGAAGATGCTATCCTTCTTCCATTTCATGTTTTTAGCCCCTTTATTGAATATAAGATAGTTGTAGTTTTGTGGATTGGTTTCTGTGTCCTCTATTCTGTACCATTGGTCCACCCGCCTGTTTTGGTACCAGTACCATGCTGTTTAGAAGTCAGTTCGGTTTGAAGTCTGGTTGTGGAAGAACAGGTTGTAAAGTCATCTGGGAATGGGTTCTTCTATGAGAGAAACAAAAAACATGAGTACTGAATAAATGTTGCAGCAGCTGGAACATGTCACTGTATAGAAGTTCCCTCACAAGCCTTTAATATCCCCAGTTATCAGGACTGTTAACTTAATATTTAACTTTTAGTGTTACAGTTGTCCCTCCCCATAAGATACAGTTTAATAATTTAATGTCATCTGATCTTGCAAAATCCTTTTAGTATGACCTCTGTGTCTAATAGAGACACCTTTAATTCTCTTACTCAGGGCTGGATAATCATACTTACAAATACCAAGCCTATGTGTTTAGCTTAAGAATATCTGTAGGCCTTAAACTAAAAACTTCTGCCTCTGGCAGATCCTTTTGATAGTCTCATTTTATAGTTATCAGGCATTCCTGTCTGAGAATCCTTCTTTGTAGCCTCCATTCTTACTTATTTTGGGAGGCTAACATGAAGTGAATACCATAATATATTATTATTACTATTATTATATAAAATGCCCAGGAATGGCTGTATTTTGTTTTTAACTGTCTATTCTAAGTGTTTATTATGAAGCAGTGAAACTGACTTTTGTTTCTCTATATTGTGAACAGTCAGCTGAGCTTTTATGGGAGTCATTCTTGGGGAAAATTGAGAGCAGCTTCTCAGTTCTGCTAGTGCCATTTGCGCTAGGTGGGTCCAGGTCTTCCTTGACCATGTGGCTTCCCTTGGAAGCATCAGGGATATCTCCCTTCTCTGATGACTATCCTCTTTGTAGCAATGCACTGATTGGCTTTCTGTTCTCCAGTGGTCTTATTAATCTCCCTGATCAGGAGGTTATGTGGTTCAGACTTGCAAAGCTCTTTAGAGAAGTCCGCTGTTCTCTGGATACAGACTGACTCAGAGGGCAAGAGCCAAATATTAGTTTTCTTGTCCCTTTTCATTTAACTTTAATTTTAAATCCTAATCTTAAACATCCATCAAATAAATTTTAACAGCCTTATATTAAGAGTACTGGGCTTTCATGTCTATAATTTAAAATTATTTAACTTTTTATTATTTGGGATCTGTATTATTCTTTCTGTCTTGTAGGTGATGGGTTTTTATCTTAAATTAAACCATGCTGTGTTCTTAAAGCAACACTTCTGTAAAACACTAACAGGAAATCTTTATGTCACCTATAAGGAAATTACAAAATAAAATTAACAAGAGTAAACATACTCAGTTCTTGTAATAGCTACCCTGAATTTTTTGGCTGAGTTATAGATTACATCCCCTTTTTGAGATGCTAGTGATCTTGACCGAAAAAAAAAAAAAAAAAAAAAAAAAAAACTTTTGAACATAACTTTAAATGAAATAACATCTGACCTACTGCTTTCGTAGTCATTCTCACATATAGTAAGATGGGACACAGAGCCTTATCTCAGGTAAGGCAGTGCTCATTATAAATCTTAAGTGTTTTAGTTCTAAAGCTAATCTTTGTTTTGAAAATATCATTTTACAAAGTTTACATAAATTTTTTGAGGTCACATGAACATTAGTTAACACCATATGATATAACATTTAAAACATTAATTAAAGAAAGGCTGAAACTTTTTAACCTTTACATAGATTAGGCTCTCATTAACTTAAAAATACATATAAATTGTTCCCCAACGTAAAAAGTAACATAAAAGTTTACATATCTTATTGATTTCAGGTAAATAAATCCCCAATATATTTTTTACCATACAACTTCAGAACACCAGCTTGATGTAATGCTGTTTTAAAGTTTCTACCTTACAGACTTGTATACCTGGAAGATATAAGCACATTAATAGCATCACAACTGCATTGATGTTTCTACATTAACCAAGTTTAGCTTTTAAAGAAACGGCAGTACAGTGCTTTAAAATAACAGTTCTTATTTAATCAGTTGTTTAATTTTTATGGTTGCTAGCTCTAGAAAAAATAAAACTTAATAAACACAATGTTATGGGTAAACTTATGTTTAAGAAATTTTTGTCTCTTTAACACATGACTGATTTTTACAATCTTATACAGACTTTAGGACAAACTTATACAGACCTTAGTAAATCAACCAGATATCTAACAAAAGTACTCTTGAATGAGTAATCCCATATCAAATTTACATTACTTATTTTTCAAAATATTAGACAAATGTATTGAACAGTGTAAGCGATTTTTTTGTTGAAGGAAAAGTCCTAGAACCAAGGCATATTAGACGTTTTGTCGGCATTAATATTTTATTAGATTTTTGAACACCTAGAAAAACTTGTAAGCTTAAATTTAAAGACATTTATTTTTATCTGTTTATCCAATTTAAATTGAACCAATTAAATCAGGTGAATTTAAGTTCTTTGAATCCACTTTTTAAAATTTGTTTTTATGAGTGCTTTTTTTATGAGTGCTCCATATATATGTTAATTTGTATATCATCAATATGATATACGGATATATGTATATATAGACATACAACACATAACAAATGTGTGCACACATAATAATAGTAAAGGCCTTGTAGCTTTTTGCAGGTGAAATCTCCACTGAAATGTTTCAAAAACTCCACTGTTGGTCAAAGATAGAAATGATCAGAAAAACATTAACCTAGGTCTGTATGATCAAAATCATGAGCTCAAAAAAAATACAGAATCTAAGGAAAAAAATTAGAGTCCTGGAAAAAATGACTGGCCAGTAATTAGTAAATACCATACAATTCAACTTTTTCCCCCCTTAGGTCTCAGATCAGTCTCCTACTGAGCTTGCAGGCTTCTTTCATTTGAATTTCAACATAAGTCCTGGCTGAGGTCTGGAAGGAGGAGGAAAAAACTGCTATTCTGAGCAGACACCTCAGGCCTAAGGCATTTTAAACATAATTTTCAGATTCGGATGTTGAAATTTGATACAATTTTAAGATAAAATTCACAAAATTTTATATCTTTACATCTTGTTTTGTCAACAGATACCTTACTATGATTTACTATCCTTGTCCAAATGAATGCACTGGTACACACTGTGACATTTTCCCAGTCTACCCAATTCAAAATTAGTGAAAAACAAAACTGAATTTTTGGGAAGTTACTTGCCAACTTGGAAGTAGGGTTCTTTAGTTTTCCATCATAAGAATTTAAGTTATCTGGCATGAATTATCTGAAATCATAAACTAAACAATTCCCTAAACCCGACTTTTAACTGCAAGATTGAGCAATGCTTCAAAAACCCATTCAGATACCAGATTGTTACAATAAAACATCATCATTAAAACACACATTGAGCTAAGATCATTCCCAAGAAACAACTTATAATATCAGCACATTATTCCACATGTCTTAAAGGGCCAGAAACAAAGACACAAGACAGACAGAAAGGAGCTCCAGACTATGGCTGACAGACAGAAGCCTTAAAAACAGAGCAGATAAGAGAAAAATCTCCTACACCAGTGGCACGATAGATGTCCCCACAAGATGATCAGATGTTTTCACAGAGTGGCAACCTGAGATGTAATATCAAGTGTTTCCATGGTGACTTTACTGCATTTAGTGTCCCTTTTACTTTTTCTGTTTTTTAAGAAGACAGGGGTGGCATAATTTTTACAGTGCAGGGAAGTAAAGAGGGAATTCCCTGAAGCAACAGGGCTTTGGCAGCTGCTGGGAGTCCCTCAGTCCCTCCTTTTACTTACAGGATTAACTCCTCTGGTTTGGTTCCACCCCAAGCAGGCTCCATCTCCTAACATTTCAGTAGTCAGCTTTCAAAAAGTTCCTGGGCTTTGGGGGGGTGTTTATCAAAATTTGTAACTTAAAGTTTGGTTCCTGACCTTGAAGCGAATTAATACCTATTTAATAATGAGGACAGGGTTTGAGAAAAATAAAAAGGGAGGTTTACTGCTTTGCTAAAAAAGCATAAACACAGGGAACTCTGCAAAAAGTTGTGACTCTCTTGATCTGGAGCAACAAGGGGTTTTAAAAAAGTTTCCATTGTTAACCTGGGAGATACTCTGTTTTTAGGTCACCAGCAGGCATTGCCCTGTGCAGTGGGTGGGCTCCAGGCAGCCAGCTAGGGGCTTCTCTTATCCTGCTTAACAAAGGGGTGTAAACTTCATCACAGTTCCTTAGAGCACAGTCCAAAGGGGTGTCAGGCTTACTTGCTTTATTATCCATTTTTACATCCAATATCCTTAAGTTTTTAACCGCAGAAATCACACAACAAGATGCACAAAAACAAACAAACAAAAACATATAAAACACAGAACAAAACACAAAGAAACACAAACCTGGCGAAGATACAGAAAAACAGAGGAGCAATGCAACGTCTTGCTGAAGCTCCGAGTTAGGAGCTCCTGCGTGCCTGGCTGCACCTTTCTACTCTTTCAGAGAAATTCCCTACAGAACAGAACAGAGGACAGGACAATTCTTGTTACTGTCCAGGACAGGAGTATATGTGAACTTCCCCAGGCCACCTCTCTGTCATCAGAAGACATCTCACTTAACCGGATATCAGATGTTATAATGGCACCACTTACCTATGGAGGCTTCCTCCACCAGGTGCTTGCTAATAGTTTTAGTGTGATGGTTCAGTGCAGTGCTCCCCGGACCAAAGGCTCACTCCAAGGCCTTGGAACTTGGCTTTCCAGATCTGAGTCCTGCAGGAAAGGCCAGCTTCATAATTTCCAGCAGTCTGTTCTTGTGATCTGGTTGGGTCATCTCGCTGAGGAACTCCAAAATGTTAGACCAGGGCGCAAGAAAAAACCACTGACCCCAATTAAAATCAAATTAAGGCAAGCTTATTAGTTCAACCAGCCAGGCTGACTCTCCTTCTCAAAACGGTGGAAAAAAGACAGCGTCCCCACCTTTCCTACACCCCAGCTTTATAGCCCAAAAAGTTACACAAAAAGGAAGTTTTAGAAAACAGAACTTTGACAAGCATCACACTAATTGTAGTTCACATTTTTTTTCGCTGCCCCAGCATCAGAAATTATGAAGACCATTAGAGCCTCAGAGAGGGTCGTTGTCTGGCCAGGGAAGGCCAGTATTTATGAGGTGTCACTAAAGTTTCAGAGAGGGCTGCGATATGGTCAGAACTCTAGGCATGGGTGAGTTCAAGGAATGGGCAGGCATTCCAATCAGGTTCAGAATTTGCAGTAATTTATAGTAAAGCAAAAATTATCTTTCCATGGCTTTGTGGCAAGATGGCTCCCAATATTAATGAAAGATCAGGTTGGGTGATCACCCCTGTTCCTTACTTTTGGAAACTCCTCTACCACCTCCAAGGTTGTGAACTCCTGAGCATTTTCCATTCCATAAATGTATTCACAGAATTTCTAACTCTTGTCCTCTAATTGTGTCTTCCTTGGGGCAAAGGTAATGTCAAGGCATTGTTCTGGATGAGAGTGGGAAGATTATTGAATACCCCATATTTGCATACACATTGGATTCATTTTCCAATTTTCCATTCAAAATACTTTATCCCTGACAATAACCCATACCCTACTAGACTCTAACTACTAATACTAATATGATGGAGAAAAATAACCCAAACAGAATTGAAATACAAGCAGTTCAGAGGAGGCATGGTGTATATTGGACTTGCCTTTTGCAAGATAATGGGTAGGTGTTATAAATCTAGTCAACTTTTAATTGAAATAGTTCTCGATGTGTTTTTAAAGTTAATAAATATGTGAATTCCTCTCTCGCTTTCTCTGTAGCCTATTCAGCACATGTATTTTTATATGCACATATAGAATCCTACCTGATAACACGCGTATATCTTTGTGAGGTGCCTGACTTGGCAAATACAAATGGTGAGAAGAAATCACTCCTCCTAAACGCTTTTGGAACTGAAAATTCAAGCTATGGGTGAGCTTCCTAGTTGAACAACATTATACATAAATCCATGTTCATTAAAATGAATGTTTTTGGATCTGTGAATGATATAAATTTCATGGTGAATTTCGATTGACATATATATTGCTACTTTTTAATGTCTGTCTTTGTGTATATATATATATATATATATATATATATATATATATATATACACACACACACACACACACACTCTCCAGATTTTTCAAAATATGAAATTTATGAGTCTTATATACACTCCCCAAATTCATTCATGTTCATGGATGTGGATTAATAATCAACATTTTACAAGATTATTCTCAGAAATATTCAACAACCTGAAATACATATTTGTTTCCTAGTACTGAAAACTAACTTCAGTGAAAGGTGCATACAAATTCTAATATTTCTGCAGTAACTGACCTGGTTTAACATCAATGCAACTAGATTCCTATGGGACATGATGTGTATTTTGACGTTCATTTTTATTCAACACTGGTACATTACTATTTCTTCAGTTTATGCACATCATAGGATATATATTTCATCCACTATTTAGCAAATTTATAGGCCTTTGTTTCACTTTCAATCACTTCCTTCTCCAGAACTCATGTATTTCTCTATGTTTCTTGACTGATCTTTTCATGAGACTTCTTTCCAAACACATTACTTTTGATTTCCATAATCACTTTTGAAACAAAACTCAAACACCCTTCATGATAAACCATAACCCTAAGATGAACATTAGATATATAACTGGTTGGAATGAATGATATTATATCAATATAACATTTCTTATGTATTTTCAGATATCACTTCAATCAATTATTTAAAGTGGATCCAGTTATACTATTTATTCACAGTATGGTCTATTCATGCATTAACTCTGTATTCATAAATACAAGGTACACCTATTTCTACCCCCATACTAATTTATACGTCTTCAAAATATTGCTCCTAGAAATGGTGGAAGAAATACTCATGACACCTGATCCACATATACATTATATCACAGAATATTCTGGACACGAAAAGCAAAGGTCACACTTATGATTGTACCAAAGCCTAAATGGAAAGTGAACATGGATTACTAAATACATCCATGTCCAGGTTGCCTAATGCTCTCAAATGTCAATCCAATTGATGACTACATATTTGTTTCTTCTTAAGATTATATATTCAACCTCAAGCCTGTTGAAAATGTCTAATCCTATCACTCTCTTTATACTTTGCTTGATTTCCTAATGTCTCTGTTGATATCTGCTTTCCTACATGTTATTCCCAGTTCGTCATTTTGACTGACTCTTCACATGTGCTCACATTTACATTCACTCTCTACCCAAAACCCTATTGCTAAAGAACTTTTGTTCCAAATCCTATACTCACTCTTCTTTCTAAGCCTATCGACTACGTTCTTAATTCTACTGACTATCTCTTTTTGACTGGATGTTCTCTTCAAAATTCAATCATCCAAGGTACAAGGTCCTATGCCTTTGTATATTGATTTATCTGAGACAAATGTGCAGCACATAATTCAAAGCTAAGTATCCCACTAAAGGGCCCAATGCCTTTCTGGGTTTCAAATCTTACCTAAATTTTTGATTTCATACTTAGATGTCACCTATATACAATTGTAAATACCGCAGGTTGCCAATAACATTATTCATTCTGCAGAATGATTCCTAACCCAAATCAAAGCTGTTATTACACATAACCATAAACTCTACCCTTAATATAACATACCGAAAAGCTGGGAGAGAGTTGGTCTTACAATATAGGAATATAGGTGACCTTCTACCTGATGAGAACCTCAAAGATCCATGGAGAAATGATCCTTGGAGATGTAGGCAGCTGTGTAGGACCTGAGGGAGCAATAGTCATCTTCCATGGCAAACAACCTTTTCAGGATGAATTGATGTGTCTGAATCAGCCTCTCTCTTTTTATTGTAGAGAAGATAGACCAAACCAGGCCTGTGTGCATAGCAGTTCCCAAGTTCCTATGGTTGATATACAATTCTAACTTCTGAATATGTTACAGTATGTAGGGGCAGCCGCCATCTCATGAGAACCTTGGATGCAACTGTTAGGACAAAGTGGTTACCAAAGCAGTGACCTCATTCAGTTCCTGAAGAAAGTGACCTTACCTCACTTCCTTGGTGATTGAATTCTCTGAACTTGGGATCCAGGAAGCCAAGCACCCAGAGCCAGTCCCAGTCCAAGTGCCAGTGGGCTAACTTGTTTGCTTTTCCCAAGGACAGAGTCAGTCTTTCTTGGTACCTACTGATGTGAGGATGGACAAATGCCAGCAGAGCTCTGAAGAGAGGCCTATCCTGAGAAAGCAGGTAGTGGCTCACCGCTGGCACCTTACAACTTCACAGAGTTGGCCAAGGAGACCAAATCTGAGACAGGACAGGCCATTTCGGGGGAACATTATATGGTCCACCAGTCAGAAGACACTCCGGATCGTCACAGACCTACTTGGGGGAAGGAGGTGCCTTTGCTGTTGTGGGTGTGAGTTTGTGGTGTTTTCTCATGTTCTGAGAATAGGTAGGAAAGGCGGTTTGTTTGGTTTGGAGTGGACTGTTTCTAGAAAGTCTTTTGACATGGTGAGTGTTTCTATATCTGTGTATCCCACTGTATCCGTGGTTGAAGACATTAGAAAAGAGAATGCATTAATGGATGTGTTGTCTCTAGTAGAAACCTTCCCAGCATTCATCTTGCCCATTTGATGAATGGACTGCAGCTTGCCTTATGGATGGGCAAAACCTACTATCTCCCTAAGTTCCTGTTTTCTTCATGAATTCTGGCCACTCTCCAGAATAGGCTCATGTATCACCAGAAGGCTCTGTGACATGGCCATGTACTGGATAGCTGAAGGAATGGGAGCATCTCAGAAAACTCAGATATCAGTGTGACCAGTAAATTCTCAGTGGAGAAACCCTGCTTTGGGCCATTTGCTTACTTAGGTTTCTATTAACCTAAATTTCAGGAAGGTCATTGCCTCAGGCCACACATTTGTGAAGCCTGATGAAAACTGTTTTCATATGGAAAAGAATGAGCATCACCTGTGGCTCTTTGCTTAATTGCTTTGGAATAGGATGTGTCTGAATCAGCCTCTTGTCCTTGTGTGAGGTTGTGGCTTAGATTCTCAGCACCTGATGAATCTAAAGAAAGATCCCATGTTTTTCCAAAACAAAAATGGCCAAAAGAGAAGTCATTGTGGATGAATTTTTTTGCCTTCTTGTGTTAGGTTCCTGACCTTCATCAAGTGAGAATAGGAATCATTTGGGTCAAATGAGTTCTTCAAATCCCTGAAGAGGCTAGCCCATAGGTGCTTCGGTTTTCTCATGACTCCAAATCAGAAAAAAGAATATATACCTGACAGCACGTAGGACTCAAATTGGAGAAGTGGAACACTTTAACAGCAGGAATATTTCATCACTCCTGATTCACAGGAAAAGTGCCCAGGCCACCGTGATTTTAAGCAAATGAGGGGCAATTGAGCTTATTTTGGACACTTTCTTGGGCTGTGACCCTCATAGTAACCTTCAGCAAGACATAATGATGAGTGTCTATATGGAAGAAGATGACGGCCATGTGGAAGTGTTTTGGATTTAATTGTGGTTATTTTTGTGGCGGTTGGAATGGATGACTGGGTTCACCTGGGAACAAACTCTGGTGTGATTCTCCTTAGAGACTGAGTTCTGGAACTAAACTCAGAGAAGTATTTCCATGAAATGTGTTGGGATTTTAAAAGGTCATTCATGAGAGTCGCCCTGGGAAACTGAGATCTAGGCCCAGGGTGGCTTTCCACAGACCACTGGGAATCTCAGCTAGCATATCACATGATTTTATTTTGAAAGACTTGGCAGCCATAGTTGAGAGTTAAAACACACATGGACCTCACATTGTAGATCTCAATTGGCCTGGCTTCATGTGGCATTTTGGTCACTCTTTGGGAAGCCTTGCCTGTGGGAGTTCTCCAGAGATTTCATTGAAATGAGCTTTCTCAAAACTTAATGGTTCCTGAATGAATTGAAACCCACAGTGCCTCCAACTTCATCCTTGAAAAATGGCTAGATAAATACCATGAAATTTTGGAAATTCCCATGACCAGGTGGCACTGGAGAAACTTTGGATTTCCTGTTGCTGATCATGAGTATACCTGACATTGCCTTGTTTGACTGGGTTTCATGAAAATGGTGTAGAACAGAGATGCCAGTAATTTGGGGCATGCCGAGTAGTGGGCCTAGAGCAGGGGTGGGCAGGTGTGTGATAAAACATCATGGTGGGGCCATGTGGATCTGCCATTGGCTTCCAAATGGCTTGTGACTGACATGGTGCAGCCCGAAGACCCTTATATGTAAAGGCATCTTGTTATATGGAAAGCTTTCTGGGAAATGTTCAGAATCAGGTTGCTATGGTTATTGGTGCAATTTATGTGGGAAAGAAGCCTTGTTGGTGTATTCTCCTGCAGACCCTCATCCACCACACGTGACAGAACTCCCTCCAGCACTGTGTCCCAGTTAGCTCCTTGCATTTTGTGAAGCAAATACCAAACTCCCAGTGCAGCAGCAAAAATACCACAAAAATTGGAGGATGACCAAATGGCTTAACAGTCCACACAGGGAGACACTTAGCCCACAGTGACCACAGTTTAACTACAAAGAGAGGATTTAGCACTGCTGCCTCATGTTCATTGGAAAATAAGAAACCATGTCTTTCAGGTCACATAGATGCAGACCCAGCTTTGATGGTCTCACTACAAAGGAAGCCAAATCTCCTGACAACAACATATATTTCAAGTGCCCAAACTCAGAGGCAGTTTTTCAAATAGTTTTTAGGCTCTCAGAGCTCCATGTTTGTGGAGTGTTTACACTGTCCCTTACTTTTGGAAACTCCTCTACCACCTCCAAGTATGTGAACTCCTGAGCATTTTCCATTCCAGATATGTATTCACAGATTTTCACACTTTTCTACTCTAATTGTGTCTAACTTGGGGCGAAGGTAATGTCAAGGCATTTTTCTGGATGTGAGTGGGAAGATTTTTGTGTAGCACATATTTACATACACATTGAATTCATTTTCCAATTTTCCATTTGAAATACTGAATTCCTGACACTAACCCATACCATATCAGACTCTTACTAATAATCCTAATATGATGGTAAAAAATAACCCAAACAGAATAGAAATACAAGCCGTTGAGAGGAGGCATGGTGTGTAGTTGGAATTGCCTTTTGCATTATATAGTATAGGAGTTATAAATCTAGTCAATTTTTTGTTGAAATAACTAAACATGTGTTTTTAAAGTTAACATATATGGGAATCCTGTCTCCCTTTCTCTGTAGCCTATTCAGCACATGTATTTTTATATGCACATATAGAGTCCTACTGGGTATCACACGTACATACTTGTGAGGTAGCTGAATTGGCAGATAAAAATTGTGAGAAGAGATCACTCCTCCTAAACGCTGTTGGAACTGAAAATTCAACCTATGGGTGAGCTTCCTAGTTGAATAACATTATACTTGAATCCATGTTCAGTAAAATGAATATTTTTGCATCTGTGGATTTTATATATTTCATGATGAATTTCGATTGGAATATATATTGCTACTTTCTTTTTCGGTTTTTTGGTTGCTCAAAACATTACATAGCTCTTGACATAGCATATTTCATACATTGGATTCAAGTGGGTTATGAACTCACATTTTTACCCCAATTATAGATTGCAGAATCACATTGGTTACACATTCACATTTTTACATAATGCCCTATTAGTTACTGTTGAATTCTGCTACATTTCCAATACTCTACTATCCCCCCTCCCTTCCCATCCCATCTTCTCTCTCTACCCCATATACTGTAATTCTTTTCTCCCCTTGTTTATTTTCCCATTCCCCTCACAACCTCTTATATGTAATTTTGTGTAACAATGAGGGTCTCCCTCCATTATCATGCAATTTCCCTTTTCTCTTCGTTTCCTTCCCACCTCATGTCTCTGTTTAATGTTAATCTTTTCTTCCTGCTCTTCCTCCCTGTTCTGTTCTTAGTTGCTCTCATTATATCCAAGAAGACATTTGGTATTTGTTTTTTAGGGATTGGCTAGCTTCACTAAGCATTATCTGCTCTAGTACCATCCATTTCCCTGAAAATTCCATGATTTTGTCATATTTTAGTGCTGCATAATACTCCATGGTGTATAAATGCCACATTTTTGTTATCATTCATCTATTAGAGGGCATCGGGGTTGGGTCCACAGTGTAGCAATTGTGAATTGTACTGCTATGAACAACAGCAGTATCCCTGAGGTTTACTCTTTTAAGGTCTTCAGGGAATAGTCCGAAAAGGGCAATAGCTGGGTCAAATTGTGGTTCCATTCCCAGCTTTCCCAAGAATCTCCATACTGCTTTCCAAATTGGCTGCACCAGTTTGCGGGAACAGCTCTCCACATAGGCCTGGTTTGGTCCATCTTCTCGACATTAAGAAGAGAGAGGCTTACTCAGACACACCCCTTCATCCTGACCAGGTTGTTTGCCATAGAAGATGACTTTTGGTCTCTCAGGTCCTTCATAGCTGCCTACATCTTCTCCAAGGATCAAATCTGCAAGGACCTTTGAGGTTCTCAGAAGGTGGAAGATCCCATACATTGATGAAATGCAAGACGAACTCTGTCCATGCTCTTCTGTAAAGTTAGATTGAGGGAACAGTGTATGGTTAGGGTTAAAAACATGTTCGATTTGGGTTAGGAATCATTCTGCTTGATGAATAATGGTATTGGGAACCTGCGATATTTATAAGACTTTAGAAGTGAAATATAAGTATGAAAACAGAAATCTAGGTAAGATTTGTAGCCCAGAAGGGCATTAGGCCCTTGATTGGGATTCTTAGCTTTTAATTGTGTTCTGCACGTTTGTCTCAGATAAATTGATAATCAAAGGCATAGGACCTTGTACCTTGGATGATTGATTGTAGAAGAGAACATCCACTCAAATTGAGATAGTCGGTAGGATTAGGAAGACAGTCGTAAGTTTAGGAAAAAGAGTGAGTATAAAATTTGGATCAAATATTCTTTAGCAATAGGGTTTCATTTATAGAGTGAATGTAAATGTCAGCATATGCGAAGAGTCAGTCACAATGATGAACTGGGGAAAATATAGAAAAGAAAATATCAATAGAGACATTACAAAATCAGGCAATTATAAAGTGAGTGATAGGTTTAGACATTTTCAACAGGATTGTTATTGAATACATAATCTTAGGAAGAAACAAATATGTAGTCACGAATAGAAATGACATTTGAAAGCATTAGGCTACCTGGACATGGATGTTTTTAGTAATCCATGTTCAATTTTCATTTAGGATTTGGTACAATCATAAGTGTGACCTTTGCATTTTGTGCCCAGAAAATTATTGTGATAAAATATATATGTAGATCATGTGACATGAGAATTTCTTTCACCATTTCTGTGAGCAATATTTGAAGACATATAAATTAGTATTGGGGGTACAAAGTGTTGTACCCTGTGTCTATGAATATAGAGATAATGCATGAATAGAACATACTCTGAATAAATAATATAACTGGTTCCACTTTAAATAATGGATTGAATTGATATCTGAATATATATAAGAAATCATATATTGACATACAATCATTCATTCCAACCAGTTATATATCTAATTGTCATCTTAGGGTTATTGTTTATCATGAAGTGTGTGTGAGTTTTGCTTCAAAATGATTATGGAAATTTAAAATAATGTGTTTGGAAAGAAGTCTCATAAAATTACCAGTCAAGAAATATGGAGGAAGACATGAGTTCTGAAGCAGGAAGTGATTGAAAATGAAACAAATGCCAATAAATTTGCTAAATTGTGGATGAAATATATATCCTTTAATGTGCATAAACTGATGAAATTGTAATGTACCAGTGTTGAATAAAAATAAACGTCAAAATACACATCATGTACCAAAGGAATCTACTTGCATTGATATTAAACTGGATCAGTTACTGTAGAAATATTAGGATTCACGTGCATCATTCACCAAAGTTAGTTTCCTTTTTTTAAATTTTTATTTATGCTTTTTCAAAACATTACATAGTTCTTGATATATCATATTTCTCACTTTGATTCAAGTGCGTTATGAACTCCCATTTTTACCCCATATACAGATTGCAGAATCACATCACTTACACATCCATTGATTCACATATTGCCATACTAGTGTCTGTTGTATTCTGCTGCCTTTCCTATCCTCTACTATCCCCCTCCCCTCCCCTCTCCTCTACTCTTCTCTCTCTACCCTCTCTACTGTAATAAATTTCTCTCCCTTGTATTATTTTTCCCTTTCTTCTCACTTCCTCTTGTATGTGATTTTGTATAACCCTGAGGGTCTCCTTCCATTTCCATGCAATTTCTCTTCTCTCTCCCTTTCCTTCCCACCTCTCATCCTTGTTTTAATGTTAATCGTCTTCTCATCCTCTTCATCCCTTCTCTGTTCTTAGTTACTCTCTTTATATCAAAGAAGACATTTGCCATTTGTTTTTTTGGGATTGGCTAGTTTAACTTAGCATAATCTGCTCTAGTGCCATCCATTTCCTTGCAAATTCCATGATTTTGTCATTTTTTAATGCAGAGTAATACTCCATTGTGTATAAATGCCACATTTTTTTTATCCATTCATCTATTGAAGTGCATCTAGGTTGGTTCCACCATCTTGCTATTGTGAATTGTGCTGCTATGAACATTGATGTAGCAGTGTCCCTGTAGCACGCTATTTTTAGGTCTTTAGGGAATTGACCGAGAAAGGGAATAGCTGGGTTAAATGGTGGTTCCATTCCCCACTTTCCAAGGAATCACCATACTTCTTTCCAAATTGGCTGCATCAATTTGCAGTCCCTCCAGCAATGTATAAGTGTATCTGTTTCCCCACATCCTCGCCAGCACTTGTTGTTTGACTTCATAATTGCTGCCAATCTTCCTGGAGTGAGATGGTATCTTAGGGTGGTTTTGATTCACCTTTCTCTGACTGCTGGAGATGTTGAGCATTTTTTCATGTATTTGTTGATTGATTATATGTCCTCCTCTGAGAAGTGTCTGTTGAAGTCCTTGGCCCATTTGTTGATTGGGTTATTTGTTATCTTATTGTTTATTTTTTTGAGTTCTTTGTATACTCTGGATATTAGGGCTCTATTTGAAGTGTGAGGAGTAAGATTTGTTCCCAGGATGTAGGCTCCCTATTTACCTCTCTTATTGTTTCTATGCTGAGAAAAAAATTTTTACTTTGAGTAAGTTCCATGTGTTGATACAAGTTATTAACTCTTGTGCTATGGGTGTCCTATTGAGGAATTTGGAGCCCGACCCCACAGTATGTAGATCGTAGCCAACTTTTTCTTCTATCAGATGCCATGTCTCTGATTTGATATCAAGGTCCTTGATCCATTTTGAGTTAACTTCTGTGCATGCGAGAGAAAGGGATTCAGTTTCATTTTGTTACCTATGGATTTCCAGTTTTCCCAGCACCATTTGTCGAAGATGCTATCCTTCCTCCATTGCATGCTTTTAACTCCTTTATCAAATATAAGATTGTTGTAGCATTGTGGATTAATCTCTGTGTCCTACATTCTGTACCATTGGTCCACCCGCCTGTTTTGGTACCCGTACCATGCTGTCTTTGTTACTATTGCTCTGAAATTTAGTTTGAAATCTGGTATCCTTATACCGCCTTATTCACACTTCCTGGTTAGAATTGCTTTTGCTTTTCTGGGTCTTTTATTTTTCCATATGAATTTCATGATTGCTTTCTCTATTTCTACAAGAAATGCCGTTGGGATTTTGATTGGCATTGCGTTAAACCTATAGAGAGCTTTTGGTAATATCACCATTTTGATGATGTTAGTTCTCCCTATCCATGAACAGTGTATATTTTTCCATCTTCTAAGATCTTATTCTACTTCTCTTTATAGGGTTCTGTAGTAAGCATTGTATAAATCTTTCACCTCTTTTGTTAGGTTGATTCCCAAAGATTTTATTTTTATTTTTTGAGGATATTGTGAATGGAGTGTTTTTTTTTTCTCATTTCTGTTTCAGAAGTTTTGTCGCTGATATACAGAAATGCCTTTGATTTATGCATGTTGATTTTATATCCTGCCACATTGCTGAAATCATTTATTAGTTCTAGTAGTTTTCTTGTAGACCCCTTTGGGTCTTCTATATATAGAATCATGTCAGCTGCAAATAGTGATAATTTAAGTTATTCTTTTCCTATTTTTATGCCTTTAATTTCTTTCATCTGTCTAATTGCTCTGGCCAGTGTTTTGAGAACTATATTGAATAGAAGTGGTGGTAGAGGACATCCCTGTCTTGTTCCAGATATTAGAGGGAATGCTTCAATTTTTCTCCATTCAGAATGATGCTAGCCTGAGGCTTAACATAGATAGCTTTTACAATGTCGAGGTAAGTTCCTGTTATCCCTAGTTTTTCTAATGTTTTGAACATAAAGGGATGCTAAGGGTCTATCGATCTTATTTATTTTTCGAAGAACCAAGCTTTACTTTTGTTAATTTTTTCAATAATTTCTTTTGTTTCAATTTTGTTGTTTTCCACTCTGATTTTAATTATTTCTTGCCTTCTGCTACATTTGCTGTTGTTTTGCTCTTCCTTTTCTAGGGCTTTGAAATGAAGTGTTAGCTCATCTATTTGTTGTTCTTTCCTTTTTTTGAGGAATGACGTCCATGTGATGAATTTCCCTGTTAAAACTGCTTTCATTGTGTCCCATAGATTTCGATATGTTGTGTCTGTATTTTCATTTATCTCTAAGAATTTTTTGATTTCCTCATTTATGTCTTCTGTAACCCATTGATCATTCAGTAACATATTGTTCATTTTCCATGTGATGTAGGTTTTTTCCTTCCTTCTTTTTCATTGATTTACAGTTTCATTCCATTATGATCAGATAAAATTCATGGTATTAAGTCCACCTCTTTATATTTACTGAGGGTTTCCCTATGGCATAATATATAGTCTATTTTTGAGAAGGATCCATGTGCTGCTGAGAAAAAAGTATATCCACTTGATGATGGTTGATATATTCTATATATGTCAGTTAAGTCTAGGTTATTGAATGTGATATTGAGTTCTATAGTTTCTTTATTCAACTTTTGTTTGGAGGATCTGTCCAATTATGAGAGAGGTGTGTTGAAGTCACCCATAATTATTGTGTTGTGGTCTATTTAATTCTTGAACTTGAGGAGAATTTTTTTTATGGACATCGCAGCACCATTAAAGGGTGCGTAAATATTGATAATTTTTATGTCTTGTTTGTGAATGGTTCCTTTTAACAGTATATAATGTCCTTCCTTATCCCTTTTGATTAAATTAGTCTTGAAGTCGATTTTATTCGATATGAGGATGGCCACCCCTGCTTGCTTATGAGAACCGTGTGCATGGTATATTTTTTCCCAACCTTTCACCTTCAGCCTTTGTATGTCTTTTCCATTCAGATGTGTCTGCTGGAGGCAACATACTGTTGGATTTGTTTTTTGAATCCAAGCTACAAGCCTATGTTGCTTTATTGGAGAGTTTAAGCCATTAGTGTTTAGAGTTACTATTGATATATGGTTTGTACTGCCAGCCATGTTTGAATATTTATCTTTTTTTTTTTTTTATTTAGTTTGTTTCTCCATGATTAGCTTTTCACGCGCCCTCTGTCATTACTGAGGCACTTCCCACTGATGGTTTTGGTTGTTGTTTTTTATTTTTTCCTCATGTAGTGTTTTGCTCAATACACTTTGCAATGCTGGTTTTCTGACTGAAAATTTTTTTAGCTTTTGTTTATCATGAAAGATTTTTATTTTGTTGTCGTACCTGAAGCTTAATTATGCTGGATACAGAATTCTTGGTTGGCATCCATTGTCTTTCAGTGTTTGAAATACATTGTTCCAGGATCTTCTCACTTTCAGTGTCTGTGATGAAAAATCCGTTGTTAACATTTTTGGTTTACCCCTGAATGTAATCTGCAACTTTTCTCTTTAAGCTTTTAATATTTTCTCTTTGTTCTGTATATTGGATATCTTCATAACAATGTGTCTTGGCTTTGGTCTACTGTAATTTTGTGTGCTCTGTGTCCTGTAAGCATCTACAATTTTTATATCCGTTTCCTTTTTTATTTCTGGAAAATTTTCTGTAATTATTTCATTCAACAGGTTACTCATTCCCATGGTTTGAATCTCTGTACCTTCCTCTATCCAGATGACTCATCAGTTGTTTTTTTTTATGTTATCCCATATCTCTTGGATGTTTTTCTCGTGATTTTTTACCAGCCTTTCTGTGTTGGCTAGACTCTTTTCAAGATGATATATTTTGTCTTCATTATGTGACATTCTGTATTCTACTTGCTACATTCTGTTAGTGATACTCTCAATTGAGTTTTTAATTTGGTTTATCGTTTCCTTCATTTCTGGAATTATTGTTTGATTTTTTTATAATCTCTATCCCTGATAAAGATGCTTAACTTCTTCTTT
This sequence comes from Callospermophilus lateralis, assembly GCF_048772815.1. Lineage (NCBI taxonomy): Eukaryota > Metazoa > Chordata > Mammalia > Rodentia > Sciuridae > Callospermophilus > Callospermophilus lateralis. The sequence continues at coordinate 546,010 of NW_027514419.1, read as the reverse complement.
TATCTGTTTATGTAATTCATTTTCAATGTGTTCTTTCACTGTATGGATTTGCTGTCTCGTATCCTCTTTAAGGTTCCATTCCATCTCTCTAAGGTATTCCTTGAGTTCTTTATATGACCATTTTTCTGATGATTCTAGGTCCTCCTGAAAATTTAGGTTGTCCTTCATTGTTTGTACTCCTTTTCTTTCTTGCCTTTTTATGCTGCTCATGTTACTTCTTGTTCTGTTTGAGTGCTGAGATACTGCTTACTCTTATAAATTTATTTGAAGCTTGGGAGGAAAGATATCAGAAGGGATGGGAAGAAGTCACTAAAGAGAATGAGAATAGGTAGGTAGAATTCAAGGAAGAGGGAATAAGAAAATTGAAAAGAAATAAAAAGACAAAAGAAAAAAATAGAAAATAAAGAAAAAATAATTTTTTAAAATAATAATGATAATTTAAAAAATGAAAATTAAAATTTAAAATAATAATAATAATAATAATAAAATTTAAAAAAAACATTAAAATAAGTTGAAGAACAACAACAGAAAAATGAAAATAAAAGAAAAAGAAAAAAAAACTAAAAATAAAAAAATAATAAAAATACATGAAGTCATAGACTTCAATTAACTTTTCTTTCAGTAGTTGGAGCTGTACTCACTGGGCTAAGCGTCTCCTCTCAATAGGTGGGAACCAATCACTGTGCAGCAGCTCTTCCTTCCAGATTGCGTGGGTCTCTAATCCTGAGTACCTAGGGCCTTCTCTTGTGTTTCCTCAAGCCAGGATCCACTCAACTGTGACACTCACCCAAATACTGGCTACATGTCAGGTCTCTGCTCCTGGTAGCCCTGTTTTCATGAACGCCCGGCACACTCTCCCTTTTTGCCCTCCTCAGACCCTAAGTTTGTAGAGCTTTGGGATGACAGCCCCCAGCAAATTTGCTTACCCTCTGGTAGCCATGCCCCCATTAGCTGGTGCTGGTTGTCAGCACTGGTGGGAGCGGTAGCTGGGAATTCCACGCCGCGAGTCCCACGCCACACCTGATTCCCTTGGTCTGGCTATCTTGCTCATGGGAGAGCTAGGAGGGTCCCTTAAGGGAGAGCTGTGAGGGGCCCTTAAGGTTTCCCAGCTGTGTGGAGAGAGATGGATAGGGGATTACACACCTGTCGTGCTGATTTCAATAAAGTTATCTCCTCTGCCCATGACGTCAGTTCTCTGCCATGGTGTTATCCCATGCAAATGGTGACCGTTCATTCCTTTTGCCAGGTGACCAATGCAACGGTTGGTCCTAACTGTCTCTCCCAAGCCCCATTTCAATCCAGTGGCCACTGCCTATGAAGGCTCAGTTTGCTTTTAACTCTGTAAATTCAGAAGGGCCGACCAGTTATTTCAGCGGGAACGTTAGTTCTGAGTCACGAGAAGCAGGCAAATCTGAGCTTGTATGCAGCTGATCCGGGCTCTGTGTGTGTTCTGAAAGTCCCAGACTGTTCGCTCCAGATCGATGTCAGGTCAGCATTGCCTAATGATTCTGAGCAAATAGCATTTAGACAGTTTACGACTCCCTATGCCCGCGCATAAGAGGTCAGAGACTTGATTTCTCCATGCCCGCCGCCATGTTGGATCTCCTATATTGTTACTTTTTAATGTCTGTGCGTGTGAGTGTGTATATATGAAATATATGTGTCTTATTATACACTCGCTAAATTCATTCATATTCATATATGTGGATTTATAACAAACTTTCCACAAGATCATTCTCAGAAATAATCATCCACCTGAAATACATATTTGTTTCCTAGTACTGAAACTAACTTCAGTGAATGGCGCATACAAACTCTAATATTTCTACAGTTACTGTCCCAGTTAACATCAATGCAAGTAGATTCTTAGGAGACATGATGTGTATTTTGCGGTTCATTTTTATTCAACACTGCTACATTACTATTTCTTCAGTTTATGCACATCATAGGATATATATTTCATCCAAAAGTTAGAAAACATATAGGCATTTTTTTCATGATCAATCACTTCCTGCTTCAGAACACATGTATTCCTCCATGTTTCTTGAATGGTCTTTTAATAAGACTTTTTTCCAATCACAATATTTTCATTTTTTATAATCACTTATGAAGCAAAACTCAAACACCCTTCATGATAAACCATAATCCTAATATTTCCATTAGATGTATAACTGGTTGGAATAAATGATTGTATATCAACATAAGATTTCCTGTATAGTTTCAGATGTCAATTCCATTATTTAAAGTGGAACCAGTTATATTATTTATTCACAGGATGGTCTACTCATGCATTATCTCTATATTCATAGACACAGGGTACACCTCTTTGTACCCCTAACACTACTGTATATGTATTCAAAATATTGCTCCCAGAAATGGTGGAAGAAATACTCATGTCACCTGATCCACATATACATTTTATCACAGTAAAATTCTGAACAAAAAATGTAATGGTCACACTTATGATTGTACCAAAGCGTAAAAGAAAAGTGAACATGGATAACTAAAAAAATCCATGTCCAGGTTGCCTAATGCTCTCAAATGTCAATCTTATTGGTGACATCATATTTGTTTCTTCCAATGCTTATATATTCAAACTCAACCCTCTTGAAAATGTCTCATCCTATCACTCACTTTATACTTTGCCTGATTTCATATTGTCTCTATTGATGCCTGATTTCCTACATATTTTCCCCAGTTCATCATTGTGACTGACTCTTCACATATGCTGACATTTTCATTCACTCTCTAACCGAAACCCTATTGCTAAAGAACTTTTGGTCCAAATCCTATACTCACTCTTCTTCCTAAACCTACCGACTATCTTCCTAATCCTACCTACTATCGCTTTTTGACTAGATGTTCTCTTCTACATTCAATCTACCCAGGTACAAGGTCCTGTGACATTGTATATCGAATTATCTGAGACATGGTTACAGAACATAATTCAAAGCTAAGTATCCCAACGAAGGGCTCAATGCCATTCTGGGCTTAAAATCATACCTAGATTTCTGTTTCCATACTTATATTTCACCTCTATGTTTTTGTAAATATCGCAGGTTCCCAATACCATTATTCATCACACAGAATGATTCCAAACCCAAATCGAACCTGTTATTAATCCTAAACATACACTGTTCCCTCAATCTCAATTTACAGAAGAGCAGGGACAGAGTTGTTCTTAAAATACAGGAAAGTAGGGGACCTTCCACCTGCCGAAAACCTCAAAGGTGAATGCAGAAATGATACCTGGAGAAGTTGTAGCGAGGTATGAAGGACCTGAGAGAGCAAAAGTCATCTTCCATGGCAAACAACCTGGTCAGGATGAAGGGATGAGTCTGAATCAGCCTCTCTCTCCTAATTGTAGAGAAGATGGACCAAACCAGGCCTGTGTGGAGAACTGTTCCCGGGTGCCTGTGGATGATATACCATTCTAACTTGTGAAAGTGTCACAGGAAGTAGGGGCAGCTTCCATCTCATGGGACCCTTTGAAGCAACTGTTAGGACAAAGGGGTTGCCAAGGCAGTGGCCTCATTCAGTTCCAAAGAATGTGACATACCTCATTTACTTGGTGATGGAACTCTCTGAAAATGCTATCCAAGAAGCCAGACACCGAGAGGCAATCCCAGTCCCAGTCCCAGTGGGCTCAGTTGTTTGGATTTTCCAAGGACAGAGTCAGTCTTTCTCGGTACCAACTGAGTTGAGTATGGCCAAATGCCAGGAGAGCTCTGAAGAGGGACTTTTTCCTGAGAAAGTAGGTAGTGGCTCATCACTTTTTCCTGACAACTTCACAGAGTTGGCCAAGGAAACCAGATCTGAGAAAGGACAGGCCATTTCGGGGGAACATAGTATGGCCCACCACTCAGAGTAAACTCTGGAGAGACACACACATACTTGAAGGAAGGAGGTGCCTTTGTGAGTGTGGGTTTGTGGTTTTGTCTCATGTTCTGATAAAAGGTAGGAAAGGTGGTTTGTTTGGTTTGAAGTGAACTGTTTCTAGTAAGTCGTTTGACAAGATGAGTGTTTCTATGTCTGTGTATCCCACTGTGTCCACTGTTGTATACATGAGAAAAGAGAATGCAATAATGGATGTGTCCTGTCTAGTAGAAAGCTTCCCAGTATTCATCCTGCCCAATTTATGAATGGAGTGCAGCTTGCCTTATGGATGGGCAATACCTACTACCTTCCTAAGTCACTGTTTTCTTCCTGAATTCTGGCCACTCTCCAGAATTGGCTCATGGTTTTGTGTCCAAGATATGTACCACCTCCAAGGTCTTTGGCATGGCCATGTACAGGATAGCTGAAGGGAATGGCCAGCATCTCAAAAAACTCAGATATCAGTGTGACCAGGAAAGTCTCAGTGGATATACCCTGCTTTGGGCTTTTTGCTTACCTATTGTTCTGTTGCCCAGAATGTCAGGAAGGACTTTGATTCAGGCCACCCCTTTGTGAAGCCTGAAGAATACAGTTTTCAAATGGAAATGAATGGGCATCACCTGTGGCTCTTTGCTTAATTGCTTTGGAAAGGGATGTGTCTGATTTAGCCTCTTGGCCTTGTATGTGGCTGTGACTTTGATTCTCAGCACCTGATGGATCTAAAGAATGATCCCATGTCTGCATCCAAAACCATAATTGCCAAAAGATCAGTCATTGTGTATGAAGTCTATCGCCTTCCTCTGTTAGGTTCCTGACCTCCATCAAGTGAGAATAGGTATTCTTTGTGTCAAACGAGTTCTTCAAAGCCCTGCAGAGGTGCTTGGGTTTTCGCATGACTTCAAATCACATAAAGAATCTATACCTGAAAGTCAGTAGGCCTCAAATTGGAGAAACAGAGCAGTATTAATGGGAGGCTTAATTGATCACTCCTGGTTCATGGAAAGGGTGTCCAGGCCACTCTGACTTTAGGCAAAATAGGGGAAAGGGAGCCTATTTTGGACACTCTCTTTGGCTGAGACCTCATGGAATCCTCCAGCCAGAGGTTACCAGAGTGGCTATATGGAAGAAGATAAGTTCCATGTGGGAGAGTTTTGGTTTTAATTGTGGTCATTTGTGTGGCGGTTGGAAGAAAGGTCTGGGTCCACCTGGGCTTGAACTCTGGTGTGATTCCCCTTAGTGACTGTGTTGTGGAACTGACCTCAGAGAAGTATTTCCATGAATTGTGATGGGACTTCAGGAGGCCACGCATGAGAGTCGCCCTTGGAAACTGAGACATGGGCTCAGGGTGGCTTTCCACAGAGCACTGGGAATATCAGCCAAGATATCATATGATTTTATTGTGAAAGACTTGGCAGCCATAGTTGAGAGTCAAAACACACATAGACCTAACATTGTAGACCTCAATTGGCCTGGCTTCATGTGATCTTTTGGCCTCTCTTTGGTAAGCCTTGCCTGTGAGAGTTCTCCAGAACTTTCATTGAAATGAGCTTCCTCAACATTTAATGGTTCTTGAATGAAGTGAAACACACAGTGCCTCCAACTTCATCCTTAAAAAATGACTAGAAGAACACCATGTAATTATTGAAATTCCCATGACCAGGTGGCACTGGAGAACCTTTGAATGTCCTGTTGCTGATCATGAGTATACAAGACAGTGCCTGATTGACTGGGTTTCATGAAAATGGTGTAGAACAGAGATGCCAGTACTTTGGAGTCTGCTGAGTAGTGGGCCTAGAACAGTGGTGGGCAGGTGTGTGTTAAAATATCCGTGGTAGGGCCATGAGGATCTACCATTGGATTCCAAATGGCTTGTGACTGACATGGTGCAGCCAGCAGATCCTTATATGTAATGTCATCTTGTTATATGGAGAGGTTTCAGGGCAATGTTCAGAATCAGGTTGATATGGACAAGGGGGCAATGGGGCAAGCTATGAGGGATAGAAGCCTGGTTGGTGCATTCTCTTGCAGACCCTGACCCACCACACGTGACAGAACTCCCTCCAGCACTGTGTCCCAGTTGGAATCTTTGTATTTAATGAAGCGAATATCAAACTCCCAGTGCAGCAGGAACAACACCACAAAAAGTGGAGGAGGACCAAATGGCTTCACAGTTCACTCAGAGAGACACTAAGTCACCAGTGGTCACAGTTTACCTACAAAGAGATGATTCAGGCCTGCTGCCTCATGTTCATTGGAAAATAAGAAACCAGGTTCTTCAGGTCAAAGAGATGGAGACCCAGCTTTGATGGTCTCACTACAAAAGAAGCTAAAGCTCCTGACAACAACCTATATTTCAAGTGCCCAAACTCAGAGGCAGATTCTCAAAAAGTCTTTAGGCCAGCAGAGCTCCATGTTTGTGGAGTGTTTACCCCGTGCCTTACTTTTAGAAAATCCTCTACCTCCATCAAAGATGTGAAATCTGGAGCATTTTCCATTCCAGATAGGTATTCACAGATTTTCTAACTCTTCTCCTCTAATTGTGTCTCACTTGAGGCGAAGGTAATATTAAAGCATTGTTCTGGATGAGAGTGGGAAGATTTTTGTGTAGCATATATTTGCATACACATTGGATTCAATTTCCTATTTTCCATTCGAAATACTGAATCCCTGACACTGATACATACCCGACCAGACTCTGACTACTAATCCTAATAGGATGGAGAAATATAACCCAAACAGAATAGAAATACAAGCAGTTCAGAGGAGGCACGGTGTATATTTGGACTTGCCTATGCATGATACAGAGTAGGAGTTAAATCTAGTCAATTTTTTATTAAAATAGTTCTCCATGTTTTTTTAAAGTAAACAAATATGTGAATTCCTGTCTCCCTTTCTCTGTAGCCTATTCAGCACATGTATTTTTATATGCATATAAAGAATCCTACGTGGTACCACAAATACATTCTTGTGAGGTGGATGACTTGGCAGGTACAAATTGTGAGAAGAGATCACTCCTACTAAACCGTGTTGGAACTGAATATTCAACCTATGGGTGAGCTTCCTAGTTGAACAACATTATGCATAAATCCATGTTCAGTAAAATGAATATTTTTGGATCTGTGGATAATATATATTTTATGATGAATTTTTATTGACATATATATTGCTATTTTTTTCTGTGTGTGTGTGTGTTTTGTGTCACTCGCCTGTTCTGTAAAACAACTTCAGAGAGAGAGGTTAAAGATTCATGCAAAGCTCTGATGGAGGTATCTAATATCTTTGTTTTGGTCTATTGCTGCTTCAAATTGGGTCATTTGTTGTGTCCCATGGACCAGTGCAGTGGTTCCTGTGCCCAACCCTGCAGCAACTCCTATTCCTAATAGGATGGCTAAAGTGAGGGATATATGTTCCCAGTGGAAACGGGTTGTATGCCCCCCTATTTGATCTTCAAATGAATCTGCATCATGTTAGAGCACTCTGGGAAACATCTGCACCATTACACAATTAATCACATCTGTTGTCCATTTCTTTAAAACATAAACAATGTTAAATTATATAGAATTAGGCTGTTGTAGGTAAGGCTCCTAAGATAGCACCGAAGACAGGGAAACCGTCCTATTTGGTTGCAACCAGATTTAGAGGGCATTGCTTCTGTTGTAATCAATTAATCCCCTGAAACTCAAGTTTAGGTAATTTCAGAATTTTGTACCCAACATGGAAGGGGCTCAGAAGTTCACAGTCTGCAGATGTTCAAAAAACCAGTTTTTGTTTCTGTTTTTTCCTCTGTTCTGGGCAAGTTAACTTTTCAAGGACACGTGGAAGGGGGAGAGCTTTTTCTCACCTTTCTTATTTTTGCCCCCTGCCAGGTGTTACCACTGAGCCCAGTTGGTAACTTTTTTATCTTAGAAATGTAGCCATCTCAGTAAAGCCCCAGCTCACGGGCAGAGGTCTTGTTCACATATTTTGTGGAAAACAAGTAAGGGGGTGTCTAGCATAAGAGTGCTGATTTTTTTAGCCAGTGGCCAAGTAGAACAAGGCAACAATAAAAGAGGAAGTTTATCTACATTGAACTCTTTTATAGGGACTCTTTTGCTGAAAGTCCTAAAGTCATCCATGGTGAAGACTTCTGTAGAAAGTCAATTAAGACTTTTCTGTGGGCCTGGTACAGAAGGGGAAGACAGGAAAGGTGGGGCTGACAGCAGCTCCGAGGGTCTGAGAATGAGGAAGGAGAGATGTAAAAGAATAATGGGAAAGGGGTTTGGGATTTTCCTAGCAACAAAAACTTGAGCAGTAGAACAGGTAGAGCAGAGGGGAAGACAAGAGTGAGTATCCCCAAACGCATGTGAGGGACTTTAAATTCTTAGTAAACCCTTTTCAGTGATGACAAGCAACATTAAAGGCCATTTTCATTACATCTTGTATAGGGGTCTGAGGGCTCTCCTCAGGTGGTTTTAGCTTTGGGTTAGCTGGTAAGAGGACCTGGTGGGACCCGGTGTAGGCACTGACAGGAGAAGAGAGGAGTGAGTGGGTGGAGGGGTACCTCAGTACCTGCTACCTCAGCAAGGGGGCAATGGTCTGAAAACCAGCGGAGGTTTGGGTTTTTGATCTAATAATTGGAGGGGAGAAATCTGATTGCTGAGGTGGGAGTGACAGCAGAGACTCAGGAGCAGAAGGCTGAAGGTGAGGATCTATTGTATAAGCATAGTTCATGATGTGAGCGAAGGATTGAAAATTCCTGCCCATAGGGAAACCTCCTTTCACCCTTTTGAGCACTTTCAGAAGTTAAAAAGGTCATGCGGGGCTGGGGATGTGGCTCAACCGGTAGCGCGCTCGCCTGGCATGCGTGTGGCCCGGGTTCGATCTTTAGAATCACATACAAAGATGTCGTGTCGGCCAAAAACTAAAATATAAATATTAAAAATTTTCTCTGTCTCTCTCTCTCACTCTCTCTTTAAAAAAAAAAAAGGTCACACAGAATTTGAGGATCTATAGACCCCTCTGGGGGCCATCAGTTTTTGTTATCTAATTGGTAGTATGGCCAATGCTCTGTACTGAATTAGATGAGGAGTTTGGGTTCCATCAGGCAGCCCCTGTATGCTCACATCCCCATGACTTACAGAAAAAGTCGGCTTTTCCCCCACACAGCCGTGACTGTTTGTGGCTTTGATAGTCTGCCAGGCAAACATAGTAATCCAGGCTAGCCAACCTGCATCTGGCTCGCGTGTCCCCACATCAATAATGTTTGTTTCCATTACCTATGGTATGGAGGGTATTTAATGGTATTTTAGTGGGATCCTCTTCATCAGGGATATCCCAATAGGAAAGACCTATAGCCAACTGACAAATGTCTGCGTGGAGAGATGGCCACCAGGTCCCTAAGGTGGCTGTACGCAAGTTAGATTATACTTTTTTTCCAGTAGGATTTGTGATCAGCCATCGCTGCTGAACGGGCTGATGAGGGTTAGGACTATTTGTGGCCAAGGGGTCAGTCTATAGCCTTATCCACATGGCGAATACGCAATTTGAAAGTGTTACTAGTCTTTTACAGTTTGCAGAAAGAGTCTGGACAGGGCGCAGGGTTGAGATGAGAGGCATGGATTCAGGAAGTGATTCCGTCTACCTTTACCACTGTACGTGTTATAAGTAGCACCTGGTATGGTCCTTTCCAGCGGGGTTCCAGGGATGACACCTGATGGTGTCTTACATAGATGAAGTCTCTTAATTGATATTGATGTGGAGTCCCCTCATCCCCAGTTTGGTAGGCAGTGGCAAGCTGTTTTTATAGGTATCGCTGAGTTCTTTCAAGAGCTTTAAGTCTGTCAAGAAAGGGGGTGTGGAAGGAATCGTTAGGTCTTAGAGTTGGGGTTAGGTCCCTTACTGGTGGAGGGGCCCCATAGAGAATTTCACAGGGGGTGAGGTTACTCAAGAAACAGAGGGAGTATTTCTTGCATGAAAATTTGCATAAGGCAGGAGCATAGTCCAATCTTTTATGCTGGTCGCTAAGCTGAATTTTGTTAAGGTCTCTTTAATGGTTCTATTCATTCTTTCACCCTGTCCTGTCCTCAACTCTGGGGTCGATAAGCACAATATAACTTCCAATTAACCCCCAGGTTCCTGGCTCACCCCTGACTTACCTGGGTCATGAACCCCTGTGCATTATCAGACCCTGTTACCTTAGGCAGGACGTATCTTGGAAAAATATCTTCCACTATCTTCTTGAGCATCATTTGCGCTGTTTCTATTCTTCTTTTTTCTTTTTGTGGGGAGGGCTTCAATCCATCCTGAAAATGTATCTACAAAGACTAGGAGATATTTATGTCCATACCTTGCTGGCTTAATTTCAGTAAAGTCCACTTCCCAGAATTGTCCTGGTCTGGTTCCTCGTAGGTGCTTTCCTGCAGGAAGCTTGAAAGGGTAAGCATTAAGCAATTGATGGAAGCAACAGGGTTTTTATACCCATTCAGTTATTTAATTTTGCTGTGAGTCTGTTAGTGGAAAACTCTGTTTTTGATACTTCAGAAATACCTGCAGTTTCTTTGAACCAAGGTGAGTGAGTTGATATGCATTTTCTACTGACATAGTTAGAGCCATGACTGTAGGAGTTTTTACTGGAAGATTTAGAAATTCCACTTGGGGGCCTTCAGGGTTAAAACTTATTTTGGTCCGGAGCTTGGTGAGCAGATCTCTGCCCATCAATGGGGCCAGGCATTCAGGGATTTCTAAAAAAAATTGATGGATTTTTTCTTTCCCCAGGTCCATGGTCCTCTTAGTTGTCCAAGCCCGATATTTACAGCCATTAGCCCCTTGACCTAGAGACCTTTTATTTGATAGAGGGCCTAATGGGGCCTTAAGGGCTGAGTTTATTGCCCCTGTATCCACTTCAAAGTTCACTGGGGTCCCCTCCACTTCAAAAGTTACGCTGAGTTTGGGGAGGGGATCTGAGCCCCAACTTTTGTAGTCATCCTCAAGAGTCAGAATGGCTGCCTCCCGTGGCTGTCTTTTTCTAGGGCACTCTTGAACCCAGTGTCCTCTTTCTTTACAGTAGGCACATTGATCTGAGGTCAGGGGGGCCTCTGGCGTGGGACCAGGTATCCCTTCCTGTCTCCCTGTTTCTTATTTTCTGGCCCTTTGGTTGTTGTGACCGGGACCTTAGTCAACTCATTAGTCTGTATTTTGTTTCTTTTATCCTCCCTTTGCTCCCTTCTCTTCCTCAGTTTCTCTTTTATAGTATACTTTCTCGGCTTCTCTGACTAAATCTCTCAAAGTCATACCTTGTAATCCATCTAAGCATTGTAACTTTCTTTAAATATCCAGGGCAGCATGCCCAATAAAGGCCATTGTGACAGATGCCTTTTGATCCTCTGCATGAGTATTGAAAGGAGTATATATCCTATGCCTCCATAATTCTCTCTAGAAACATAGAGGCAGATTTATCAGGCCCTTGAATAATCTCTATTACCTTGGCCAAATTAGTTGGTCACCTAGCGGCCGCTCGGATGCCCACTATTAGAACCCGGTGAGAAGTGGACAGATGCTTTCTACCTTCAAAGTTTTGGGGAACCAGTTGGGTTGATTCTAGGGAAAGCCGGCTTTGATTATGTTGGGAAGATATGTCAGTCTCCCATCTGGTCTTAGGATTTTTTTTCTAGCTTCCAGGAGGATTCTCTTTTGTTCCTCTGTCATAAAGAGAGTCCCTAGGAGTTGTTGAAAGTCATCCCAAGTAGGCGGCTCTGAAAACATCAATGACTCAACCAGACATGTGAGCCGGGTAGAATCCTCGGAAAAATGGGGATTGTTATTTTTCCAGTTATATAGGTCTGAAGAGGAGAAAGGCCAATATTGGTAGGCTTGCATTTTCCCCCCATTGCCTTTGTCAATCATTGGCCCGTAGGGACATAGGGGGATCATCACAGGAGTTCCAGGGTTTTCAAACATTCGCCGCCAGCGAGTTCCCTTAGCCAGGCCAGCTTCCTCCTGGGGAGGAGGGGCTGTGTGTGCCGCAGATGAGTTATCTGGAGGGCGCTGGGTTAGCTTGGCTTCGTCCAACGGTGGAGAGGCTGAGTCAGCTCCAGGGGAATCACTTAGAGGGTGTTGGTGGTTGGGGGACGAGGGCAGGGAATAAGGAGGGGAGGAGAGTCCAGTAGAGTCAAATCTTGTGACTCAGGGAGAACAGAGGGTGGAGGAGGAGGAGGAGAAGAGGGTTTGAGAGATCGTGGGCGAAGGAGTAGGAGTGGGGGCAGGGGCAAGGAAATGCTTCACCCATGGAGGAGGAGATTTGCAGAGGTCCTGACAAGTTAAGATATATGGCTGTTCATCCGGATGGCTATGTGTGCCCAGTTGAAAGACAATATCTCTGGCTTATTAAATTAGTGGGAAGCAGAAAGATCCTTCTAGAGGCCATCTAAGTCCAAAGGTGGGCCATTCTAAGGCACAGAGAGTCTGGCAGGTCCAGCGTTTCACTGAAAAAGGAAAGATTCTGAGCCCTTAAGTGAAATTTGGTCCAGTGATCAAGGGTCAGGGACATGGGTATTGAAGTACTGTGTCCCATAATGAAGGATACACAAAGAGTGAATGCAAGGACAGATGACACAGACAAAACAAGTCAATAAAGACATTCAATGGACATCCAAAACAGTGACCAGGACTGAGTAGCCAGCAAAACCCAATGGGCTGGCAATACCGAATCCGATACAAAATATCACTGAGTCGAGAAGACTATTGTTCCTCGATTTTCTGAGTCCTTTGGGGCGTCCCCCAGGGACGTGGCCTGTGGCTCTGTGACATGTCTGTCAGCCACCATTGGAGAGAGCTCACGCTCTTCATTGACAGCCATTTTTCCAAGCCCTAAGATTAACACTGAAACCAGAAAGAGGCGCCTTGCTTAACCCAAGAGGAGCCTGTTAGGGTCTCTTGTCTGCCGCTGCCAGAACTCGGTGGAATCTCCATATGTAAAGATCGGGCGAGCATTGAAGGAAGAGACCACCAAGAGACTGTCTTATCCAACAGCAAAGGGTTTATTGGGGGTCCAGCATGCTGGGGCTCAGAGCTCACTCGAATAGAGCAGAGAGCCCTGAGAGCAGTTTAAGCAGAACATATATACTTTCCTTGGAGAGGGCAGGGAGGGAAGTTTACTGATGGGTCTTGGCGAGTGGTCGGTTTGCGTGCAACTGGGTGAGGGAGTACATTCTACACTTTGGAAGTTGGAAACAGCACATTCTGGGAACAAGTTGAGCAAACAGTTCTCAATATTTCAACAGTGTTTTGTTAAGCATAAGGAAAAACAGGAAGTGACAAGTACCTATTTTATTAACCTTTCACTACCGACTATCCTTTTTGACTGGATGTTCTCTTCTACATTCTATTATCCAAGGTACAAGGTCCTATGCCATTGTATATCGATTTATTCAAAGCTAAATATCCCAATCAAGGCCCCAGTGCCCTTCTGGGTTTCAAATGTTAGTTAGATTTCTGTTTTTATACATATATTTTACCTCTATATTTTTATACATATTGCAGGTTCCCAATACCATTATTCATTCAGCAGAATGATTCCTAACCGAAATCAAACATGTTATTAACCCTAAACATACACTCTTACCTCAATCTAACTTTACAGAAGAGCAGGGACAGAGTTGGTCTTATAATACAGGAATGTAGTGGATCTTCCACCTGCTGAGAACCTCAAAGGTCCATGCAGACATAATCCCTGGAGAAGATGTAGGCACCTCTGAAGGACCTGAGAGAGCAAAAGTCATTTTCCATTGAAAACAACCTGGTCAGGGTGAAGGGTTGTGTCTGAATCAGCCTCTCTATTCTTAATGTAGAGAAGATGGACCAAATGAGACCAGTGTGGAGAGCTGTTACTGGGTGCCTATGGTTGATATACCATTCTAACTTGTGAAAGTGTCACAGGAAGCAGGGGCAGCCTCCATCTCATGGGAAGCTTGGAAGCAACTCTTAGGACAAAGTGGTTGACAAGGCAGTGAGTTCATTCAGTTTCTGACGGAAGTGACCTCACCTCACTTCCTTGGTAATGGAACTCTCTGAACTTGTGATCCAGGAAGCCAGTCAAACAGTGCCAGTCCTAGTCCCAGTCGCAGTGGTTTCACTTTTTGGATTTCCCGAGGGCAGAGTCAATCTTTCTTGGTACCTACTGATGTTAGGATGGCCAAATGGCAGGAAATCTCTGAAGACGGGCCTTTTATGAGAAAGCAGGTAGTGGCTCACCACTGGCTCCTGACAACTTCAGAGAGTTGGAAAAGGACACAAGATCAGAGACAGGACAGGCCATTTCGGGGGAACCAGAATGTCCCACAGTCAGAGGACACTCCAAATAGTCACAACCTACTTCGGGGAAAGAGGTGCCTTTGTGGGTGTGGGTGTGGGTTTGTGGATTTGGCTCTTGTTCTGAGAATAGGTACAAATGATGTTTGTTTGGTTTGGACTGAATTGTTTCTAGTAAGTCGTTTGACAATGCGAGTGTTTCTGTGTCTCTGTATCCCACTGTGTCCATGGTTATAGATTTTAGAAAAGAGAATGCATCAATTGATGTGTCCTGTCTATTAGAAAGCTTACCAGCATTCATCCTGCCCAATTTGTAAATGAAATGCGGCTTTCCATATTGATGGGCAACACCTACGATCTTCCTAAGTTCCTGTTTTCTTCCTGAAATCTGGCCACTATCCATAATAGGCTCATGGCTTTGTATCCAAGATATGTACCACCTCCAAGCTCTGTGACATGGCCATGTACTGAATAGCTGAAGTGAATGGCGAGCATCTCAGATAACTCACATACCAGTTTGACCTGTAATGTCTCATTGTGGAAACCCTGCTTTGCGCCTTTTCTTACCTATTGTTCTATTGCCCTAAATGTCAGGATGGTCTTTGCCTCAGGCCAACGCTTTGTGAAGTCTGAAGAAAACCTTTTTCAAATAAAAAGAATGGGCATCACCTGTGGCTCTTTGCTTAATTGCTCTGCAAAGGGATTTGTCTGAATCAGCGTCTTGGCCCTGTGTTAGGCTGTGGCTTAGATTTTCAGCAACTGATGGATCTAAAGAAAGATCCCATGTGTGCATCCAAAACCAAAATGACAAAAAGAGCAGTCATTGTGGATAAGTCTTTTGCCTTCCTCTGTAAGGTTTCTGACATCAATCAAGTGAGAATAGGGATCCTTTAGGTCAAATGAGTTCTTCAAATCCCTGCAGAGGCTAGCACATAGGTGCTTGGGTTTTCTCATGACTCCAATTAACATAAAGAATCTAAACCCAACAGTCAGTAGGTCTCAAATTTGAGAAGTGGATAAGTATTAATGGCAGTCCTATTTAATCACTCCTGGTTCAAAGGAAGGGTGTCCAGGTCACTCAGAATTTAGGTAAACGAGGAGCAAGGGAGCATATTCTCTACACTGTCTTGGGCTGCATTCCTCATGTAAATCTCCAGCCAGAGGATATGATGAGTGTCTATATGGAAGAAGATGAGGGCCATGTGGGAGTGTTTGGGTTTTAATTGTGGTCATTTTTGTGGCAGTTGGAATGGATGGTCTTATAATACAGGAATGAGTCCACCTGGGTTTGAACTGTGGCGTGATTCCCCTTAGAGACTGAGTACAGGAATAGAACTTAGAGAAGTATTGCCATGAATTGGGTTGGGATTTTAGGAAGCCAAGTATGAGAGTCACCCTTGGAAACTGACATCTAGGCCCAGGGTGGCTTTCCAGAGATCACTGGGAATCTCAGGCTGGATATCACATGATTTTATTCTGAAAGACTTGGCAGGCTTAGTTGAGAGTCATAACACACATGGACCTCACATTGTAGACCTCAATGGGCCTGGATTTATGTGACCTTTTGGCCAATCTTTGGGAAACCTTGCCTGTGAGATTTCTCCAGAACTTTCTTTGAAATGAACTTCCAAAACACTTAATGGTCCCTGAATGAATTGAAACCCACATGCTGCCAAATTCATCCTTGAAAAATTGCTAGATAAATACCATGAAATTTTTGAAATTATCATGACCAGATGGTACTGGAGAAACTTTGGATGTCCTGTTGCTGATCATGAATATGCAGGACAGTGACATGATTGACTGAGTTTCATGAAAATTGTGTAGAACAGAGATTCCAGTAAGTTGGACCCTGCTGAGTAGTGGGCCTAGTGCAGTGATGGGCAGGTGTGTGATAAAAAAAAAAAAAAATCTGTGGTTGGGCCATGTGGATCTGCCATTGGCTTCCAATTGGCTTGTGACTGACATGGTGCAGCCAGCAGACGCTTCTATGTAAAGGCATCTTGTTATATGGAGAGGATTATGGCCAATGTTTAGAATCAGGTTGCTATGGTTAAGGAGGCAAGCTATGAGGGATAGAAGCCTGGTTGGTGCATTCTCCTGCAGACCCTGACCCACCACACGTGACAGAACTCCCTCCAGCACTGTGTCCCAGTTGAATTCCTTGTATTTCGTGAAGCAAATACCAAATTCCCAATGCAGCAGCAAGAAACACCAGGAAAACTGGAGGATGACCAAATGGCTTAAGAGTTCAAAAGGGTAGACAATTAGCCCCCAGTGGCCACAGTTTACCTACAAAGAGAGAATTAAGGACTGCTTCCTAATGTTTTTTGGAAAATAAGAAATCATGTATTCCAGGTCATATAGAATCATACCCAGATTTGATGGTCTCACTACAAAGGAAGCTAAATCTCCTGACTACAACATATATTTCAAGTGCCCAAGCTCAGAGGCAGTTACTCAAGAAGTTTTTAGTCCAGCAGAGCTCCATGTTTGTGGAGTTTTTCCCTTTCCCTTACTTTTGGAATCTTCTCTACCACCTCCAAGTTTGTGAACTCCTGAACATATTTGATTCCAGATAAGTATTCACAGATTATCTAACTCTTCCACTCTAATTGTGTTTTCCTTGTAATGAAGGTAAAGTCAAGGCATTGTTCTGGATGAGAGTGGGAAGATATTTTTGTAGCACATATTTGCATAAACATTGGAATCGTTTTCCAAATTTCCATTTGAAATACTGAATCCCTGACACTAACACATGCCCAACTAGACTCTGACTACTAATCCTAATATGATGGGGAAAATTAACCCAAAAAGAATAGAAATACAAGCAGTTAAGAGGACGAA
Source organism: Callospermophilus lateralis (assembly GCF_048772815.1). Lineage (NCBI taxonomy): Eukaryota > Metazoa > Chordata > Mammalia > Rodentia > Sciuridae > Callospermophilus > Callospermophilus lateralis. The sequence continues at coordinate 529,003 of NW_027514419.1, read as the reverse complement.
TGATGTATCATTGGAATTGCCTTTTGCATTATATAGGGTATATGTTATAAATCTAGTCAATTTTTTGTTGAAATGGTTCTCCATGTGTTTTTTAAGTTAACGAATATGTGAATTCCTGTCTCCCTTTTTCTGTAGCCTATTCAGTACATGTATTTTAATATGCACATATAGAATCCTACCTGGTACCACACGTACATTCTTGTGAGGTGGCTGACTTGGCAGATACAAATTGTGAGAAGAGATCACTCCTCCTGAATGATGTTGGAACTGAAAATTCAGACTATTGTTGATCTTCCTAGTACAACAATATTATACATGAATCCATGTTCAGTAAAACGAATTTATTTCGATCTGTGGATGACATATATTTCATGGTGAATTTCAATTGGCATATATTGGTACTTTTTAATGTCTGTGTGTGTGTGTGTGTGTGTGTGTGTGTGTGTTTATGTATATACACACACACTCTAGATTTTTCAAAATGTGAAATGTATGTGTCTTACTATACACTCCGTAAATTCATTCATTTTCATGTATGTGGATTAATAATCAACTTTTCACAAAATTATTCTGAGAAATATTCATCCACCTGAACTACATATTTGATTCCTAGTACTGAAAACTAACTTCAGTAAATGGTGCATACAAATCCTAATATTTCTGCAGTAACTGACCCAGTTTAATATCAATGCAAGTAGATTTCTATGGGACATGATGTGTATTTTGTCATTCATTTTTATTCAATACTGGTAGATTTCTATTTCTTCAGTTAATACACATGATAGGGTATATATTTCATCAACAAGTTAAGAAATTAATCGGCATTTTGTTTTACATTCCATCAATTCCTAATTCAAAATACATGTTTTCCACGAGGTTTCTTCACTGGTCTTTTCATGTGACTTCTTTCACAAAATGCAAATGTCACACTAATGTTTGTACCGAAGTCTAAATGGAAAGTGAGTATGGATTACTAAAAACATCAATGTCCAGGTTGCCTACTGCTATCAAATGTCAATCCTATTGGTGACTAAATATTTGTTTCTTCCTAAGATTATATATTCAACCTCAAGCCTGTTGAAAATGTCTGATCCTATCACTTACTATTGTATATCGATTTATCTGAGACATCTGTGCAGAATATAATTCAAAGCTAAGTATCCCAATCAAGGGCCCGATGCACTTCTGGGCTTCAAATCATAACTAGATTTCTGTTTTCATGCTTATATTTTACCTCTATATTCTTGTAAATATCGCAGGTTCCCAATACCATTATGCATCCCTCAGAATGATTCCTAACCCAAATCGAACCTGTTATTAACCCTAAGCATACACTGTTCCCTCAATCTAACTTTACAATAGAGCAGGGACAGAGTTGGTCTTACAATACAGGAATGTAGGGGATCTTCCACCTGCTGAGAACCTCAAAGGTTCATGCAGAAATGTTCCCTGGAGAAAACTTAGGCAGCTCTGAAGGACCTGAAATAGCAAAATCATCTTCCATGGCAAAAAACCCGGTCAGTATGAAGTATTCTGTCTGAATCAGCCACTCTGTTCTTAATGTAGAAAAGATGGACCAAAACAGGCCTGTGTGGAGAGCTGTTCCCTGGAGCCTATGGTTGATATACCATTCTAACTAATGAATGTGTCAGAGGAAGTAGGGGCAGCCTCCATCTCATGGGACCCTTGTAAACAACTGTTAGGACAAAGTGGTTGCCAAGGTATTGACCTCATTCAATTCCTGAAGGAAGTGACCTACCTCACTTCCTTGGTGATGGAACTCTCTGAACCTGGGATCCAGGAAGCCAGGCACCCAGAGCCAGTCCCATTCCCAGTCCCAGTGGGCACACTTGTTTGAATTTACCAAGGACAGAGTCAGTATTTCTTGTTACCTCCTTATGTGAGGATGGCCAAATGCCAGGAGAACTCTGAAGAGGGGCCTTCCCTGAGAAAGCTGCTGGCTTCTGACAACTTAACAGAGTTGGCAAAGAAGGCCTGTTCTGATACAAGACAGGCCATTTTGGAAGAACATAGTATGGTCCACCAGTCAGAGGACACTACAGATAGTCACAGACCTACTTGTGGGAAGGAGGTTCCTTTGTGGGTGTGGGTGTGAGTTCATGGTTTTGTCTCATGTTCTGAGAATAGGTAGGAAAGGTGGTTTGTTTGGTTTGGAGTCGACTGTTTCTAGTAAGTCATTTGACAAGGCGAGTTTTTCTATGTCTGTATATGCACTGTGTCCGTTGTTGTAGTCTTTAGAAAAGAGAATGCATCAATGGAGGTGTCCTGTCTAGTAGGAAGCTTCCAGGCATTCATTCTGCCCTTTTTATGAATGGACTGTTGCTTGTCTTATGGACAGGCAACACCTACTATCTTCCTAAGTTCCTGTTTTATTCCTGAATTCTGGCCTCTCTCCAGAATAGCCTCATTGTTTTGTGTTCAAGATATGTACCACCTCCAAACTCTGTGAGATGGCCATGTACTGCATAGCTGAAGGGAAAGGGAAGATTTCAGAAACCTCAGATATCATTGTAAACAGAAAAGTCTCAGTGGAGAAACCCTGCTTAGGGCAATTTGCTTACCTATGGTTCCCTTGCCCTGAATGTTAGGAAGGTCTTGGCCTCAGGCCACCCCTTTGTGAAGCCTGAAGAAAACAGTATTCAAATGGAAGGAATGGGCATCACCTGTGGCTCTTTGCTTAATTGCTTTGGAAAGGGATGTGTCTGAATCAGCCTCTTGGCCCTGTGTGAGGTTGTGGCTTTGAATCTCAGAATCTGATAGATCTAAAGAAAGATCCCATGTGTGCATCCAAAACAAAAATGGCCAAAAGAGCAGTCATTGTGGATGAATTCTTTCGCCTTCCTCTGTAAGTTTCCTGACCTCTATCAAACGAGAATAGGGAAGATACACCAAGCCAATTGAGGGCTCCTTTTGGAAAAATTGTACCACTGATGACAGAATCAGCATAAGTATCCAAACACTACCAAAATTCGCTGCACCAGCAGATAGTTCACAATGCATACAAGTGAGTTCACAATGCATACAAGTGATACATATTCCAAGCAAGTTCTGCAAGCAGTTCAGTGATGGGTATTGCAGAACCTGTATATTGGTTTTATCTTTGTCTTCACCAGCACTGGGATAAAGATAGGAATTCTGGCAATAATGGCTAAAGAAAAAATTATGTAACATTCCAGAAGGCACTAAAAGAAAACAATTTTCATAACAATTTACATTATCTTGAAGAGAATTATTAAATATAATGAAAAAAATGTAAAAGTAAAAAAACAGGTCTGTTAACCTCCTATTTTTTCACATATTAAAACAATCCTGAACAGTTGTTTACCCCATTTAAATTAAACTATTTAATTCACGTGAATTAAAAAAAAATGGACCCATTTTTTCATGAGCACTCATCATATGTGATATATGGACATACACACATTCAAACATATAACACAAAACACAAGTGTGCACACATAATAAATACATACAACATATAATATAATAGTAAAGGCCTTATAACTTTTTACAGGTGAAATCACCATTGCAATGTTTAAAAACTCTATAGACAAAAAATAGAACTGATCAGCAAAACATTAACCTAGGTCTGTATGAGCTCAAAAAAACAAAAGAGAACTTCATGATGTGGTAAAGGGCAATAATAAAATAGATATTGAAAAAAGCATCCCTGTTCTGTCGCCGATGTAAGGATAGCCAAACTGGAGTTTTGCACATCAGCTGTTATGGATTTGAGCCAAATCATCTTATTTTGGTCTATAGAAATTGCTTTAGTTAATCTCTCTGGAATCCAAATCGACTGCTGTTCTCCCTGTGGAAACACATAAACAGACCCCCGACTTTAGGCAATCACTGGGTCAGAACCTTAGATAATCTCTCTGGAATCCAAATCGGCTGCTGTTCTTCCTGTGGAAACCCACAAACAGACACCCAATTCTAGAAAATTAATGGGTCAGGACCTTTCCATTGTCCTGTTAGAATATCCTTCCAAAGTACCTTGGGCTTATACACATTTTTTGGACACATATGCGTTTCTGCAGCACTAAGTCCTGAAAATCCAAAATTAAAAAGTTTAGAGTTAAAAAGGGTTGTTTTAAGTTCATCTTTGGGGAATTTATATCTCTTCCCAATTCCGTCTTCTTACTTTAATAAGTACATTTTAATAGTTTGATGTGCTCTTTCAACTCTGCCTTGTCCCTGTGGATTGCATGGGATTCCTGTTATATGAGTAATGCCAAATGATGAGCAAAATTGTTTAAAAGAGTTAGAAGTATAACCAGGGGCATTATCTATTTTAACTCTTTTGGAATGACCAAGTGGCAAAATTTTGTAAGCAATGAGCTACAACATCTTTAGTTTTTTTCCAGCATGAAGGGAGCCCAACAAAAATCCAGAAGAAGTATCAACTGTAAGATGCAAATATTTTAATTTTCCAAATTCTGGCAAGTGTGTGACGTCCATCTGCCAAATATGGTTAGGTATCAATCTTCTAGGATTGACTCCAAGATTAACTTGTGGTAAAATGGTCACACAATTTTGACATTGTTTTATTATTTGTCTAGCTTGTTACTTAGTTATTTTGAAATGCTTTTGTAAAGTGTTAGCATTGATATGCAACTTTTTATGAAAATTTATAGCTTCTTCTAGTGTAGAGAAAATATGTATGTATGTCATGTGTAGTTTTATCTGCTAAATCATTGCCCAAACTAAGGGCTCCAGGCAATCCTGGATGTGCCCTGATATGTCCTATTAAGAATGGATCTTTTCTGTCCCAGATTAGACTTTGTATAGTGGAAAGGAAAGAGAAAACAGTAGAGGAAGGGGAAATCCTACCAGCATCTTCAAGGGATACTATAGCATTAACTATATACTGACTATTGGAAAATAAATTAAACACAGAATCTTTAAACATCACAAAAGCTTATAATACTGCATTAAGCTCTACCTTTTGAGCTGATTGTTGGGGTATTAAAAATGTAACAGTTTGATCAGGTGTAACAATTGCTGCTGTACCATTATTTGACCCATCAATGAATATATTTGGAGCATTCATGATAGGTGTTTTCTTGTCATTTTTGGAAAAATTACAGGATGAGATGACCAAAAAGACAATATAAGATTAGATGGTAAGTGGGTATTAAAAGAAATATTAGATTTACACATGATTATTGCCCAAGTATTTAACTCATTAGCTAATTAATCAATTTGATTCATAGTGTATGGAGTAATACTTTTGTTGGGAGAAATTCCAAACACTCACTTTGCTGCTTTTATTCCTATGAGTATTAATTGTCCGTTAGCCTTGGGATACCTATTAATTATAGTGTTAGAAGAATAAGAAAAATGAATCCATTATAATGGAGCTTCTTGCCAACATACTCCTGTAGGAATATTTTTTGTTGGTAGTACAATAAATAATAAAGGCAATATTTTATCAAATCTATCCAAATGCATATTTCCCATATATGTTTCAATGATTTTTAATGCCTTTCTTGCTTCAGGCGTTTACATTCTGGGTGAATTTGGATCAGATGGACCTTTTAGGATATCAAATAAACGTCCCAACTCTCCTCTTTGTATACCTAGATAAGGCCTTATCCAATTCATGTCTCCTAATAACTTTTGAAAGTCATTAATTGATTGCAGTTGATCTACTCGTATTTGAATTTTTGGTGGACTGACCATGGTTGACGATAATAGAACTCCTAAATAATTAATTGGAAAATTTAATTGTACTTTATCAATTGTTATCTCTAGATTATAATTTTTAATAAGTTTGTAAGTGTTGCATAACATTCTAGCAATGCGTTTTTACCTTTGTGTGCTAATAATACATCATCCACATAGTGAAATATTTGTATTTCAGAATTTTGATTTCTAAGTGGCTGGATTACTTTGTTAACATAAATTTCACACATAGTTGGGCTGTTAGGCATCCCTTGAGTGAGTACTTTCCACTCATACCTCTGATCAGGACCTTCATGATTCAGTGCAGGGATAGTAAATGCAAAACGTGGACTATCCTCAGGAAGAATTGGAATTGAAAAAAAAAACTTTAATATGTATAACTAAAACATACCAAGTTTTTGGCAAAGCAGACAATTGAGGGATCCCCGACTGAGCAGGTCCAAAAATAACCATCTCATTATTAATGGCTCTTAAGTCTTGCAATAATCTCCATTTACCAGATTTCTTTTTGATGACAAAAATGGGAGTATAATGGGGAGATACAGAAGGTTGTATATGTTCTTCCGCTAATTGTTGTTTGACCAGGTCCTGGGGTGATTGTATCTTTTCTTTAGTCAGGGTCCACTGAAGAACCCATACTGGTCTTTCTGATTTCCAAGTAATTTTTATTGTCTCAGTGGCCCTTTCTGAAAATCCAACCCAAGTCTGTCTGTTGCTTGGTCTATTTGAATTGGTGCTGCTATACCTTGTTCTAGTTTTTCTAATCTTTTTCCTTTCAAAAAACCTTCTCTAGCCATAATAGTGGGTGCATTTTGATTGATGTTATTTGTTAATGTCAAACCTAATTGATCTAGGACATCTCGTCCCCATCAATTTACAGGAAGATGATCCAATACATATAGCTGTATAGTTCCTTCACATCCCTCAGAATCATTCCAATCTAATACCATTGCACTTCTATGGGGATTAGTCGCAACTCCTAGGTCTCAAAGCGTTTGAGTGGCTTGTTGTAATGGCCAATGTTTTGGCCATTCTTGATGAGAGATGATGCTAAGGACTGCACCTGTATCCAGTAGCACATTAAATTCATGTCCTTGAATATTTGGTTTTAGCATGGGGCGAGAATCTAAATTTAAAGAAAGCATAGCCCAATCTAAACCTGTGGAGCCTAATCCCTTGGAACCTCTTTCTACAGCATGACTGGAAAATTTATCATGTAACCTGGGTATTATTAGTAACTGTGTTATTCTATCTCCTGGTGCAATTACTGATATGTCCTTTGGAGAACTGGCTATAAATTTTATTTCACCTTCATAATGAAGCGATTAATTACCCAAGGACTTATCATAAGTCCTTTTAGATTAGAAGAGCTGCGTCCCAATAATAAGCCTACTGTTTTTTTGGAAAGAGGTCCTTTCACCCCTGTGTGAATGATATGAACCCCCATCTTTGCAGTTAGTACTGATCTGGCGGAGGCACAGATGTCCAACCCTGCACTCTCTCTGATTTGTCTGATGAGGCGTATGATGGACAATGTGTCCTGGGCACTACCCTGATGGGGTTGCTGTGTTCCTCCAGTGCTCCGTATATTTGTGGTTTTTGGCCCCAGAGCATTGGGACCCCTGTCCATTTTTTGGCAATCGAGCCCAATGCCTTTCTCCATGATATCGTGGGTAAACAGCTGGTCCTTGTTCGTTTTTTGATAATGAGGTATTCTCTATGGGGGTTTGAGAACGGCATTCATTAGCCCAGTGTCTTCCTCTATGGCATCGTGGGCAAATACCCATTATTCTGCTCCTTTGGTATCTAGTTTTCTTAAACCCTCCTCCTATGGAGCAATTCCTCTTAAAATATCCTGTTTGTTGACAATTGTAGCATGTTCCTGGCCTTGCATCTAAAGCCTGTTCTACTGCAGCTGCCACAAATTGCCCTTGTTCATTCATGTCTCTGGCATCTAAAGCCTGTTTTACTGCAGCTGCCACGACTTGCTCTTATTCATTAATGTCTCTACATAATTTAATATATGTGTTTAAATCTTCATGTTTCCATGGTCTAATGATATCTCTACACCAACGATTTGCTTGGTCATAAGCCAGTTGTTTTATTAATGGCATTGCTAGTTCTGTATTCCCAAAAAACTCTGGTAGCGATTTGAATAAGCCTATCTACAAATTCAGCGTAAGATTCATTAGCTCCTTGTATTACCTTAGATAATTGACCTTGTAAACCTCCATGTCCTTGTAAAGTCTTCCATGGCCTAACTGCCTCTGCAGCAATTTGTGTGTATACACCAGGATTATATGCAATTTGTTTCTGCTGATCCTCATAGGGTCCCTTTCCTAACAACATATCTAGATTTCTCTGAGGATAACCAGCTTCTGCATTTCGCCTAGCCGTCTCCTTGCAAAATTCCTCATTGGCAACCTTCCATAACAGGTATTGACCTCCATTTAGCACAGCTTTACACATATTAGCCCAATCTACTGGCGTCATATTCAAGTTGTTAATGGATTCCTCCAAGCTTACAATGAGGGGTGCTTGAGGACCATAGGTTGTTACAACCTCTTTTAGCTGCTTCACTATTTTGAAATTTAAAGCATGGTGAATTCGCTGCCCTCCTACCTCAAATAAAGGGCATGTTAATACTTGAGATCCTGTCTCAGGATCCGAACTATCAACTGCGGGGTTTGGGTGCCTCCCAGCATATGGAGGTGGCCTTGTTATTTGGACATTTACATACTCTGGTGATAGAATGGTGTTAGTAACAGTCTCCTGTAGAGGTGGCACTGTTGGTTGGACACTTACACCCTCTGATGATAGAAAGTTGTTAGTAGCAGTCTCCTTTTGTAACTTTTCCCCTGATGGCATTTTCTGTCCTAAGCTTTGTTCCTCTATCTTTGTCTGAACTAAAGTCTTTGGACTAAGCAAAACAGATATGAACGTCCTCAATGGCAATGTTTCAACTGGCAGAGTCCCTGGGCTGTTCTTTTCTCCTCTTTTTAATCTTCACCATGATGGTTCCATTATGGTATATTTAACAACTCCTCCTTAAAAAGCCATGGGCTACATTTTTGTATTGTATCAACGTGTGCCCTGACTGTTCTTGACTTTAATGAGATGCCTCCTTCCTCTAACAATTTACTTAACAGTCTTTCAGTTTGTTTTTTACTAATTTCTGATCCCGTATTTCTACTATAATACAACCCAACAAGATGATGCCAAACAAAACCGAGACAGAATGAAATAAAAAGAGAACAACAAAAAGTCATTATGGCCTTTCTATCCTCCTGACATGTGAATCAGTCCTTTCTCAGTATCTGTTCCTCAGACGTAAATAATTTTTCCTGAGATGTGAGAGGTTTCTCTTCCATCTCACTCATCTCTATGGACAGGCAAGTTAAAACAAAAGTGAAGCAAAACAAAAGAGGAATCCTAAAATGGCTACCCATCCTCTCACCCTGCCCTCAGGGGAGAGCAGTTCACCTTATCACTTACCCTCAGTCACTCCCCATGCGAGCCACCAAACGCTGCAGTCTTCCTGGGCATGATTCAAGAGCCACTTTTCAAAAGAAACAAACTTTATTTTTAGAACCACAAATGACAAACAAAACAGCTCCTCAGGGAAAAAAAACCTCAGAGCCCAACTGCCACCACTGGCTTCCTTGTAAAGTCTCTGTCACACCCACAAGCCTCTGCACCTCCCACAATCCTCCTCCTCTTGATGCCGTTTGGCTGGGTCACGTGGGTGGAGCCAAAAAAGTCCCACAATGAGCAGCTCTGTGGTCTGAAAGGGCAGGGAAACAGCCCAATGAGCATCACCGCAGAGGAGCCAATCAGCTAGATGTTGCTGGGGCTGCTGTGAGCCAATCATCAGCTGGCAGTCGGAAAGGGCGGGGAAAAAGCTCAATGAGCATCTCCAATGAGCATCACCACAGAGGAGCCAATCAGCTAGATGTTGCTGGGGCCGCTGTGAGCCAACAATCACCTGGCAGGTGGATGTTTCTGGGAGCTGGAAGTTTGCTGGGGCCCCTTCAGCTGTGGCTCTCAACAAATTGGTGTCTCCTTTCTCTGTAGACTGTTTGGCACATGTATTTTTATATGCACATATAGAATCCTACCTGTTATCACAACTACATTTTTGTGAGGTTGCAGACGAGGCAGATACAAGTTATGAGAAGAGATCACTCCTCCTAAATACTGTTGGAATTGAAAACTCAACCTATGGGTGAGCTTTCTAGTAGAACAACATTATTCATAAATCCATTTTCGGTGAAATAAATATTTTTGCACCTGTGGATGATATATATTTCATGATGAATTTCGATTGGCAAATATATTGCTTGTTTTTAATGTCTGTCTGTGTGTGTGTGTGTGTGTGTGTGTGTGTGTATATATATATTTATATATATATACACACTCTCTATATTTTTCAAAATATGAAATACATGAATCTTATTATGCACTCCTTTAAATCATTCATATTCATGTATGTGAATTTATGATCAACTTTTCACAAGATTATTCTCAGAAATATTCATCCACCTGAAATACATATCTGTTTCCTAGTACTGAAAACTAACTTCTGTGAATGGTGCATACAAATCCTAATATTTCTACAGTAAAACCTAGTTCAACAACAATGCAAGCAGTGTCCCATGGTACATGATGTGTATTTTTAGGTTCATATTTATTAAACAGAGGTACATTACTATTTCTTCAGTTGATGCACAAAATAGGATATATATTTCAACCACAAGTTCACAAATTTATAGACATTTGTTTCAATTTCAATCACCTGTTGCTTCAGAACACATATATTCTTCCAAGGTTCTTGACTGGTCTTTTCATGAGAGTTCTTTCCAAACACATTATTTTCGATTTCCATAATCATAATTGAAGCAAAACTCACACACTTTTCATGATAAACCATAACCCTAATATTACCGTTAGTGTATAACTGGTTATCATGAATGTATGTATATCAATTTAAGATTTCTTGTATATTTTACGATATCAAATCAATCCACTATTTAAAGTTGGAACCAGTTATATAATTTATTCACAGTATGGTCTATTCATACATTATTTCTATATACATTGACACAGGGTACTCTACTTTGTTCCCCAATTACGTCTTCAAAATATTGCTCCCAGTAATGGTGGAAGAAATGCTCATGTCACCTGATCTACATATAAATTTTAACAAAGTAATATTCTGGACACAGAAAGCAAAACTCACTCTTATGATTGTAGCAAAGCCTAAAAGGAAAATGAGCAAGGATTACTAAAAATATCTATGTCCCCGTTGTTTAATGCTCTCAAATGTAAATCCTATTGATAAATCCTATGTATTTGTTTCTTCCTAAGATTATTTATTCAACCTCAAGCCTGTTGAAAATGTCTAATCCTATCCCTCACTTTATACTTTGCTGATTTCTTAATGTGTCTATTGATATCTGCTTTCCTACATATTTTCCCCAGTTCATCATTGTGATTGACTCTTCACATGTGCTGACATTTACATTCACTCTCTTATTGAAAAGAAATTGCTAAAGAACTTTTGGTCCAAATCCTATACTCACAGTTGTTTCTAAACCTAGAGACTATCATCCTAAACCTACGGACTTTCCCTTTATGACTTGATGTACTTTTCGACACTCAATAATCCAAGGTAAAAGTTCCTATGCCATTGTATATCGATTTATCTGAGACATCTGTGCAGAACATAATTCAAAGCTAAGTAACCCACTCAAGGGCCCAATGCCCGTCTGGGCTTCAAATCTTACCTAGATTTCTGTTTTCATACTTATATTTCACCTATATATTCTTGTAAATATTGCAGATTCCCAGTACCAATATTCGTCCTGCAGAATGATTCCTAACGCAAATCGAACGTGTTAGTAACCCTAACCATACACTTTTCCCTCAATCTAACATTACGGAAGAGCAGGGACAGTGTGACCAGGAAAGTCTCAGTGCAGAAACCCTGCTTTGGGCCTTTTGCTACCCTATTTTTCTGTTGCCCTGAATGTCAGGAAGGTCTTATCCTCAGGCCACCCCTTTGCGAAGCCTAAAGAAAACAGGTTTCAAATGGAAATGAATGGGCATCACCTGTGGCTCTTTGCTTAATTTCCTTGGAAAGGGATGTGTCTGAATCAGCCTCTTGGCCCTGTGTGAGGCTGTGACTTAGATTATCAGCACCTGATGGATCTAAGGAAAGATCCCATGTGTGCATCCAAAACCAAAATGGCAAAAAGTTTAGTCATTGTGGATGAAGTATCTTCCCTTCCTCTGTTAGATTCCTTGCCGCAGTCTCTGGCTGGGCACAAATCACGAGCCACCACACAACTTGTAGATTCAAACAGCAATTCTTTATTCCCGAACTCACACCGGCCGTCTACAAACACATTCTGGGGGAATCCACGTTCTCTGCCCAAATCCACCTCTGCCCAAATCCACTACTCTGCCCAAATCCACTCCACATGGGCTTCTGTCTCCCAAAATATACTGTCTGACCCTAAGAACTCAAGAGGAAATCAGCAGCAGGATACGCCCTATTCTAAGGGGGGAACACCCTAATCTCCTATTATGCTAAACTGCCCTATTCTAAAGGGGGAACACCCTAAACACGGATCCTGCCCTGGTCCTTGAGCAAGGTCACCTTACATGCAATGTCCTGGAAAATGTCCTATTTCCATGAGTCCTTCCACTAAAGAAACATGGGGGTACGCTGGCAAGGAAATTGTCATACCTACTTGGCTGATGGCTCCCAACAATTCCTGACATCCATCAAGTGAGAATAGGGATCCTTTGGGTCATATGAGTTCTTCAAGACTTGAAGAAGTGCTTGGGTTTCTCATGACTCCAAATCACATAAAGAATCTGTACCTATCAGTCAGAAGTAGTCAGTCAATATTGCTCCCAGAAATGGTGGAAGAAATACTCATGTCACCTTATCTACATATACATTTATTCACAGAAATATTCTGGACACAGAATTCAAATTTACATTTATGATTGTACCAAAGCCTAAATGGAAAATTAACATGGATTACTAAAATCATCCATGTCCAAGTTGCCTAATGCTCTCAAATGTCAATCTTATTGGTGACTACATATTTGTTTCTTCCTAAGATTGCATATTCAAACTCAACCCTTTGAAATGTCTAAGCCTATCTCTCACTTATTACTTTGCTGATTTCATAATGTCTCTATTGATATCGGCTTACCTACATATTTTCCCCAGTTCATCATTGTGACAGACTCTTCACATGTGCTTACATTTTAATTCATTTTCTAACCGAAATCCTATTGCTAAAGAAATTTTATTCCAAATCTTACACTCACCCTTCTTCCTAAACCTACCTACTATCTTCCTAATCCTACCGACTATCCCTTTTTGACTTGATGCTCTCTTCTACATTCAATCATCCAAGGTACAAGGTCCTATGCCATTGTATATCGATTTATCTGAGACATCTGTGCAGAACGTAATTCAATTCTAAGTATCACAATCAAGAGCCCAATGCTTTTCTGGCCTTCCAATCTTTCTTGGATTTCTGTTTTCATACATACAGTTCACCTCTATATTCTTATTGGTATCGCAGGATGCCAATACCAGTATTCATCCACAAAATGATTCCTAACCCAAACTGAACCTGTTATTAACCCTAAACATACAGTGTTCCCTCAATCTTACTTTACAGAAGAGCAGGGACTGAGTTGGTCTTTTAATACTGGAATGTAGGGGATCTTCTACCTGATGAGAACTTCAAAGGTCCATGCTGAAAGGATCCCTGGAGAATACGTAGGCAGCTATGAAGGACCTGAGAGAGCACAAGTCATCTTACATGGCAAACAACCTGGTCAGGTGAAGGGTTGTGTCTTAATCGGCCTCTCTCTCTTCTTAATGTAGAGAAGATGGACCAAATCAGGCCTGTGTGGAGAGCTGTTCCCAGGTGCCTATGGTTGATATACCATTTTAACATGTGAAAGTGTCACAGGAAGTAGGGGAAGCCTCCATCTCATGGGACCCTTGGAAGCAAATGTTAGAACAAAGTGGTTGCCAAGGCCGTGACCTCATTCAGTTCCTGAAGGAAGTGACCTAACCTCACTTCTTTGGTGATGGAACTTGGCATCCAGGGAGCCAGGCATACAGAGCCAGTCCCAGTCCTACTCCCAGTGGTGTCACTAGTTTTGAATTACCAAAGACAGAGTCAGTCTATCTTGGTACCTACAGATGTGAGGATGTCCATATGCCAGGAAAGCTCTGAAGAGGGGCCTTTTATGAGAAAGCAGGTAGTGGCTCACCACTGGCTTTTGACAAGTCTCAGTGAAAAAAACCCTGGTTTGGGACTTCTAATTACCTATTGTTCTGTTGCTCTGAATGTCAGAAAGTTTTTTGCCTCAGGCCACCTCTTTGTGAAGCCTGAAGAAAACAGTTTTCAAATGGAAATAAATGGGCATCATCTGTGGCTCTTTGCTTAATTGCTTTGGAAACGGATGTGTCTGAATCAGCCTCTTGACCCTGTGTGAGGCTGTGGCTTAGATTCTCAGCACCTGATGGATCTAAAGAAAGATCCCATGTGTCCAATACCAAATGGCCAAAAGAGCAGTCATTGTGGATGAAGTCTCTCGCCTTCCTCTGTAAGGTTCCTGAATTCCATCAAGTGAGAAGAGGGATCTTTGGATCAAATGAGTTCTTCAAAGCCCTGCAGAGGCTAGCCCATAGGTGCTAGTGATTTCTCATGACACTAATTCACATAAAGAGTCTAAACCCCACAGTCAGAAGACCTCAATTTGGATAATTGAGAAGTATTAACGGCAGGCCTATTTGATCATTCCTGGTTCACAGGAAGGGTGTCCAGGCCACCCTGACTTTAGGCAAATGAGGGGCAAGGGAGGTTATTTTGGACACTGACTAGGGATGCTCCCCTTTTGGAAAACTCCAGCCAGAGTTTATCATGAGTGTCAATATAGAAGAACATGAGGGCCATGTGGGAGTGTTTTGATTTCAATTGTGGTCATTTGTGTGGCAGTTGGAAGAGGTGACTGGGTCCACCTTGGCTTGAACTCTGCTGTGATTCCCATTAGAGACTGAGTTCTGGAACTGACCTCAGAAAAGTATATCCATGAATTGTGTTGGGATTTAAGAGGCCATGCATGAGAGTCGCCCTTGGAAACTGAGATCTCCGTCCAGGGTGGCTTTGCATAGAGCACTGAGAATCTCAGCCAGGTTATCACATGTTTTTTTTAATGACTTGGCAGCCATAGTTGAGAGTCAGAAAACACATGGACCTCACATAGTACACATCATTGTGCCTGGATTCATGTGACCTTTTGGCCACTTTTTGGGATGCCTTGCCTGTGAGAATTCTCCAGAGCTTTCATTGAAATTAGCTTCCTCACCATTTAATGGTTCCTGAATTGAAATCCACAGTGCCTTCAATTTCATCCTTGAAAAATGGCTAAACAAGTACCATGAAATTTTTGAAATTCCCATTACCAGATGGCACTGGAGAACCTTTGGATATCATGTTGATGATCATGAGTGTACCAAATAGTGCCTTGATTGCCTGGGTTTTGTGAAAATGGTGAAGAACAGAGATACCAGTAAGTTGGAGCCTGCTGAGTAGTGGATGTAGAGCAGTGGACGGTAGGTGTGTAAATAAATATATTTGGTAGGACCACCTGGATCTGCCATTGGCTTCAAAAAGCCTTGTGACTGACAAGGTGCAGGCAGCAGACCCTTATATGTAAAGGCATCTTGTTTTATTTAGAGGTTTCAAGGCAATGTTCAGAATCAGGGTGCTATAGTCAAGGAGGAAAGCTATGTGGGATAGAAGCCTGGTTCATACATTCTCTTGGAGACCCTGACCAACCATACGTGACAGAACTCCCTCCAGCATTGTGTCCCAGTTGAATTCCTTGTATTTCGTGAAGCCAATACCAAACTCACAGTGTAGCAGTAAGAAACACCACAAAAAGTGGAGGATGACCAAATGGCTTCACAGACCACACGGGGAGACACTTAGCTCCCAGTGGCCACAGTTTACCTACAAAGAGAGAATTCTGAACTGCTGCATCATGTTCATTAGAAAATAAGGAACCATGTCGTCCACGTCACATAGATGCAGACCCAGATTTGATGGTGTCACTACAAATGAAGCTAAATCTTCTGACAATTACATATATTTCATGTGCCCAACCTTAGAGGAAGTTTTTCACGAAGTCTTTAGACCAGCAGAGCTCGATGTTTGTGGAGTGTTTACCCTCTCCCTTACTTTTGGAAACTGTTCTTCCAACTCCAGTGTTGTGAACTCCTGAGCATTTTCCCTTCCACATATGTATTCACAGATTTTCTAACTCCTTTCCTCTAATTGTGTCTTACTTGGAGCGATGGTTATGTCTAGGCATTGTTCTGGATGAGAGTGGGAAGATTTATGTGTAGCACATGTTTGCATGCACATTAGATTCATTTTCATATTTTCCATTTGAAATACTGAATCCCTGACACTAACCCATACCCTACTAGACTCTGAGTACTAATCCTAATATCCTGGAGAAAAGAAACCTAACTGAATATAAATACAGGCCTTTCATAGGAAGCATGGTGTATACTTGGATTTGCCTTCTTCTTTATCAAGTGTATGTGCTATAAATCTAGTCAAATTTTCATTGTAATATTTCTCCATTAGTTTTTAAAGTTACCACATATGTAAATTCCTGTCTTCCTTACTCTGTAGCCTATTCAGCACATGTATTTTTTTATGCATGTATAGTATCCTACATGGTATCACATGTACATTATTGTGAGCTCACTGACTTTGTAATATAAAAATTATGAGAAGAGATGACTCCCCCTAAATACTGATGGAACTGAAAATTAAACCTATGGGTGAGCTTCCTAGTGAAAAACATTATATAAATCCATGTTCATTAAAATGAATATTTTTGGATATGTGGATGAATTATATTTCATGATGAATTTCGATTGGCATATGTATTGCTACATATTAATGTGTGTGTGTGTGTGTGTATTCTCCAGATTTTCCAAAATATGAAATATATGTGTCTTATTATACACTCCATAAATTCATTCATGTTCCTGCATGTGTATTTATAAAAAACATTTCACAAGATTATTCTCAGAAATACTAAACAAGCTGAAATACATATTGGTTTCCTAGTACTGAAAACTAACTTCATTGAATGGTGCTTACAAATCCTAATATTTCAACAGTAACTGACCCAGTTTAACATCAATGCAAGTAGATTCCTATGGGACATGATGTGTATTTTGAAGTTCATTTTTATTCAAAACTGGTACATTACAATTTCTTCAGTTTTTGGACATCATAGGATATATATTTTCATCCACATGTTCACAAATTTATAGGCATTTGGTTCACATTCAATTACTTCCTACTTCAGAACACATGTGTTCCTCCTTGTTTCTTTATTGGTCCTTTCACTAGACTTCTTTCTAAAAACATTTTTTCGATTCCATAATTATTTTTGAAGCAAAACTCACACACTCTTCATGATAAACCGTAACCCTAATATTACCATTAGATATATAACTGATTGGAATGAATGTGTATATATCAATATAAGATTTCCTATATATTTTCAGATGTAAATTCAATCCATTATATAAAGTTGGAACCAGTAATATACTTTATTCACAATATGGTCTATTCATGCATCATCTCTATAATCATCAACACAGTGTACACCTATTTGTAGCCCCAGTAATAATGTATAAGTTTTCAGAATATTGCTCCCTGTAATGGTGTAAGAAATACTCATGTCACCTTATCTACATATACATTTACCACAGAAGTACTCTGGACACAAAAGGCAAAGGTCACACTTATGATTGTGCCAGAGCCTAAATGGAAAGTGAGCATGGATTACTAAAAACATCCATGTCCATGTTGCCTAATGCTCTCAAATGTCAATCCTATTGGTGACTACATATTTGTTTCTTCCTAAGATTATATGTTCAACCTCACGCCTGTTGACAATATCCAATCCTATCACTCACCTTATACTTTGCCTGATTTCCTAAGGTCCCTATTGATATCTGCTTTCCTACATATTTTCCTCAGTTCATCATTGTGACTGTCCCTTCACATGTGCTGACATTTACATTCTCAAACCGAAACCCTATTGCAAAAGAACTTTTGGTCCAACTCCTAGACTCACTATTCTTCCTAAACATACTGAGTATCTTCCTAATCGTACGGGCTATCCCTTTTTGACTGGATGTTCTCTTCTACATTCAATCACCCGAGGTACACGGTCCTATGCCATTATATATCGATTTATCTGAGACCTTGGTGGAGAACATAATTCAAGCTAAGTATACCAATCAAGGGTACAATGCATTTCTGGGCTTCAAATCTTTCCTAGGTCTCTGATCTCATGCATGTATTTCACGTCTATATTCTTATAAATATCACAGGTTCCCAATACCATTATTCATATAGCAGAATGATTCCTAACCCAAATCGAACACGCTATTAACCCTAACCATACACTGTTCCCTCAATCTCACTTTAGAGAAGAGCAGGGACACAGTTGGTCTTTCAATACAGGAAGGTAGGGGATCCTCCACCAGCTGAGAACTTCAAAAGTCCATGCAGAAATAATCTTTTGAGAAGATGTAGGCAGCAATGAAGGACCTTAGAGAGCAAAAGTCATCTTCCATGGCAAACAACCCGGTCAGGACGAAAGGATGTATCTGAATTATCCTCTCCCCTCTTAATATAGAGAAGATGGACAAAACAAGGCCTGTGTGGAGAGCTGTTCCCGGGTGCCTATGGTTGATATACCATTCTAAATTGTTAAAATGTCACAGAAGTAGGTGCAGCCTCCATCTCATCAGAATCTGGAAGCAACTGTTAGGACAAAGTGGTTGCCAATGTACTGACCTCATTCAGTTCCTGAGGGAAGTGACCTCACCTCACTTCCTTTGTTATGGAACTCTCTGAACTTAGGATCCAAAAAGCCAGGCACCCAGAGCCAGTCCCAGTCCAAGTCCCAGTGGTCAAACTTGTTTGGATTTACCAAGGACAGAGTCAGTCTTTCTTGGTACCTACTGATGTGAGGATGGCTAAATCCCAGGAAGGTCTGAAGAGGGGCCTTTCCTGAGAAATCAGGTAGTGGCTCACTGCTGTTTCCTGACAGCATCACAGAGTTGGCCATGGAGACTAGATCTGAGACAGGACAGCCCCTTATGGGGCAATATATTATGGCTCACCAGTCAGAGGACACTCTGGATAGTCACAGACCTACTTGGGGGTCTGTGTGGTTGTGGGTGTGCGTGTGGGTCTGTGGTTTTGTCTCATGTTCTGAGAATAGGTAGGAAAGTTTGATTGTTTGGTTTGCTGTGAATTGTTTCTAGTAAGTCATTTCACAAGGCGAGTGCTTCAATGTCTGTGTATCCCACTGAGTCCGTGGTTGTAGACATTAGAAAAGAGAATGCATCGATAGATGTGTCCTGTCTAGTAGAAAGCTTCCCAACATTCAACCTGCCCAATTTATGAATGGTCTGTGGCTTGCCTTGTGGATGGGCAACACATACTACCATCCTAAGTTCTGGTATTCTTCCTGAAATCTAGCTAATCTCAAGAATAAGATCATGGTTTTGTGTCCAAGATATGTACCACCTCCAAACTCTGTGACATGGCCATGTACTGGATAGCTGAAGGGAATGGGAACATCTCAGAAAACTCAATTATCAGTGTGACCAGGAAAGTCTCAGTGGAGAAACCCTGCTTGGGCCTTTTGTTTACCTATTCTTCTGCTGCCGTGATGTCGTGACCCCTTGCCCGCAAGGAAGACGCAACTCAGGAATCTTCTTTCAGCAGTTTATTCAGGCCCTTGATATTTCTTCTAATTCCTTGTCGGATGCCCCTCCCAGCCTTAATAAAGCATCCCAAGCCCCAATGTGAAGCTGCCACGTGGAACTTTCTCATTGGGTGCTGAAAAACCATGCAACAACTCTCCCAAACAAGGAGTTGTTTGTCACAGACCACAGTGGAGCCAGCAACATCCTGCAATGGCGACCATAATCTGCAGAAGCGGCTCACCACAGTTCCCCACTTCTGTTTTCTGAAAACAATGCAGGCGAGAGTAGAGGTCCTATCCCACTGTGCAGAAGTGGCTGCATAGTATGGCTCAGACCTAAGGAGGGCCCTTCCCCAGATCCGAAGCCATATCTGCAGACGCCTTTTTTCGTGGGGCGGGGCGTGGACATCAAACCCGCATGCAATAGGACATGCTTTCCTTGAGGTCCACTTCAAGGATCACTCAAGTTCAGTGCCTTGCCTCGAATCCTGTATCGTGACGAAGGTGGACAAAGGGGGACAGCTGAGGCTGAACTGTGGCTGTACACAACGACAAACGAGTTGACAACACCCTGAAAGAAAGGCACGGACTTTAAGGCGATAGAGAAGAATTAGTGTGGAAACCCACCTGCGTGCAATGGCACCAAGACCGGCAGAGTCCAAGGGCTTTCCAACACTAAGAGAATAACGAGGAAAGACTTGCCCATCCCAGTGCAATGTTATAATAACTTGGGGTGCAACGACCATGTCAAAGATTTACTGTTTAAGATGCGCAAGCCAGACTTGAGGTGAATTGCCATTTTCTAAAGCTGCAAGAGCTTGGATGATCATAGCCTTATCGTGAGCATTGCGAGCCTTGAGGCGACAGAGAAACCACAAACAGAGAAACATACCGAAGCAACACATTGCACCAAAAATGCCTACCCCCACCCACTCTTTAAAAAAGGAAAAAGCAGAAGATATCCAATCGGTGAATTGACCCAAAGTCACGGGATCAACACTGGTGTTATTCAAGACAGCTATCTGGGTTAGTTGAGACTGGATCATGTCTTCCGCTTCCATGGACCAATTTCTGGCCAAATATTCGCCAATGATGCAGGAAGCATTCCTGGAATCATTAAATCTGACAGAGGTTATGCATAAATGTGCACGTTGGTCAACACAACCCAAAAGCACCAAGTCAGCCAATTCTTCTACCTGAGCTTGGAGTAAATCTATTCTTTGATTGGCAGCTAAAATCCCTGACAAAATATGTTGATTAATTGTATTTTGGGATTCAAGTATACTGGAAGTTTGTTGGACAACTTGATTAATGGTGGCAGCAGTTTGTACTTGATTGTCCATAGCCACTCCGGCTGTAACCGCTGCAGCAGCAGATACCGCCACGGCTGTCACTATAGCCGCTGTGATTCCAAAATCTCTACGGACTCTAAGTAGCTCAACAATATGGAATTTATCAGGATCCGCAGTGACCGGGATTGGGACAAAAGTTGGAATTTTCATAACCACTGCTACAGTCCAGGAACCATTCCAACACTCAGATAAGATACAGGTAGTATGAGAACAATCCAGCATCCCCGAAGAGGTGGCCTTAGCCAAAAGGAATAAGAAGGGGGATTGGACACAGACCATTGCAGGAGGCAATGTGGCATTGTACAACAGAGAGTCGACTGAAACAGATGTAAATCTATTACCTCGTTCACTTTCCCTAACAGTACCAGAAACATTAGCCAGCCAACTTTTGGCTCCTACCAACTGTGCCAGTGCAGAAATATCGGCTGAAGCCCCCTTTTCATTGGAAATCTGCCATTGAAACCAGGACCAACCTACTCCTGTAGAGGAGCTGGCACTATTGTTAAAGTTATAAACATACCTCTTAAGAGAGGGGGAAAGGGAGAAACCTTTAGCAACTTGATGCTTCTCCCAAGAATGATCCTGACAAGGCGTAAATGTTGGGGGGAAACCAAGATTAGGGGAACAGTAAGGAGAGGCCTTGAAATGAGTGGCATCATAAATACTACTAGAAGAAGGAGGCACTGGGATTAGTACCTCGGAGATAATAGCCAAGGTAGTTATGTTAAGAGCAGAGCTGCTGTTTGCTGGGGTCCCTGAGCCTGATTGCTTCCCCGAAACTACCTTGCTCAATACAGCACTGATAATGCTCCCTGAGACCTGATTGGACCGCAATGGGTCCTCCCAGTTAGTCAAATTTTTGGTCTTAAGGCTAATGCAATTAGCGTTTCTAAGGCTGAAACAAAAAACTCCTGTGAGATTAACTTGAGATTGATTAAAAATGCTCTCAATGTCCCCTCTAGGAGAGGCACAGGGAGCAGACATCTCACATGAGGTAGAAAAAAGAGTGGGGAGGACACTAGAATTACCATGAACCGGCATCGGCATTGGCCATGCCCGTGCCACTGCCCACCACCGAATTGGTGTCGCCTGTGCCATCGACACCAGCACCAGAGCCAGAGAACTTAGCAGAATGAAGATCCTCATCACAGGATTGTTGTGGTATCTCTTGTTGCTGGTCAGTTGATGTCGAGACTCTTCTTGTCAAGCGTTCAGGGACCCACAACGGTTCCGTACGATCCTGGGGAAAAACACATACAGATCCTTGTGCCCATGTCAGCACGGGGTCAGGGCCGTTCCATTGGCCCGTAAGAACATCCCTCCACTTAACATAGCCAAGCACAGAGGGCTGAGGGGACACATGTCTATCGGCCGCAGAGCGACCATGAATATCCAAATTCAAAAAATTAATGGTAAAGAGAGCTAAGGACAGGCGTTCTTTAGGAGTGTGTTCAGCTCCTATTCCCCCCTTTTGTTTTTGTAAAGTTTCCTTTAAGGTGTGATGAGCACGCTCAACAATGCCTTGTCCTTGATGATTGTAAGGCAAACCATGAGTAAGTTGCACTCCCATAGTAGAACAAAAAGCTGTAAAATGTCTGCCAGTATAAGAAGGTCCATTATCAGTCTTAAGGGATGCAGGTGCACCCCATGCTGCCCATGCCTCTAAACAGTGAGTAATGACATTACGTGCCTTTTCTCCGGATAAAGCAGAAGCATGGATAATTCCAGAGCACGTATCAACGGAAACATGCACATACTTAAGGTTACCAAAGTCAGGTATATGTGTCACATCCATTTGCCAAACAACCAATGGCTTCAATCCCCGTGGGTTTACTCCATAATTAGGGGAATGAAGAAATGTGACACAATGGGGACATTGCAATACTATCTGCCGAGCATCCGCTCTTGAAATGAAAAAACGCCTGTGCAGCGTTAATGCATTAACATGGAAGTTTTGGTGAAACAACTTAGCCCCCTCTAAGGAGGAAGCCAAGCATATCAATTGACCTCTAGTGGCTAAGTCCGCACAGGCATTACCCTGGGATAACGGACCAGGAAGAGGGGTGTGAGCCCGGATGTTCATTGGATAAAAAGAAGCAGTGCGGTTAGAGATAAGCTGTTGAAGCTGAGTAAAGTAAGCAGACACATTGTGGGCATCACTAATAGCTCCCACGGCCTCCAGGACTTTTAGTGCTTGTACCACATAGCTGGAGTTCGAAGTAAGATTAAAAGGAAAAGAACACTGTTTAAAAACTTCAATAACAATTTGTAGTTCTACCCATTGTGGATTTCCAGGAGCAAATTGATGCTGGATAGGGGGAGAGTCATTAATTACAAAGGCTCCCATTCCAGACTTGGAACCATCAGTAAAAATGTTAACAGCCCCCGGAAATGGACTGGATGAAGTTACCTTAGGGAAAATGATGGGATGTTCTTTAACAAAATGGAGTAATGGATGAGAAGGGTAGTGATAATCAATACCCCCTTGAAACGAGCAACACAGAATAGCCCAGTTGGCTAGAGTAGCACATAAAACATTAAGTTGAGCTTTAGTGTAGGGTATGATAATAGAAGAAGGTGATTGGCCGAAAAATTGAATGCTTTGTTGAATCCCTTTAAGTGCCAACGCTGCAACAGCATCAGGATAATATTCTAAGGATTTTCCTGGGGATATATGAGGGTGGATCCATAGTAAGGGCCCATCTTGCCACAGTACTCCAGTAGGCTGCCGCATAGTGGCAAGCACACATAACTGGAAAGGTTTATCACTCTGGAGCCTGCATAGAGTGGCATGCTGTAAAGCTTGTTCTACTTTTATAAAAGCCGCTCTAGCCTCTGTAGTGAGGCTACGAGGGGAAGCAAGATCTGGATCACCCTTAAGAGTAGCATACAAAGGCTGGAGCACAATATTAGGAATATGTAAATATCCTCTTATCCAATTAATATCTCCCAGCAATTTTTGAAAATCATTTAGAGTTTGGAGATCTTGAGTCCTGAGGTAATTTTTTGCGGTTTTAATTTGTCATACCCAATTGTCGCTCCCAAATACCTGATAGAATCCCCCGTTTGAACCTTTTCAGGTGCGATGTGCAGTCCATGTTGAGCCAACAGCATCACGAGTTCTTTATAAGCCTCATTAACTGTCTGTTCTAATTTTGCAGCAAATAACACATCATCCATATAATGAATGATCTTGGTGGAGGAATACTTATGTCTGAGAGGTGTGAGTGCCTTCCCCACATACATCTGGCACATCGTGGGACTATTAGCCATCCCGTGCGGCAACACCACCCACTCAAACCTTTGATCTGGTTCTTCGTGATTACACGAGGGAAGGGTGAAAGCAAAACGTTGTGAATCTTTAGGAGGCAAAGGAATGGAAAAGAAACAGTCTTTAATGTCAATAACAATTATATGCCAGCCTTGAGGAACAGAGGAGAGCAGAGGCAGCCCTCTTTGAATGGGCCCCATAAGTTGCATCTGAGCATTAACTGCTCTTAGATCATGCAGTAGGCTCCACTTCCCTGATTTTTTCTTAATGACAAATATGGGATTATTCCATGGAGAATTAGAAGGTTGGATGTGACCCAAATCAAGTTGTTCTTTGACTAGATCATGGGCTGCTGCCAGTTTAGCCGAGGGAAGAGGCCACTGAGGCACCCAAACAGGCTCCTCGGTGAGCCATGTTATGGGTATTGGAGCCCCAGTGGCCCCTAGGAAAAACCCAGAGCAAACCTGTTAAGCTTTTGATGACCTTGCACAGGATGCTTACGCCCCTGTAAGTGCCTTCCTAGTCCTAGACCTGGCCTATACCCCATATTTTGCATGATATGTTGAGACACTGGGGAATAGTCATTACTAAGAGTGAACCCCATGTCTTTCATCAGATCATGGCCCCATAAAGAAATAAGTAAATCAAGTACATAAGGCTGAAAGGTACCATCGTGTCCTTCCGAGTCCTTCCAAGATAGATGTCTACAGCTGATTTGAGGGGGTTGGGCATATCCAAGTCCTCTTAGTGATTGATCAGAAGCCTGCACTGGCCATCCCCTAGACCAGTCCTTAAGGGCTATGATAGTATGATCTGCTCCTGTGTCCAGCAATCCCACAAAAGATTTACCTTCTATGCTTAATTCCAAGGTGCGGCGACTGCTCATATCCAGTGACAAATAGGCACAATTTCCTCCGGTGGTACCAATCTCATTTCCCGTCCGTGACCTTGAGTCAGCAGGGAAGTGATTATGCAAACTAGGCAAAATTAGCAATTGAGCAATCCGATCCCCTGGGGAGATAGACACAATGCCCCTTGGAGCTTCCATGATAACCTTTACTGCCCCTACAGTATCAGGGTTTATAACTCCGGGTAAAATATGAAGAACTTGTAGGATAGAGGATGCACGTCCAATTAGCAAACCTACAGTGCCAGGTGGTAAAGGCCCTTTGAACTCAGTTTCCACCAATTGGACTCCCATCATAGGTGTTAATACAAGTCTGGAGGTGGAACAGAGGTCCAATCCCGCGGCACCTGTAGTGGCTCTCCGCGTCTCATGGGATGGCGCAGAGAAGGCCATGTCTCCGGTTCGGGTGTGACATTCTCCATTGCCCCATATATTTGTGGGCCCTGGGGTCGGGGGCCCCTTCGGCCGTTTTTTGGCCCAGCTGAAATAGGCTGTCCATGGATGTCCCTCACTGATCTACACTCTTTTGCCCAATGCTTCCCCTTTTTGCATTTTGGATACAGCCCCGGTTGACGAGGGCCATTAGAAGGGCCACCGCGAGGAGGTCCAGTAAAATTGTCTTTTTTGCGACAGTCACGTTTGAAATGGCCGAACTGACCACAATGGAAGCATGTTCCAGCACCAGGACCGCCCCCTTTTGCAATCCGAAGGACAGCAGCTGCAAGACCTGCATTAGTTAAAGGTCCTCCAAGCTCTCTACACACTTTTATCCAAGCTTCTATGCCCTTGTTTTTATAAGGAGCGATTGCTGCTTTACACTCCTTGGTGCATTGCTCAAAGACCAATTGCTTGATAAGGGGCATGGCTCTATCAGGGTCCCCAAAAATCTTTCCAGCGGCATCCACCATCCTTGCTACAAAATCTGAAAAGGGTTCTGTAGGGCCCTGCAGAATCTTAGTCAAGTTACCAGACACCTCTCCTCTATTTGGAAGTGACTTCCATGCCCGAATGCAAATGTTGTTAATTTGATCATATGCCTCAGGAGGGAATCCTGTCTGTTGATTAGCAAATCTGCCTTGTCCCAAAAGCATATCCTTGTCCCAATGGGGGTGTCCCGCCGCATGGTTTTGGGCGGCCTGCTCTACCGCGCCCTCTAGCACAAAGGCTCTCCAGTCTAAATATTTACCTAGAGAGACACAAGCCCGAACAAGGCTAGCCCAATCAGAGGGAGTCATACAGTATCTAGACAGACTCTGCACCTGAGTTAGTGTGAAGGCGGCATCCACCCCATAAGTGCACACAAACTCCGCCAGGGTCTTCACAATTTTGAAATCTAAGGGCTCATGGAATCTTCCCCTATTGTCATCCTGGAAAACTGGATAAGCAAGACCCATCTCAGCGTTAACAGCCCTCCATGTTTGGGCATGGAAAGCTCTCCTCGAAACACCCCCACCGTACGGCGGCGGATCCGGAGGATCATTTTCCTTGAGCTCCTGTTTATTTTTGTTCCCTTCTCCTATAGTTAGACTCCCTAGCTGACAAGATAGTCTCCCGAGCTCTTCCTCCTCATCCTCCTCCTCCTCTGACCCACTTTTGCATGGGAGTGTGCGCAGCGTACTGAGATCTGGATACAATCATTTCCTCCCCTGTTTCTCGCTCCGCACACTCCCATCCTCCTGAATTACCTCACTTCGTGCCGTCTCTGATCTTTCCTCATGTAATTGCTCTAAAACTTCCTGTCCTTTAGTAAGTGCTTCCTGACATCTGCCATCTGCGAGGCAACTACGGATCATCTTCCAAAGGGGTATCACCCCACCCTCTAATATGCCCTGCTCAGAAACAAAGTCAAGATCTGTGCCTAATTTATCCCAGCTAGGTATAGTAAGGCTGCCCGAAAACGCAAACCACGGTGCAGCAATATCTGTCTTCTGTAAAAATCTCTGTAAAGTACTACGTTTCACTTCTAGGCCCTTGGAACGAAACAGGCCATCTAGGGCCAGGAGAAGCGGACTTGAAGATGCGGCACCCATGACACAACAAAAGACGCACAAAAAAACAAAAGTGAAAGTAAAAGCGAAAGTACACAGTGCAGCTGCAATAAAATGTACCGCTCTCTCTGGCTTTACAGAGGAGCTACCCCGCTTTGATCGCGGGTCCCGCTTACCTGGGACTAACCCCTGCTTTTATTGCGGGTCCCACTTACCTGGGACTAACTGGTGCACCAACCCTGACTACTGAAAGGTCTGGTTCCCGGGTCTCGGCACCACTTGTCGCGACCCCTTGCCCGCAAGGAAGACGCAACTCAGGAATCTTCTTTCAGCAGTTTATTCAGGCCCTTGATATTTCTTCTAATTCCTTGTCGGATGCCCCTCCCAGCCTTAATAAAGCATCCCAAGCCCCAATGCGAAGCTGCCACGTGGAACTTTCTCATAGGGTGCTGAAAAACCATGCACCAACTCTCCCAAACAAGGAGTCGTTTGTCACAGACCACAGTGGAGCCAGCGCCATCCTGCAATGGTGACCATAATCTGCAGAAGCGGCTCACCACACCGTGAATGTCAGGAAGGTCTTCTCCTCAGGCCACCACTTTGTAAAGCCTGAAGAAAACAGTTTTCAAGTGGAAATGAATAGGCATCACCTGTGCCTCTTTGCTTAATTGCTTTGGAAAGAGATGTGTCTTAATCAGCCTCTTGCCCCTGTGTGAGGCTGTGGCTTAGATTCTCACCACCTGATGAATCTATAGAAAAATCCCATGTGTGCATCCAAAACCAAAAGAGCCAAAAGAGCAGTCATTGTGGATGAAGTCTCTCTCCTACCTCTGTATGGTTCCTGACCTTCATCATTGAGATTATGGATGCTTTGGGAAAAAGGTGTTCTTCAAAGCCCTGCAGAGGCTAGCCCATAGGTGCTTTGGTTTTCTCAATACTCCAATTAACATAAAGAATCTTTACCCCAGAGTCAGTAGGCTTCAAAATGGAGAATCAGAGCAGTATTAACGGCAGGCCTCTTTGATCACTCCTGGTTCACAGGAAGGGTGCCCTGGCCACACTGACTTCAGGAAAACGGGGGCAAGGGAGCTTATTTTGGACACTGTCTTTGGCTCCACCCCTCATGGAAACCTACAGCCAGAAGGTATGATTAGTGTCTATATGGAAGAAGATGAGGGCCATGTGGGAGTGTTTTGGTTTTAATTGTGGTCCTTTGTGTGGCCGTTGGAAGAGATGACTGGGTCCACCTGTGCTTGGTGTGATTCCTTTTAGAGACTGAGTTGTGGAACTTAACTCAAAGAAGTGTTGCCATGAATTGTGTTGGGATTTTAGGAGGGCACACATGAGAGTCGCCCTTGGAAACTGAGATCTAAGCCCTGGGTGGCTTTGCACACAGCAATGGGAATCTCAGGAAGGATATCTCATGGTTTTATTGTGAAAGACTTGGCAGCCATAGTTGCAAGTCAAAACACACATGGAGTTCATATTGTAGACCTCAATGGGCCTGGCTTCATGTGACCTTTTGGCCTGTCTTTGGGAAACCTTGCCTGTTAGAGTACTCCAGAGCTTTCATTGCAATGAGCTTCCTCTCCATTTAATGGTTCCTGAATGAATTGAAACCCAGAGTGCCTCCAACTTCATCCTTGAAAAATATCTAGATGAGTACCATGAAATTTTTGAAATTCCCATAAACAGGTGGTACTGGAGAACCTTTGGATGTCCTATTGATGATCATGAGTGTACCAGACAGTGCCTTGATTGACTGGTTTTTATGAAAATGGTGTAGAACAGAGATGCCAGTAATTTGGAGCCTGCTGAGTAGTGGGCCTAGAGCAGTGGTGTGTTAAAACAGCTTTGGTGGGATCATGTGGATCGGGAATTGGTTTCCAAATGGTTTGTGACTGACATGGTACAGCCCCCAGACCCTTGTATGTAAAGGCATCTTGTTATATCTAGAGGTTGCAGGGCAATGCTCAGAATCAGATTCCTATGGTCAAGAGGGCAAGCTATGTGGAATAGAAGCCTGGTTTTTGCATTCTCCTCCAGACCCTTACGCACCACACGTGACAGAACTCCCTCCAGCACTGTGTCCCAGTTGAACTCCTTGTATTTCATGAAGCATATACTAAACTCCCAGTGCAGCTGCAAGAAACACCACAAAAAGTGGAGGATGACCAATTGGCTTCACAGTCTACACTGGGAGACACTTAGCGCTCAGTGGCAACAGTTTACCTACAAATAGGGAATTAAGCACTGCTGCCTCATGTTCATTGGAAAATAAGAAACCATGTCCTTCAGGTCACATAGATGCAGACCCAGCATTGATGGTCTCACTACAGAGATAGCTAAAGCTTCTGACAACAACATATATTTCAAGTGCCCAACCTCAGAGGCAGTTACTCAAGAAGTCTTTAGGCCAGCAGCGCTCCATGTTTGTGGAGTTTTTACCCTGTCTCTTACTTTTGGAAACTCCTCTCCCAACTCCAAGTTTGTGAACTATTGAGCATTTTCTATTCCAGATATATATTCACAGATTTTGTAACTCTTCTCCTCTAATTATGTCTTACATGGGGTGAAGGTAATGTCAAGGCATTGTTCTGAATGAGAGTGGGAAGACTTTTGTGTAGCACATATTTGCATACACATTGGATTCATTTTCCAATTTTCCTTTCGAAATACTGAATCCCTGTCTTTCATAGGTAGAAGGAATTCTCCTTCATAGAATATCCTGACACTTACAAGAAACAGCCCCCTGGCAGACATCCTGCCTGGGAGACATCCTGTAGCCATCTGTATCTCGAAGACTTCCTGCGGCCATCTGTCTTCCTGAAACATCCTGAGGTTATCTCACCTTGTGAAGACATCCAGGAACTACTGATAAGAGAGCTTTCCCATCTCCAGCATATAAATCCCCTGTGTGAACAATAAAAGTTTGCAGCTTGATCAGAACTACAGTCATGCTGTTATCTCTAGTGTCTTTTGTCCCTTCATTCCTCCCCATCTATGTTCGCTGCCCACGTTGATGTGTCCTGCCGGCCAGAACATCTGGCGCCCACCGACTGGGTCTCAAGCCTTTGACTGAGGGGGAACCCCGTCCTCCTGGCAGACTTGGTCAAGCGGAGCTTGCGATTGCCTCAGCAGACACCACCGAGAGACATATCCAGTAGGAGTGTGGGGATGATGCACAGTGAGTGACCCACCATGGGACAAGCAGTTTCGTCACATGATTTGTTTTTGTCAGCCCTGAAGGAGTCCTTCAAGACATGGGGGGCACGTGTTAAGAAAAAGGACTTAAAATTTTTCTGTTCATACATAGGGGAATTGTGTCCATGGTTTTCCCTTGAAGGAACCATTGATGGTAAACCATGACTTAGAGTAGGAGACTGTTTAAAAGATTATTATGAATACTTTGGCACAGAAAAGGTGCCTGCTCCCACCTTTTCTTACTGGAACTTAATTAATGAAATTCTTAAAAGTTCACCCTTTGACAATGGTACCTTAAAATTTGTCAGGATTGGGGAAGAGACTATGCAAATGACCTCTCGTCCCCCCTCTGCATGCCCATCAGTTAGTACAGATATAGACCCTTCTCAGTCTCCCCAGGACCCTGGGAACCTTCCTGGTCCACCTCAAAATACCACCCTAATGAATAAAGCTCCAATGGTTACCAACTACCTTTATCCAGTTTTAAATCCCAGAGACACATTGACCCCTGGGGAGGAGGCTACCTTGGAGAAGAAAGAAGCTCACTACCATTCAGAAGACCGACCACCTCTCAGGTCCCTTCCAGAGCCTATAGAACTTACCCATCCACCTCCCTCCTATATCCCTCATGCCTTTTGTGCTCCGGCCCTTCAGGGGCCAACATCGCCCCCCAGGTATTTTTTCTCCACTTCCCTCGCCTAACCTGGCTCCCTTGCGACAGTCTCTCCAGCATAGACGGGAACAGATCCAACTTTTAAAAGAATTAACATCCCTTGACTCTGAGCTCTGCTCATTAGCCTTAGACATGGAGTCAAGGCAAGCTGCCCATCGGCGGTCTAATAAAAAGGCTAACCTGCTCCATCAGCCTGTTCTCACATTCCCAGTAACCCGCAGTCAGATAGATATGCCTGCCCAGTCTGAGGTCAAAGACTTACATGATGATCAAGAGGAGAAAGCGGGGGAAATGGATCAAGGAGATCAGGACTCAGAGGATGAGGAGTTAACCCCCAGGCAGGAAGGAACCCAGAGTGTGTACAAAAAATTAAGCCTGCATTTTCTTGAAAAACTTAAAAAGGCTTGTGCTCACTCTGGCCTCACTGCGCCCTACAGAGTGGCTTTATTAGAAATCCACAGTGCACAATGGCTTACTACCAATGATTGGAAATTTCAAATCCGAGATACCTCAGCACTGGAGACTTTCTGTTATGGAACGCAATTTCAAAGAGCACTGTTGGGAAACTGCTCAAAAAAATTTAACAAAGGCCTCCTCTAAATCCTGGACTTCTGTTAAGTTAGTGGTCAATGTGCCTTTTGACACTAAAAATAAACAGGCATGTTTCCCTGCTGAACTTTTGGTGCAGATTCAGACCGCTGGCTTACATGCTTGGAGACGCGTCCCTCAAAAGGCCTCAGCTACCACTTCCTTGGCAAAAATACGACAAGGGCCTCACGAACCTTATAGCGACTTTGTTTCCCGGCTTAACCTAGCCGCAGAATGCTTGCTTGGACCAAGCGAAAGCGAAAGCACCTTTGTAAAACATCTTGCCTTTGAAAACGCCAAGCCAGCATGTCAGGGTGTTCTTCGACCACATAAGGATAAAAGGAAACTTTCTGACTTTATTAGACTCTGTGCAGAGGTGGGTGCAGCCCATGCCATGGGTCTCGCCTTTGGTGCCACCTTTACCAAGGCGTTTCACAATCCTGGCTCACCTACTTGCTTTACTTGAAAACAACCTGGCCATTTTACACACTAGTGTCTGACAGGCAAACAAAGCCTAGGAATAGTGTCTCCTCAAACTGGGGCTAAACCGCCCCCAGCTACTCTTTGCCCTAGATGTGGCAAAGGTCATCACTGGGCCAGTTAGTGGAGATCTAAAACAAATGCCCTCGGACAGCCTATTTCTTCCTGCTTCTTGGAAAATCACTGCAGGGCCAACCCCTGGCCCCGACTTTCCCAAGGCAAACCCAGGGGCAATAAGGTTTGTTCCCTCCCAAACTACCAACCTACTTCAAAATCCTTCTCCACAATTGCCTCGTTCCAACGAGCCACACCAGGCGGCGCAGGATTGGACCTCTGTGCCACCACTGAGAAAATATTAGACACATTGCAAGGGACCCAGTTAATACCCACTAGAATTAGGGGTCCCCCTCCATCTCATACGTCTGCCCTTATTCTTGGAAGAGCCTCTACTACCTTATAAGGTGTTCAGGTCTTCCCTGGCATTATTGATAATGATTTCACTGGAGAAATAAAAATACTGGCAACAGCTATTAATGGAGTTGTGGCCATCCCCGCAGGAACAAGACTTGCACAATTAATACTCCTTTCCTTGGATTCAGGAGGCACTTCCACCACCCAAACCTACCGCGGGGGACTGCCTCCTTGGGCTCCTCTGATGTGTATTGGGTTCAGCCAATTTTTCACAATACACCCCCTTACCTTACTTATTGAAGGAAAGGAATTCCAAGGAATTCTAGATATTGGAGCTGATGCCACAATTATGTCTAAAAAATACTGGCCATCTGGTTGGCCCCTCACCCCACCCTTGAGTGACCTTAAAGATATAGGACAATCAAAAAATCCTCCAGTCAGCTCTAGGTCTATTAGCTGGACTGATAAAGAGTGTAATAAGTCAACTGTCACTTTTTTCGATGTTCCTGACCTAACCTATTAACCAATGGGGCCGAGATATTTTGAGTCAAATGGAAGTTATTCTTCCCAGTCCCAATTCCATGGTGACTCATCAAATGCTTAGTATGAATTTTGTCCCTGGTACAGGCCTGGGGAGACTGAGACGAAAACTGGTTGAGCCTCTACAACCCATACAAAACACAAATACATATGGCCTTGGGTATTCGGATTTTTAGTGTTGGTCCCTGACCCTCCTGTACATCATGCAGATAAAATTATTTGGAAGACTCAAACTCCTGTGTGGGTGGATCAGTGGCCCCTTACCTAAGAAAAAATTGGAGGCTGCCTCCATGTTAGTGCAGAAACAGCTGGCAGCCGGCCATGTAGAGCCCTCAACCTCACCATCGAATACTCCAATTTTTGTTATCAATAAAAAATCAGGCAAGTGGCGCCTTTTACAAGATTTGTGTGCCATTAATAAAGTTATGCTCCCGATGGGAGCACTACAGTCAGGTATTCTCACACCAGTGGCAATTCCCAAAAACAATTGTAAAATGGTTATTGACTTAAAAGATTCCTGTATTACCATTACTTTAGATCCTGAGGATAGACCCTATTTTGCCTTTAGTCTCCCTCGCATTAATTTTCAGGGCCCTATGCAGAGATTTCAATGAAAGGTTCTTCCCCACGGTATGGCCAACAGCCCTAGTCTTTGCCAAAATTACGTTGCTCAAGCAGTAGACCCTGTGAGAGAGCGATGGCCACAAATTTATATTTTACATTAAAAGGATGATTTGTTAATTGCTGCACCTAACACCCATGACCTTAATTATTGTTACTTGGACCTTTACAAAACCCTCACTACCTTAGGACTACAGATAGCTCCTGATAAGTTTCAAACACAGGACTCTGATACCTATTTGGGCCTTAAACTTCAAGATAATCAGATCCAAATTCTTAAAATACAACTACGTGTGGACCATCTTCACACCCTTAATAATTTTCAAAAATTACCTGGGGATATTCAATGGATAAGAACATATTTAAAATTGCCCACTTGTGTACTTTTGCCCCTTAATGATATTTTGAGAGGTGATTCCCACCCCTCCTCCTCTCAAAAGCTTACTCCCGAGGCATGACAGGCATTAAACCAAGTCACAGAAGCCATTGCCCAACAGTTTGTTACACAAATTTCTTACAACCTTCCTCTGGTTCTGGTTATTTTACACACTCCTCATACACCCACAGGAGTATTTCGGCAGCAAAATACACATTTTAAAATTAAAGGCCGCCCCTTGCTTTGGGTCCATTTACCCACCACATCCTCCAAGGATATTACTGTTTATCTTGCTCAGGTAGCTTCTACTATTATTAAAGGTCATTTGCTTTCTCGACAACATTTTGGCAAAGACCCTGATAATATTTTAATTACATATACTAAGGACCAAACCCAATGTTTACTACAGACAGTGGATGAATCAGGTATTGCCCTATCAGGCTTTTGGGAACAATTGATAACCACCTCCCCAATGACCCCCTTTTACATTTTGTCCAGTTACATCCATTTATTTTTCCCAAAATTACTCAAAAGGCTCCCATTCCTCAAGCCCTTACTGTCTTTACAGATGGTTCCAATAATGGCCATGTGGTCTTTGTTATCAATAACCAGCCTACCACCTTTGATAGTGTCTATCAGTCAGCACAGTTTTTGGATTGTTTGCCATAACACAAGTTTTTATAACATTTTTTGATAATTCTGTTAATATTTATGCAGAAAGTGCCTGCATTGCTCATTCTGTGCTCCTGCTGGAGATTTCACTCACTATTAAGGCTTCTTCCAATGTGGCCTTTCTGTTTCACCAGCTTCAGCAACTAATTCAGGCCAGACAACACCCATTTTTCTTAGGACAAATCAGGGCACACTCTGATCTTCCCGGCCCTCTAACACAAGGTAATCCCCAAGCTGATGCAGCAACTCGTTCCATCTTTCCATTTTTTGTTGGCTCCATTCAAAAGGCCACGGAGTTACACAATTTTCACCATCTAAATTCCCAGAGCCTTCGATTACTTTGTAAAATTACCAGGCAACAGGCACGAGAGATAGTAAAAACATGCCCTGGTTGCGCTGTCTCCCTCCCCATTCAACAGTTGGGAGTTAACCCCAGAGGATTACTGCTCAATCAGTTTTGGCAAATGGATGTTACTCATTTTCCTGAATTTGGAAAAACCAAATATATACACGTTTCTATAGATACCTTCAGTGGCTTTATTTTTGCATGACCACATTCTGGAGAGGGTACCAAAGATGTCCTTTCTCATCTTGTTTCAGCCTTTTCCGTAATGGGTAAACCAATACATATTAAAACAGATAATTGTTCTGCATATACCAGTGCCAAGTTTAAACAATTTTGTGCTACCTTGCAAATTTGTCATACTACTGGAATTCCATACAAACCTCAGGGCCGAGGCATTGTGGAACGTGCCCACCTTACCTTAAAGACTTGGCTAACCCTCTTTAAGGCTTCCGCCTTTATATTTAACACTCCCAGGCATCGCCTTAACCATGAATTATTTGCCCTTACTTTTCTTACTCTCGACAGTGAAGGCCATTCAGCCACAGACAGACATTGGCATCCCTCGTCCAATTCTGTTCGCCCACCTGTTATGTGGCGCAATCCCCTTACAAATAAATGGAAAGGCCCAGATCCTCTTTTCATCTGGGGACGAGGCTCAGCTTGTGTTTTGGACCAAGAGCAAGCAGCCCCAAGATGGTTACCAGAACACCTGGTTAAACAGGTTAATGACTTACCTCAACCTAGGGACGGAGGTGCTCCCCCTGAGGACAAATTTTCCTCTTTTTCAGATGCAGCCAACAATCTGTGTTTGGATTCTGCTTAAGGCACTTCTGCTGAACAGGGTTGTACACGGAGGCCTTGGCCCTCCACCTTCCAACATCATGGAGTACCTCTTTGGGCCCCCCTGCGAGTGCAAGTGAGGATCTTGAACTCAGGCTCGCACTAGTTGGACCCAGATTGCTGACTGCGTGACTAAAGTGGTTTACCTCCTGACCATAAACTCAGAGTAGTTCATCAGCCTAAATGTGTATGTGTTAACAAGCCAAAGATTATTCCCCCTAGTACATGTAAAGCTCTCCAAAATTGTTCTGCAACCTGTACGAATACACAGGCGATGTATGGCTCTTGTTATGTGTCGCTCTTAATTTGTGTTAACAAGCAAGGAGAAAAATTTTTTGAAGCCTCCCTAACTAAACCTCATGCAGAAGGGGGGACCACTATTCATTATACCCCCTTTCTCTTTGACCGGGGAGGAGATGGCAAATACACCAAGCTACAGTCACCTGGGTGGCAAGGCAGTGTTGGTAAACCCTCATGCTGGCCCATTAAGGCCCCTACAGGGGTCTCTTATCGTGGAGGACCCACTGATGCTGTCAAGCATCCTCAGATAATCAAACTTTTGAAACCCCAAATTCCTGAGCTCACATATCATCCCTTAATGTAGCCTAAATCCCAGCTCCGAGGTTTAGATACCAATACATTAGAAATTTTGGAAACTACCTTCTCCTTGCTTAATAATTCCAACCCCACCATTGCTGGTGATTGCTGGCTCTGCATGACAACAGGGACAATCATGCCTATGGCAGTTCCTATTAATTCTATCATAGACAATGATAATACATGCGAACCCGGATTTTTTTATAATTACAGCCTATAGGCACATTTACATTATGTCTTTTAGGCACGATGCAGAATAATACCTATGATATTGATGTTGGAGTTACTTCCTTTGGAAATTGCTCAAAAGTACAAAATTATTCCTCACCCAACCCATCTCTTTGTTACCCAATGGCACAGTTTTTATGTGTGGAGAAAACTCGGCCTTCCCCAGGCTTCCAGTGAATTGGATCAGTGGCTGTGTTCTTACCTTATTCCTCCCTGATATAACTATTGTCCCATGAGACGAACGTCTACCCATTCCTAGCCTAGACATCTTAGTCATAAGACACAGGTGGGCAATACATGCCTTACCACTCATTGCGAGCCTTGGAATAACAGCTGCTGTGGGCACAGGTACACTGGTTTAGGCACGGCTATCCACTCTTACCGTCGCCTGTCTCAACAACTTTATAAATGATGTACAAACTCTATCAGGAACCATTAAAGATTTGAAGGACCAAATAGACTCCCTAGCAGAAGTGTTCCTTCAAAACACACGAGGCTTAGATTTGCTGACAGCTAACCAGGGAAGTATTCGCTTGGCCTTAGGGGAACAATGCTGCATTTATGCCAATTAATCAGGCATAGTATGCACTAAAATTAAGCAGGTTCAAGAAGATGTAAAAGAGAGACGAAGGGAATTATTTGAAAATCCACTCTGGACTGGGCTTAGTGGATTTCTACCCTACCTTCTTCCCCTAATAGGCCCTTTGTTGGGTTTACTTTAAATAGTGTCTATAGGACCCTGCATTATAAACAGGCTGGTACAATTTATTAAAGAACAGATTAATATTTTGGCCTCTAAGCCCATACAGGTGCACTATCATCGTCTGGAGATGGAAGACCTTGCTGCTAACATTTAAAAGGATGTTCTACCCTTCTCACAGGCTTATTTCTTTAATTTACATCCCCACAGATCTCTCTTTCTTAAATAAAACTATAAGAAATAGCTCTGACTAACAATCTTCTGCCATTGCCATAAGGGTTCGTCCTCAAAGTGCCCCTTCACTTGGGGGAGGATGCACCCATGAAGTGAGGACGTTAGGCCATAATAATAAAGGGTGCAGGAAAGACTGTGGGAGGATGGATCCACGGATACCCAAACACAAGACCTCTGAGTGACACGCTCTGGTGCATGGCGGTTGGCATGCATCCCCCTCAAAGCCGTCTCCTCGAAAACATGCCATGGCCACCAAGAAATCTTCTAGTAAACATGCTCTCTCAGATCAGGAGATATTCTAAGGCCTCCTTGAGAAACAAAGCCTCTATCACCCCCTAAAACATTGGCCGGTAAGGTATGGTCAAATATTTTATATAAGAAAGGGGGGAAGGTGAGGGGCTAGAAGGAAGTTCTCCTCAAAGAATAGCCTGACACTTAAAAGAAACAGCCCTCTGGGAGACATCCTGCCTAGGAGACATCCGACAGCCATCTATCTCCCTGAGACATCCTGCGGCCATCTGTCTTTCTGAAATATCCTGAGGTTATCTCACCCTGTGAAGACATCCAGCAACTGATCATAAGAGAGATTTCCTATCTGCAGCATATAAATACCCTGTGAAAACTGTAAAAGTTTGCAGCATGATCAGAACTACTGTCTTGCTGTCATCTCTCATTTCTCTTGTCCCTTCATTCCTCCCCAACGAGGTTTGACGCACACTTTGCTGTGTCCTGCCGGCCGAGACACCTGACACTAAACCATACCCTACTAGACAATGACTACTAATCCTAATATGATGGAGAAAAATAACCCAAACAGAATAGAAATACAAGCAGTTCAGAGGAGGTATGGTGTATAGTTGGACTTGCCTTTTGCATGATATAGGGTAGGTGTAATAAATCTAGTTAATTTTTAATTGAAATAGATCTCCATGTGTTTTTAAAGTTAACAAATATGTGAATACCTGTCTCTCTTTCTCTGTAGCCTATTAAGCACATGTATTTTTATATGCACATATAGAATCCTACCTGGTATCACACATATTTTCTTTTGAGGTGTGCTGATATGGCAGATACAAATTGTGAGAAGAGAACACTCCTCCTAAACGCTGTTGGAACTGAAAATTCAAATGATGGGTGAGCCTCCTAGTAGAACAACATTATACATAAATCCATGTTCAGTAAAATAAATATTTTTTAATCTGGTTGATATATGTTTCATGATGAATTTCAAATGGCATATATATTGCTACTTTTAATTGCCTCTCTGTGTGTTTCGTGTGTGTGTATATCTATCTATTTATCTATCTATCTATCTATCTATCTATATACACACACTCTCTAAATTTTTCAAAATATGAAATATGTGTGTCTTATATACACTACCTAAAATCATTCATGTTCATGTATGTGGATTTATAATCAACTTTTCACAAGATCATTATGAGAAATATTCATCCACCTGAAATACATATTTGTTTCCTAGTACTGAAAACTAACTTCAATGAATGGTGCATACAATCCTAATATTTCTACAGTAACTGACGCAGTTTAATTCAATGCAAGTAGATTCCTATGGGACATGATGTGTATTTTGAAGTTCATTTTATTCAACACTAGTAAATTGCTACTTCTTCAGTTTATGAACATCATAAAATACATATTTCATACACAGGTTCACAAATTTGTAGGCATTTGATTCACTTCAAATCATTTCCTGCTTCACAACACATGTATTTCTCCAGGTTTCTTGACTGGTCTTTTCATGAGACTTCTTTTCAAACACATTATTTTCGAATTCCATAATCATTTTGAAACAAAACTCACACACTCTTCATGATAAACCATAACCCTAATATTACCATTAGATGAATAATTGGTTGGAATGAATGATTGTATATCAATATAAGATTTCCTGTATATTTTCAGATATCTAATCAATCCATTATTTAAAGTTGGAACCAGTTATATTATTAATTCACAGTATGGTCTATCCATGCATTATCTCTATTTTCATAGACACAGGGTACATCTATTTGTAACCGCAATACTAATTTATTCATCTTCAAAATGTTGCTCCCAGAATTGGTGGTAGAAATACTCATGTCACCTGATCTACATATGCATTTTTTCACAGTAATATTCTGGACACAAAAAGCAGGGGTCACACTTATGATTTTACCAAGGCCTAAATGGAGAGTGAGCATGGATTACTAAAAACATCCATGTCCAGGTTGCCTTATGCTCTCAAATGTCAATCCTAATGGTGACTACATATTTGTTTCTTCCTAAGACTATATATTCAACCTCAATCCTGTTCAAAATTTCTAATCCTATCACTCACTTTATACTTTGCCTGATTTACATATGTCTCTATTGATATCTTCTTATCTACGTTTAATTCCAGTTCATTATTTTGACTGACTCTTCACATATGCTGACATTTACATTCACCCTCTACCCAAAACTCTAATTCTAAAGAACTTTCGGTCCCACTTCTATACTCACTCTTCTTTCTAAACCTACCAACTATCTTCCTAATCCTACCGACTATCCCTTTTTGACTGGATGTTCTCTTCGACATTCAATCATCCAAAGTACAAGGTTCTATGCCATTGTATCTCGATTTATCTAAGATGTCTGTGCAGAATATAATTCAAATCTATGTAACCAACTCAAGGGCGTAATGCCTTAATGGGCTTCAAATCTTACCTAGATTTCTGTTTTCAAACTTATTTCACCTGTATATTGTTGTAATTATCGCAGGTTCCCAATACCATTATTCATCTCGCAGAATGATACCTAACCCAAATCAAACCTGTTATTAACCCTAATCATACACTGTTCCCTCAATATAACTTTATAAAAGAGCAGGGACAGAGTTGGTCTTACAATACAGGAATATAGGGGATCTTCCACCTGCTGAGAACCTCAAAGGTTCATGCAAAAATTATCCCTGGATAAGATGTAGGCAGCTATGAAGGACCTAAGAGAGCAAAATCATCTTCCATGGCAAAAACCCTGGTCAGGATGAAGGGATGTGTCTGAATCTGCCTCTCTATTCTTAATGTAGAGAAGATGGACCAAATGAGACATGTGTGGAGAGCTATTCCCGGGTGCCTATGGTTGATATGCAATTCTAACTTGTGAAAGTGTCACAGGAACTAGGGGCAGCCTCTATCTCATGGGACTCTTGGAAGCAACTGTTAGGACAAAGTGTTTGTCAATGCAGTGACCTCATTCAGTTCCTGAAGGAATTGACCTACCTAACTTTCTTGGTGATGGAACTCTCTGAACTTGGGATCCAGGAAGCAGGCACCCTGAGCCATTCCCAGTCCCACTCCCAGTGGGCTCACTTGTTTGGATTTACCAAGGACAGGGTCAGTCATTCTTGGTATCTACTGATTTGAGGATGGGCAAATGCCCGGAAAGCTCTGAAGATGGTCCTGTGCTTAAAAAGCAGGTAGTCGCTCACCACTGGCTACTGACAACCTCAGAGAGTTGGCCAAAGGACCAGATCTGAGACAGGACAGGCAATTTCAGCGAAAGATAGTATGGCCCGCCATCAGAGGACATTCCATATAGTCACAGACCTACTTGGGGGAATGAGGTGCCTTTGTGGGTGTGCATGTGAGTTTGTGGTTTCGTCTCATGTTCTGAGAACAGGTAGAAAAAGCGGTTTGTTTGGTTTGGACTGGACTGTTTCTAGAATGTCGTTTGACAAGGTGAGTGTTTCTATGTCTGTGTATCACACTGTGTCTGTGGATGTAGACATTAAAAACGAAAATGCATCAATGGATGTTTCCTGTCTAGTAGGCAGCTTTCCAGCATTCATCCTGCCTAATTTAAGAAAAGAGTGTGGCAGGCTTATTGATGTGCAACACCTGCTATCCTCCTAAGTTTCTGTTTTCTTCCTGAATTCTGGCCCCACTAAAGAATAGGCTCATGGTATTTTGTTCAAGATATGTACCACCTAAATAATCTGTCACATGGCCATGTACTGGATAGCTGAAGAGAATAGCGAGCATCTCAGAAAACTTAGATATCAGTGTGACCAGGAAAGTCTCAGTGGAGAAACCCTGCTTTGGGCCATTTGCTTACCTATTGTTCTGTTGCCCTGAATGTTAGGAAGGTCTTTGCCTCAGGCCACACCTTTCTGAAGTCTGAATAAAAATGTTTTTAAATGGAAATGAATGAGCATCACCTGTGGCTCTTTGCTTAATTGCTTTGGAAAGAGATGTGTCTGAATCAGCCTCTTGGCCCTTTGTGAGGCTGTGGCTTAGATTCTCAGCACCTGATTGATCTAAATAAAGATCCCATGTATGCATCCAAAACCAAAATGGCAAAAAGTGCAGTCATTGTGGGTGAAGTCTCTTGCCTTCCTCTGTTAGGTTCCTGAATTCCATCAAATGAGAATAGGGATCCTTTGGGTCAAATGAGTTCTTAAAAGCCCAGCAGAAGTGCTTGGGTTTTCTCATGACTCCAAGTTACATGAAGAATCTATACCTGACCGTCAGTAGGCCTCAAATTGGAGAAGCAGATCAGTATTAATGGCAGGCCAATTTGATCACTCCTGGTTCACACGAAGGGTGTCAAGGCCACCCTGACTTTTGGCAAATGAGTGGCAAGGGAGCTTATTTTCGACACTTTCCTGAGATGCACAACTCATGGAAAACACCAGCCAGAGTTTATGATGAGTGCCTATATGGACGAAGATGAGGGATACGTGGGAGTGTTTTGGTTTTAATTGTGGTCATTTGTGTGGCAGTTAGAAGTGATGATTTGGTCCACCTGGTCTTGAACTCTGGTGTGATTCCTCTTAGAGACTGAACTCTGGAACTGAACTCAGAGAAGTATTGCCATGAATTGTGTTTGATCTTAGGAGGCCACACATAAGAGTTGCCCTTGCAAACTTTTCTAGGGCCAGAGTGGCTTTCCACAGAGCACTGGGAATATCAGCCAGGATATCACATGATTTAATTCTGAAAAACTTGGCATCTGTACTTGAGAGGCAAAACACACATGGACCTCACCTTGTAGACCTCAAAGCCCCTGCCTTCATGTGACATTTTGGCCACTCATTGGGAAGCCTTGCCTGTGATACCTCTCCAGAGCTTTCTTTGAAATGAACTTTCTCACATTTAATGGTTCCAGAATGAATTGAAACCCACAGTGCCTCCAACTACATCCTTGAAAAATGGCTAGATAAATACCATGAAATTTTTGAAATTCCCATGAACAGGTGGCACTGGAGAACATTTGGATGTCCTGTTGCTGATCATGAGTGTACCAGACAGTGCCTTGATAGACTGGGTTTCATGATATGGTGTAGAACAGAGATGCCAGAAAGTTGGAGCCTGCTGACTAGTGGGCCTAGAGCAGTGGTGTGCAGGTGTGTGATAAAACATCTCTGG
Organism: Callospermophilus lateralis; assembly: GCF_048772815.1. Lineage (NCBI taxonomy): Eukaryota > Metazoa > Chordata > Mammalia > Rodentia > Sciuridae > Callospermophilus > Callospermophilus lateralis. The sequence goes on along the minus strand of NW_027514419.1, from coordinate 485,998 downwards.
TGGGGCCATGGGGATCTGCCATTGGATTCCAAATGGCTTATGACTGACATGGTGCAGCCAGCAGACCCTTATATGTAAAGGCATCTTGTTATATGCAGAGGTTTCAGGGCAATTTTCAGAATCCGGTTGCTATGCTCAAGGGGGCAAGCTATGTGAGATTGAAGCCTGGTGGGTGCTTTCTTCTGCAGACTCTGTCCCACCACACATGACAGACCTCCCTACAGCACTGTGTCCTTGTTGATTCCTTGTATTTCGTGAAGCACATACCAAACATCCAGTGCAGCGGCAATAAACACCACAAACATTGGAGGAATTCCAAATGGCTTCACAGTCCACAGAGTGGAGACCACTTAGCCCCCTGTTGCCACAATTGAACTCCAAAGAGAGAATTCAGCACTCTTGCCTCATATTCATTGGAAAATCAGAAACCATGTCCTCTAGGTGACACATAGATGCAGACCCATCTTTGATGGACTCACTAGAAAGGAAGCTAAAGCTCCGTACAACAAAATATATTTCAAGTGCCCAACCACAGAAGAAGTTTCTCAAGAAGTCTTTAGGCCAGCAGAGCTCCACGTTTGTGGAGTGTTTACACTATCCCTTACTTTTGGAAACTCCTCTACCACCTCCAAGGTTATAAACTCATGAGAATTTTCCATTCCACTTATGTATTCACAGATTTTCTAACTCTTTTCCTCTAATTGTGTCTTACTTGGGGCGAAGGAATTGTCAAGGCATTGTTCTGGATGAAAGTGGGAAGATTTTTGTGTAGCACATATTTGCATACACTTTGGATTCATTTTCCAAATTTCCATTCGAAATACTGAATCCCTGACATTAACCTATACCCTACTAGACTCTCACTACTAATCCTAATATGATGGAGAAAAATAACCCAAACAGAATAGAAATACAAGCAGTTCAGAGGAGGCCTGGTGTATTTTTGGGCCTGCTTTTTGCATTATATAGGTCAGGAGTTATAAATGTAGTCAACTTTTTGTTGAAATAGTTCTCCATGTGATTTTAAAGTTAACAAATATGTGAATTCCTGTCTCCCTTTCTCTGTAGCCTATTCAGCACATGTATTTTTATAAGCACATATAGAATCCTAACTGGTATCACATGTACATTTTTGTGAGGTATCTGACTTGGAAGATACAAATTGTGAGAATAGATCACTCCTCATAAACACTGTGGGAACTGAAAATTCAACTTATGGGTGAGCTTCCTGGTTGAACAACATTATATATAAATCTATGTTCAGTAAAATGAATATTTTTGGATCTGTGGAGCATATATATTTCACAATGAATTTTGATTGTCATATATATTTCTACTATTTAATTTCTCTATGTGGGTTTTGTGTATATATATATATATATATATATATATATATATATATATATTCTCCAAAATTTTCAAAATATGAAATATTTGCATCTTATTATGCACTGCCTAAATTCATTCATGTTCAACTATGTGGATTTCTAATCAACTTTTCACAAGATTATTCTCAGAAATATTCATCCACCTGAAATACATATTTGTTTCCTAGTACTGAAAACTAAATTCAATGAATGGTGCACACAAATCCTAATATTTCTACAGTAACTTACCCATCTTAAAATCAATGCAAGTAGATTCCTATGGGAGATGATGTGTATTTTGACGTTCATTTATATTCATCACTGGTACATTACTATTTCTTCAGTTTATTCACATCATGGGATATATATTTCACACACTTGTTAGCAAATTAATAGGCACTTGTTTCACTTTCAATCACTTCCTGTTTCAGAACACATGTATTTCTCCATGTTTCTTGACTGGACTTTTTATGAGACTTCTTTCCAAACACATTATTTTCGGTTTCCATAATCACTTTTGAAGCAAAACTCACACACTCTTCATAAAAAACATAACCCTATTATTACCATTAGATGTATAACTGGTTGTAATGAATGATTTAATATCAATATAAGAATTCTTATATATTTTCAGATATCAATTCAATCCATTATTTAATGTGGCACCAGTTATATTATTTATTCACCATATGGTCTCTTCATGCATTATCTCTATATTCATAGAAACAGAATACACCTCTTTTTTTCCCCCCAATTCTAATTCATACGTCTTCAAAATGTTGCTCCCAGAAATGGTGGAAGAAATACTCGTGTCACCTGATCTACATATACATTTTATCACAGTAATATTCTGGAGACTAAACACAAAGATGACACTTATGATGTACCAAAGTCTAAATGGAAAGTGAACATGGATTACTGAAAACATCGATGTCCAGGTTTCCTAATGCTCTCAAATTTCAATTCTACTGGTGACTACATATTTTTTCTTCCTAAGATTATATATTCAAACTCAACCCTGTTAAAAATGTCTAATCTTGTGACTCACTTTATACTTTGCCTGATTTCCTAAAGTCTTTATTGATATCAGCTTTCCTACATATTTTGCCCAGTTCATCATCGTGACTGACACTTCACATAAGCTGACATTTACATTTACTCTCTAACCGAAACCCTATTGCTAAAGAATTTTGTTCCAAATCCTATACTCACTCTTCTTCCTAAAACTAATGACTATCTCCTGATCCTACTGATTATTCCTTTTTGACTGCATGTTCTCTTCTACATTCAATCATCCATGGTACATGGTTCTATGCCATTGTATATCGATTTATCTGAGACATCTGTTCAGAACGTAAATCAAATGCCCAATGCCCTTCTGGGCTTCAAATCTTACCAAGATTTCTGTTTTCATACTTATATATCCCCTATATATTCTTGTAAATATCGCAGGTTCCCAATACCATTATTCAACCCTCAGAATGATTCCTAACCAAAATTGAACCTGTTATTAACCCTAATCATACACTGTTCCCTCAATCTAACTTTTTAGAAGAGCAGGGATGGAGTTGGTATTTCAATACAGGAATGTAGGTGATCTTCCACCAGTTGAGAACCTCGAATGTCCATACAGAAATGATCCCTGGATAAGTTGTAGGCAGCTGTGAAAGACCTGAGAGAGCAAACGTCATCTTACATGGCAAACAACCTGGTCAGGATGAAGGGATATGTCTGAATCAGCCTCTCTTTTCTTAATGTAGAGAAGATAGACCAAACCAGGCCTGTGTGGAGAGCTGTCCCTGGGTGCCTATGGTTGACATACCATTCAAACTTTTGAAAGTGTCAGAGGAAGCAGAGCCAGCCTCCATCTCATGGGACTTTTGGAATAAAATGTTAGGTCAAAGTGGTTGCCAAGGCGGTGAACTCATTCAGTTCCTAAAGGAAGTGACTAAAGTCAATTCCTTGGTGATGGAACTCTCTGAACTTGGTATCTAGGAAGCCAGGAACCCAGAGCCAGTCCCAGTCCCAGTCCCAGTGTTCTCAATTGTTTGGATTTTCCAAAGACAGAGTCATTCTTTCTTGATTCCTACTGATGTGAGAAAGGCCAAATACCAGGAGAGCTCTGAAGAGGGGCCTTTCCTGAGCAAGTAGGTAGGAGCTCACCTCTGGCTACTGACAACTTCACAGAGTTGGCCAAGGAGACCTAATCTGATACAGGACAGGCCATTTCAGGGGAACACAGTGTGGTCCACCAGTCAGAGAACACTTCGGATAGTCACAGCCCATTTTGGGGAAGGAGGTGCCTTTGTGGGTGTGGGTGTGGGTTTTTGGTTTGTCTCATGTTCTGAGAATATGTAGGAAAGGTGGTTTGTTTGGTTTGGAGTGAACTGTTTTTAATAAGTCATTTCACAAGGTGAGTGTTTCTATGTCTGTGTATCCCAATGTGTCCGTGGTTGTAGACTTTAGAAAAGAGAATGATTCAATGGATGTATCCTGTCTAGTAGAAAGCTTCCCAGCATTCATCCTGCACAATTTATGAATGGACTGTGGCTTGCCTTATCAATGGGCAACACCTGCTAATTTCCTAAGTTGCTGTTTTCTTCCTGAATTCTGGCCACTCTCCAGAAGAGGCTCATGGTTTTCTGTCCAAGATATGTACCACCTCCAAGCTCTGTGACATGGCCATGTAATGGATAGCTGAAGGGAATGGCAAACATCACAGAAAACTCAGATATCAGTTTGAAATGTAAAGTCTCAGTGGAGAAATCCTACTTTGGGCCTTTTCCTTAACTGTTGTTCTGTTTCCCTGAATGTCAGGATGTTCTTTGCCTCAGGACACCCCTTTGTGAAACCTGAAGAAAACAGTTTTCAAATGGAAATGAATGGGCATCACCTGTGGCTCTTTGCTTAATTGCTTTGGAAAGGGATGTGTCTGAATCAGTGTCTTAGCCCTGTGTGAGGCTGTTGATAATATTCTCAGCACCTGATGGATCTAAAGAAAGATCCCATGTGTGCATCCAAAACCAAAATGGCCAAAAGAGCAGTCATTGCGGATGAAGTCTTTCGCCTTCCTCTGTAAGGTTCCTGACCTCTATAAAGTGAGAAAAAGTAAGATACACCAAGCCAGTTGATGGCTCCTTTTGGAAAAATTGTACCACCAATGACAGCATAAGCATAAATACCCCAACACTACCACAAGTCGCTGCACCAACAGATAGTTCAAAATGCACACAAGTGATCCATAGTCCAGGCAAGTTCTGCAAACAGTTCAGTGATGGCTATTGCACAATCTGTAGATTGGTTTTATCTTTGTCTTCACCGACACTGGGATGAAGATAGGAATTCTGGCAATAATGGCTAAAAAAAATTATGTATCATTCTAAAAGGTACTAAAAAAACCATTTTCTTAACAATTTACATTATCTTGAAGAGAATTATTCAATATAATGAAAAGGAAAGGTGAAAGTAAACATACAGTTCTGTTAACGTCCTTTTTTGTTCACATATTAAAACAGTCCTCAACAGATGTTTACCCAATTTAAATTAAAACATTTAAAACACGTGAATAAAAAAAAAATATTTGGATCCATTTTTTCATGAGCGCACATCATATATGATGTATGGACATATGTACATTCAAACATATGACACAAAACACAAGTGTGCAAACATAATATAATACATACAACACATTACATAAGAGTAAAGGCCTTATAACTTTTTACAGGTGAAATCACCATTGGAATGTTTAAAAAATTATAGTCAAAAAATAGAAATGATCAGCAAAACAGTAACCTAGGTCTGCATTAGCTCAAAAACACAAAATAGAACTTCATGTTGTGAAAAAGGGCAATAATAAAATTGATATTGAAAAAAGCATCCTGGTTCTGTCGCAGATGTAAGGATAGCCAGACTGGAGTTTTGGATACCAGCTGTTATGGATTTGAGCCAAATCATCTTCTTTTTGGTCTATACAAATCAGTTTAGTTAATCTCTCTGGAATCCAAATCGGTGCTGTTCTTCCTGTGGAAACACACAAACAGACCCTCGACTCCACACTATCACTTGGTCAGGACTTTAGTTAATCTCTCCGGAATCCAAATCGGCTGCTGTTCTTCCTGTGGAAACACACAAACAGACCCTGGACTCCACACAATTACTGGGTCAGGACCTTTCCATTGTCCTGTTAGAATAGCCTTCCAAAGTACCTTGAGCTTATGCACATTTTTTGGACACATATGCGTTTCTGCAGCACTAAGTCCTCATGAATCCAAATGTAAAAAGTTTAGAGTAAAAATGGTTATTTTAAGTTTATCTTTGGAAAATATATACCCCTTCCCAATTCCGTCTTTTTGCTTTAATAAGTACATTTTAATAGTTTGATGTGCTCTTTCAACTATGCCTTTTCCCTGTGGATTGTATGGGATTCCTGTTATATGAGTTATGCCAAATGATGAGCAAAATTGTTTAAAAGAGGTAGAAGAATAACCAGGGGCATTATCTGTTTTTAACTGTTTTGGAACGCCCACAGTGGCAAAATTTTTTAAGCAATGAGCTATAACATCTTTAGTTTTTTCTCCGGCATGAAGGGAGCCCATCAAAAATCCAGAAGAAGTGTCAACTGTAACATGCAAATATTTTAATTTTCCAAATTCTGGCAAGTGTGTGACGTCCATCTGCCAAATATGGTTAGGTATCAATCCTCTCGGATTGACTTCAGGATTAACTTGTGGTAAAAAGGTCACACAATTTTGACATTGTTTTATTATTTGTCTAGCTTGTTCCTTAGTTATTTCAAAACGATTTTGTAAAGTATTAGCATTGACATGGAACTTTTTTGAAAATTTGTAGCTTCTTCTAGTGTAGAGAAAATATGAATATATGTCATGTGTAGTTTTATCTGCTAAATCATTGCCCAAACTAAGGGCTCCAGGCAATCCTGTATGTGCCCAGATACGTCTTATAAAGAATGGATCTTTTCTGTCCCAGATTAGACTTTGTATATTGGAAAGCAAAGAGAAAACAGTACTGAAGGGGAAATCCTACCAGCACCTTCAAGGGATACTATAGCATTAAATATATACTGACTATTGGAAAATAAATTAATTACAGAATAGAAAGGTGTTAGTAACAGTCTCCTTTAGAGGTGGCACTGTTGGTTGGACACTTACACCCTCTGATGATAGAAGGTTGTTAGTAGCAGCGTCCTTTTGTAACTTTTCCCCTGATGGCTTTTTCTGCTCTAAGCTTTGTTCCTCTATCTTTGTCTGAACTGAAGGCTTTGGACTAAGCAAAACAGATATGAAAGACCACAATGGCAATGTACCAACTGGCAGAGTCCCTGTACTGTTCTTTTCTATTCTTTTTAAATCTTCACCATGATGGTTCCATTGTGGTAAATTTAATAACTCTTACTTTAAAAGCCATGGGCTACATTTTTATATTGTATCAACGTATGCCCTGACTGTCCCTGATTTTAGTGAGATGCCTCCTTCCTGTAACAATTTCCTTAACACTATTTCAGTTTGTTTTTTACTAATTTCTGATCCCGTATTTCTACTTTAATGAAACCCAACAAGATAACGCAAAAAAGAAAAAAAAAAAAAAAAAACGAGACAGAATGAAATAAAAAGTGAACAACAAAAAGTCATTATGGCCTTTCTATCCTCCTGACATGTGCATCCGACCTTTATCCCAATCTGTTCCTCAGACATAAATAGTTTTTCCTCAGATTTGAGTGGTTTTTCTTTTGTTTAACTCATCTCCAGGGACAGGCAACTTAAAATAAACGTGAAGCAAAACAAAAAAGGAATCCTAAAATGGCTACCCATCCTCTCGCCCTGCTCTCAGGGTCGAGCAGTTTACCTTATAACTTACCCTCAGTCAATCCCCGTTCGAGCCACCAAATGCTGCAGTCTGGCTAGGCACGATTCAGCAGCCACTTGTCAAAAGAAACAAACTTTATTTTTAGAACCACACACGCCAAACAAAACAGCTCCTCAGGAAAAACTCCCAGAGGCTAACTGCCACAACTGGCTTCCTTGTAAAGTCTCTCTCACACCCACAAACCTCTCCACCTCCCACAAACCTCCTGCGCTTGAGGTCGATTTGCTGGGTCATCGTGGGTGGAGCCAAAAAAGTCCCCCAATGAGCAGCTCCATGGTCTGAAAGGGCAGGGAAACAGCCCAATGAGCATCACCACAGAGTAGCCAATCAGCTAGATGTTGCTGGGGCCTCTGTGAGCCAATAATCAGCAGGCAGCTGGAATTTTTCTGGCAGTTGGAAGCTTGCTAGGGCACCTTCAGCTGTGGCTCTCAACAAATTCCTGTCTCCATTCTCTGTAGCCTATTCAGCTCATGTTTTTTTATATGCACATATAGAATCCTACCTGTTATTACACGTACATTTTTGTTAGGTGGCAGATACAAATTATGAGAAGAGACTACTCCTCCTAAACGCTGTTGGAACTGAAAATTCAACCTATTGGTCAGCTTCGTAGTTGAACAACATTATGCATAAGTCCATGTTTAGAGAAATGAATATTTTTGAATCTGTGGATGATATATATTTCATGGTGAATTTCCATTGCAATATATATTGCTATTTTTAATGTCTCTCTGTGTGTGTGTTTGTGTATATGTGTGTGTATATATATATATATATATATATATATATATATATATATATTCTCAAGATTTTTCAAAATATGAAAAATGTTTCTTATTATACACTCTCTAAATTCATTCATATTCATATATTTGGATTTATAATCAACTTTTCACCAGATTATTCTCAGAAATATTCATCCACCTGACATATATATTTGTTTCCTAGTACTGAAAACTAACTTCAGTGAACGGTGCATACAAATCCTAATATTTCTACAGTAACTGACCCAGTTTAACATCAATTCAAGTAGATTCCTATGGGACATGATGTGTAGTTTGACGTTCATTTTTATTCAACACTGGTACATTAGTATTTCTTGAGTTTATGCACATCATAGGATATATATACATTTCATCCACTAGTTAGCAAATTTTTAAGCATTTGTTTGACTTTCAATCACTTCCTGCTTCAGAACACATGTATTCCTCCATATTTCTTGGCTTGACTTTTCATGAGACTTCTTTCCACACACATTATTTTTGATTTCCATAATCACTTTTTTAGCAAAACTCACACAGCTTCATGGTAAACCATAACCCTAATATTACCATTAGTTGTATAACTGGTTGAAATAAATGATTGTATATCAATATAAAATTTCACATAAGTTTTCAGATATCAATTTAAGCCATTATTTAAAGTGGAACCAGTTATATTATTTATTCACAGTAATGTCTATTCATGCATTATCTCTATATTCATAGACTCAAGGTAAACCTCTTTGATTCCCCAATATGAATTATACGTCTTCAAAGTATTGCTCCCAGAAATGATGGAAGAAATACTCATGTCACCTGATCTATATATACATTTAATCACAGTAATATTTGGACACAAAATGCAAATGTCAGGCTTATGATTGTACCAAAGCCTAAATGGAAAGTGAACATGGATTACTTAAAACATCCATGTCCAGGTTTCCTAATGCTCTCAAATGTCAATCCTATTGGTGACTACATATTTGTTTCTTCCTAAGATTATGTGTTCAACCTCAACCCTCTTGAAAATGTCTAATCCTATGACTCACTTTATACTTTGCTTGATTTCGTAATGTCTCTATTGATATCTGCTTTCCTACATATTTTCCCCAGTTCATCATTGTGACTGACTCTTCACTTGTGCTAACATTTAACTTCACTCTCTAACTGAAACCCTATTGCTAAAGAACTTTTGTTCCAAATCCTATACTCACTCGTCTTCCTAAGCCTACCCACTATCTTCCTAATCCTACCGACTATCCCTTTTTGACAGGATGTTCTCTTCTGCATTCAATCATCCAATAATATTCCGGCAAGCGTAAGAGGAAGAGACCACCAAAAGACTGTACTATGCAACAGCTAAGGGTTTATTGGCGGTCCAGCATACTGGGGCTCAAAGCTCCCTTGAATAGATCAGAGAGCCCTGAGAACAGCTTAAGCTGATCTTTTATACTTTCCTTGGAGGCTGCAGGGAGAGAAGTTTATTGATGGGTCAGGGCGAGTGGTCGGTCTGCGAGCAACCGGGTGAGGGAGTACATTCTGCAATTTGGCAATTGGGGACAGCACATTCTGGGAACAAGATTAGAAAACAGTTGTCAATATTTCAACAGTGTTTTTCTAAGCATACAGAAAAACAGGAAGTGACAAGTACCTATTTTATTAACCTTTCATTCCCCACTTCTTCTTCTAGATCCTTTTTATCATAAAAGTGATCATAGGGAGGTTTAAATTCTATGTCTGCTAGTGGGGTATTGCCATATGTTTAACTTCACCAATTTGAGCTTGGAGAAAAGAAATTACACGGTTGAGCAAACAGGGTTTTATAGTGAGCAATAATATAAGGATTCTTGGATTGGCCAGGGTTGATAAAAGCATAGTTGACCAGGGAGACTGTGTGAACAAAGACTCAAACCACCCTTTTGGGCCTCTCTCTCTCTCTCGTTGATGCTTTTCAAGGCGTCTTTTTAATTTACTCATAGATTTTTTTTTTTTACAACTCCCGTATGGTCAGCATAAAAGCAACATTCTTCCCTCAATGCAGCACAAAGGCCCTCTTCTCTCATGAAGAGGAGATCCAACCCTCGACTGTTCTCTAAAACAACTTCAGGTAGAGAGGTAAAAGATTCCTGCAAAGCTGTGATGGAGGTTTCTAATATCTTTATTTATTGGTCTATTGCTGCTTCTAATTGGGTCACTTGTTGTGTCCCATGGACCAGGGCAGTTGTTCATGTACCCACCACTGCAGAAACCCCTATTCCTAATATATGGCTAAAGTGAGGATATATGTTTTCAGCTTAACCGGGTTGTATGCCCCCCTATATGATCTTTAAATGAACCTGCATCATGGCAGTGCACTCTGTGAAACAACTTCAATTAATCACATCGGTTAACCATTTCATGAAAACATAAACAATGTTTAAGTATATAGAATTATACTGTTGTAGGGAAGGACAAGGCAAGGCACCTAAGATAGCATGGAAGACAGGGAAACAGTCCTATTTGGTTGCAAATGGATTCAGAGGGCACTGCTTCTGTTGTAATCAATTAATCCCCTGAACCCCAAGTTTAGATAGTTTCAGAATTTTGTACCCAACATATAAGGGAAGGGGCTCAGAAGTTCACAGTCTGCAGAAGATCACAAAAAGCAGTTTTTGTTTCTTTTTTTCCTCTGTTCTGGGCAAGTTAACTTATCAAGGACACCTGGGAGAGGGAGAGATTTTTCTTCCCTTTCTTTTTTCCCCCTGCCAGCTGTTACAATGGAGCCCAATTTTAACTTCTTTATTGTAGAAATGTAGCCATTTCTGTGAAGCCCCACCTCAAGGCCAGAGGCCTTTTTCTCATATTTTGTGAAAAACTAGTAAGGGGGTGTCTAGCTGAGAAGTGCTGAGTTTTTTAGGCAGTGGCCAAGTAGAACAGGGCAACAGGAATAAAGAAAATTTATCTACATTGAACTCTTTTATAGGGACTCTTTTGCTGAAAGTTTTAAAGTCAGCCATGGTGAAGACTTCTGGAGAAGGTCAGTTAAGACTTTTCGGTGGGCCTGGTACAGCGGGGGAAGACGGGGAAGGTGGGGCTGAGAGCACCTCCGAGGATCTGAGAATGAGGAAGGAGAGATGTAAAAGAATAATGGGAAACGGGTTTGGGATTTTCCAGGCAACAAAAACGTGAGCAGTAGAACAGGTAGAGTAGAGGGGAAGACGGGAGTGAGTATCCCAAAATCCTGTGAGGGACTTTCAAAAACTTAGAAACCTGTTTTCAGTATTGACAAAGCAACATTAAAGGCCATTTTTATTACATCTTGGATAAGGGTCTGAGGGCTCTCCTCAGCTGGTTTGAGCTTTTGGTTAGCTGGTAAGAGGACCTGGTGGGACGCGGTGTGGCACTGACAGGAGAAGAGAGGAATGAGTGGGTGAAGGGGTACCTCAGTACCTGCTACCTCAGCAAGGGGGCAGTGGTCTGAGAACCGGCGGAGGTTTGGGCTTTTCATCTAGTAATTGGAGGGGAGAAATCAGTTTGCTGAGGTGGGAATGACAGCAGAGAGTCTGGAGCAGAAGGCTGAGGGTGAGGATCTTTTGGAGAAGCATAGTTCAGGATGTGAGTGAAGGAGGGAAAAGGCTTCCACATAGGGGAATCGCCTTTCACCCTTTTGAGCACTTGCAGAAGTTAAAAAGTTCACGCAGAATTTGAGGATCTGGAGACCCCTCTGGGGGCCATCGGTTTTGGTTATCTAATTGGTAATATGGCCAATGCTCTGTACTGAATTTGATGAGGAGTTTGGGTTCCATCAGGCAGCCCCTGTATGCTCACATTCCCATGACATATAGAAGAAGTCAGCTTTTCCCCCACACAGCCGTGACTGTTTGTGGCTTTGATAGTCTGCTGGGCAAACATAGCAATCTAGGCTAGCCAACCTGCATCTGGCTCACGTGTCCCTACATCCATAAGGTTTGTTTCCATTATCTATGGTACAGAAGGCATTTAATGGAATTTTAGTGGGATCCTCTTCATCAGGGATATACCAATAGGAAAGAGCTATAGCCAGCTGACAAATGTCTGTATGGAGAGATGGCCACCAGATCCTAAGGGGGCTGTATGCGAGATATATTATACTTATTTTCCAGTAGGATTTGTGATCACCCATCTCTGCTGAACGGACTGATGAGGGTTAGGACTACTGGTGGTAAATTGGAGAGTATAGAGCCTTATCCACATGGTGAATACGCAATTTTAAAGGGTTACCAGTCTTTTTCAGTTTCTAGCCAGAGTCTGGACAGGGCACAGGCTTGAGATGACAGGCATGGATCCAGGAAGTGATTCCGTCTACCATTACTACTGTAGGTGTTATAAGTAGCACCTGCTATGGTCCTTTCCAACGGGGTTCCAGGGATGACACCTGATGTCGTCTTACGTCGATGAAGTCTGTTACTTGATATCGATGTGGAATCCCCTCCTCCCCAGGTTGGTAGGCAGTGGCCAGCTGTTTTCACAGGTATTTCTTAGTTCTTTCAAGAGCTTTAAGTCTCTCAAGCAAGGGGGTGTGGAAGGGATCGTTAGGTCTTAGAGTGGGGTTAGGTCCCTTACGGGAGGAGGTGAACAATAGAGAATTTCAAAGGGGGTGTGATTACACAAAGAAACAGAGGGAGTATTTCTTGCATGCAACATTGCAGAAGGCAGGAGCATAGTCCAATCTTTTATGCTGGTCTCTAAGCTTAATTTCGGTAAGGTCTGTTTAATGGTTCTATTCACTCTTTCTACCTGTCCTGAACTCTGGGGTCGATAAGCACAATGTAACTTCCAATTAATCCTCAGGGTCCTGGATAACCCTTGACTTACCGGGGCCATGAACACCAGTCAATTATCAGACCCTATTACCTTACGCAGGCCGTATCTTGGAAAAATATCTTCTAGGATATTCTTGGCCATCATTTTTGCTGTTTCTTTCTTTCTTTCTTTTTTTTTTGTGGGGACTGCTTCAATCCATCCTGAAAATGTATCTACAAAGACTAGGAGATATTTAAGTCCATACCTTGCTGGCTTAATTTCAGTAAAATCCACTTCCCAAAATTGTCCTGGTCTGGTTCCTCATAGGTGCTTTCCTGAAGGAAGCTTGTAAGGGTAAGCATTAACCAATTGATGGAACTGACAGACTTTTGTTAACCATTCTGTTATTTCCTTTTCCTGTGAGTCAGTTAGTTTAAAACTCTGTTCTTGATCCTTCAGGAATTCCTGCAGTTTCTTTGAACCAAAGCGAGTGAGTTGATGTACAGTTTCTACTGACATAGTTGGAGCCATGACTATAGGAATTTTTACTGAAGGATTTAGAAATTCCACTTGGGGGCTTTCAGGGTTAAAGGTTATTTTGGCGTGGACCATGGTGAGCAGATCTCTGCCCATCAATGGGGCTGGGCATTCTGGGATTACTAGGAAGGAGTGATGGATTTTTTCCTTTCCCCAGGTCCATGGTACTCTTAGTTGTCTATGCCCAATATTTACTGCCGTTAGCCACTTGAACTAGAGACCTTTTATTTAATAGAGGGCCAAATGTGGCCTTGAGGGCTGAGTATATTGCCCCTGTATTCACTTCAAAGTTTACTGGGGTCCCCTCCACTTCAAGTTACGCTTAACTCAGCGAGGGGATCGTAGCCCCTACTTTCGTAGTCATCCTCCAGAGTCAGAATGCCTGGCTGGTGTGGCTGTCTATTTCTGGGGCACTCTTTGGCCCAGTGTCCTTTTTCTTTACAGTAATCACATTGATCTGAGGCCAGGGGTGGTCTCTGGCCTGGGCCCAGGTATCCCTTCCTGTCTCCCTGTTTCTTAATTTCTGGCCTATTTTTTGTTGTGACCAGGACCTTAGTCAATGCCTTAGTCTGTCTTTGTTTCTTTTATCCTCCCTTTGCTCCCTTCTCTTCCTCAGTTTCTCTCTTATAGTATGCCTTCTCGGCTTCTCTGACTAAATCTCTCAAAGTCATATCTTGTAATCCATCTAAGCGTTGTAACTTTCTTTTAGTATCCAGGGCACCTTGCCCAATAAAGGCCATCATGACAGATGCCTTTTGATCCTCCCCCTGAGAATCGAAAGGAGTATATCTCCTATATGTCTCCATAATTCTCTCTAGAAACATAGAGAGGGAGATTCATCAGGCCCTTAGTAATCTCTGTTACCTTGGCAAAATTAGTTGGTCGCCTAGCAGCCACTTGGAAACCCACTATTAGAGCCCGGTAATAAGGGGACAGTTTCTCCCTACCTTCAAAGATGTTGGGGTCCCAGTTGGGTCGGTTAAAGGGAATGCTGGCTTTGATTAAGTTGGGAAGTTGTGTTGGTCGCCCATCTGGTCTGAGGATACTTTTTTCTAGCTTGCAGGAGGATTCTCTTTTGTTCCTCTGTCATGAAGATAGTCCTTAGGTGTTGTTGGCAGTCATCCCAAGTAGGCTGGTGGGAAAACATCAATGACTCAACCAGACCTATGAGCCGGGTGGGTTCCTCAGAAAATGGGGGATTGTAATTTTTTAAGTTGTATAGGTCTGAAGAGGAGAAAGGCCAGTACTAGCAAGCTTGCATTTTTCTCCCATGGCCATCATCAATCGTTGGCCCATGGGGACGGAAGGGGTGCATCATGGGAGTTCCAGGGTTTCAATCATTTGCCGCCTGTGAGTTCCTTTAGCCAGGCCAGCTTCCTCCAGGGAAGGAGGGGATGTGTGTGCCACGAGGGAGTTATCTGGAGGGTGCTGGGCCGGCTTTGCTTCCTCCAATGGCAGAGAGGCTGAGTCAGCAGAAGTAGAATCATTTAGAGGGTGTTGTGGGTTAGTGGACGATGGCAGGGGATAAGGAGGGGGAAGAGATTCCAGTAGAGTCAAATCTTGTGACTCAAGGAGAACAGAGGGTGGAGGAGGGGGAGGAGCAGAGGGTTTGAGAGATCATGGGGGAAAGAGTAGGAGCGGGGGGCAGGGGCAAGGAAAAGCTTCACCCATGAAGAAGGAGATTTGCAGAGGTCATGCCAAGTTAAAATATATGGCTGTTGATCAGGATGGCTATGTGGCCCCGGCTGAAAGACAATATCTCTGACTTTTTAAATTAGTAGGAAGTAGAAAGATCCTTTTACGGGCCATCCGACTCCAAACGTGGGTCATTCTGAGGAACAGAGAGTCTGCCAGGTCCAGCGTTTTACTAAATAAGAAAGATTCTGAGCCCTTAAGCGGATTTTGGTCCAGTGATCAAGGGTCAGGGACAGAGGCATTGAAGTGCTCTGTCCCATAATGAAAGGTACACTAACAGTAAAAGCAACGACACATGACACAGACAAGACAAGACAATAAAGACATGCAATGGACCTCCAACACTGAGACCAGGAATGAGTAGCTGGCAAAATCCGATGGGCTGGAAATACCGAAACTGAAAATATCACTGAGTTGAGGAGACAATTTTCCTTGATTTCCCGAGTCCTCTGGGGCGTACCCCAGGGACGCGGCCTGTGTCTCTGTGACACATCTCTCAGTCACTGTGGGAGAGAGCTCAGGCTCTTCATCGCCAGTGATTTTGCCAAGCCCTAAGCTGAAACACGAAACCAGAAAGAGGCCCCTTACTTGCACCGAGAGGTGCCCGTTGGGGTCTCTCGTCCCCTGCTGCTGGAAATCTGTGGAACCTCAATATGAAAATGTCGTGTGAGTGTCGGAGGAAGAGACCACCAAGAGACTGTCTCATGAAACAGCAAAGGGTTTATTTGGGGTCCAGCATGCTGGGCCTCAGAGCTCACTTGAATAGAGAAGAGAGCCCCAAGCACAGCTTCAGCAGAGCTTATATACTTTCCTTGGAGAGGGAAGGGAGGAAAGTTTACTGATGGGTAAGGGCGAGTGGGTGGTTTGCGTGACACCGAGTGAGGGAGTACATTCTGCAGTTTGGCGTTTGGGAACAGCACACTCTAGGAAAAGATTAGCAAATTTTTCACAAGATTGCAACAGAGTTTTGTTAAGCATACAGAAAAACAGGAAGTGATAAGTACCTATTTTATTAACCTTTCACTACCGACTATTTCTTTTTGACTGGATGTTCTCTTCTACTTTCAATCATCCAAGGTACAAGGTCCTATGCCATTGTATATCGATGTATCTGAGACATCTGTGCAAAACATAATTCAACAATGCCTATCCCAATCAAGGCCCCAATGCCTTTCTGGGCTTCAAATCTTACTTAGATTTCTATTTTCATACATTCATTTCACCTATATATTCTCATACATATCGCAGGTTCCTTATACCATTATTCATATAGCAGAATGATTTCTAACCCACACCGAACATGTTATTAATCATAACCATACACTGTTCCCTCAATCTAATTTTACAAAAGAGTAGGGAAAGAGTTGTTAATGCAATACAGGAATGTAGGGGATATTAGACCTAATGAGACCCTCAAAGGTCCCTGCAAAAATGATCCCTGGAGAAGATATAGGCAGCTATGAAGGACCTGAGTGAGCAAAAGTCATCTTCCATGGCAAACAACATGGTCAGGATAAAGGGTTATGTCTGAATCAGCTTCTCTTCTTAATGTAGAGAAGATGGACCAAACCAGGACTGTGTGGAGATCTGTTCATGGGTGACTATGGTTGATATATCATTCTAAATTGTGAATGTGTCACAGGAAGTAGGGGCAGCCTCCATATAATGGGACCCTTGAAATTAACAGTTTGGATAAATTTGTTGCCAAGAAAGTGACCTCATTCAGTTCCTGAAGGAAGTGACCTCACCTCACTTGCTGGGTGATGGAACTCTCTGAACTTGGGATCCAGGAAGCCAGGCACCCAGAGCCAGTCCCAGTACCAGTCCCAGTTGTCTCACTTCTTTGGATTTACCAAGGACAGAGTCAGTCTTTCTTGGTACTTACAGATGTTAGGAAGGCCAAATGCAAGAAAGCTCTAAAGTGGGGCTTTACCTGAGAAAGCAGGTAGTGGCTCACCAGTGGCTCCTAACAACTTCACAGTGTTGGCCAAGGAGACCAGATCTTAGGACAGGCCATTTCGGGGGAACATTGTATGCCCCACCAATCAGAGGACACTCCAGATAGTCACAGACCTACTAGGGGTAAGAAGGTGCCTTTGTGGGTGTGGTTGTGGGTTTGTGGATTTGTCTCATGTTCTGAGAATAGGTACTAAAGTCGGTTTGTTTGGTTTGGAGTGGACTGTTACTAGAAAGTTGTTTGAAAAGGCGAGTATTTCTATGTCTGTGTATCCCAGTGTGTCTGTGGTTGTAGACATTAGAATAGATAAAGCATCAATGGATGTCTCCTGTCTATTAGAAAGCTTCCCAGCATTCGTCCTTCCCCATTTAAAATGGACTGTAGCTTACCTTATTGGTTGGCAACCAGTGATAACTTCCTAAGTTTTCCTGTTTTCTTCCTGAATTCTGGCCACTCTCCAGAATAGGCCCATGGTTTTGTGTCCAAGATATATACCACCTCCAAGCTCTGTGACATGGCCATGAACTGGATAGCTGAAGGGAATGACGAGCATCTCAGAAAACTCAGATATCAATGTGACCAGGAGAGTCTCAGTGGAGAAACTCTGCTTTGGGCTTTTTGCTTACCTATTTTTCTTTTGACCTGAATGTCAGGAAGGTCTTTGACTCAGGCTACCCCTTTGTGAAGCCTGAAGAAAAGAGTTTTCAAATAAAAAAGAATGGGCATACCTATGGCTCTTTGCTTAATTTCTTTGAAAGGGATGTGTCTGAATCAGCCCTTTCGCCCTGTGTGAGGCTGTGGCTTAGATTTTCAGCACCTGATGGATCTAAAGAAAGTTCCCATGTGTGCATCGAAAACCAAAATGGCCAAAAGAGCAGTAATTGTGATGAAGTCTCTCGCCTTCCTCTGTAAGGTTCTTGACCTCCATCAAGTAAGAATAGGGATGCTTTGCATCAAATGAGTACTTCAAAACCTACAGAGGCTAGGCCATAGGTGCCTGGATTTTCTCATGACTCCAATTCACATAAAGAATCTAAACCCCACAGGCAGTGGCCTCAAATTGGTAAAGTGGAGCAGTATTAAGGTCAGGCCTATTTGTTCACTCTTAGTTCGCAGGAAGTGTGTCCAGGCCACCCTGACTTTAGGCAAATGAGGGGCAAGGGAGATTATTTTGTACACTGTCTTGGTCTGCGCCCTCATGGAAACCTCCAGCCAGAGTTTATGATGAGTGTCTATGTGGTAGAACATGAGCGCCATGTGGGAGTGTTTTGGTTTTAATTGAGGTCATTTGTGTGGCTGTTGGACGAGATGACTGGGTCCACCTGGGTTTGAACTCTGGTGTAATTCCCCTTAGAGACTGAGTTCTGGAACTGACCTCAGAGAAGTATTGCAATAAATAGTCTTGGGACTTTAGGAGGCCACACATGAGAATCGCCCTTGGAAACTGAGATCTAGGCCCAGGATGGCTTCCAACAGAGCTCAGGGAATCTAAGCCAGGATATCAGATGATTTTATTCTTAAAGACTTCGTAGCCATACTTGAGAGTCTAAAGACACATGGAACTCACATTGTACACCTCAATGGGCCTGGCTTCATGTGACCACTTGGCCACCTTTTGGGAAGGCTTGCCTGTGAGTGTTCTCCAGAGCTTTCTTTGAAATGAGCTTCCTCACCATTCAATGGTTCCTGAATTAATTGAAACCCACAGTGACTCCAACTTCATCCTTGAAAAATGGCTACATAAATACCTTGAAATTTTTGAAATTCCCATGACCAGGTGGCACTGGAGAACATTTGGATATCCTTTTGCTGATCATGAGTGTACAGGACAGTGCCTTGATTCACTGGGTTTCGTGAAACTGGTGTAGAACAGAGATGCCAGTAAGTTGGAGCCTGCTGAGTAGTGGACATAGAGCAGTGGACAGTAGGTGTGTGAATAAATATTTTTGGTAGGACCACCTGGATCTGCCATTGGCTTCCAAAAGCCTTGTGACTGACAAGGTGCAGGCAGCAGACCCTTATATGTAAAGGCATGTTGTTATATGCAGAGGTTTCAGGGTAATGTTCAGAGTCAGGTTGCTATAGTCAAGGGGGAAAGTATTGTTGGATAGAAGCCTGGTTCGTACATTCTCTTGGAGACCCTGATCAACCACACGTGACAGAACTCCCTCCAGCATTGTGTCCCAGTTGTACTCCTTGTATTTCATGAAACCAATACCAAACTGCCAGTGCAACTGCAAGAAACACCAGGAAAAATGGAGGATGACCAAATGGCTTCACAGACTACATGGGAAGACACTTAGCTCCCAGTGGCCACAGTTTATCTACAAAAAGAGAATTCAGAACTTCTGCCTCATGTTCATTAGAAAATAAGGAACCATGTCTTTCAGGTCACATAGATGCAGACACAGGTTTGATGGTGTCACTCCAAAACCAAGCTAAATCGTGTGAAAATTACATATATTTCATGTGCCCAACCTTAGAGGAAGTTTCTCAAGAAGTCTTTAGGCCAGCAGAGCTCTATGTTTCTGGAGTGTTTACCCTCTCCCTTACTTTTGGAAATTGTTCTACCACCTCCAGTGTTGTGAACTCCTGAACAATTTTTATTCCACATATGTATTTAGAGATTTTCTAACTCCTCTCCTCTAATTGTGTCTTACTTGGATCGATGGTTGTGTCAAGGCTTTGTTCTGAATGAGAGTGGGAAGAATTTTGTGTAGCAAATGTTTGCATGCACATTAGATTCATTTTCCTATTTTCCATTTGAAATACTGAATCCCTGACACTAACCAATACCCTACTAGACTCTGACTACTAATCCTAATATTATGGAGAAAAAGAAACGTAACTGAATAGAAATGCAAGCCTTTCATATGAAACATGGTGTATACTTGGATTTGCCTTCTGCTTTATCAAGAGGATGTATTATAAATCTAGTCAACTTTTCTTTGTAATATTTCTTCATGAGTTCTTAAAGTTAACACATACGAAAATTCCTGTCTCCCTTTCTCTGAAGCCTATTCAGCACATGTATCTTTTTATGCATATATAGTATCCTACATGATATCACACGTACATTCTTGTGAGCTCACTGACTTTGGTATATAAAAATTGTGAGAAGAGATGACTCCCCCTAAATACTGATGGAACTCAAAATTCAACCTGTGGGTGAGCTTTCTAGTGAAAAACATTAGACATAATTAACATAAATCCATGATCAACAAAATGAATATTTTTGGATATGTGGATGAATTATAATTCATGATGAATTTCGATTGGCATATATATTGCTGCATATCAATGTGTGTGCGTGTGTGTGTGTGTGTGTGTGTGTATATATATATTCTCCAGATTTTCCAAAATATGAAATATGTGTGTCTTATTATACACTCCTTAAATTAATTCATGTTCCTGTATGTGTATTTATTAACAACATTTCACAAGATTAATCTCAGAAATACTCAACCACCTGAAATACATATTGGTTTTCTAGTACTGAAAACTAATTTCAGTGATAGGTGCTTAGAAATCCTAATATTTCTACAGTAACTGACCCAGTTTAACATCAATGCAAGTAGATTCCAATGGAACATGATGTGTATTTTGATGTTCATTTTTATTCAACATTTGTACATTACAATTTCTTCAGTTTATGGACATCATAAGATATACTTTCTTATCCACAAGTTCACAAATGTATAGGTATTTATAGGCATTTGGTTTACTTTCAATCACTTCCTACTTCAGAACACATGTATTTCTCCATGTTGCTTTACTGGTCTTTTCACTAGACTTATTTCAAAACACATTATTTTCGATTGCATGATCATTTTTGAAACAAAACTCACACACTCTTCATGATAAACTGTAACCAGAATATTACCATTTGATATATAACTCGTTTGAATGAATGTATATATATAAGATTTCCTATATATTTTCAGAGGTAAATTCAATCCATTATTTAAACTTGGAACCAGTTATATACTTTATTCACAATATGGTCTATTCATGCATCATCTCTATAATCATCAACACGGGGGTACACCTATTTGTATCCTCAGTACTAATTTATAAGTTTTCAGAATTTTGCTCCCCGTAATGGTGGAAGAAATACTCATGTCACCTGATCTACATATACATTTTATCACAGTAGTATTCTGGACACAAAATGCAAAGGTCACACTTATGATTGTGCCAAAGCCTAAATGGAAAGTGAACATGGATTACTAAAAACATGCATGTCCATTTTGCCTAATGCTCTCAAATATCAATCCTATTGGTGAGTACATATTTGTTTCTAAGATAATATATTCAACCTCAACCCTCTTGAAAATATCTAATACTATCACTGACTTTATACTTTGCATGATTTCCAAATGTCCCTATTGATATCTGCTTTCCTACATATTTTTCCCAGTTCATCATTGTGATGGTCTCTTCACATGTGCTGACATTCACATTCACTCTCTAACTGAAACCCTATTGTTAAAGAACTTTTTTTCCAATTCCTAGACTCACTCTTCTTCTTAAACATACTGACTACCTTCCTAATCCTACAGACTATCCCTTTTTGACTGGATGTTCTCTTCTACATTCAATCATCCGAGGTACCCAGTCCTATGCCATTGTGTATCGATTTATCTGAGACCTCGGTGCAGAACATAATTCAAGCTAATTATCTCAATCAAGGGCCCAATGCCTTCCTAGGCTTCAAATCGTTCCTAGATCTCTGTTCTCATACATATATTTCACGTCTATATTCTTCTAAATATCACAGATTCCCAATACCATTATTCATCCAGCAGAATGATTCCTAACTCAAATCAAACATGCTTTTAACCCTAACCATACACTGTTTCACTCTATCTCACTTTACAGAAGAGCAGGGACAGAGTTGGTCTTACAATACAGGAAGGTAGAGGATCTTCCACCAGCTGAGAACCTCAGAAGTCCATGCAGAAATAATCCCTTGAGAAGATGTAGTCAGCTATGAAGGACCTGAGAGAGCAAAAGTCATCTTGCATGGCACACAACCCGGTCAGGATGAAAGGATGTGTCTGAATCAGCCTCTCTCTTCTTAATGTAGTGAAGAAGGACAAAACCAAGCCTGGGTGGAGAGCTGTTCCCAGGTACTTATGGTTTCTATACCATTCTAACTTGTGAAAGTGTCACAGGAAGTAGGCAAAGCCTCGATCTCAGAGAGCATACGAAGCAACTGTTAGGACAAAGTGGTGGCCAAGGCAGTGACCTCATTCAGTTCCTGAAGAAAGTGACCTCACCTACTTCCTTGGTGATGAGACTCTCTGAATTTAGGATCCAGGAAGCCAGGCCCCCATTACCAGTACCAGTCCCAGTCCCAGTGAGCTCACTTGTTTGGATTTACCAAGGAGAGAGTCAGTCTTTCTTGGGACCTACTAATGTGAGCGTGGCCAAATGCCAGGATAGCTCTTAAGAGGGGCCTTTCCTGAGAGGACAGAAAGTGGCTCACCGCTGGCTCCTGACAACTTCACAGAGTTGTCAAAGGAGACCAGATCTATGACAGGAAATGCCATTGTTGAGAAATATGGCCTACCAGTCAGAGGACACTCCGGATAGTCACAGACCTACTTGGGGGAAAAGGTGCCTTGGTGTGTGTGGACCACAGTTTGTGGTTTTGTCTCATGTTCTGAGAATAGGTAAAAAAAAAAATGTCGGTTTGTTTGTTTTGGAGTGGAATGTTTCCAATAAGTCTTTGACAAGGCGAGTGTTTCTATGTCTGTGTATCCCCCTGTCTCCATGGTTGTAGACATTAGAAAAAAGAATGCCACAATGGGTGTGTCCTGTCTAGGACAAAGCTTCCCAGCATTCATCTTGCCCAATTTATGAATGGACTGCAGCTTGCCTTATCCATGGGCAAGACCTACTATGATCCTAAATTCCTGTATTCGTCCTGAATTCTGGCCACTCTCCATAATAGTCTCATGGTTTTGTGTCCAAGATATGTATCACCTCAAAGCTCTGTGACATGGCCATGTACTGGATAGCTGAAGGGAATTGCGAGCATCTCAGAAAACTCAGATATCAGTGTGACCAGGGAGTCTCAGTGGAAAAACCCTGCTTTGGGCCTTTCGCTTACCTATTCTTCTGTTGTCCTGAATGTCAGGAAGGTCTTTGCCTAAGGCCAACCCTTTGTGAAGCCTGATGAAAACAGTTTTCAAATGGAAATGAATGAGCATCACCTGTGGCTCTTTGCTTAATTGCATTGGAAAGGTATGTGACTGAATCAGCCTCCTGGCCCTGTGTGAGGCTGTGGCTTAGATTCTCTGCACCTAATCGATCTAAAGAAAGATCCCATGTGTGCATCCAAAATCAAAATGGCCAAAAGAGCAATCATTGTGGATTAAGTCTCTCACCTTCCTCTGTAAGGTTCCTGAGTTACATCAGTGAGAATAGGGATCCTTTGGGTCAAATGAGTTCTTCAAAGCCCTGCAGATTCTAGCCCATAGATGCTTGGGTTTTCTCATGACTCCAATTCAAATAAAGAATCCAAACCCCACAGTCAGTAGGCCTCAGATTGGAGAAGTGGAGCAGTATTAAACACAAGTCTATTTGATCACTCCTAGTTCACAGGAAGGGTGTCCAGACCACCCTGACTTTAGGCAAATTAGGGGCAAGGGAGCATTTTTTGGACACTGTCTTGGACTGCGCCCCTCATGGAAACTTCCAGGCACAGGTTATGATGAGTGTATATATAGAAGAAGATGAGTGCCATGTGGGAGTGTTTTGGTTTTAATTGTGGTCATTTGTGTGGCAGTTGGAAGAGATGCCTGGGTCAACCTGTGCTTGAACTCTGGTGTGATTCCAATTAGAGACTGAGTTCTGGAACTGACCTCAGAGAAGTATTGCCATAAATTATGTTGGTATTTTAGGAGGCCACGCATGAGATTTGCCCTTGGAAACTGAGATCTACGCCCATTTTGGCTTTCCACAGATCACTGGGAATCTCAGCAAGGATATCACATGATTTTATTCTGAAAGTCTTGGCATGTATAGTTGAGAGTCTTAACACATATGTACCTCACATTGTAGACCTCAATGGCCCTGGCTTCATGTGACCTTTTGGCAACTCTTTGGAAAGCCTTGCCTGTGAGAGTTCTCCAGAGATTTTATTGCAATGAGATTCCTCACTATTTACAGGTTCCTGTATAAATTGAAACCCCCAGTGCCTCCAACGTTATCCTTGAAAAATGGCTAGATAAATATCATGAAATTTTTAAAATTCCCATGATCAGGTGGCACTGGAGAACCTTTGGATGTCCTGTTGCTGATCATGAGTGTACCAGACCCTGCCTTAATTCACTGGGTTTCATGAAAATGGTGTGGAACAGAGATGCCAGAAATTTGGACCCTGTCGAGTAGGGGGCCTAGAGCAGTGGAGTGTAGGTGTGTGAAAAAACATCTGTGGTGGGGCCACGTGGATCTGCCATTGGCTTTCAAATGACTTGTGACTGACATGGTGAACCCAGCAGACCCTTATATGTAAAGGCATCTTGTTATATGGAGAGGGTTCAGGGCAATGTTCAGAATCAGGTTGCTTTGGTCAAGGTGTAAAGCTATGTGGATAGAAGCGTGGTTGGTGCATTCTCCTGCAGACCCTGACCCACCACACGTGAGAGTCCTCCCTCCAGAACTGTGTCCCAGTTGTACTCCTTGTATTTCGTGAAGCCAACACCAAACTCCCAGTGCAGCAGTAAGAAACACCATGAAAAGTGGAGGATGACCAAATGGCTTCACAGTCCACACAGGTAGATACTTAGACACCAGTGGCCACAGTTTCCTAAAAAGAGAAAATTAAGAACTGCTGCCTCATGTTCACTAGAAAATAAGGAAGCATGTCCTCCATGTCACATAGATGCAGACCCAGAATTGGTAGTCTCACTACCAAGGACGCTAAAGCTCCTGACAACAACGTATATTTCAAGGGCCCAACCTCAGAGGCAGTTTATCAAAAAGTAATTAGGCCAGCAGAGCTCCAAGTTTGTGTAGTGTTTACCCTCTCCCTTACTTTTGGAAACTGTTCTACCACCTCCAAGTTTGTGAACTCCTGATCATTTTCCTTTCCACATATGTAATCACAGATTTTCTAACTCTTCTCCACTAATTGTGTCTTAGTTGCTGCAAAGGTAATGTGAAGGCATTGTTCTGGATGAGAGTGGGAAGATTTTTGTGTAGAACATAATTGCATACACATTAGATTCATTTTGCTATTTTCCATTTGAAATACTGAATCCCTGACACTAACCCATACCCTACTAGACTCTGACTACTAATCCTAATATGAGAAAAAGAAACCTAACAGAATATGAATACAGGCCATTCATAGGAAGCATGGTGTATACTTTAATTTGCCTTATGCTTTATCAATGGTATGTGTTATAAATCTAGTCAATTTTTCATTGTAATATTTCTCCATGAGTTTTTAAAGTAAACCCTTTTGTAAATTTCTGTCTCCCTTTCTCTGTAGCCTATTCAGCACATGTATTATTTTAGCCATATTTAGAATCCTACCTGGTATCACATGTACATTCTTGTGAGCTCACTGATTTTGGAAGATACAAATTGTGAGAAGAGATCACTCCCCCTAAATACTGATGGAACTGGAATTCAACCTGAGGGTGAATTTCCTAGATGAACAACATAATACATAAATCCATGTTCTTTAAAATGAATATATTTGGATATGTGGATGATATATATTTCATGATGAATTTCGATTGTCATATATATTGCTACATTTTAATGTCTTTGAATGTGTGTTTCTATCTATGTATCTATCTATATATCTACTTCTCTCTCTCTCTCTCTCTCTCTCTCTATATATATATATATATATATATATATATATATATATATATACTCTCCAGATTTTTCAAAATATGAAATATATGTGTCTTATTATACACTTCCTAAATTCACTCATGTTTCTATATGTGGATTTATAATCAACATTTCACAAGATTTTTCTCAGAAGTATTCATCCACCTGAAATACATATTTATTTCCTAGTACTGAAAACTAACTTCGGTGAATGGTGCTTACAAATCCTAATATTTCTACAGTAACTGACCCAGTTTAACATGAATGCAAGTAGAACCCTATGGGACATGATGTATATTTGAAGGTCATTTATATTCAACACTTGTACATTACTATTTCTTCAGTTTATGGACATCAAAGGATATATCATTTCATCCACAAGTTCAAAAATTTGTAGGCATTTGGTTCACTTTCAATCACTTCCTGCCTCAGAACACATGTATTCCTCCATGTTTCTTGAGTGGTCTTTTAATGAGACTTCGTTCCAAACACATTATTTTCAATTTCCATAATCATTTTTGAAGCAAAACTCACACACTCTTCGTGATAAACCATAATGCTAATATCAAAATTAGATGTATAACTGGTTGGAAGGAATGTACATATATCAATATAAGATTTTCTATATATTTTCAGATATCAATTCAATCCATTATTTAAAGTTGGAACCAGCTATGTTATTTATTTACAGTATTTTCCATTATGGCATCTTATCCATATTAATAGACACAGGGTACACCTTTTGTATCCCCAATACTAAAGTATAAGTCTTTAAATTATTGCTTCAGAAACGTTGGAAGAAATACTCTACTCACCTGATATACATATACATTTCATCTCAGTGATATTCCTGACACAAAATTCAAGGGTCACACTTATGATTGTTCCAAAGCCTAAATTGAATGTGACCATGTATTACTAAAAACATTCATGTCCTGGTTCTCTAATGCTCTCAAATATCATTCCTATTGGTGACTACATATTTGTTTCTTCCTAAGATTATATATTCAACCTCAACCCTGTTAAAAATGTCTTTTCCTGTCACACACTTTGTACTTTGCCTGATTTCTTAATGTCTCTATTGATACCTGCTTTCCTACACCTTTTTTCCAGTTCATCATTGTGAATGACTCTTCAGATTTGCTGACATTTACATTCAATCTCTAATAAAACCCCTTTGCTAAAGAACTTTTTGTCCAACTCCTAGACTCAATAAAATGGGTTGCTCAAAGCCCTGCAAAAGGTAGCCCATAGGTGCTTGTGTTTTCTCATGACTCCATTTCACATAAAGAATCTAAACCCCACAGTCAGTAGGCCTCAAATTGGAGAAGCGGAGCAGTATTAACGGCAGGCCTATTGATCACTCCTGGTTAACAGGAAGGGTGTCCAGGCCACCTTGACTTTGGGCAAATGAGGGGCAAGGGAGCTTGTTCTGGACACTGTTTGGGCTGTGCCCATCATGGAAAGCTCCAGCTAGAGGTTATAATGAGTGTCTATATGGAAGCAGATGAGGGCCATGTGGGAGTGTTTTGGTTTTAATTGTGGTCATTTGTGTTGTGGTTGGAAGAGATGACTGGGTCCACCTGGGGTTGAACTCTGGTGTGATTCCCCTAAGATACTGAGTTTTGGAAATGACCTCAGAGAAGTATTTCCATTAATTGTGTTGGGATATTAGGAGGCCACACATGAGCGTCGCCCACGCATGAAAGTAGGCCTCAAATTGGAGAAGCATAGCTTTTTGTCCAAATCCTTTACTCATTCTTCTTTCTAATCCTACAGTCTATATTCCTAATCCTACTGACTATACCTGTTTGACTGGATGTTCTCTTTGACATTCAATCATCCAAGGTACAAGGTCCTGTACCATTGTATATCGATTTATCTGAGACAACTCTGCAGAACATAATTCAAATCTAAGTATCACAATCAAAGGCCCAGTGTTCTTCTGGGCTTCAAATCTTACCTAGGCTTCTGTTTGCATACTTATATTTCACCTATATATCCACGTTAAGTAAAATGAATATTTTTGGTCCTGTGGATGATATATATTTCATGATGAATTTTCTACTCACCTAATATACATATACATTTCATCTCAGTAATATTCCTGACACAAAATGCAAGGGTCACACTTATGATTGTACCAAAGCCCAAATTGAATGTGACCATGTATTACTAACAACATCCATGACCTGGTTCCCTAATGCTCTCAAATATCATTCTTAATCGTAGAATAAGACTACATATTTGTTTCTTCCTAAGATTATATATTCAACCTCAACCCTGTTAAAAATGTATTTTCTTATCACACACGTTGTAATGTACCTGATTTCCTAATGTCTCTATTGATATCTGCTTTCCTACACCTTTTCTCCAGTTAATAATTGCGAATGACTCTTCACATGTGCTGACATTGACATTCACTCTCTAACTGAATCCCCATAGCTAAAAAACTTTTCGTCCAAATGCTTTACTCCCTATTCTTTTGAAACCTACGAACTATCTTCCTAATCCTACCGACTATCCCTGTTTGAGTGGATGTTCTCTTCTACATTCAATGATCCAAGGTACAAGGTCCTAGGCCATTGATTATCTATTTATCTGAAACATCTGTGCAGAACGAAATTCAAAGCTAAGTATACCAATTGAGTGCCCAATGACCTTCTGGGCTTCCAATCGTTCCTAGATTTCTGTTTTCATATTTATGTTTCACCTCGATAGTCTTATAAATATCACAGGTTCCGAATACCATTATTCATCCAGCAGAATGATTCCTAACCCATATCGAACATGTTATTAACCCTAACCATACACTGTTCCCTCAATCTAACTTTACATAAGAGCAGGGAAAGAGTTGGTCTTACAATACAGGAATGTAGGGGATCTTCCACCTGCTGAGAACCTATAACGTCCATGCAGAAATGATCTCTGTACAAGATGTTGGCAGCTATGAAGGACCAGAGAGAGTAAGAGTCTGGTCAGGATGAAGGGTTGTGTCTGAATCAGTCTCTCTCTTCTTAATGTAGAGAAGATGGACCAAAGAAGGCCTGTGTGGAGAGCTGTTCCCGAGTGCCTATGGTTGATATAGCATTCTAACTTGTGAAAGTGTCACAGGAAGTAGGGGCAGCCTCAATCTCATGGGACCCTTGGAAGCAAGTGTTAGGACAATGTTGTTGCCAAGGCAGTGACCTCATTCAGTTTCTGATGGAAGTGACCTCACATCACTTCCTTGATGATGGAACTCTCTGAACATGGGATCCAGGAAGCCAGGCACCCAGAGCCAGTCCCAGTTTCAATCCCAGTGGTCTCACTTGTTTGGATTCATCAAGAACAGAGTTAGTCTTTCTTGGTACCTACTGATGTGAGGATGGCCAAATGCCAGGAAAGCTCTGAAAAGCGGCCATTCCTGAGAAACCAGGTAGTGGCTCGCCACTGGCTCCTGTCAACTTCATAGAGTTGCACAAGGAGAACAGATCTGAGACAGGACAGGCCATTTCGGAGGAACATAGTATGGCCCATCAGTCAGAGGACCTCCGGATAGTCACAGACCTTCTTGGGGGAAGGATTTGCCTTTGTGGGTGTGTGTGTGTGGGTTTGTGTTTTTTTGTCTCATGCTCTGAGAATATGTAAGAAAGGTGATTTGTTTGGTTTGGAGTGAACTGATTCTAGTAAGTCGTCTGACAAGGCGAGTGTTTCTGGGTCTGTGTATTCCACTGTGTCCGTGGTTGTAGACATTAGAAAAGAGAATGCTTCAATGGATGTGTCCTGTCTAGTAGAAAGCTTCCCAGCATTCATACTTCCCAATTTATGAATGAACTGTGGCTTTCCTTATCCATGGGCAATCCTGATATCTTCCTAAGTTCCTGTTTTCTTTCTGAATTCTGGCCACTCTCCCGAATAGGCTCATGTTTTTGTGTCCAAGATATGTACCACCTCCAAGCTCTGTGACATGGCCATGTACTGGATAGCTGGAGGGAATTGCGAGCATCTCAGAAAACTGAGATATCAGTGTGATCAGGAAAGTCTCAGTGGAGAAACACTGCTTTGGGCTGTTTTCTTATCTATTGTTCTGTTGCCCTGAATGTCAGGAAGGCCTTTGCCTCAGGCCCCAATTTGGGAAGCCTGAAGAAAACAGTTTTCAAATGGAAACTAATGGGAATCACCTGTGGCTCTGTGCTTAATTGCTTTGGAATGGGATGTATCTGAATCAGGCTCTAGCTCCTGTGTGAGGCTGTGGCTTAGATTCTCAGCACATGATGGATGTAAAAAAAGATCCCATGTGTGAATCCAAAACTAAATTAGCCAAAAGAGCATTCATTGTGGAAGAAGTCTCTCGCCTACCTCTGTAAGGTGTCAGACCTCAATCAAGGGTGAATAGGAACCTTTGGTTCAAATGAGTTCTTCAAAGCCTTGCAGAGGCTAGCCCATAGGTGGTTGGGTTTTCTGCAAAATCCAAATCACATAAAGAATTTATAACTGACTTTCAGTAGGACTCAAACTGGAGAAGCAGAGCATTATTTACAGCAGGCCTATTTTATTAGTCCTGCTTCCCCGGACGAGTTTCCAGGCCACCCAGACTTTAGGCAAATGAGGGGCAAGGGAATGTATTTTGGACACTGTCTTGGGCTGCACCCCTCATGGAAACCTCCAGCCAGAGGTAATAATGAGTGTCTATATGGAAGAAGATGAGGGCCATGTGGGAGTGTTTTGGTTTTAATTGTGGTCATTTGTGTGGCGGTTGGAAGAGATGACTTGGTCCACCTGGGCTTGAACTCTGGGGTCATTTCCCTTAGAGACTGAGTTCTTGAACTGACCTCAGAGAAGTATTGCCAAGAATTGTCTTGGGATTTTAGGAGGCTTCGCAAGAGAGTGGCCCTTGGACACTGAGATATAGACACAGGGTGGCTTTTCACGCAGCACTGGGAATCTGAGCCAGGATATCACATGATTTTATTGTGAAAGACTTGGCAGCCATAGATGAGAGTCAAATCACACATGGACGGCAAATTGTAGACATCAATGGGCCTGAATTCATGTGATCTTTTGGCCACTATTTGGGAAGACTTGCCTGTGAGAGTTCTCCAGAGATTTCATTGAAATGAGCTTCCTCACCATTTAATGGTTTCAGAATGAATTGAAACACACAGTGCCTCCAACTTCATCCTTGAAAAATGGCTAGATAAATACCATGAAATTTTTTAAATTCCCATCACCAGGTGGCACTGGAGAAACTTTGGATGTCCTGTTTCTGATCATGAGTATATAATACAGTGCCTTGATTGACTGGTTTTCATGAAAATGGTTCAGAACAAAGATGTCAGAAAGTTGAAGACTGCTGAGGAGTGGGCCCAGAGTTGTGGTGGGAAGGTGTGTGATAAAACATCTGTGGTGGGGCCATATGGATCTCCCATTGGCGTCCAAATTGCTTGTGACTGACGTGGTGCAGCCAGCAGACCCTTATATGTAAAGGCATCTTGTTATATGTAGAGGTTTCAGGGCAATGTTTAGAATCAAGGTGCTATGGTCAAGGGGGCAAGCTATGTGGGATAGAAGCCTCGTTGGTGCATTCTCCTGCAGACCCTGACCTACCACACATGGCAGAACTCCCTCAAGCACCGGGTAACAGTTGAATTCTATGTATTTCATGAAGCAATACCAAAATCCCAGTGCAGCAGCAAGAAACACCACGAAAAGTGGAGGATGACCAAATGGCTTCACAGTCCACATGTGGATACACTTAGCCCCCCGTTTCCACAGTTTACCTACAAAGAGAGAATTCAGCACAGCTGCCTCATGTTCAGTGGAAAATAAGAAACCATGTCCTCCAGGTCAGATAGATTCAGACCCAGCTTTGATGGTCTCATTACAACGGAAGCTAAAGCTCCAGACAATAATATATATTTCAAGTGCCCAACCTACGAGGCAATTTCTCAAGAAGTCTTTAGGCCAGCAGAGCTCCATGTTTGTGGAGTGTTTACTCTGTCCCTTACTTTTGGAATCTCCTCTACCACCTCCAAGTTTGTGAACTCCTGAGCATATTCCATCCCAGTTATTTATTCACAGATTTTCTAACTCTACTCCTCTAATTGTGTCTTTCTCTGGGTAATGGTAATGTCAAGGCATTGTTCTGGATGAGAGTGGAAAGATTTTTGTGTACCACATATTTACATACACATTGTATTCATTTTCCAATTTTCCATTCGAAATACTGAATACCTGACACTAACACCTACCTTGGTAGACTCTGACAACTAATCCTAACAAGATGGAGAAAAATAACCCAAAAAGAAAAAAATACAAGCAGTTCAGAACTGGAGGCATGGTGTATAGTTGGAATTGTCTTTTGCATTATATAGGATAGGAGATATAAATGTAGTCAATTATTTGTTGAAATAGTTCTCCATGTGTTTTAAAGCTAACAAATATGTGAATTCCTGTCTCCCTTTGTCTGTAGCCTATTCAGCACATGTATTTTTACATGCAATTATAGAATCTTACCTTATACCACACGTACATTCTTGTGACGTGGCTGACTTGGCAGATACAAATTTTAAGAGATCACTCTTCCTAAATGCTATTGGAACTGAAAATTCAACCTATGAGTGAGCTTCCTTGTTGAATAACATTATACATAAATCCAGGTTCAAGAAAATAAGTATTTTTGGATCTCTGGATGATATACATTTCATGGTGAATTTCAATTGGTATATATTATGTTATTTTTAATGTCTGTGTATGTTTGTTTGTGTGTGTGTGTGTGTGTGTGTGTGTGTGTGTATATATATATATATATATATATATATATATATATATACTCTCCAGATATTTTAAAATATGAAATATGTCTCTTATTATACACTCCCTTAACTCATTCATATTCAAGTATGTGGATTTATAATCAAATTTTCTCAAGACTTTTCTCAAAATATTCATTCTCCTTAAATACATATTTGTTTCCTAGTACTGAAAATTAACTTTAGTCAATGGTGCATAAAAATCCTAATATTTCTACAGTAACTGACCCAGTTTAACATCAATGCAAGTAGATTCCTATGGGACATGATGTGTATTTTGATGTTCATTTTTATTCAAGACTGCTACATTACTGTTTCTTCAGTTTATGCACATCATTGGATATATTTTCATCCACAAGTTCGCAAATTTATAGGCATTAGTTTCACTTTCAATCACTTTCTTCGTCAGAACACATGTATTCCTCCATGTTTCTTGACTGGTCTTTTGATGAGACTTCTTTTTAAACACATTATTTTCAATTTCCATGATCACTTTTGAAGCAAAACTCACATATTTTTCATGATAAACTATAATCCTAATATTACCTTTAGATGTATTGCTGGTTGGAATGAAAGATGTTATATCAATATAAGATTTCTTATAAGATTTCAGATATCAATTCAATCTGTTATTTAAAGTGGGACCAGTTATATTATTTATTCAAAATATGGTCTATTCATGCATTATCTCTATATTCATACACACAGGGTACACCTCTTTGTACACCCAATACTAATTTATAGGACTTCAAAACATTGCTCCCAGAATTGCTGGAAGAAATATTCATGTCACCTGATCTACATATACATCCTATGACTGTAATATTCTGGACAAAAAATGCAAAGGTCACACTTGTGATTTTACCAAAGCCTAAAGGGAAAGTGAACATGGATTACTAAAAGCATCCAAGGCCAGGTTGTCTAATGCTCTCAAATGTCAATCCTACTGGTGACTGCATATTTGTTTCTTCTTAAGATTATATATTCAAACTCAACCCTGTTCAAAATGTCTAATCCTATCACTCACTTTATACTTTACCTGATTTTGTAATATCTCTATTATTAACTGCTTTCCCACATATTTTTCAAAGTTCATCATTGTGACTGAATCTTCATATGTGCTGACACCCTATTTTTAAAGAAGTTTCGGTCCAAATTCTAAACTCACTCTACTTCCTAACCTACCGACTATCTTTGTAATCCTACCAACTATCCCTTTTTGACTGGATGTTCTCTTCCTCATTCAATCATCCAATTTACAAGGTCCTATGCCATTGTATATGGATTAATCTGAGACATCTGTGCAGAACGTAATTCAACACTATGTATCCCAATCAAGGGCCCAATGCGCTTCTGGGCTTCAAATTCTAGATTTCTGTTTTCATACATATATTTCACCTATATAATCTTATAAATATCGCAGGTTCCCAATACCATTATTCATCCAGCAGAATGAGTCATAACACAAATCGAACATGTTATTAACCCTAACCATACACTCTTCCCTCAATCTAACTTTACAGAAGAGCAGGGACAGAGTTGGTCTTACAATACAGGAATGTAGGGGATCTTCCACTTGCTGAGAATCTTAAAGGTCCATGCAGAAATGATCCCTGGAGAAGATGTAGGCAGCAATGAAGGACCTGAAAGATTAAAAGTAATCTTCCATGGCAAACAACCTGGTCAGGATGAAGGGTTGTGTCAGAATCAGCACCTCTCTTCTTAATGTAGAGAAGATGGACCAAACCAGGCCTTTGTGGAGAGCTGTTCCCGGGTGCCTATGGGTGATATACAATTCTAACTTGTGAAAGTGTCACGGGAAATAGGGGCAGCATCCATCTCATGGGACCCTTGGAAGCAACTATGAGGACAAAGTGGTTTCCAAGGCAGTGACCTCATTCAGTTCCTGAAGGAAGTGACCTCAACTAACTTCCTTGGTGATGGAACTCTCTGAACTTGGGATACAGGAAGCCAGGCCCCCAGAGCCAGTCCAAGTCCAACTCCCAGTGGTCAAACTTGTTTGGAATTTCCAAGGACAGAGACAGTCTTTCTTGGTACCTACTGATGTGAGGATGGCCAAATGCCAAGAAGGTCTGAAGAGGGGCTTTTTCTGAGAAAGAAGGTAGTGGCTCACCACTGGCTCCTGACAGCTTCATAGAGTTGGACACAGAGACCAGATCTGAGACAGGACAGCCCATTATGGGGGAATATATTAAGGCCCACCAGTCAAAGGACACTCCGTATTTTCACAGACCTACTTGGGGGTCTGTGTGGGTGTGGGTGTGGGTTTTTGGTTTGTCTCATATTCTGAGTATAGGTAGGAAAGTTGTTTGGTTTGGTTTGGTGTGAATTGTTTCTAGTAAGTCTTTTGACAAGGCGAGTGTTTCTATGTCTGTGTATCCCACTGTGTCCGTGGTTGTAGACATTAGACAAGAGAGCGCATCAATACATATGTCCTGTCTAGTAGAAATCTTTCCAGGATTTATCCTGCCGTATTTATGAATGATCTGCGGCTTGCCTTATGGATGGGCCACTCCTAATATCTACATAAGTTGCTATTTTCTTTCTGAATTCTGGACAATCTCCAGAATAGGCTCATGGTTTTGTGTCCAAGATATGTACCACCTCCAAGCTCTGTGACACGGCTATGTACTGGATAGCTGAAGGGAATGGTGAGCATCTCAAAAAACTCAGATATCAGTGTGACCAGGAAAGTCTCAGTAGAGAAACTCTGCTTTGGGCCTTTTGCTTACCTATTGTACTGTTGCCCTGAATGTCAGGAAGGTCTTTGCTTCAGGCACCCCTTTGAAAAGACTGAAGAGTTTTCAAATGGAAATGTATGGGCATCAGCTGTGGCTCTTTGCTTAATTGCTTTAGAAAGGGATGTGTCTGAATCAGCTTCTTGGCCCTGTGTGAGGTTGTGGCTTAGATTCTCAGCACCTGATGGATCTAAAAAAATCCCATGTGTGCATCTAAAACCAAAATAGCCAAAAGAGCTGTCATTGTGGATTAAGTCTCTTGCCTTGCTCTGTAAGGTTCCTGACCTCCATCTTTGAGGATAGGGATCTTTTGGGTCAAATGAGTTCTTCAAATCACTGCAGAGGTTAGGCCATAGGTTCTTGGGTTTTCTCATGACTCCAATTAACAAAAAGAATCTAAACCCCTCAGTCATTAGGCCACAAAATGGAGAATCAGAGCCATATTAACGTCAGGCCTCTTTGATCACACCTGGTTCACATGTAGAGTGTACCTGCCACACTGACTTTAGGCAAATGGGGGCAAAGGACCTTATTTTGGATACTGTCTTTGTCTGTGACCCTCATGGAAACCTACAGCCTGAGGTAATGATGAGTGTCTACATGGAAGAAGATGAGGGCCATGTGGAAGTGTTTTGGTTTTTATTGTGGTCATTTTTGTGGCCGTTGGAAGAGATGACTGGGTCCACCTGGGCTTGAACACTGCTGTGATTCCCCTTAGAGACTGAGTTCTGGAACTAACCTCAAAGAAGTATTGCCATGAATTGTGTTGGGATTTTAGGAGGCCAGGCATGAGAGTCGCCCTTGGAAACTGAGATCTAGGCCCAGGGTAGCTTTTCACAGAGCACTGGGAATCTCAGAAAGGATAGCAAACGATTTTATTCTTAAAGAATTTGCAGCCATAGTTGCAAGTCAAAACACACATGGACCACACATTGTAGACCTCAAATGCCTGGCTTAATGTGACCTTTTAGCCTGTCTTTGGGAAGCCTTGCCTGTTAGAATTCTCCTGAGCTTTCATTGAAATGAGCTTCCTCTCCATTTAATGGTTCCTGAATGAATTGAATCCCACAGTGCCTCAAACTTCATCCTTGAAAAATGGATAGATAAATACCATTGAATTTTTGAAATTCCCATGACCAGGTGTCACTGGAGAACCTTTGGATGTCCTATAGATAATCATGAGTGAACCAGACAGTGCCTTGATTGACTGGGTTTCATGAAAATGGTGTAGAACAGAGATGCCAGTAATTTGGAGCCTGCTGAGTAGTCAGCCTAGAACAGTGGTGTGCAGGTGTTTGTTAAAACATCTGTGGTATGGTGATGTGGATCTGCCATTGGCTTCCAAATGGTTTGTGACTGACATAGTGCAGCCCCCATACCCTTGGATGTAAAGGCATCTTGTTATATGGAGAGGTTTCAGGGCAATGTTTAGAATCAGACTGCTATAGTCAAGGGGGCAATCTATGTGGGATAGAAGCCTGGTTGGTGCACTCTCCTGCAGATCCTTAACCACCACACGTGACAGAACTCCCTCCAGCACTCTGTTCCAGTTGACCTCCTCGTATTTCGTGAAGCAAATACCAAACTCCCAGTGCAGCTGCAAGAAACACCACAAAAATTAGAGAAAGA
Organism: Callospermophilus lateralis; assembly: GCF_048772815.1. Taxonomy (NCBI): domain Eukaryota; kingdom Metazoa; phylum Chordata; class Mammalia; order Rodentia; family Sciuridae; genus Callospermophilus; species Callospermophilus lateralis. Next base: position 448,993 of record NW_027514419.1, on the reverse strand, counting down.
CCAAATGGCTTCACAGTCCACACTGGGAGACAATTAGCCCCCAAATGGCAACAGTTTACCTACAAAGAGAGAATTCAGCCCTGCTGCCTCATGTTCATTGGAAAAAAAGAAACCATGTGCTCTAGGTCACATAGATGCAAACACAGCTTTGATGGTCTCACTACAAAGAAAGCAAAAGCTCCTAACAACAACATATTTTTCAAGTGCCCAACCTCAGAGGCAGTTTCTCAAGAAGTGTTTAGGCCAACAAAGCTCCATGTTTGTGGAGTTTTCACCATGTACCTTACTTTTGGAAACACCTCTACCATCTCCAAGGTTGTTAACTCCTGAGCATTTTCCATCCCAGATGTGTATTCAGAGATTTTCTAACTCTTCTCCTGTTATTGTGTCTTACTTGGGGTGAAGGTAATGTCAAGGCATTGTTCTGAATGAGAGTGGGAAGACCTTTGGGTAGCACATATTTGCATACACATTGGATTCATTTTCCAATTTTCCATTCAAAATACTGAATCCCTGACTGTCAGCCAGACACTTACAAGAAACAGTCACCAGGAGACATCCTGTCTGGGAGACATCCTGTAGCCATCTGTCTCCCTGAGACATCCTGCGGCCATCTGTCTTCCTGAAACTTTCTGAGGTTATCTCACCTTGTGAAGACATCTAGAAATAAGAGAGATTTCCCACATCCAGCATATAAATACCCCTGTGTTAACAATAAAAATTTGCAGCTTGATCAGAACTCCTGTCTTGCTGTCATCTCTCGTGTCTCTTGTCCCTTCATTCCTCCCTATCTAGGTTCGCTGCCCACGTTGATGTGTCCTGCCGGCCGGGACATCTGGCGCCCAACGACTGGGTCTCGAGCCTTTGACTGAGGGGGACCCCGACCTCCTGGAAGACTTTGTCAAGCGGAGCTCGCGATCACAGCAGAAGACACCACCGAGAAACAGATCCAGGAGGAGGGTGGGGATGACGCACGGTGAGTGACCCACCATGGGACAAGCAGTTTCGTCACATGATTTGTTTTTGTCAGCCCTCAAGGAGTCCTTCAAGACCTGGGGGCGCATGTTAAGAAAAAAGACTTAAATTTTTTCTTTTCACACAAAGGAGAACTGTGTCCATGGTTTCCCCTTGAAAGGATCATTGATGATAAAAGATGGCTTAGAGTAGGAGACTGTATAAAAGATTATTATGTATCCTTTGCCCAGAAAATGTGCCTGTTCCCACCTTTTCTTACTGGAACTTAATTAATGAAATTCTTAAAAGTTCACCCTTTGACAATGGTACCTTAAAACTTGTCAGGATTGGGGAAGAGACTATGCAACTACCTCTCATTCCCCCTCGGCATGCCCCTCAGTTAGTATAGACATAGACCCTTCTCAGGCTCCCCAGGACCGTGGGACCCTTCCTGATCCCCCTAAAAATACCACCCTAATGAATAAGGCTCCAATAATTACCAACTGCCTTTATCCAGTTTTAAATCCCGGAGACACAATGACCCCTGTGGAGGAGGCTACCTGGGAGAAGAAAGCAGCTCGCTACAATTCAGAACACCCTCCACCTCTCAGGACCCTGCCACAGCCTATAGGACTTACACATCCACCTCCCTCCTATATCCCTACTGCCTTTTGTGCTCTGACCCTTAAGGGTAAAAATGCCCCCCCCCAGATATTTTTTCCCACTTCCCTTGCCTAACCTGACTCCCTTGAAAGCATCCTTACAATATAGAAGGGAACAGATCCAACCTTTAAAAGAATTAAGATCGCTTCAATCTGAGCTATGTTCATTAGCCTTAGGTACGGAGTCAGTGCAACTGTCCCACAGCGGTCTAATACAAAGGTGAAGCCACTCCATCGGCCTGTGCTCGCATTCCCAGTCACCACCAGTCAGATAGATAAGCCTGCCTAGGCTGAGGTCAAAGACTTAGATGAGTATCAAGAGGAGGAAGCGAGGAAGTGAATCAAGCAGATCAAGACTCAGAGGATGAGAAGTTCACCCCTAGGCAGGAAGGAACCCAGAGTCTACAAAAAATTAAGCCTGCATTTTCTTGAAAAACTTAAAAAGGCTTGTGCTCACTATGGCCCCACTGCGTGCTACATGTTGCCTTTATTAGAAATCCACAGCACACAATGGCTTACTCCCAATTATTGGAAATTTTTAGACCAAGCTACCCTCAGTGCCAGAGACTTCCTGTTATGGAATGCAGATTTCAAAGAGCACTGTCGGGAAACTGCTCAAAAAATATTAACTAAGGCCTCCTCTAAATCCGGGACTTATGTTAAGCTAGTGGGCAATGAGCCTTTTGACACTAAAACTAAACAGGCACATTTCCCTGCTGGACTTTTGACGCAGATTCAGATGGCTTCCTTATATGCTTGGAGACACCTCCCTCAAAAGGCCTTGGCTACCACTTCCCTGGCAAAAATTTGACAAGGGCCCGGAGAGCCTTATAGCTACTTTGTTCCCTGGCTTAACCTAGCTGCAGAATGCTTGCTTGGACCAAGCCAAATCGAAAGCACCTTTGTAAAACATCTTGCCTTTGAAAACTTCAACCCGGCATGTCAGGATGTTTTTTGACCACATAAGGATAAAGGGAAACTTTCTGACTTTATTAGACTCTGTGCAGGGGTGGGTGCAGCCCATGCCATGGATCTTGTCCTAGGTGCCGCTTTTACCAAGAACTTTCACAATCCTGGCTCAAATACTTGCTTTACTTGTAAACAACCTGGCCATTTTGCACGCAAGTGTCTGACAGGCAAACAAAGCCTAGGAATAGTGTCTCCTCAAACTGGGGCTAAACCGCCCCAAGCTACCCTTTGCCCTAGATGTGGTAAAGGTCATCACTGGGGCAGTGAGTGTAGATCTAAGACAAATGCCCTCAGACAGCCTATTTCTTTCCTCTTCTTGGGAAACTCCCTGCGGGGCCAGCCCCTGGCCATGACATCTCCCAGGACAAACCCAGGGGCAACAAAATTTGTTCCCTCCCAAACTCCCAACCTACCTCAAAATCCTTCTCCAAAATTGCCTCCCTCAAACTAGCCACCCCTGGCAGTGCAGGATTGGACTTCTGTGCCACCACCGATACTATATTAGACTCAATGCAAGGGCCCCAGATAATACCCACTGGAATTATGGGTCCCCCTCCATCTCATATGTGTGCCTTTATTCTTGGAAGAGCCTCTACTAACTTACAAGGTGTTCATTTTTTCCCTAGCATTAATGATTATGATTTCACTGGAGAAATAAAAAATACTGGCCACAGCTATTAATGGAGTCGTGGCCATCGCAGCAGGAACAAGACTTGCAAATTAATACTCCTTCCCTTTTATCCAGCAGGCACTTCCACGGCCCAAACCTACCGAGGGGGACTGAATTCTTGGGCTCCTCTGATGTATATTGGGTTCAACCCATTTCTCACAATAGACCCACCATATCCTTACTTATTGAAGGAAAAGAATTCCAAGGAATTCTAGGTACTGGAGCTGTTGCCACAATTATTTCTCCAAAATACTGGCCATCAGCTTGGCCCCTCACCCCATCCTTGACTGACCTTAAAGGGATAGGACAGTCAAAAAATCCTCTGGTCAGCTCTAGGGCTCTTCGCTGGAATGATAAAGAGGGTAATAAAGGAATGGTGACTACTTTCGTTGTTCCTGACCTCCCTGTTAACCTATGGGGCCGAGATATTTTGAGTCAAATGGAAGTTATTCTGGCCAGTCCCAATTCCATAGTGACTCATCAAATGCTTCATATCAATTCTGTCCATGGTACAGGCCTTGGGAGACTGAGACAAGGACTGGTTGAGCCTATACAACCCATACAAAAAACAAATACATAGGGACTTGGGTATTCGGATTTTTAGTGTCGGTCCCTGGCTCTCCTGTACCCCATGGAGATAAACTTATTTGGGAGACTCAGACTCTTGTGTGGGTGGATCAGTGGCCCCTTACCCAAGAAAATTTGGAGGCTGCCTCCATGTTAGTGCAGGAAGAGCTGGCAGCCGGCCATGTAGAGCCCTCAACCTCACCATCGAATACTCCAATTTTTGTTATCAAGTAAAAATTAGGCAAGTGGTGCCTTTTACAATATTTGTGTGCCATTAATAAAGTTATGCACCCGATGGGAGCACTACAGCCAGGCATTCACACACCAGTGGCTATTTCCAAAAACTATTGTAAAATGGTTATTGACTTAAAAGATTGTTTTTTTACCATTCCTTTACATCCTGAGGATAGACCCTATTTTGCCTTTAGTCTCCCTTGCATTAATTTTCAGGGCCCTATGCAGAGATTTCAGTGGAAGGTTCTTCCCCAAGGTATGGCCAACAGCCCTAGTCTTTGCCAAAAATACGTTGCTTAAGCAGTACACCTTGTGAGAGAGTGATGGCCACAAATTTATATTTTACATTATATGGATGATTTGTTAATTGCTGCACCTAATACACATGACCATAATAATTGTTACTTGGACCTTTACAAAATCCTCACTAGCTTGGGACTACAGATAGCTCCTGATAAGGTTCAAACACAGAACCGTTATAGCTATTTGGGCCTTAAACTTCAAGATAATCAGATCCAAATTCCTAAGATACAACTACGGTTGGACCATCTTCACATCCTTAATGATTTTCAAAAATTACTGGGGGATATTCAATGGCTATGAATATATTTAAAATTACCCACTTGTTTACATTTCCCCTTAATGATATTTTGAGAGGTTATTCCCACCCCTCCTCCCCTCAAAAGCTTACTCCTGAGGCATGGCAGGCAATAGATCAAGTCACAGAAGCCATTGCCCAAAAGTTTGTTACACAAAATTCTTATAACCTTCCTCTGGTTCTGGTTATTTTACACACTCCTCATACACCCACAGGAATATTTCGGCAGTGAAATACACATTTTAAAAATAAAGGCTACTCCTTGATTTGTGTCCATTTACCCACCACATCCTCCAAGGTTATTACTGTTTATCTTGCTCAGGTAGCTTCTATTATTTTTAAAGGTCGTTTGCTAACTCGACAACATTTTGTCAAAGACCCTGATAATATTTTAATTCCATTTACTAAGGACCAAAACCAATATTTACTACAGACAGAGGATGAATGGGGTATTGTCCTATCAGGCTTTTTGGGAACAATTGATAATCACCTCCCCAAAGACCCCCTTTTACATTTTGTCCAGTTACATCCATTTATTTTTCCCAAAATTACTCAAAAGGCTCCCATTCCTCAATTCCTTACTGTCTTTACAGACGGATCCAGTAATGGCCGAGCAGTCTTTGTTGTCAATAACCAGCCTACCACCTTTGATAGTGTCTATCAGTCAGCACAGTTTTTGGATTGTTTGCCATAACACAAGTTTTTAAAACATTTTTTTGATAATCCTGTTAATATTTATACGTACAGTGCCTGCATTGCTCATTCTGTGCCCCTGCTGGAGATTTCACCCACCATTAAGCCTTCTTCCTATGTGGGCTTTCTGTTTCACCAGCTTCAGCAGCTAATTCAGGCCAGACAACACCCATTTTTCTTAGGACACATCAGGGAACACTCTGATCTTCCGAGCCCTCTAATACAAGGTAATGCCCAAGCTGATGCAGCAACTCGTTTCATCTTTCCAATTTTTGATGGCTCCATTCAAAAGGCCACGGAGTTACACAATCTTCACCATATAAATTCACAGAGCCTTCGATAACTATGTAAAATCACCAGGCAACAGGCACGAGAAATAGTAAAAGCATGCCCTGGTTGCCCTGTCTTCCTCCCCATTCAACACTTGGGAGTTAACCCCAGAGGATTACTGTCCAATCAGTTTTGGCAAATGGATGTTACTCATTTTTCTGAATCTGGAAAAACCAAATATATACACGTTTCTATAGATACCTTCAGCGGCTTTATTTCTGCATCACCACATTCTGGAGAGGCTATCAAAGAATTCCTTTCTTATCTTGTTTCAGCCTTTTTCTTAATGGGTAAAAAAATACATATTAAAAAAAATAATTGTCCTGCATATACCAGTGCCGAGTTTAAACAGTTTTGTGGTACCTTGCACCTTACCTTAAAGACTTGGCTAACCCGCTTGAAGTCTTCTGCACTTGTATTTACCACTCCCAGGCATCGCCTTAATTGCATTATTTGCCCTTATTTTTCTTTCTCAAGACAATGAAGGCCATTCAGCCGCAGACTGACACTGGCATCTCTCGTCCAATTCTGTTCGCCCACCTGTTATGTGGCGCAATCCCCTTACAAATAAATGGAAAGGCCCAGATTGTTTCCTCCTCTGGGGACGAGGCTCAGCTTGTGTTTTGGACCAAGAGCAAGCAGGCCCTAGATGGTTACCAGAACGCCTGGTTAAACAGGATAATGACTTACATCAACATAGGGACGGAGGTCCTCCCCTTGAGGACAAATTTTCCTCTTTTTAGGATGCAGCCAACAATCTGTGTGAGCATCCTGCTTAAGGCACTTCTGCTGAACAGGTTTGTACATGGAGGCCTTGGTCCTCCACCTTCCAACATCATGGAGTACCTTTTTGGCCCTCCCTTTGAATGCAAGGGAGGATCTTGGACTCAGGCTCCCACTAGTTGGACCCAGACTGCTGACTGCGTGACTAAGGTGGCTTACCTCCGTGCTGAGTTTGACCATAAGCTCGGAGGAGTTCATCAGCCTAAATGGGTATGTGTTATCAAGCCAAAGATTATTCCCCCTAGTACAAGTAAAGCTCTCCAAAATTGTTCTGAAACTTGAACGCATACCCAAGAGATGCATGTCTCTTCTTATTCGTCGGCCTCAATTTGTGTTAACAAGCAGGGAGAACAATTATTTGAAGCCTCCATAACTAAAACTCATGCAGCAGGGGGGACCACTATTCATTATACCCTCGTTCTTTTTGCCCGGGGAGGAGATGGCAAATACACCAAGCTACAGTCACCTGGGTGCCAAGGCCCTGTCGGTAAACCCTCCTGCTGCCCCATTAAGGCACCTACAGGGGTCTCTGATTGTGGAGGATTCACTGATGCTGTCAAGCATCCTCAGATAATCAAACTTTTGAAACCCCAAATCCCTGAGCTCACATGTCATCCCTTAATATAGCCTAAATCCCAGCTCCCAGGTTTACATACCAATACATTAGATACTTTGGAAACTACCTTCTCCTTCCTTAATAATTCCAAGCCCACCCTTGCTGGTGATTGCAGGCTCTCCATGACAACAGGGGCAATCATGCCTATTGCAGTTCTATTAATTCTATCATAGACGATGATAATACATGCCAACCCAGATTTCCTTTTAAAGTACAGCCTATAGGCACTTTTACAATATGTCTTTTAGGCGTGATGCAGAATAATACGTATGATACTGATGTTGGAGTTACTTCCTTTGGAAATTGCTCAACAGTACAAAACTATTCCTCACCCACCCCATCTTTGTCCCCCCAATGGCACAGTTTTTATGTGTGGAGGAAACTCGGCCTTCCCCAGGCTTCCAGCAAATTGGACTGTTGGCTGTGTTCTTGCCTTATTACTCCCTCATAAAACTATTGTCCTAGGAGACGAAACTCTATGCATTCCTAGTCTAGACACCTTAGTGAAAAGACACAGGCGGGCAATACAGGTCTTACAACTCCTTGCCAGCCTTCGAATAACAGCTGCTGTGGGCACAGGTACAGCTGGCTTAGTCAGGCAATACACTCTTACCTCGCCTGTCTCAACAACTTATAAATGATGTGTAAACTCTATCAGGAACCATTAAAGATTTGCAGAACCTAGTAGACTCCCTGGCGGAAGTGTTTCTTCAAAATAGACGAGGCTTAGATTTGCTGACAGCTAACCAGGGAGGTATTTGCTTGGCCTTAGGGGAACGATACTGCTTTTATGCCAATAAATCAGGCATAGTACGCTCTAAAATTAAGCAGCTTCAAGAAGATCTAGAAAAGAGACGAAGGGAACTTTTTGAAAATCCCCTCTGGACAGGGTTTAATGGATTTCTACCCTACCTTGTACCCCTATTAGGCCCTTTGTTGGGTTTACTTTTAATGGTGTCCATAGGCCCCTGCATTATAAACAGGCTGGTACACTTTATTAAAGAACAGATTAATATTTTGGCCTCTAAGCAAATACAGGTCCACTATCATCATCTGGAGATGGAAGACCATGCTGCCAACATTTAAAAGGATGTTCTACTCTTCTCACAGGCTTATTTCTTAAGTTTACATCCCCACAGATCTCTTTTTCTTACATAAAACTATAAGTAACAGCTCTGACCAACCATCTTCTGCCATTGCCATAAGGATTCGTCCTCCATGGGCCCCTCCGTTTGGGGGAGGATGCACCCATGGAGTGAGGATGTTAGGCCCCAATAACGGAGGGTGCAGGATGGACTGCAGGAGGATGGATCCACGGATCCCAAAACATAAGACCTCTTAGTGACACGGTCTGGTGCATGGCGGTCGGCATGCTTCCCCCTCAAAGCCGTCTCCTCCAAAAACATGCCAAGGCCACCAAGAAATCTTCTAGTAAACATGCTCTCTCAGATCAGGAGATATTCTAAGGCCTCCTTGAGAAACAGAGCCTCTATCACCCCCTAAAACATTGGCCAGTAAGGTATGGTCATATATTTTATATAAAAAAGGGGAGAGGTCAGGGGGTAGAAGGAAGTTCTCCTTCAAAGAATAGCCTTACACTGACAAGAAGCAGCCCCCTGGGAGATATCCTGCCTGGGAGACATCCCGCAGCCATCTATCTCCCTGAGACATCCTGCGGCCATCTGTCTTCCTGAAACATCCTGAGGTTATCTCACTTTCTGAAGACATCCAGCAACTGCCGATAAGAGAGCTTTTCCATCTGCAGCATATGAATTCGAATGTGAGAACAATAAAAGTTTGCAGCATGATCAGAACTCCTATCTTGCTGTCATCTGTCGTGCCTCTTGACCCTCGATTCCTCCCCAACTAGGTTCGTTACCCACGTTGATGTGTCCGGCCGACCGGGACAACTGACACTAACCCATACCCTACTAGACTCTGACTACTAATCCTAATATGATGGAGAAAAATAACCCAAACAGAATAGAAATACAAGCAGTTCGGAGGAGGCATGGTGTATAGTTGGACTTGCCTTTTGCATGATATAGGGTAGTTGTAATAAATCTAGTTAATTTTTAATTGAAATAGTTCTCCATGTGTTTTTAAAGTTAACAAACATGTGAATTCCTGTCTCCATTTCTCTGTAGCCTATTCAGCACATGTATTTTTATCTGCACATATCGAATCCTACTTGGAATCACACGTACATTCTTGTGAGGAGGCTGACTTGGCAGATACAAATTATGAGAAGAGATCACTCTTCATAAACGCTGTTGAAACTGAAAATTCAACCTTGGGTGAGCTTCCTAGTAGATCAACATTATACATAAATCCATGTTCAGTAAAATAAATATTTTTGCATCTATGGATGATATATATTTCATGTTGAATTTCGTTTGGCATATATATTGCTACATTTTTTTGTCTGTGTGTGTGTTTTGTATATATATATATATATATATACACACACACACACTCTCCAGATTTTTCAAAATATGAAATATATGTGTCTTATATACACTCCCTAAATTCATTCATGTTTATGTATGTGAATTTATAATCAACTTTTCACAAGATTATTCTCAGAAATATACATCCACCTGAAATACTTATTTGTTTCCTAGTACTGAAAAGTAACTTAAGTGAATGGTGCATACAATCCTAATATTTCTACAGTGACTGACACAGTTTAACATCAATGCAAGTAGATTTCTATTGGACATGATGTGTATTTTGAAGTTCATTTTATTCAACACTGGTATATTAAATTTTCTTCAGTTTATTCACATCATAGGATATATATTTCATCCACAAGTTCACAAATTTATGGCCATTTGATTCACTTTCAATCATTTCCGGCTTCAGAACACATGTATTCCTCCTGGGTTCCTGAATGGTCTTTTCATGACAGGTCTTTTCAAACACATTCATTTCAATTTCCATAATCATTTTGAAGCAAAACTCACACATTCTTCATGATATACCATAACTCTAATATTACCATTACATGTGTAACTGGATGGAATGAATGATTGTATATCAATATAAGATTCCCTGTATATTTTCTGATATCAATTCAATCCATTATTTAAAGTTTGAACCACTTATATTATTTATTCACAGTATGGCCTATTCATGCATTTTCTCTCTATTTATAGACACAGGGTACATCTATTTGCATCCCCAATACTAATTTATTCATCTTCAAAATGTAGCTCCCAGAAATGTTGGAAGAAATACTCATGTCACCTGTTCTACATATACATTTTATCACAGTAATATTCTGGACACAAAAAGAAAATGTCACACTTATGATTGTACCAAAGCCTAAATTGAAGTGAGCATGCATTACTAAAAAATCCATGTCCAGGTTGCCTATGCTCTCAAATGTCAATCTTATTGGTGACTACATATTTGTTTCTTCCTAAGATTATATATTCAAACTCAACCATGTTGAAAATGTCTAATCCTATCACTCACTTTATACTTTGCCTGATTTCCTACTGTCTCTATCGATATCTTCTTCCCTACATAGTATCACTGATCATTATTGTGACTGACTCTTCACATGTGCTGAAATTTACTTTCACTCTCTACCCGAAAGCCTATTGCTAAAGAACTTTTGTTCCCACTCCTATACTCACTCTTCTTACTAAACCTACGGACTTATGTCCTAATCCTACTGACTATCCATTTTTGACTGGATGTTCTCTTCGACATTCAATTATCCAAGGTACAAGGTCCTATGCCATTGATATTGATTCATCTGAGACAACTGTGCAGAATATAATTCAAAGCGAAGTATCCCACTCAAGGGCCTAATGCCTTCTGGGCTTCAAATCTTACCTAGATTTCTGTTTTCAAACTTATATTTCACCTGTATATTCTTGTAAATATCGCAGGTGTCCAATACCATTAATCAACTCGTAGAATGAATCCTAACCCAAATAGAACCTGTTATTAACCCTAACCATACACTGTTCCCTCAATCTCACTTTACAGAAGAGCAGGTACAGAGTTCGTCTTACAATACAGGAATGTAGGGGTTCTTCCACCTGCTGAGAACCTCAAAGGTCCATGCAGAAATGATCCCTGGATAAGATGTAGGCAGCTATTGAGGAACTAAGAAAGCAAAAGTCATCTTCCATGGCAAAAACCCTGGTCAGATTGAAGGGATGTGTCTGAATCAGCCTCTCTCTTCTTAATGTAAAGATGGACCAAACCAGGCCTGTGTGGAGAGCTGTTCCTGGGTGCCTATGGTTGATATACCATTCTAACTTGTGACAGTGTCACAGGAAGTAGGGGCAGGCTCCATCTCATGGGACTCTTGGAAGCAACTGTTAGGACAAAGTGATTGTCACGGCAGTGACCTCATTCAGTTGCTGAAGGAATTGACCTACCTAACTTCCTTGTTGATGGAACTCTCTGAACATGGTATCCAGGAACCCAGAGACCCAGAGGCAGTCCCAGTCCCAGTCCCAGTGAACTCAATTGGATTTACCAAGGACAGGGTCAGCTTTTCTTGGTACCTACTGATGTGAGGATGGCAAAATGACAGGAGAGCTATCAAGAGGGTCCTTTCCTGGGAAAGCAGGTAGTTGCTCACCACTGGCTCATGGCAACTTCACAGAGTTGGAAAAGGAGACAAGATCTGAGACTGTAGAGGCAATTTCGGGGGAACATAGTATGGCTTACCAGTTAGAAGACACTCCATAGAGTCACAGACCTACTTGGGGGAAGGAGGTACCTTTTTGAGTGTGGGTGTGAGTATGTGGTTTTCACATTTTCTGAGAATAGGTAGAAAAGTCGGTTGGTTTGGTTTGGGGTGGACTGTTTCTTGTTTGTGATTTGACAAGGTGAGTGTTTCTATGTCTGTGTATTTTACTGTGTCAGTGGTTGTAGACAATAGTAAAGAGAATGCATCAATGGATGTGTTGTGTCTAGTAGAAAGCTCCCAGCATTCATCCTGCCCAATTTATGAATAGAGAGTGGCTAGCCTTATTGATGTGCAATACCTATTATCTTCCAAAGTTCCAGTTTTCTTCCTGAATTCAGTCATCTATCCGGAATAGGCTCATGGTTTTGTGTCCAAGGTATGTACCACCTCCAAGCTCTGTGAAATGGCCATGTACTGAATAGCTGAAGAGAATGAGAGCATCTCAGAAAACTCAGATATCCGTGTGAATAGGAAAGTCTCAGTGGAGAAACCCTGCTTTGGGCCTTTTGCTTACCTATTTTTCTGTTGCCCTGAATGTCAGGAAGGTCTTTGCCTCAGGTCACACTTTGTGAAGCCTGAAGAAAATAGTTTTCAAATGGAAATGAATGGGCATCACCTGTGGCTCTTTGCTTAATTGCTTTTAAAATGGATGTGTCTGAATCAGCATCTTGGCCCTGTGTGAGGTTGTCGCTTAGATTCTCAACACCAGATGGATCTAAAGAAAGATGCCATGTGTACATCCAAAACCAAAATGGCAAAAAAATCAGTAATTGTGGATGAAGCTTCTTGCCTATCTCTCTTAGTTTCCGGACATCCATCAAGTGAAAATAGGGATCCCTTGTGTCAAATTAGTACATCAAAGCCCTGTAGTGGTGCTTGGGTTTCCTCATGACTCCAAATCACATGAAGAATCTATACCAGACTGTCAGTAGGCCTCAAATTGGGGAAGCAGAGCAGTATTAAGAGCAGGCCTATTTGATCACTCCTGGTTCACAGGAAAGTTGTCCCAGCCAAAAAGACTTTAGGCAAATGAGGGGAAAAGGAGCTTATTTTGGACCCTGGTTTTAGATGTGCCCCTCATGGAAACCTCCAGCCAGAGGTTATGATGAGTGTCTATATGGAAGAATATGAGGGCTATGTGGAAGTGTTTTGGTTTTAATTGTGGTCATTTGTGTGGCGATTGGAAAAGATGACTGGGTCCACCGGGGTTTAAACTCTGGTGTGATTACCCTTTGAGACTGCGTTGTGGAACTGACCTCAAAAAAGTATTGCCATTATTTGTGTTGGCATTTTTGGAGGCCACGCATGAGAGTCGCCCTTGAAAACTGAGATATAGACAAAGGGTGGCTTTCCACAGAACACAGGGAATCTCAGCCATGATATCATATGATTTTATTTTGAAAGCCTTGGCATCCATAGTTGAGAGTCAAAACACACAAGGACCTCTCATTGTAGACCTCTATGGGCCTGGCTTCATGTAACCTTTTGCCCACTCTTTGGGAAGCCTTGCCTGTGAGATTTCTCCAGAGTTTTCATTGAAATGATCTTCCTCAACATTTAATGGTTCCTGAATGAATTGAAACCCACAGTGCCTCCGACTTCATCCTTGAAGAATGCCTAGATAAATATCATGAAATTTTTGAAATTCCCATGACCAGGTGGCACTGGAAAATCTTGGATGTCCTGTTGCTATTTTAAGTGTACCAGACAGTGCCTTAATTGACTGGGTTTTATGATAATGGTGTAGAACAGAGATGTCAGTAAGTTGGAGCCTCCTGATTAGTGGTCATAGAGCAGTGTTGTGCAGGTGTGTGATAAAACATCTGTGGTGGGGCCATGTGGATCTGCCATTTACTTCCAAATGGGTTGTGACTGACATGGTGCAGCCAGCAGAACCTTCTATGTAAAGGCATCTTGTTATATGGAGAAATTTCAGGGCAATGTTCAGAATCAGGTTGCTATGGTCAAGGGGGCAGGCTCTGTGGGATAGAAGCCTGGTTGGTGCATTCTCCTGCAGACTCTGACCCACCACACGTGACAGAACTCCCTCCAGCACTGGGTCCCAGTTGAACTCCTTGTATTTTGTGAAGCAAATACCAAAATCCCAGTGCAGCAGCAAGAAACAGCAATAAATGTGGAGGATGACCAAATGTCTTCACAGTCCACACGAGGAGACACTTAGCACCCAGTGGCCACAGTTTACCTACAAAGAGAGAATTCAGCACTGCTGCCTCTTGTTCATTGGAATATAAGAAACCATGTCCTCCAGGTCACATAGATGCAGACCCAGCTTTGATGGTCCCACTAGATGGATGCTAAAGCTCCTTAAAACAACATATATTTCAAGTGCCCAATCTCAAGGGAAGTGTCTTAAGAAGTCTTTAGGCCAGCAGAGCTGCAAGTTTTTGGAGTGTTTACCTGTTAGATCAGGACACAAGAAAAGACCACTGACTCCAATAGAAATCAAATTAAATTAAACTTATTATTTCCACTGGCCATGCTGCCTCTCCCTCCGAAAATGGCGGGAACAAGACAGCAACCCCAGCTTTCCTACAGCACAGCTTTATAGCCCAGAAAGTTACACAAAATGGGGGTTAGAGATAACAGAACTCTGACAAGCATCACACTAATGGTAGTTTACATTTTTTTTTTTTTTTGCTGTAAAATGGAGCCTCAGAGAGGGTTGCTGTCTGGCCAGGGAAGGCAAATATTTATGATATGTCACTAAAGTTTCAAAAAGGGTTGCTATCAGGTCAGAGAGCAAGACATGGGTCAGTTCAAGTCACTGGCAGGCATTCCAAACAGGTTCAGAATTTTCAGTAATTTATGGTAAAGCCAAAATTATCTTTTCATGCTTTGTGGCAAGATGGCTCCCAATTTTAATAAAAGATCAGGTTGGGTCTATCATTTTCCCCTTTTCTCTGTGTCTCTATCAAATCTTTGATAGATTGGGGGAAGAGCACTGAGGAAATTTTAATCCCTCAGGTAAAAGTCTCCAAATTTTTAGAACTCACCCAAAACCAGTCTCCCTGATTTTACCTGACTTAATTAATTACTTGTATTGATAGTCTATTTATATTTGGCTCCATTGTTGTAATAAGAGAGGCGTCACCCATTTTGGATTCTTCTGAGCTGAGAGAGGGTGACGTGAGTAGGCATGGTGTGAGGGACATGAGTTGCCTTTTAGAAGTAGTTGAGGGACATGAGTTGCCTTTTAGAAATCAGTTCGTTTTGAAGTCTCGTTAAGGAAGAACAGGTTGTAAAGTCATCTGGGGATGGGTTCTTCTATGAGAGAAACAAAAACCATGAGTACTGAATAAATGTTGCAGCAGCTGGAACATGTCACTCTATAGAATTTCCCTCACCGGTCTTTAATATTCCCAGTTATCAAGACTGTCAACTTAATATTTAACTTTTAGTATTACAGTTGTCCCTCCCCATAAGATACAGTTTAATAATTTAATGTCATCTGATCTTGCAAAATCCTTTTACCAGTATAACCTCTGTGTCTAATAGAGGAAACCTTTAATTCTGATACTCAATGCTGGATAATCGTACTAGCAAACACCAAACTTACCTGTGTAGGTTAGGAATATCTTTAGGCCTTAAACTGAAAATTTCTGCCTCTGGCAGCTCTTCTTGATAGTCTCTTTTAATAAGTATCAGGCATTCCTCTCTGAGAATCCTTCTTTGTAGCCTCCAGTCTTACTTATTTTGGGAGGGTAACATAAAGTGTATACCTTAAAATATTATTATTATTATCATTATTATTATTATTATTATTATTTAAAATGCCCAGGAATGGCTGTATTTTGGTTTTCATTGTCTTTGCTAAGTGTTTAAGATGAAGAAGTCAAACTGACTTTTGTTTCTATCTATTGTTAACAGTCAGCTGAGCTTTCATGGGAGTCATTCCTGGGGAAACTTGAGAGCACTTTCTCAGTTCTTCTAGAGCCATTTGCGCTAGGTGGGTCCAGGTCTTGCTTGACCATGTGGCTTCCCTGGGAAGCATCAGGGATTTCTCCCTTCTCTGATGACTCTCCTCTTCATAGCAAATGCACTGATTGGCTTTCTGTTCTCCAGTGGTCTCATTAATCTCCCTGATGGGGAGTTTATGTGGCCCAGAGTTGCAAAACTCTTTAGTGAAGTCCCTTGTTCCCTGGATTCAGACTGACTCAGAGGGCAAGAGACAAATATTGGTTTTTTTTGGCCCTTTTCATTTAAATTTAATTTTAAATCCTAATCTTAAACATCCATCAAATAAATTTTAACATCCTTATATTAAGAGCACTGGGCTTTAATGTCTATAACTTTATAATTATTTATCTTTTTATTAATTGGGATCTGTATTATTCTGTCTGTCTTGTAGGTGATAACTTACTCTCTGAAATTAACCCATGTTTTGTTCTTAAAGCAACACTTCTGTAAAACACTAACAGAGAATCTAGATCACATATAAGGAAATTACAAAATAAAATTTTATAACAAGAGTAAAAATACTTAGTTCGTGTAATAGCTACACTGAATTTTTTAGCTGAGTAATACATTATATCCCCTGTTTGAGATCCTAGTTATTTTGACATAAAAAAAGAACTTTTAACATAACTTTAAAGAAATAAAATCTGACCTACTGCTTTTGTAGTCATTCTCACATGTAGTAAGATGGGACACACAGCCTTATCTCAGGTAAGGCAGGGCTCTTTATAAATATTAAGTGTTTTAGTTCTAAAGCTGATCTTTATTTTTTAAATATTATTTTACTAAGTTTACATAAATTGTTTGAGGTCACATGAACATTAGCTAACAACATATAATATCACTTTTAAAACATGAATTAAAGAAATGCTGAAAGTTTTTAACCTTTACATAGATTAGGCTCTAATTAACATAAAATACATTTAAATTGTTCCCCAATGTAAAAAGTAACATAAAACTTTGCATATCTTATTGGTAACAGGTGAATAAATCCCCAATACATTTTTTACCGTACAACTTCAGAACACTAGCTTGATATAATCCTCTTTTAAAATTTTTACCTTACAGACTTGCATACCTGATATGAGCACATTAGTAGCATCACAATTACATTGATGTTTCTACATTAACTAAGTTTAGCTTTAAAAGAAATGGCAATACAGTGCTCTAAAATAACAGTTCTAATTTAATCAGTTGTTTAATTTCTATGGTTGCTTGCTCTAGAAAAAATAAAACTTAATAAACACAATGCTATGGGTAAACTTATGTTTTAAGAAATTTTTGTCTCTTTAACACATGATTGAATTTTACTATCCTTTACAGACTTTAGTCAAACTTATACAGACGTTAGGAAGTCAATCAGATATCTAACAAAAGTACTCATGAATGAGTAATCCCATATCAAATTTACTTTACTTATTTATCAAAATATTAGACAAATGTATTGAAGAGTGTAAACCATTTTTATGTTGAAGGAAAAGTCCTAGAACCAAGACATATTAGACATTTTGTAGATATTAACATTTTATTAGATTTTTGAATACCTAGAAAAACTTGAAAGCTTAAATTTAAAAACATTTATTTTTATCTGTTTATCCAATTTAATTGAACCATTTAAATCACGTGAATTAAAGACCTTTGGATCCACTTTTTAAAATTTGTTTATATGAGCGCTTTTTTTATGAGTGCTCCTTATATATGTTAATTTGTGTATCATATATATGATATACGGACATATGTATATATAGACATATAACACATAACAAAATTGAGCACACGTAATAATAGTAAAGGCCTTTTAGCTTTTCGCAGGTGAAATCTCCATTGCAATGTTTCAAAAATTCCAAAGTTGGTCAAAGATAGTACTGATCAGAAAAACATTAACCTAGGTCTGTATGATCAAAATCATGAGCTCAAAAAAAAAAAAAATAAAGTATCTAAGGAAAAAAATAAGAGTCCTAGAAAAAATGACTGGTCAGTAATTAGTAAATACCATACAATTTACCTTTTTTTTCTTAGGCCTCAGATCAGTCTCCTAATAATCTTGCAGGCTTCTTTCATTTGCCTTTCAAAATAAATCATGGCTGAGGTCTGGAAGGAGGAAGAAAAAACTGCTATTCTGAGCAGACACCTCAGGCCTAAGGCATTTTAACCATAATTTTCAGGTTCGGATGTTGAAAATTATGGTACAAGTTTAAGATACAATTCACAAAATTTTATATCTTTACATCTTGTTTTGTCAACAGATATCATACTATGATTTACAATGCTTGTCCAGATTAATGCTCTGGTGCACAAAGTGACATTTTCCCAGGCTACCCAAATCAAAATTGGTGAAAAAAAAAAGACTGAGTGATTGGGAAGTTACTTGCCAACTTGGAAGTAGAGTTCTTTAGTTTTCCATCCTTAGTATTTAAGTTCTCTGGCATGAATTATCTGAAATCATAAACTAAACAATTACCTAAACCCGACTTTTAACTGCAAGATTGTGAAATGCTTCAAAAACCCATTCAGTTACCAGATTGTTACAATAAAACATCATCATTTAGACACACATTCAGCTAAGATCATTCCCCAAAAACAATTTATAATATCAACACATTATTGCACGTGTCTTAAAGGGCCAGAAACAAAGACACAAGACAGACAGAAAGGAGGTCCAGACTGTGGCTGTCAGACAGAACCCTTTAAACCAGAGCAGATAAGAGAAAAATCTCCTACACCAGTGGCACCATAGATGTCAACAGGGGGGGACCAGATGTTTTAAAAGAGGGGCAACCTGAAATGTACAATCAAGGGTCTCCATGGTGACTTTAATGCATTTAGTGTCCTCTTTTTCTTTTTCTCTTTTTTAGAAGACAGAGGTGGCATAATCCTTACAGTGCAGGGAAGAAAGGAGGGATTCCCTGAAGCAACAGGGCTTCGGCAGCAGCTGGGAGTCCCTCAGTCCCTCCTTTTACTTACAGGATCAGCTACTCTGGTTTGGATCCACCCCAAGCATGCTACATTTACTTTACTAACATTTAAGTAGTCAGTTCTAAAAAAGTTCCGGGACTAAGCGGGGGGGGGGGGATGTAGCAAAATTTGTAACTTAAAGTTCGGCTCCTGATCTTGAAGACAATTAATGCCAATTTAATAATGAGGACAAGGTTTTTAGAAAAAGAAAAAGGGGGGGGGTTATTGCTTTGGTAACAAAGGAAAAACACAGGGGACTCTGCCCAAATGTTGTGACTCTCTGGATCTGGAGGGACAAGGGGTTTTAATGGAGATTCACTTTTTAACCTGGGAGATACTCAGTTCTCAGGTCCACAGCAGGCATTGTCCTCTTCAGTGGGTGTGCTCCAGGCACCCAGCTAGGGGCTTCTCTCATTCTGCTTAACAAAGGGGGGTAAAGTTCATCGCAGTTCCTTAAAACACAGTCCAAAGGGATGTCAGTTTTACTTGCTTTGTTACCCATTTTCACGTCCAATATAGTTAAGATTTTGCCACAGAAATCACAGAACAAAACAAACAAGAAAAACATAGAACACAGAACAAAACACAAAAAACAGAAACCCGGACTCGAAACAGAAAAACAGAGGAGCAATGCAACGTCTTGCTAAAGCTCCGAAGTAGGACCGCGTGCATGCCAGTCAGCACCTCTCTACCATTCCAGAGGAATTCCCTACAGAACAGAACAGAAGACAGAATGATTCTCATTACTGTCCCGAAAAGGAGTATATGTGAGCCTCCCCAGGACACCTCTATGTCATCAGAACAGATCTTCCTTTAACGGATATCTGATGTTATAAAGGCAGCACTTAATTATTGAGGCCTCCTCCACCAGGTGCTTGCTAATAGTTTTAGTGAGGTGGTTCACTGCAGTGCTCCTGGGACCGAACGCTCACTCAAAGGCCTTGGAACATCTCAAGATGTGCACCCCCTAGAGTGGCTCTCCAGCCCTGAGCCCTGGAGGGAAGGCCAGATTCAGAATTTCCAGCAGTCTGGTCTTGTGATCTGGTCGGCAGGGTTATCTTGCTGGGAAACTCAAAAAGGTTAGATGAGAAAGCAAAAAAAGAACACTGACTCCAACTAAAATCAAGTTGAGGCAAGCTTATTATGTCAACCAGCTGGGCTGCCTCTCCCTCCCAAAACGGCAGGAACAAAACAGCAACCCCGCCTTTCCTATAGCCCAGCTATATGGCCCAGAAAGTTACACAAAAGGGGGGTTACAGAAAACAGAACTTTGACAAGCATGACACAAATGCTAGTTTATTTATTTATTTTTGCTGGTCCCAATATCAGAAATTATGAGGACAATTAGAGCCTCAGAGAGGGTCGTTGTCTGGCCAGGGAAGGCCAAAGTTTATGGTGTGTCACTAAAGTTTCAGCGAAGCCTGGATGGTGCACTTTCTTGCAGACCCTGACCCACCACACTTGACAGAATTCCCTCCAGCACGGTGTACCAGTTGAACTGTTGTATTTCAAGAAGCAAATACCAAACTCCCAGTGCAGCAGCAAGAAACACCACAAAATGGAGGATGACCAATTGGCTTCACATTCCACATGGGGAGAAACTAAGCCCCAGTCGCCACAGTTAACCTACAAAGAGAGACTTCAGCACTGCTGCCTCGTGTACATTGGAAAATAAGAAACTATGTCCTCAAGGTCTCAGAGACGCACACCCAGCTTTGAGGGTGTCACTGCAAAGGAAACTTAACTCCTGACAACAACATATATTTCAAGTGCACAACCTCAGTGGCAGTTTCTCAAAAAGTGTTAGGCTGGCAGAGCTCCATGTTTGTGGAGTGTGTACCCTGTCCTTACTTTTAGAAACTCCTATACCACCTCCAATTTTGTGCACTCATGAGCATTTTCCATTCCAGAAATGTAATCACAGATTTTTTAACTCTTCTTCTCTAAATGTGTCTAACTTGGGGCGAAGGTAATGTCAAGGCATTGTTCTGGATGAGAGTGGGAAGATTTTTTGTAGCACATATTTGCATACATATTAGATTAATTTTCCTATTTTCCATTCGAATTTCTGAATACCTGACACTAACCAATATTCTACTAGACTCTGACTACTAATCCTAATATGATAGAGAAAAATAACCAAAACAGTATATAAATACACACAGTTCAGAGTTGAAATTGACTTTTGCATGAGAAAGGGTAGGTGTTATAAATCTAGTCAATTTTTAATTGAAATAGTTCTCCATGTGTTTTTAAAGTTAACAAATATGTGAATTACTGTCTCCCTTTCTCTGGAGCTTATTCAGCACATGTATTTTTATATGCACAAATAGAATCCTACGGGGATCACACGTACATTCTTGTGAGTTACATGACTTGGCAGATACAGAGTGTGAGAAGACATCACTCTTCCAAAATGGTGTTGGAACTGAAAATTCAACCTATGGGTGAGCTTCCCAGTAGAACAACACTATACATAAACCCATGTTCAGTCAAAAGAATATTTTTGGATCTTTATGATATATATTTCATGATGAATTTTGATCGGCATATATTTTGCTAGTTTTTAATATCTGGTTGTGTGTGTGTGTGTGTGTGTGTGTGTGTGTGTGTGTGTGTGTCTGTATATATATACACACTCTACAGATTTATCAAAATATGTAATATATGTGTTTTATTATACACTCCCTAAATTCATTCATATTCATATGTGTGGATTTATAATCAAAATTTCACAAGATTATTCTCACAAATATTCATCTACCTGAACTACATATTTCTTTCCTAGTACTGACAACTAACTTCAGTGAATGGTGCATACAAATCCTAATATTTCTACAGTAACTGATCCAGTATAACATCAATGCAAGTAGATTCCTATGGGACATGATGTGCATTTTGATGTTCATTTTTATTCAACACTGGTACATTACTATTTCTTCAGTTTATGCACATCATAGGATATGTATTTAATTCACAAGTTCACAAATTCATAGGCATTTTATTTACTTACAATCACTTCCTACTTCAGAACACATGTATTTCTCCATGTTTCTTCACTGGTCTTTTAATGAGGCTTCTTTCCAAAGTCATTATTTTCGTTTTCCATAATCATTTTTGAACCAAAACTCACACACCCTTCATGATAAACCATAACACTAATATTTCCATTAGTTGTATAACTGGTTGGAATGAATGATTGTATATCAATATATGATTTCATATATAATTTCAGATAATAATTCAATCCATTATTTAAAGTAGATCCAGTTATATTATTTATTCACAGTATGGACTATTCATGCATTATCTCTGTATTCATAAACAAAGGTTACACCTCTTTGTACCCCCAAGACTAATTTATACGTCTTCCAATTATTCCTAAAAAAAATGGTGGAAGAAATACTCATGTCACCTGATCTACATATACATTTATCACAGTAATATTCTGGACAAAAAAAGCGAAGATAACACTTAAGATTCTACCAAAGCCTAAATGGAAACTGAGCAAGGACAACTAAAAGCATCCATGTTCATATTGCCTAATGCTTTCAAATGTCAATCCAATTCGTAATTACATATTTGTTTCTTTCTAAGATTATATATTCAACCTCAACCATATTGAAAATATCTAATCTTATCACTCACTTTATACTTTGCCTGATTTCCTAATGTCTCTGTTGATATCTGCTTTCTGACATATTTTCCCCAGTTCATCATTGTGACTGACTCTTCACATGTGCTCACGTTTACATTCACTCTCTACCCGAAACCCTGTTGCTAAAGAACTTTTGGTCCAAATCCTATACTCACTCGTCTTTCTAAACCTAAAGACTATCTTCTTAATCCTACTGACTATGCCTTTTTGACTGGATGTTCTCTTCGACATTCAATCATCCAAGGTACAAGGTCCTATGCCATTGTATATCGATTTATCTGAGACATCTGTGCAGAACATAATTGAATGCTAAGTATCCCAATCAACGGCCCAATGCCCTCTGGGCTTCAAATCTTACCTAGATTTCTGTTTTCATACTTATATTTCACCTATATATTCTTGTGAATATCGCAGGTTCCCAATACCATTATGCATCCCGCAGAATGATTCATAACCCAAATTAAACCAGGTATTAAACCTAACCATACACAGTTCCCTCAATCTAACTTTATAGAACAGCAGGGCCAGAGCTGGTCTTACAATACAGAATGTAGGGGATCTTCCACCTGCTGAGAACCTCAAAGGTCCATGCAGAAATGATTCCTGGAGAAGATATAGGCAGCTATGAAGGACCTGAGAGAGCAAAAGTCATCTTCTATGGCAAACAACCTAGTCAGGACGAAAAGACGTGTTTGAATCAGCCTCTCTTTTCTTAATGTGGCGAAGATGGACCAAACCAGACCTAGGTGGAATCATTCTTTAGATCCATCATGTGCTTAGAATCTAAATCACAGCCACAAACAAGGCCAAGAGGCTAATTCAGCCACATCCCTTTCGAAAGCAATAAAGCAAAGAGCCACAGGTGATGCCCATTCATTTCCATTTCAAAACTATATTCTTCAGGCTTCACAAAGGGGTGGCCGGAAGCAAAATCCTTCCAGATATTCAGTGCAAGAGAACAGTACTTAAACAAAAAGTCCAAAGCAGGGTCTCTCAACTGAGAGTTTCCTGGTCACACTGATATCTGAGTTTTCTGAGATGCTCGCCATTCTCTTCAGCTCTCCAGTACTTGGCCATGTCAGAGAGCTTGGAGGTGGTACATATCTTGTACACAAAACCGTGAGCCTATTCTGCAGAGTGGCCAGAATTTAGGAAGAAAACAGCAACTTAGGAAGATAGCAGGTGTTTCCCATTGATGAGACAAGCTGCAGTTCATTCATATATTGGGCAGGATGAATTTTGGGAAGATTTATACTAGACAGGACACATCCATTAATGCATTTTCTTTTCTAATGTGTACAACACCAGACACAGTGGGATACACAGACAAAGAAACACTCGCCTTGTCAAACGACTTACTAGAACAGTCCACTCAAAACCAAAAAAAAATAAAAATAAAAAACGCCTTTCCTACCTATTCTCAGAACATGAGACAGAACCACAAATCCAAACCCACTCCCACAAAGGCACCTTCTTTCCCCAAGTAGGTCTGTGACAACCCGGAGTGTCCTCTGACTGGTGAGCCATACAATGTTTCCACGAGTTGGCCTGTCTTGTCTCAGATCTGGTCTCCTTGTCCAACTCTGTGAAGTTGAGAGGAGCCAGCGGTGAGCCACTACCTGTTTTCTCAGAAAAGGTCCCTCTTCAGAGCTCTACTGGCATTTGGCCATCCTCACATCAGTAGGTACCAAGAAAGGCTGACTTTGTCCTTGGAAAATCCAAACAAGTGAGCCCACTGGGACTGGGACTGGGACTGGGACTGCCACTGGGTGGCTTCTTGGATACCAAGTTCAGAGAGTTCCATCACCAAGGAAATGAGGTATGTCACTTTCTTTGGAACTGAATGAGGTGACTGCCTTGGCAACCACTTTGTCCTAACAGTTGCTTCCAAGAGTCCCAAGAGATGGAGCCAGCCGCTCCTTCTTGTGACACTTTCACAAGTTAGAATGGAATATAAACGATAGCCAAACGGGAACAGCTCTCCACACAGGCCTGTTTTGGTCAGTCTTCTCTACAATAAGAAGAGAGAGGCTGATTCAGACACGTCCCTTCGTTCTAACTAGGTTTTTTTGCCATGGAAGATGACTTTTGCTCACTCAGGTCCTTCATACATGCCTACAACTTGTGCAAGTATCATTTCTGCATGGACCTTTGAGGTTCTCAGCAGGTGGACGGTCCCCTACTTTCCTGTATTGTAAGAACAACTCTGTTCCTGCTCTTTTGTGAAATGAGTTTGAGGGAACAGTGTATGTTTATGGTTAATAACAGGTTCGATTTGGGTTAGGAATCATTCTGTGCGAAGAATAATAGTGTTGGAAACCTGTGATATTTACAAGAATATAGAGGTGAAATATAAGTATGAAAACAGAAATCTAGGTATGATTTGAAGCCCAGAAGGGCATTGAGCCCTTGATTGGGATACTTAGCTACGAATTATGTTCTGCAAATATGTCTCATATAATTCGATATACAATGGCATAGGACCTTGTACCTTGGATGATTGAATGTAGAAGAGAACATCCAGTCAAAAAGGGATAGTCGGTAGGATTAGGAAGACAGTAGGTAGGTTTAGGAAGAAGAGTGAATATAGGATTTGGACCAAAGTTTTTTAGCAATAGGGTTTCGGTTAGAGAGTGAATGTTAGTGATAGCACATGTGAAGATTCAGTCACAATGATGAACTGGGGAAAATATGTAGGAAAGCAGATATCAATAGACACATTACAAAATCATTCAAAGTGTAAAGTGAGTGACAGATTTAGACATATTCAACAGGGTTGAGTTTGAATATATAATATATAATATATATTATATATAATATATATATATAATCTTTGGATTATATATATAATAATCCAAAGATTATATATAATCTTTGGATTATAGAGCCTTTGCCCGCGCCCAGAACAGGCCCAGCGACGTGCCGGCATGATAGTCACGACACCCCAATTGGAGAAGGGGCAAAGCAGAGCCACCACCCACTCCCGCAAGGTAGGCAGACCTGCAACCGAATGGAGAAACAGGCCCAGCGGCCTGCCAGCGCGGAGGACACGTCAACCCATTTGGTTCTTTGAAAAAATAAATAAAACCGACAGAACCTTAGCCATGGTAATGAAGAAAAAAAGAGAGAGAACTCAAATTACTAGCATACAGGATGAAAGAGACAATATCACAAGAGATATTTCAGAAATACAGAAGATAATAAGAAAATATTTTGAA
Source organism: Callospermophilus lateralis (assembly GCF_048772815.1). NCBI lineage: Eukaryota > Metazoa > Chordata > Mammalia > Rodentia > Sciuridae > Callospermophilus > Callospermophilus lateralis. Next base: position 423,394 of record NW_027514419.1, on the reverse strand, counting down.
TCTTTATACTCCAATAAAATAGAAGAGAGTGAAGGCATCGATAAATTTCTTAAGTCATTTGATGTGCCCAGATTGAGTCAGGAGGTTATAGACAACCTAAACAGACCAATATCAATTGAGGAAATAGAAGAAACCATCAAAACACTACCAAGTAAGAAAAGCCCAGGACCCGATGGGTATACAGCAGAGTTTTACAAAAACTTTAAAGAGAAACTAATACCAATGCTTTTCAAGCTATTTCAGGAAATTGAAAAAGAAGGAGAACTTCCAAATTCATTCTATGAGGCCACCATCACCCTGATTCCTACACCAGAAAAAGACACTTCAAAGAAAGAAAACTACAGACCAATATCTCTAATGAACCTAGAGGCAAAAATCCTCAATTAAATTCTAGCAAATCAGATACAAAAGCATATCAAAAAAATTGTGCACATGATCAAGTAGGACTCATCCGTGGGATGCAAGGCTGGATCAATATAGGGAAATCAATAAATGTTATTCATCACATCAATAGACTTAAAAATAAGAACCATATGATCATCTCGATAGATGCAGAGAAAGCATTCAACAAAGTACAGCATACCTTTATGTTCAAAACTCTAGAAAAACTAGGGATAACAGGAACATACCTCAATATTGTAAAAGCAATCTCTGCTAAGCCTCAGGCTAGCATCATTCTGAATGGAGAATAATTGAAGGCATTCCCCCTAAAATCTGGAACAAGAAAGGGATGCCCTCTTTCACCACTTCTGTTCAACATAGTTCGTGAAACACTGGTGAGAGCAATTAGACAGACAAAAAAAATTAAAGCCATTAAAACCGGAAAAGAAGAACTTAAATTATCACTATTAGAGATGACATGATTCTATACCTAGCAGACCCAAAAGGGTCTACAAAGAAACTAATAGAGCTAATGAATGAATTCAGCAAAGTGGCAGGATATAAAATCAACACGCATAAATCAAAGGCATTCCTGTATATCAGCAAAAAATCCTCTGAAACGGAAATGAGGACAACCACTACATTCACAATATCCTAAAAAAAATAATTGGGAATCAGCCTAACAAAAGAGGTGCAAGTCTCATAAAATGAAAACTACAGAACCCTAAAGAGAATAATAGAGGAAGATCTTAAAAGATGTATAATGTACCCTGTTCATATATAGGCAGAACTAACATTATCAAAATGGCGATATTACCAAAAGTTCTCTATAGGTTTAATGCAATGCCAATCAAAATCCTAATGGCATTTCTTGTAGAAATAGAGAAAGCAATCATGAAATTCATATGGAAAAATAAAAGACCCAGAATAGCAAAAACAATGATAAGCAGGAAGTGTGAATCAGGCGATATAGAGATATCAGACTTCAAAGTATACTGCAGAGCAATAGTAACAAAAATAGCATAATACTGGTACCAAAACAGGTGGGTGGAACAATGGTACAGATTAGAGGACACAGAAACCAATCCACAAAACTTCAACTATTTCATATTTGATAAAGGGGCTAAAAGCATGCAATGGATGAAGGATAGCATCTTCAATAATTGGTGCTGGGAAAGCTGGAAATCCGTATGCAACAAAATGAAACTGAATCCCTTTCTCTCGCCATGCACAAAAGTTAACTCAAAATGGATCAAGGAGCTTGATGACAAATCAGAGACACGGCACCTGATAGAAGAAAAAGTTGGCTATGATCTACATACTGTGGGGTCGGGCTCCAAATTCCTCAATAGGACGCCCATAGCACAAGAGTTACTAGCTAGAATCAACAAATGGAACTTACTCAAACTAAAAAGTTTTTTCTCAGCAAAAGAAACAATAAGAGAGGTAAATAGGGAGCCTACATCCTAAGAACAAATCTTTACTCCTCACACTTCAGATAGAGCCCTAATATCCCGAGTATACAAAGAACTCAAAAAATTAGTCAATAAGATAACAAATAACACAATCAACAAATGTGCCAAGGACCTGAACAGACACTGCTCAGAGGAGGACATACAATCAATCAACAAGTACATAAAAAAATGCTCACCATCTCCAGCAGTCAGAGAAATGTGAATCAAAACCACCCTAAGATACCATCTCACTCCAGTAAGATTGGCAGCCATAATGAAGTCAAACAACAACAAGTGCTGTCGAGGATATGGGGAAACAGGTAAACTTGTACATTGCTGGTGGGACTGCAAATTGGTGCAGCCAAATGGGAAAGCAGTATGGAGATTTCTTGGAAAGCTGGCAATGGAACCACCATTTGACCCAGGTATTCCCCTTCTCGGTCTAAAACCTAAAGACCTAAAAAGAGCATGCTACAGGGACACTGCTACATCGATGTTCAGAGCAGCACAATTCACAATAGCAAGACTGTGGAACCAAGCTATATGCCCTTCAATGGAAGAATGAATAAAAATAATGTGGCATTTATACACAATGGAGTATTACTCTGCATTTAAAAATGACAAAATCTTAGAATTTGCAGGGAAATGGATGGCATTAGAGCAGATTATGCTAAGTGAACCTAGCCAATCCCTAAAAAACAAATGCCAAATGTCTTCTTTGATATAAGGAGAGTAACTAAGAACAGAGTAGTGACGAAGAGCATGAGAAGAAGATTGACACTAAACAGGGATGAGAGGTAGAAGGGAAAGGGAGAGAGAAGGGAAATTGCATGGAAATGGGAGGAGAGCCTCAGGGTTATCCAAAATTTTATACAAAAGGAAGTGCGGGGAAAAGGGAAAAATAATACAAGGGGGAGAAATTTATAACTGTAGAGTGGGTAGAGAGAGAAGAGGGGAGGAGAGGGGAGGGGAGGGGGGATAGTAGAGGATAGGAAAGGCAGCAGAATAGAACAGACACTAGTATGGCTATATGTGAATCAATGGATGTGTAACTGATGTGATTCTGCAATCTGTATACGGGGTAAAAATGGGAGTTCATAACCCACTTGAATCAAAATGCGATATATGATATATCAAGAACTATGTAATGTTTTTAACAACCATAAATAAAAATTAAAAAAAAGAATACTAACTTTGGTGAATGATGCACGCGAATCCTCATATTTCTACAGTAACTGACCCAGTTTAATATCAATGCAAGTAGATTCCTAAGGGACATGATGTGTATTTTGACGTTCATTTTTACTCAACACTGGTACATTACTATTTCATGAGTTTATGCACATCATTGGATATATATTTCATCCACAAATTAGCAAACTTATAGGCATTTGTTGTACTTTCAATCACTTCCTGCTTCACAACATATGTATTCCTCCAGGTTTCCTGACTGGTCTTTTTATGAGACTTCTTTCCAAACACATTATTTTCGATTTCCATAATCACTTTTGAAGCAAAACTCACACACTCTTCATGATAAACCAAAACACTAATATTACAATTAGATGTATAATTGGTTGGAATGAATGATTGTATATCAATATAAGATTTCCTGTAATTTTTCAGATATCAGTTAAATCCATTATTTAAAATTGGAACAAGTTATATTATTTATTCACAGTATGGTCTATTCATGCTTTATCTCTATATTCATAGACACAGGGTGCACCTATTTTTAACCCCAATACTAATTTTACGTCTTTAATATATTGCTCCCAGAAATGGTGGAAGAAATACTCATGTCACCTGATCTACATATACATTTTATCCCAGTAATATTCTGGACAAAAAATTTAATGGCCATAATTATGATTGTACCAAGGCCTAAATGGAAAGTGAACACGGATTACTAAAAACATCCATGTCCAGGTTGCGTAATGCTCTCAAATGCCAATCCGATTGGTGACTACATATTTGTTTCTTCCTAAGATTATATATTGAAACTCAACACTGTTGAACATGTCTAATCCTATCAGTCACTTTATACTTTGCCTAATTTTGTAATGTCTCTATTGATATCTGCTTTTCTGCATATTTTCCCCAGCTCATCCTAGTGACTGACTCTTCATATGTGCTGACATTTAAATTCAGTCTCTAACCGAAACCCTATTGCTAAAGAACTTTTGGTGCAAATCATATACTCACTCTTCCACCTAAACCTACCGACTAGCTTCATGATTCTAGCAACTATCCCTTTTTGACTGGATGTTCTCTTCTACATTCAATCATCCAAGGTACAAGGTCCTATGCCATTGTATATCGAATTATATGAGACATATTTGCAGAACATAATTCGTAGCTAAGTATCCCAATCAAGGGCTCAATGCCCTTCTGGGCTTCAAATCATACCTAGATTTCTGTTTTCATACTTATATTTCACCTCTATATTCTTGTAAATATCACAGGTTTCCAACACTATTATTCTTCGCACAGAATGATTCCTAACCCAAATCGAACCTGTTATTAACCATAAACATACACTGTTCCCTCAAACTCATTTCACAAAAGAGCAGGAACAGAGTTGTTCTTACAATACAGGAAAGTAGGGGACCGTCCACCTGCTGAGAACCTCAAAGGTCCATGCAGAAATGATACTTGCACAAGTTGTAGGCATGTATGAAGGACCTGAGTGAGCAAAAGTCATCTTCCATGGCAAAAAAACCTAGTTAGAACGAAGGGACGTGTCTGAATCAGCCTCTCTCTTCTTATTGTAGAGAAGACTGACCAAAACAGGCCTGTGTGGAGAGCTGTTCCCGTTTGGCTATCGTTTATATTCCATTCTAACTTGTGAAAGTGTCACAAGAAGGAGCGGCTGGCTCCATCTCTTGGGACTCTTGGAAGCAACTGTTAGGACAAAGTGGTTGCCAAGGCAGTCACCTCATTCAGTTCCAAAGAAAGTGACATACCTCATTTCCTTGGTGATGGAACTCTCTGAACTTGGTATCCAAGAAGCCACCCAGTGGCAGTCCCAGTCCCAGTCCCAGTCCCAGTGGGCTCACTTGTTTGGATTTTCCAAGGACAAAGTCAGCCTTTCTTGGTACCTACTGATGTGAGGATGGCCAAATGCCAGTAGAGCTCTGAAGAGGGACCTTTTCTGAGAAAACAGGTAGTGGCTCACCGCTGGCTCCTCTCAACTTCACAGAGTTGGACAAGGAGACCAGATCTGAGACAAGACAGGCCAATTCGTGGAAACATTGTATGGCTCACCAGTCAGAGGACACTCCGGGTTGTCACAGACCTACTTGGGGAAAGAAGGTGCCTTTGTGGGAGTGGGTTTGGATTTGTGGTTCTGTCTCATGTTCTGAGAATAGGTAGGAAAGGCGTTTTTTGTTTTTTTTTATTTATTTTTTTTTGGTTTTGAGTGGACTGTTCTAGTAAGTCGTTTGACAAGGCGAGTGTTTCTTTGTCTGTGTATCCCACTGTGTCTGGTGTTGTACACATTAGAAAAGAAAATGCATTAATGGATGTGTCCTGTCTAGTATAAATCTTCCCAAAATTCATCCTGCCCAATATATGAATGAACTGCAGCTTGTCTCATCAATGGGAAACACCTGCTATCTTCCTAAGTTGCTGTTTTCTTCCTAAATTCTGGCCACTCTGCAGAATAGGCTCACGGTTTTGTGTACAAGATATGTACCACCTCCAAGCTCTCTGACATGGCCAAGTACTGGAGAGCTGAAGAGAATGGCGAGCATCTCAGAAAACTCAGATATCAGTGTGACCAGGAAACTCTCAGTTGAGAGACCCTGCTTTGGACTTTTTGTTTAAGTACTGTTCTCTTGCACTGAATATCTGGAAGGATTTTGCTTCCGGCCACCCCTTTGTGAAGCCTGAAGAATATAGTTTTGAAATGGAAATGAATGGGCATCACCTGTGGCTCTTTGCTTTATTGCTTTCGAAAGGGATGTGGCTGAGTTAGCCTCTTGGCCTTGTTTGTGGCTGTGATTTAGATTCTAAGCACATGATGGATCTAAAGAATGATTCCATGTGTGCGTTCAAAACCATAATGACAAAAAATCAGTCATTGTGGATGAAGTCTCTTGCCTTCCTGTGTTAGGTTCCTGACCTCCATCAAGTGAAAATATGGATTCTTTGTGTCAAATGAGTTCTTCCAAGCCCTGCAGAGGGGCTTGGGTTTTCGCATGACTCCAAATCACATATAGAATCTATACCTGAAAGTCAGTAGGACTCAAATTGGAGAAACACAGCAGTATTTACGGCAGGCTTATTTGATCACTCCTGGTTCACAGGAAGGGTGTCAAGGACACCCTGACTTTAGGCAAATGAGGGGCAAGGGAGCATTTTTTGGACACTGTTTTTGTTTGCACCCCTAATGGAAACCTCCAGCCAGAGGTGACTATATGGAAGAAGATGAGGGACATGTGGAAATGTTTTGGTTTTAATTTTGGTCATTTGTTTGGCGGTTGGAAGAAATGACTGGGTCCACGTGGGCTTGAAATCTGGTGTGATTCCCCTTAGAGACTGAGTTGTGAAACTGACCTCAGAGAAGTATTGCCATGAATTTTATTTGGATTTTAGGAGGCCATGCATGAGAGTCGCCCTTGGAAACTGACATCTAGGCCCAGGGTGGCTTTCCACAGAGCCCTGGGAATCTCAGCCAGGATATCACATGATTTTATTCTTAAAGACATGGCAGCCATATTTGAGAGTTGAAACACACATAGGCCACACATTGTAAACTTCAATGGGCCTGGCTTCATGTGACCTTTTGGACACTCTTTCGGAAGCCTTGCCTGTGAGAGTTCTCCAGAGCTTTCATTGAATTGAGCTTCCTCAACATTTAATGGTTACTGAATGAATTGAAACCCACAGTGCCTCCAACTTCATCATTGAAAAATGGCTAGATAAATACCATGAAATTTTTGAAATTCCCATGACCAGGTGGCACTGGAGAACCTTTGGATGTCCTATTGCTGATCATGAGTATACCAGACAGATCCTTGTATGACTGGGTTTCATGAAAATGGTGTAGAACAGAGATTCCAGTATGTTGGAGCCTTCTGAGTAGTGGGCCAAGAGCAGTGGTGGACAGGTGTGTGATAAATCTTCAGTGGTACGGCCATGAGGATCTACCATTGTATTCCAAATGGCATGTTACTGACATGGTGCAGCCAGCAGACTCTTATATGTAAAGGCATCTTGTTATATGCAGAGGTTTCAGGGCAATGTTCAGAATCAGCTTGATATGGACAAGGGGGCAATGGGGCAAGCTATGAGGAATAAAAGCATGGTTGGTGCATTCTCTTGCAGACCGTGGCCCACCACACGTGACAGAACTCCCTCCAGCACTGTGTCCCAGTTGAGCTCCTTGTATGTCATGAAGCAAATACTAAACTCCCAGTTCAGTAGCAAAAACATCACAAAAAGTGGACGAGGACCAAATGGCTTCACAGTCAACACGGGTAGACACTTAGTCCCCTGTGGCCACAGTTTACCTTCAAAGAGATAATTCAGCACTGCTGCTCATCTTCATTGGAAAATAAGAAGACATGTCCTCCAGGTCACATAGATGCAGACCCAGCTTTGATGGTCTCACTACAAAGGAAGTCAAATCTCCTGACAACAACATATATTTCAAGTGCCCAAACTCAGAGGCAGTTTCTCAAAAAGTTTTTAAGCCAGCAGAGCTTCATGTTTGTGGATTGTTTACCCTGTCCCTTACTTTTGGAAACTCCTCTACCACCTCCAAAGTTGTGAATTCCAGAGCATTTCCATTTCAGATATGTATTCACTGATTTTCTAACTCTTTTCCTCTATTTGTGTCTTAATTGGGGCTAAGGTATTGACAAGGCATTGCATTGGATGAGAGTGGAAGGATATTTGTGCAGCACATAATTGCATACACATTAAATTCATTTTCCAATTTTCCTTTCGAAATACTGAATCCCTGACACTAATACCTACCTACTAGAGTCAGACTACTCATCCTAATATAAAGGAGAAAAATAACCCAAACACAATAGAAATACAAGCAGTTCAGAGGAGGCATGTTGTATACTTGGACTTGCCTTTTGCATTATATAAGGTAGGAGTTATAAATTTAGTCAATTTTTAATTGAAATAGTCCTCCATGTTTTTTTAAAGTTAACAGATATGTGTATTCTTGTTCCCCTTTCTCTGTAGCCTATTCACCCATATATATTCATATGCACATATAGAATCCTACCTGGTATCACATGTACATTTTTGTGAGGTGGCTGACTTGGCAGATACAAGTTGTGAGAAGAGTTTACTACTCTTAAACGCTGTTGGAACTGAAAATTTAACCTACAAGCTTCCTAGTAGAACAACATTATACATTAGCTCATGTTCAGTAAAATAAATATTTTGCATCTGTGGATGATATATATTTAATGATGAATTTTGATTGGCATATATATTGCTTCTTTTTAATGTCTGTATGTGTTTTTTTTGTATCTATAAATACACTCTCCAGATTTTTCAAAATATAAAATAGATGTGTCTTATATACACTCTCTAAATTTGTTCATGTTCATGTACGTGGATTCATAATCAACTTTTCACAAGATTATTTTCAGACATATTCATCTACCTGAAATATATATTTGTTTACTAGTACTGAAAACTAACTTCAGTGAATGGTGCATACAAATGCTAATAATTCTACAGTAACTAACCCAGTCTAACATCAATGCAAGTAGATTCCTATGGGACATGATATGTAATTTGACGTTTATTTGTATTCAACACTGGTACATTACTTTTTCTTCAGTGTTTGCACAACATAGGATTTACATTTCATCCACAAGTTCACAAATTTATAGGCATTTGTTTCAACTTTAATCACTTCTTGCTTCAGAACACGTGTATTGTCAGGGTGTCTTGACTGGTCTTTAAATGAGAATTCTTTCCAAACATATTATTTTCAATTTTCATAATCACTATTGAAGCAAAACTCACATACTCTCCATGATAAACCAAAACACTAATATTACCATTAGATGTATGTCTGTTTGGAATGAATGATTATATATCAATATAAGATTTCTTATAATTTCTCAGATATCAGTTCAATCCATTATTTAAAGTTGGAACAAGTTATATTATTTATTCACTTATGGTCAATTCATGATTTATCTCTATATTCATAGACACAGGGTACACCTCTTTGTACCCCCAATACTAATATTACGTCTTCAATATATTGCTTCCAGAAATGGTGGTAGAAATACTCATGTGACCTTATCTACATATACATTTTATCACAGTAATATTCTGAACAAAAAATCTAAAGGTCACACTTATGATTGTACCAAAGCTGAAATGGAAAGTGTACATGGATTACTAAAACATCCATGTCCAGGTTGCCTAATGCTCTCAAATGTCAATCCTATTGGTGACTACATATTTGTTTCTTCCTAAGATTATATACTGAAACTCAACCCTGTAGAAAATGTCTAATCCTATCACTCATTTTATACTTTGCCTGATTTCATAATGTCTCTATTGATATCTGCTTTTCTACATATATTCCCCAGCTCATTATAGTTACTGACTCTTCATATGTGCTGACATTTACATTCATTCTCTAACCAAATCCCTATTGGGAAAGAACTTTTGGTCCAAATCCTATACTCACTCTTCTTCCTAAACATACCAAATATCTTCCTAATCCTACCTACTATCCCTTTTTGACTGGGTGTTCTCTTCTACATTCAATCATCCAAGGTACAAGGTCCTATGCCATTGTATATCAAATTATCTGAGACATATTTGCAGAACGTAATTCAAAGCTAAGTATACCAGTCAAGGGCCCAATGGTTTTCTGGGCTTCAAATCATACCTAGATTTCTGTTTTCATACTTTTATTTCACCTCTATATTCTTGTACATATCGTAGGTTCCCAATACCATTATTCATGGCACAGAATGATTTATAACCCAAATCGAACCTGTGATTAACCCGAAAAATACACTGTTCCCTCAATCTCATTTTACAGAAGAGCAGGGACAAAGTTGTTCTTACAGTACAGGAAAGTAGGGTACCTTCTACCTGCCGAGAATCTCAAAGGTCCATGCAGAAATGATACCTGGAGAAGTTTTAGGCAGGTATGAAAGACCTGAGAGAGCAAAAGTCATCTTCCATGGCAAACAACCTGGTCAGAATGAAGGAATGTGTCTGAATCAGCCTCTCTCTTCTTATTGTGGAGAAGATGGACCAAACCAGGCCTGGGTGGAGAGTTTTACCCAGGTTCCTATGGTTGATATATCATTCCAACTTGTTAAAGTGTCAAAGGAAGTAGGGGCCAGCTCCATCTCATGGGACCCTTGGAAGCAACTTTTAGGATAAAGTGGTTGCCAGGGCAGTGACCTCATTCAGTTCCAAAGAAAGTGACATACGTCATTTCCTTGTTGATGCAACTCTCTGAACTTGGTATCCAAGAAGCCAGGCACCCAGAAGGAGTCCCTGTCCCAGTCTCAGGGGGCTCACTTGGTTGGATTTAACAAGAATAAAGTCAGTCTTTCTTGGTACCTACTGATGTGAGGAAGCACAAATGCCAGGAGAGCTCTGAAGAGGGACCTTTCCTGAGAAAGATGGTAGTGGCTCACCAATTTTTTCTGACAACTTCAGAGAGTTGGCCAAGGAAACCAGATCTGATAGAAGACAGGCCATTTTGGGGAACATAGTTTAGCCCACCAGTCAGAGGACTCTCTGGATAGTCAAAGACCTACTTGGGGGAAGGAGGTGCCTTTGTGGGCAGTGGGTGTGTGTTTGTTATTTTGTCTCATGTTCTGAGAATAGGTAGGAAAGTCGCTTTGTTTGGTTTGGAGTGGACTGTTTCTAGTAAGTCGTTTGACAAGACTAGTATTCCTATGTCTGTGTATCCCACTGTGTTCGTTGTTGTAGACATTAGAAAAGATAATGCATTAATGGATGTCTAGTCTAGTATAAATCTTCCCATAATTCATACTAGCCAATTAGTGAATGGACTGCAACTTGTCTTATCCATGGGCAACACCTGCTATCTTCCTAAGTTCCTGTTTTCTTCCTGAATTCTGGCCACTCTCCAGAATTGGCTCATGGTTTTGTTTCCAAGATATGTACCACCTCCAAGCTCTGTGACATGGCCATGTACTGGATAGCTGAAGATAATAGCGAGATTCTCAGAAAACTCAGATATAAATGTGACCAGGAAAGTCTCAGTGTAGAGACCATGTTTTGTACCTTTTCTTACATATTGTTCTGTTGCCCTGAATGTAGGATATCAGTGTGACCAGGAAAGTCTCAGTGGAGAGACCATGATTGGGTCTTTTGCTTAACTATTTTTCTGTTGCAATGAATGTCTGGAAGGTCTTTGCCTAAGGCCACCCCTTTGTGAAGCCTGAAGAATATAGTTTTGAAATGGAAATTAATGGGCATCACCTGTGGCTTTTTGCTTAATTGCTTTGGAAAGGGATGTGGCTGAATTAGCCTCTTGGCCTTGTGTGTGGCTGTGACTTAGATTCTCAGCACCTGATGGATCTAAAGAATGATCCCATGTGTGCATCCCAAACCAAAATAGCCAAAAGATCAGTCATTGTGGATGAAGTCACATGCCTTCCTCTGTTAGGTTCCTGACCTCCATCAAGTGAAAATAGAGATTCTTTGGGTCAAATGAGTTCTTCCAAGCCCTGCAGAGGTGCTTGGGGTTTCGCATGACTCCAAATCACATAAAGAATCTATATCTGAAAGTCAGTAGGCCTCAAATTGGAGAAACAGAGCAGTATTAAAGGCATGCTTATTTGATCATTCCTGTTTCACAGGAAGGGTGTCCTGAACATCCTGACTTTAGGCAAATGAGGGGCAAGCAAGCTTATTTTGGAAACTGTCTTTGGCTGCGCCCGTCATGGAAACCTTCAGCCAGAGGTGATGATGAGTGACTACATGGAAGAAGATTAGTATCATGTGGGAGTGTTTTGGTTATAATTTTGGTCATTTGTGTCTCGGTTGGAAGAAATGACTGGGTCCACCTAGGCTTGAACTCTGGTTTGATTCCCCTTAGATACTGAGTTGTGGAACTGAACTCAGAGAAGTATTGCCATGAATTTTGTTGGGATTTTAGGAGGACACGCATGAGAGTCGTCCTTGGAAACTGAGATCTAGGCCCAGGGTGGCTTTCAAAAGAGCACTGGGAATCTCAGCCCGTATATAACATGAATTTATTATAAAGACTTGGAAGGCTGAGTTGAGAGTCAAAACACACATGGGCCTCACATTTAGACCTCAATGGGCCTGGCTTCATGTGACCTTTTTGGGCACTCTTTGGGAAGCCTTGCCTGTGAGAGTTTTCCAGAGCTTTCATTGAAATGAGCTTCCTCAACATTTAATGATTCCTGAATGAATAGAAACCCACAGTGCCTCCAACTTCATCTTTGAAAAATGGCTAGATAAAAACCATGAAATTTTTGAAATTTCCATGACCAGGTGGCACTGGAAAACTTTTGGATGCCCTGTTGCTGATCATGAGAATACCAGACAGTGCCTTGATTGACTGGGTTTCATGAAAATGGTGTATAACAGAGATGCCAGTAAGTTGGATCCTGCTGAGTAGTGGCCCAGAGCAGTGGCGGGCAGGTGTTTGATAAAACATCGGTGGTAGTGCCATGAGGATCTACCATTGGATTCCAAATGGCTTGTGACTGACATGGTGCAGCCAGGAAACCCTTATATGTAAAGGCATCTTGTTATATGGAGAGGTTTCAGGGAAATGTTCTGAATCATGTTGCTATTGTCAAGGGGGCAAGCTACGTGGGATAAAACTGGTTGGTGCATTCGCCTGCAGACCCTTCCCCCCACACCTGACAGAACTCTCTCCAGTACTGTGTCTCATTTGAACTCGTTGTATTTTGTGAAGCAAATACCAAACTCCCAGAGCAGCATCAAAAACACCACGAAAATTAGAGGATGACCAAATGGCTTCACAGTCGACACAGGGAGACACTTATCCCTTAGAGGCCACAGTTTACCTACAAAGAGAGAATTCAGCACTGCTGCCTCATTACATTGGAGAATAAGTAACCATGTCATCCAGGTCACATAGATTCAAATCCAGCTTTGATGGTCTCACTACAAAGTAAGCTAAAGCTCCTGACAACAACATATATTTCAAGTGCCCAACCTCAAAGGCAAATTCTCAAAAAACTTTAGACCAGCAGAGCTCCATGTTTGTGGAGGGTTTACTCTGTCCATTACATTTAGAAACTCCTCTACCAGCTCCAATGGTGTGAAATCTGGAGCATTTTTCATTCCATATAGGTATTGACAGATTTTTTTAACTCTTCTCCTCTAATTGTGTCTTACTTGAGGCGAAGGTAATGTCAAGGCATTGTTCTGGATGAGAGTCGGAAGATTTTTCTGTAGCATATGTTTGCATACACATTGGATTCAATTTCCTATTTTCCATTCAAAATACTGAATCCCTGACACGAACCCATACCATACCAGACTCTGACTACTAATTCTAATATGATGGAGAAAAATAACCCAAACAGAATAGATATACAAGCAGTTCAGTGGAGGCATGTTGTATAGTTGGACGTGCCTTCTGCATGATACAGAGCAGGAGTTATAGATCTAGTCAATTGATTGTTGAAATAGTTCTCCATGTATTTTTAAATTTAACAAATATGTGAATTCCTGTCTCCCTTTTTCTGTAGCCTATTCAGCATGTGTATTTTTATATGCACATATAGAATCCTACTTGGTACCACATGTACATTCTTGTGATTTGGTGGACTTGGCAGATACAAATTGTGAGACGAGATCACTCCTACTTAACCCTGTTGGTAATGAATATTCAAACTATGGGTGAGATTCCTAGTTGAACAACATTTTACATAAATCCATGTTCAGTAAAATGAATATTTTTAGATCTGTGGATGATATATATTTTATGATGAATTTTGATTGACATACACATTGCTACTTTTTTTGTCTTGTGTACTCTCCAGATTTTTCAAAATATGAAATATATGTGTCTTATCTACACTCCCTAAATATGTTCATGATCATGTATGTGGATTTATAATCAACTATTCACAAGATTATTCTCAGAAATATTCATCCACCTGAAATTTGCCTAATGCTCTCAAATATCAATCCGATTGTTGACTACATATTGTTTTTTTCCTAAGATTATATATTCAAATTCAACCCTGTTCAAAATGTATAATCCTATCACTCACTTTATACTTTGCCTGATTTTCTAATATCTCTATTTATATCTGCTTTCCTACATATTTTGCCCCCTTCATCATTGTGACCGACTCTTCACCTGTGCAGACATTAACATTCACTCTCTTATCGAAACCCTATAGCTAAAGAACTTTTGTTCCAAATCCTATACTCACACTTCTTCCTAAACGTACTGACCATCTTCCTAATTCTATCAACTATCCCTATTTGACTGGATTTTCTCTTCTACATTCAATCATCCTAGTAAATGTCAGGCGAGCTTTGCAGGAGGAGACCACCAATAGACTATCTCATGCAACAGCCAAAGTTTATTGACTGTCCAGCATGCTGGTGCTCAGAGCTCACTTGAATAGAGCAGACAGCCCTGAGAATAGCTTAAGTAGAGCTTATATACTTTACCTGGAGAGGGCAGGGAGGGAAGTTTATTGATGGATCAAGGCGAGTGGGTGATTTGCGTGGAACTGGGTCAGGGAGCACATTCTGCAGTTTGGCAGTTGGGGACAGCACATACTGGGAACAAGATTTGCAAGTATCTCTCAAGGTTTCAACAGTGTTTTGTTAAGCATACAGAAAAACAGGAAGTGACAAGTACCTATTTTATTAACCTTTTATTCCCCAATTCTTCTTCTGGCTACTTTTAATCATAAAAATGATCATTGGGGGTGTCACATTCTATGTCTGCTAGTGGGGTATTACCTTAAGTTTAACTCGTCCAATTTGAGCCTGGAGAAAAGAAATTACACGGTTGAGAAAACAGGGTTTTATAGTTAGCAATAATATGAGGATTATTTTTGGACCGGCCAGGGTTGATAAAACGTAGTTAACCAGGGGGACTGTGTGAACCAAGACTCAAACCACCCTTTTTGGGCCTCTCTCTATCGTTGATGCTCTTCAAGACGTCTTTTTAATTTACTCATACATTTTATTACAACTCCAGTATGCTCGGCATACAAACAACATTCTTCCCTCAATGGAGCAAAAAGGCCCCCTTCTCTCATGAAGAGCAGGTCCAACCATCGAGTGTTCTGAAAAACAACTTCAGAGAGAGAGGTTAAAGATTCATGCAAAGCTCTGATGGAGGTTTCTAATATCTTCGTTTTGGTCTATTGCTGTCATATTTTTTGTCATTTGTTGAGTCCCATGGACAAAGGCAGTAGTTCCCGTGCCCACCAGTGCAGCAATTCCTATTCCTAATAGGATGGCTAAAGGGAGGGATATATATTTTCAGTGGAACAGGGTTGTATGCCCCCCTATTTGATCTTCAAATGAACCTGTGTCGTGATAGAGCACTCTGGGAAACATCTGCACCATTACACAATTAATCACATCTGTTGACCATTTCATGAAAACATAAGCAATGTTTAAGTATATAGAATTATGCTGTAGTAGGGACAGACAAGGCAAGGCACCTAAGATAGCAGTGAAGACAGGGAAACTGTCCTATTTGGTTGCAACCGGATTCAGAGGGCATTGATTCTGTTGTAATCAAGTAATCCTCTGAAACCCAAGTTGAGGTAGTTTCAGAATTTTGTACACAACATTTAAGGGAAGGGGCTCAGAAGTTCACAGTCTGCAGAAGTTGAAAAAAGCAGTTTTTGTTTCTGTTTTTTTCCTCAGTTCTGGGCAAGTTAAGATTTCAAGGACACCTGGGAAGGTAAGAGCTTTTTCTTCCCTTTCTTATTTTCCCCCTGCCAGCTGTTACCACGGAGCCCAGTTGCTAACTTCTTTAACTTAGAAATGTAGCCATCTCTCTGAAGCCCCAGGTCAAGGCCCAAGGCTTTTTTCACATATTTTTGTGAAAAACTAGAAAGAGGGTGTCTAGCTAAGGACTGCTGATTTTTTTAGCCAGTGGCCAAGTAGAACAGGGCAATATGAAAAGAGGAAGTTTAAGTACATTGAACTCTTTTACAGAGACTCTTTTCATGAAAGTCCAAAACTCAGCCATGGTGAAGACTTCTGGAGAAGGTCAGTTAAGACTTTTCAGTGGGCCTGGTACAGAAGGGGAAGACAGGGAAGGTGGGGCTGAGAGCAGCTCCGAGGATCTGAGAATGAGGAAGGAGGGATGTAAAAGAATAATTTGAGAAATGGTTTGGGATTTTCCTAGCAACAAAAACTTGAGCAGTAGAACAGGTAGAGCAGAGGGGAAGACGGGAGTGCGTATCCCAAAACGCATGTGAGGGACTTTAAATTCTTAGTAAACTGTTTTCAGTGATGACAAAGCAACTTTAAAGGCCATTTTTATTACATCTTGAATAGGGGTCTGAGGACTCTCCTCAGCTGGTTTGAGCTTTGGGTTAGCTGAAAAGAGGACCTGGTGGGACCCGGTGTGGGCACTGACAGGAGAAGAGAGGAGTGAGTGGGTGGAGGGGTACTTCAGTAGCTGCTAACTCAGCAAGGGGGCAATGGTCTGAGAACCAGCGAAGGTTTGGGTTTTTGATCTATTAATTGGAGGGAAGAAATCAGGTTTCTGAAGTGGGAGTGACAGCAGAGACTCTGGAGCAGAAGGCTGAAGGTGAGGATCTATTGGATAAGCAGAGTTCAGGATGTGAGTGAAGGAGGGAAAAGGCCTCCACATAGGGGAATCTCCTTTCACCCTTTTGAGCACTTGCAGATGTTAAAAAGGTCATGCAGAATTTGAGGATCTAGAGACCCCTCTGGGAGCCATTGGTTTTTGTTATCTAATTCGTAATATGGCCAATGCTGTGCACTGAATTTGATGAGGAGTTTGGGTTCCATCAGGCAGCCCCTGTATGCTCACATCCCCATTACTTACAGAAGAAGTCGGCTTTCCCCCCACACACTCATGGCTGTTTGTGGCTTTGATGGTCGGTCGGGCAAACATAGTAATCTAGGCTAGCCAAACTGCATCTGGCTCGTGTGTCCCTACATCCATAATGTTTGTTTCCATTATCTATGGTTCGTAAGGGATTTAATGGAATTTTAGTGGAATCCTCTTCATCAGGAATATCCCAATAGGAAAGACCTATAGCCAGCTGACAAATGTCTGGGTAAAGTGATGGTCACCAGGTACCTAAGGGGGCTGTATGCAAGATAGATTATACATCTTTTCCAGTAGAATTTGTGATCAGCCATCGCTGCTGCACGGGCTGATGAGGGTTAGGACTACTTGTTGCCAAGGGGAGATTCTATAGCCTTATCCACATGGTGAATATGCAATTTGAAAGTGTTACCAGTCTTTTCCAGTTTCTAGCCAGAGTGTGGACAGGGCACAGGCTTGAGATGAGAGTCATGGATCCAGGAAGTGATTCTGTCTACCTTTACCACTGTAGATGTTATAAGTAGCACCTGGTATTGTCCTTTCCAGCAGGGTTCCAGGGATGACACCTGATATCGTCTTACGTAGATGAAGTCTCTTACTTGATATCGATGTGGAGTCCCCTCGTCCCAGTTTGGCAGGCATTGGCCAGCTGTTTCCACAGGTATCACTGAGTTCTTTCAAGAGTTTAAGTCTGTTAAGCAAGGGGGTGTGGAAGGGATCGTTAGGTCTTACAATTGGGCTTAGGTCACTTACTGGAGGAGAGGCACCCTAGAGAATTTCACAGGGGATGAGGTTACTCAAAAAAACAGAGGGAGTATTTCTTGCATGAAACATTGTATATGGCAGGAGCATAGTCCAATCTTTTTTCTGGTCTCTAAGCTTAATTTCATTAAGGCCTCTTTAATGCTTCTATTCATTCTTTCTACCTGTCCTGAACTCTGGGGTCTGTTAGCACAATATAACTTCCAATTAATCCCCAGGTTCCTGGCTAACCCCTGACTTACCTGAGCCACGAATGCCGGTGCATTATCAGACTGTATTACCTTAGGCAGGCCGTGTCTTTGAAAAATATTTTCCAGGATCTTCTGGACCACCTTTTGTGCTGTTTCTTTTATTTTTTCTTTTCTTTTTTAGGGGGGGAAGATTCAATCCATCCTAAAAATGTATCTACAAAGACTAGGAGATATTTATGTCCATACCTTGCTGGCTTAATTTTAGTAAAGTCAACTTCCCAGAATTGTCCTGGTCTGGATCCTCATAGGTGCTTTCCTGCAGGAAGCTTGGAAGGGTAAGCATTAACCATTTGATGGACTCGACAGGCTTTTTTTACCCATTCAGCTATTTCTTTTTGCTGTGAGTCAGTTAGTGGAAAACTCTGTTCTTGATACTTCAGAAATACCTGCAGTTTCTTTTAACCAAGGTGAGTGAGTTGATGTGCATTTTCTACTGACATAGTTAGAGCTGTGATGATAGGAGTTTTTACTGAAAGATTTAGAAATTCCACTTGGGGGCCTTCAGGGTGAAAAGTTATTTTGGCCCGGAGCTTGTTGAGCAGATCTCTGCCCATCAATGGGGCCCGGCATTCTGGGATTACTAGGAAGGAGTGATCTACTTTTCCTTTCCCCAGGTCCATGATCCTCTTAGTTGTCCAAGCCAGATATTTACTGCCATTAGCCCCTTGAACTAGAGACCTTTTATTTGATAGAGGGCCCAAAGTGGTCTTAGGGGTGAGTATATTGCCCCTGTATCCACTTCAAAGTTTACTGGGGTCCCCTCCACTTCAAAAGTTGCCCTGAACTCAGGGAGGGGATCTGAGCCGCGACTTTCTTAGTCATCCTCCAGAGTCAGAATGGCTGACTGGCGTGGCTTTCTCTTTCTACGGCACTCTTTGGCCCAGTGTCCTTTTTTTTTTACAGTAGGCACATTGTTCTGAGGCCAGGGGTGGCCTCTGGCATGGGACCAGGTATCCCTTCATGTCTCCCTGTTTCTTAATTTCTGGCCCTTCTGTTGTTGTGACCAGGACCTTAGTCAACACCTTAGTCTGTCTTTTGTTTCTTTTATCCTGCCTTTGCTCCCTTGTCTTCCTCAGTTTCTCTCTTAAGGTATACTTTCTTGTCTTCTGTGACTAAGTCTCTCAAAGTCATATCTTGTAATCCATCTAAGCATTGTAACTTTCTTTTAATATCCAGGGCAGCTTGCCCAATAGAGGCCATCCTGACAGATATCTTTTGTTCCTCTGCCTGAGCATTGAAAGGAGTATATCTCCTATATGCCTCCCTAATTCTCTCTAGAAACATAGAGGGAGATTCATCAGGCCTTTGAATAATCTCTCTTACCTTGGCCAAATTAGTTGGTTGCCTAGCGGACACTCAGATGCCCACTATTAGAACCTGGCCATAAGTGGACAGATGCATTCTAACTTCAAAGGTGTTGGTGTCCCATTTGGGTTGTTTCAAGGGAAAACCAGCTTTGATTAAGTTGGGAAGATGTGTTGGTCTCCAATCTGGCCCGAGGATTTTTTTTCTAGCTTCCAGGAGAATTCTCTTTTGTTCCTCTGTCATAAAGAGAGTGTCTAGGAATTGTTGAAGGTCATCCCAAGTATTCAGGTGTGAAAACATCAATGACTCAACCAGACCTGTGAGCCGGGTGGGGTCCTCAGAAAAAAAGGGATTGTGATTTTTCCAGTTATATGGGTCTGAAGAGGAGAAAGACCAATATTTGTCAGCTTGCATTTTCCCCCCATGGCCTTCGTCAATCAATGGTCCATAGGGACATAGGGGGAGCATCACGGGAGTTCCAGGGTTTTCAATCATTCGAAGCCAGCGAGTTCCCTCAGCCGGGCCAGCTTCCTCCTGGGGAGCTGGGGCTGTGTGTGCTGTGGGGGAGTTATCTGGAGGGCGCAGGGCCAGCTTAGCTTCCTCCAATGGCGGAGAGGCTGAGTCAGCTGCAGGGGAATCACTTAGAGGGGGTTGGTGGTTGGGGGATGAGGGCAGGGTATGAGGAGGGGGATGAGAGTCCAGTAGAGTCAAATCTTGTGACTCAGGGAGAACAGAGGGTGGTGGAGGAGGAGGAGCAGAAGGTTTGAGAGATCATGGGGGAAGCAGTACCAGCAGGGAAAGGGACAAGGAAAGGCTTCACCCATGGAAGAGGAGACTTGCAGAGGTCCTGCAAAGTTAAGATACATGGCTGTTGATCAGGATGGCTATGTGTGCGCAGCTGAAAGACAATATCTCTGACTTTTTAAATTAGTGGGAAGTATAAAGATGCTTCTAGGGGCAATCCGACTTGAAAGGTGAAACATTCTGAGGCACAGACAGTCTGGCAAGTCTGCAGTTTTACAGAAAAAGAAAGATTCTGAGCCCTTAAGCGGACTTTGGTCCAGTGATCAAGGGTCAGGGACAGAGACATTGAAGTGCTCTGTCCCATATTGAAAGATACACAAACAGTGAATGCAACAACACACAACACAGACAAGACAAGACAATAAAGACAGGCAATGGACGTCCAAAACTGAGACCAGGACTGCGTAGCAGGCAAAATCATATGGGCTGGCAATACCGAATCTGAAACAAAAAATCACTGAGTCGAGGAGACAATTGTTCCTCGATTTCTCGAGTCCTCGGTGGCATCCCCCAATAACATTATTCATGCAGCAGAATGATTCCTAACCCAAATCGAACATGTTATCAACCCTAACCATACATTGTTACCTCAATCTAACTTTACAGAAGAGCACGGACAGAGTTGGTCTTACAATCCAGGAATGTAGTGGATCTTCCACCTGCTGAGAACCTCAAAGATCCATGCAAAAATGATCCCTGAAGAAGATGTAGGCAGCTTTGAAGGACCTGATTGAGCAAAAGTCATCTTCCATGGCGAACAACCTGGTCAGGATGAAGGGTTGTGTCTGAATCAGCCTCTCTATTCTTAATGTAGAGAAGATGGACCAAATGAGACCTGTGTGGAGAGTTGTTCCCAGGTGCCTATGGTTGATATACCATTCTAACTTGTGAATGTGTCACAGGAACCAGGGGCAGCTTCCATCTCATGGGACCCTTGGAAGCAAGTGTTAAGACAAAATGGTTGCCAAGGCAGTGAACTCATTCTGTTCCTGAAGGAAGTGACCTCACCTCACGTCCTTTGTGATGGAACTCTCTGATCTTGGGATCCAGGAAGCCAGTTATACAGTGCCAGTTTTAGTCCCAGTCCCAGTGTTCTCACTTTTTGGATTTCCCGAGGACAGGGTCATTCTTTCTTGCTAACTACAGATGTTAGGATGTCGAAATGGCAGAAAAGCTCTGAAGAGGTGCCTTTCCTGAGAAAGAAGGTAGTGCCTCACTGCTGACTCCTGACAACTTCAGAGAGTTGGCCAAAGACACAAGATCTGAGACAGGACAGGCTATTTTGGAGGAACATTGTATGGCCCTCCAGTCAGAAGACACTCCGGATAGTCACAGACCTACTTGTGGGAAGGAGGTGCCTTTGTGGGTTTGGGTATGAGTTTCTGGTTTTGTCTCATGTTCTGAGAATAGGTAGGAAAGGTGGTTTGTTTGGTTTGGAGTGAACTATTTCTAGTAAGTCTTTTGACAAGGTGAGTGTTTCTATGTCTGTAACTCACTGTCCGTGGTTGTAGACATTAGAAAAGATAATGCATCAGTGGATGTGTCCTGTCTATGAGAAAGCTCCCCAGCATTCATTCTACCAAATTTAGGAATGGACTGCCGCTTGCCTTATGGATGGCCAACTCCTGCTATGTGTGCATCCAAAACCAAAATGGCTAAAAGAACAGTCATTGTGGATAGAGTCTCTTGACTTCCTCTGTAAGGTTCCTGATCTCAATTAAGTGAGAATAGAGATCCTTTGGGTCAAGTGAATTCTTTAAATCCTACAGAGGCTAGCTCATAGTTGCTTGGGTTTTCTCATGACATTAATTCACATAAATAATCTAAAATGCACAGTCAGTAGGCCTCAAATTGGAGAAGCGGAGCAGTATTAATGGCAGGCCTATTTGATCACTCCTGGTTCACAGGAAGCATGTCCAGGCCACCATGACATTAGGCAAATGAGGCGGAAGGGACGTTATTTTGTACACTGCCTTGGGCTGCACCCCTCATGGAAACCTCCAGCCAGGTTTTATGATGAGTGTCTATATATAAGAAGATGAGGGCAATGTGGGAGTTTTTTGGTTTTAATTGTGGTCATTTGTGTGGTGGTAGGAAAAGATGACTGGGTCCACCTGGGCTTGAACTCTGGTGTGATTCCCCATAAAGACTGAGTTCTGGAATTGACCTCAAAGAAGTATTGCCATGAATTGTGTTGGCATATTAGGAGGCCACGCATAAGATTCCCCCTTGGAAACTGAGATCTAGGCCCTGGGTGGCTTTCCACAGAGCACTGGGAATCTCAGCCAGGATATCACATGATTTTATTGTGAAAGATTTGGCAGCCATAGTTGAGAGTCAAAACACACATGGACTTCACATTGTAGACCTCAATGGGTCTGGCTTCATGTGACATTTTGGCCACTCTTTTGGAAGTCTTGACTGTGAGAGTCCTCCAGAGATTTCATTGAAATGAGCTTCCTCACCATTTAATGGTTATTGAAATAATTGAAACACTCAGTGCCTCCAACTTCATTCTTGAAAAATGGCTCAATATATACCATAAAATTTTTGAAATTCCCATGACCAGGTGGCACTGGAGAACCACTGGATATCCTGTTGCTGATCATGAGTGTTCCAGATACTGCCTTGATTGACTGGGTTTCACAAAAATGGTGTAGAACAGAGATGCCAGTTAGTTGGAGCCTGCTGAATAGTGGGCCTAGAGCAAAGGTGGGCAGGTGTGAGATAAAACAGCTGTGGTGGTTTCATGTGGATCTACCATTGGCATCCAAATGGCTTCTGACTGACATTGTGCAGTCAGCAGACCCTTATATGTAAAGGCATCATGTTGTATGGATAGGTTTCAGGGCAATGTTCAGAATCAGGATGCTTTGGTCAAGGGGGCAAGCTATGTTCGACAGAAGCCTGGTTGGTGCATAATCCTACAGGCCCTGTCCCACCACACGTGACAGAACGCCCTCCAGCACTGTGTCTCAGTTGAACTCCTTGTATTTTGTGAAGCAAATACCGAACTCCCAGTGCAGCATCAAGAAAAACCACAAAAATTGGAGGATGAGCAAATGGGTTCACAGTCCACACGAGGAGACACATAGAACCCAGTGGCCACAGTTGACCTACAAAGAGATATTTTAGCACTGCAGCCTCGTGTTCATTGGAAAATAAGATACCATGTCCTCCAGGTCACATAGATGAAGACACATCTTTGATGGTCTTACTACAAAGGAAGCTAAAGCTCCTGACAACCACTTATATTTCAAGTGCCTAATCTCAGAGGCATTTTCTCCAGAAGTCTTTAGGCCAGCAGAGCTTCATGTTTGTGGAGTGTTTACCATGTCACTTACTTTTGGAAACTCCTCTTCCACCTCCAAGTTTGTGAACTCCTGAGCATATTCAATTCCTGATATGTATTTACAGATTTTCTAACTCATCTCCTCTAAATGTCGTATTTGGTGCGAAGGTAATGTCAAGGCATTGTTCTGGATGAGAGTGGGAAGATTTTTGTGTAGCACATATTTGTATACACATTGGATTCATTTTCCAATTTTTCATTCAAAATACTCAATCCCTGACACTATACCATACCCTACTAGGCTCTGACTACTATTCCTGACATGATGGAGAATAATAACCCAAACAGAATAGAAATACAAGAAAATCAGAGGAGGCATGGTGTACATTTGGACTTGCCTTTTCCATTATATAGCGTAGGAGTTATAAATCTAGTCAATTTTTTGTTTAAAGAGTTCTCCATGTGTTTTTAAATTTATCAAATATGTGAATTCCTTTCTCCCCCATTTCTCTGTATCCAATTCAGTACATGTATTTTTATATGCACATATAAAATCGTATCTTGTATCATACGTACTTTCTTGTGAGGTGGTTGACATGCCAGTTACAAATTGTGAGAAGAGATCACTCCTCCTAAACGCTGTTGAAACTGAAAATTCAACTTATGGGTGGGCTTCCTAGTTGAACAACTTTATACATAAATCCATGTTAAGGAAAATGAATATTTTTGGATACGTGGATGATATATATTTCACGATGAATTTTGATTGGTATATATATTGCTAGTTTTTAATGTCTCTGTGTATGTGTGTGTGTGTGTGTGTATGTATATATTTATTAAATATATATATATATTTATACACTATCCAGATTTTTAAACATATGAAATATATGTGTCTTTGGCCACTCTTTGGGAAGCCTTACCTGTGAGAGTTCTGTAGAGCTTTCATTGAAATGAGCTTCCTCAACATTTAATGGTTCCTGAATGAATTGAAACCCACAGTGCCACAAACTTCATCCTTGAAACTTGGCTTAATAAATACCATGAAATTTTTGAAATTCCCATGACCAAATGTCACTGGAGAAACTTTGGATGTCTTCTTGCTGATCATGAATGTACCAGACAGTGCCTTGACTGACTCTGTTTCATGAAAATTGTGTAGAACAGAGATGCCAGTAAGTTGGAGCCTGCTGAGGAGAAGTGGGCCCAGAGTTGTGGTGTGCAGGTGTATGATAAAACATCTGAGGTGGGGCCATGTGGATCTGCCATTGACTTCCGAGTGGCTTTTGGCTGACATGGTGCAGCCAGCAGACCCTTATATGTAAAGGCTTCTTTTTATATGGAGAGGTTTCAGGGCAATGTTCAGAATCAGTTTGTTATGGACAAGGGGGCAAGCTATGTGGGGTAGAAGCCTGGTTGGTAAATTCTCCTGAAGACCCTAACCCTCCACACATGACAGAACTCCCTCCTGCTCTGTGTCCCAGTTGAACTCCTTGTATTTCATGAAGCAAATACAAAAACCCCAGTGCAGAACCAAGAAACACCACGACAATTGTAGGATGACCAATTGGCTTCACAGTCAATACGAAGAGACACTTAGCCCCCAGTGGCCACAGATTACCTACAAAGAGAGAAAACAGCACTGCTGGCTCATGTTCTTTGGAGAATAAGAAACCAAGTCCTCCAGGTCACATAAATGCAGACCCATCTTTGATGGTATCACTACAAAGGACAGTAAATCTCCTGAGAACAACATGTAGTTCAAGTGCCCAATCTCAGAGGCAATTTCTCAAGAAGTATTTAGGCCAGCAGAGTTGCATGATTGTGGAGTGTTCATCCTGTCGCTTACTTTTGAAAACTCCTTTACAACCCCCAAGGTTGTGGTCTCCTGAGCATTTTCCATTCCAGATATGTATTCACAGATTTACTAATTCTTCTCCTCTAATTGTGTCTTACTTGGGGTGAAGGTAATGTCAAGGCATTGTTCTGAATGAGAGTGGGAAGATTTTTTGTAGCACATATTTCATACACAATGGATTCATTTTCCTATTTTCCATTCGAATTACTGAAACCCTGACACTAACCCACACCCTACTAGACTCTGACTACTAATCCTAATATGATGGAGAAAAATAACCCAAACAGAATAGAAATACAAGCAGTTCAGAGGAGGCATGGTGTATAGTTGGACTTGCCTTTTGCATGATAAAGTGTAGGTGTTATAAATCTGGTCAATTATTAATTGAAATAGTTCTTCATGTGTTTTGAAAGGTATCAATTATGTGAATTCCTGTCTCCCCTTATCTGTTGCCTATTCAGCACATGTATTTTTATATGCACATATAGAATCCTACCTGGTACCACACGTACATTCTTGTGAGGTGGCTGACGTGGCAGATACAAATTGTGAGAAGAGATCACTCCTCCTAAACCCTTTTGAAACTGAAAATTCAACCTATGGGTGAGCTTCCTAGTTGAACAACATTATACATAAATCCATATTCAGTAAAATAAATATTTTTGGATCTGTGTATGATATGTATTTCATGATGAATTTCGATTGTCATATATATTGCTACTTTTTTATATCTCTGTATGTGTTTTGTGAAAAATCTACACTCTCTAGATTTTTCAAAATATGAAATATATGTCTCTTATTATACACTCCCTAAATTCATTCATGTTCATGTATGTGGTTTTATAATCAACTTTTCACAAGATTATTTTCAGATATATTCATCCACCTCAAATACATATTAGTTTTCTAGTACTGAAAACTCACTTCAGTGAAGGGTGCATACAAATCCTTATATTTCTACAGTAACTGACCCAGGTTAACATCAATACAAGTAGATTCCTATGGGAAATGTTGTGCATTTTGATGTTCATTTTTATTCAACACTGGTACTTTACTATTTCTTCAGTTTATGGACATCTTAGAAAATAGATTTCATCCACATTTCACAAATTTAAATGCATTTGGTACACTTTCTATCACTTCCTGCTTAAGATCACACGTATTCCTCCTTTTTTTTGACTGGTTTTTTCATGATAGTTCTTCCTAACTCATTATTTTTGATTTCCATAATCTTTTTGAAGCAAAACTCACACTCTCTTTATGATAAACCATAACACTTACATTACCATTAGATGTATAATTGGATGGAATGAATGATTGTATATCAATGTAAGATTTCCTGTATATTTTCAGATATCAATTTATTCCAATTTCCAAATTTGATACCAGTTATATTATTTATTCACAGTATGGACTATTCATGCATTATCTCTATATTCATAGAAAAAGCGTACACCTGTTTTTATCCCCAATACTATTTAATGAGTTTTCAAAATATAGCTCCCCTTAATGGTAGAAGAAATACTCATGTCACCAGAACTACATATATATTTTATCACAGTAATATTTTGGAAAAAAATGCAAAGATCACACTTATGTCTGTACCAACTCCTAATTTGAATGTGAGTATGAATTACTAAAAACATCCATGTCCAGGATGCCTAGGCTCTCAAATGTCAATTCTATTGGTGAGTACATATCTGTTTCATCCTAAGATTATATATTCAATCTCAACCCTGTTGAAAGTGTCTAAACCTATCACTCACTTTATACTTTGCCTGATTTCCTAATGTCACTATTGATATCTATTTTTCTACATATTTTGCCCAGTTCATCATAGTGACTGATTCTTCAGATTTGCTGACATTTACATTCACTCTCTAACGAAAATCCTATTACTAAAAAAGTCTTTGTCCAACTCCTAGACTCACTCTTCTTCCTAAACTTACTAACTTCCTAATCCTCCTGACTACCACTTTTTGACTGGATGTTCTCTTTTACATTCAATCATCTGAGGTACAGTGTTTTAGCCTACAGATGTTGCACATCGTAGGATATATATCTTATTCACAAATTCACAAATTTATAGGCATTTGCTTCACTTTTAATCACTTCCTGCGTCAGAACACATGTATTCCTCCAGGTTTCTTGACTGTTTTTTTCATGAGACTTTTTTCAAAACACATTATTTTCGATTTCCAAAAATACTTTTGAAGCAAAACTCACACATTCTTCATGATACACCATAATGCTAATATTACCATTAGATGTATTACTGGTTGGAATGAATGATTGTATATCAATATAAGATTTCCTGTACATATTCAGATATCAGCTCAATCCATTACTTAAAGTTGGAACAAGTTTTATTATTTATTCACAGTATGGTCTATTCATGCTTTATCTCTATATTTATAGACACAGGGTACACCTCTTTGTACCCCTAATACTAATTTTACATCTTTAATATATTGCTCCGAGAAATGGTGGCAGAAATACTCATGTCACCTGATCTACATATACATTTTATCACAGAAATATTCTGGAAAAAAATGTAAAGGTCACACTTATGACTGTATCAAAGCCTAAATGGAAAGTGAACATGGATTACTAAAAACATCCATGTATAGGTTGCCTTTTGCTCTCAAATGTCAATTCAATTGGTGACTACATATTTGTTTCTTCCTAAGATTACGTATTCAAACTCAACCCTGTTGAAAGTGTCTAATCCAGTCACTCACTTTATACTTTGCCTGATTTTGTAATGCCTCTATTGATATCTGCGTTGCTACATATTTTCCCCAGTTCATCATACTGAGTGACTCTTCATATGTCCTGACATTTACATTCACTCTCTAACCGAAACCCTATTGCTAAAGACCTTTTGTTCCAAATCCTATATTCACTCTTCTTTTTAAACCTACGGAATATCTTCCTAATCCTACTGACTATCCCTTTTTGATTGGATGTTCTCTTCTACATTCAATCATCCAAGGTAAAAGGTTCTATGCCATTGTATATCGTGTTATCTGAGACATCTTTGCAGAACATAATTCAAATCTAAGTATCCCAATCAAGGGCCCAATGCCCTTCTGGGATTCAAATCATACCGAGATTTCTGTTTTCATACTTATATTTCACCTCTGTATACTTGTAAATATCGCAGGAAATGATTACTAACCCAAAATGAACCTGTTACTATCCCTAAACATACACTGTTCCCTCAATCTCATTTTACAGAAGAGCAGGGACAGAGTGGTTCTTACAATACAGGAAAGTAGTGGACTTTCCACCTGCTGAGAACCTCAAATGTCCATGCAGAAATGAAACCTGGAGAAGTTGTAGGTATGTATGTAGGACCTGAGAGAGCAAAATTCATCTTCCATGGCAAACAACCTGGTCTGGATGAGGGATGTGTCTGAATCAGCCTCTCTATTCTTATTTTAGAGAAAATGGACTGAACCAGGCCTGTGTGGAGAGCTGTTCCCGGGTGCCAATGGTTGATATACCATTCTAACTTGTGAAATTGTGACAGGAAGTAGGGGCAGACTCCATCTCATTGGACCCTTGGAAGCAACTGTTAGGACAAAGTTGTTGCCAAGGCAGTGACCTCATTCAGTTCCAAAGAAAGTGGCAAACCTCATTTTCTTGGTGATGGAACTCTCTGAACTTGGTATCCAAGAAGCCAGGCACCGAGGGGCAGTCCCAGTCCCAGTCCCAGTGGGCTCACTTGTTAGGATTTACCAAGGACAGTGTGAGTCTTTCTTGGTAACTACTGATTTGAGGATGGCCAAAATCCAGGAAAGCTCTGAAGTGGGACCTTTCCTGAGAAAGCAGGCAGTGGCTCACCACTTTTTCCTGACAACTTCACAGAGTTGGCCAAGGAAACCAGATGTGAGAGAGGACAGGCCATTTCAGAGGATCATAGTATGGCCCACCATTCAGAGGACACTCCAGATAGTCACAGACCTACTTGGGGAAAGGAGGTGCCATTGTGGGAGTGGGTGTGGATTTGTGGTTTTGTCTCATGTTCTGAGAATAGGTTGGAAAGGCGGTTTGTTTGGTTTGGAGTGGACAGTTTCTAGTATGTTGTTTGACAAGGTGAGTGTTTCTTTGTCTGTGTATCCCAGTATGTCCGTTGTTATAGACATTAGAAAAGAGAATGCATTAATGGATGTGTCCAGTCTAGTATAAATCTTCCCCTAATTATTTCTGGCCAATTTATGAATGGACTGCAGCTTGTCTTATCGATGGGCAACACCTGCTATCTTCCTAAGTTGAAGTTTTCTTCCTGAATTCTGGCCACTCTCCAGAATAGGCTCATGGTTTTGTGTCCAAGATATGTACCACCTCCAAGCTCTGTGACATGGCCATGTACTGGAGAGCTGAAGAGAATGGCGAGCATCTCAGAAAACTTGGATATCATGGTGATCAGGAAAGTCTCAGTGGAGAAACCCTGCTTGGGGCCTTTTGCTTACTTATTGTTGTGTTGCACTGAATGTCAGGAAGGTCTTTGCCTCAGGCCACCTCTTTGTGAAGCCTGAAGAAAACTGTTTTCTTTCCAAATCCTATATTCAAATGGAAATGAATGGGCATCAACTGTGGCTCTTCGCTTAATTGCTTTGGAAAGGGATGTGTCTGAATTAGCCTCTTGGCCCTGTGTGTGGCTGTGGCATAGATTCTCACCACCTGATGGATCTATAGAATGATCTCATGTGTGCATCCAAAACCATAATAGCAAAAAGTCAGTCATTGTGGATGAAGTCTCTCCCCTTCCTCTGTGAGGTTCCTGACCTCCATCAAGTGAGAATAGGTTTTCTTTGGGTCAAATGAGTTCTTCAAAGCCCTGCAGAGGTGCTTGGGTTTTCGCATGACTCCAAATCACATAAAAAATCTATTCCTGAAATTAGTAGTCCTCAAATGGGAGAAACAGAGCAGTATTAATGGCAGGCTTATTTGATCACTTCTGGTTTACAGGAAGGATGTCCAGGCCACCCTGACTTCAGGCCAATAAGGGGCAAGCGAGCTTAATTTGGACATTGTCTTAGGCTGCGCCCCAAATGGAAAACTCCAGTCAGAGGTGAAGATAATTGACTATATGGAAGAAGATGAGGGCCATGTGGGAGTGTTTTGGTTTTAATTTTGGTCATTTGTGTAGCGGTTGGAAGAAATGACTGGGTCCACCAGGGCTTGAACTCTGGTGTGATTCCCTTTAGAGACTGAATTGTGGAACTCACCTCAGAGAAGTATTGCCATGAAATATGTTGGGATTTTAGGAGGCCACGCATGAGAGTCACCCTTGAAAACTGAGATCTAGGCCCAGGGTGGATTTCCACAGAGCACTGGGAATCTCAGCCAGGATATCACATGATTTTATTCTTAAAGACAAGGCAACCATAGTTGAGAGTCAAAACACACATGGTCCTCACATTGTAGACCTCAACGGGCCTGGCTTTCTGTGACATTTTAGCCACTTTTTGGGAAGCCTTGGCTCTGAGATTTCTCCAGAGCTTTCATTGAAATGAGCTTCCTCAACTTTTAATGGTTACTGAATGAATTGAAACCCACAGTGCCTCCAACTTCATGCTTGAAAAATGGCTAGATAAATACCATGAAATTTTTGAAATTCCCGTGACCAGTTGGCACTGGAGAACCTTTGGATGTCCTGTTGCTGATCATGAGTATAGCAAACAGTGCCTTTATTGACTGAGTTACAAGAAAACAGTGTAGAACAGAGATGGCAGTAAGTTGAAGCCTGCTGACTAGTGGGTCTACAGCAGTGGTGGGCAGTTGTGTGATAAAACATCAGTGGTAGGGCCATGAGGATCTACCATTGGATTCCAAATAGATCTTGACTTATATGATGCAGCAAGCAGACCCTTATATGTGAAGACATCTTGTTATATGATGAGGATTCAGGCCAATGTTCAGAATCAGGTTGATATGGACAAGGGGGCAATGGGGCAAGCTATGATGAATAGAAGCATGGTTGGTGCATTCTCCTGCAGACCGTGACCCACCACACGTGACAGAACTCCCTCAAGTACTGTGTCCCAGTTGAGCTCCTTGTATTTTGTAAGGCAAATACCAAACTCCCAGTGCAGCTGCAAAAAACACCACAAAAAGTGGAGGAGGACCAAATGGCTTCACAGTTCACACGGGGAGACACTTAGTCCCCAGTGGACACAGTTTACCTATAAAGAGAGAATTCAGCACAGCTGCCTCATGTTCATTGGAAAATAAGAAACCATGTCCTCCAGGGCACAGGGATGCAGACCAAGCTTTGATGGTCTCACTACAAAAGAAGCCAAATATCCTGACAACAACATATATTTCAAGTACCCAAACTCAGAGGCAGTTTCTCAAAAAGTTTGAAGGCCAGCATAGGTCCATGTTTGTGGAGTGTTTACCCTGTCCCTTACTTTTGGAAACTCCTCTACCACCTCCAAGGTTGTGAACTCCAGAGCATTTTCCATTCCAGATATACATTCACTGATTTTCTAACTCTTCTCCTCTAATTGTGGCTTACTTGGGGAGAAGGTAATGTGAAGGCATTGTTCTGGATTAGAGTGCTAGGATATTTTTGCAGCACACATTTGCATACACATTGGATTACTTTTCCAATTTTCCTTTTGAAATACTGAATCCCTGACACTAACACACACCTACTAGACTCAGAATACTCTTCCTAATATAATGGAGAAAAAAACCCAAACAGAATAGAAATACAAGCAGTTCAGAGGAGGCATGTTGTATAGTTGGACTTGCCTTTTGCATTATATAAGGTAGGAGTTATAAATCTATTCAATTTTTAATTGAAATAATTTTCCATGTGTTTTTAAAGTTAAGAAATATGTGATTTATTTTTTCCCTTTCTCTGTAGCCAATTCACATGTATATTTATATGCACATATAGAATCCTAACAGGTATCACACGTACATTTTTGTGAGGTGGCTGACTTGGAAGTTAAAAATTGTGAGAAGAGATCACTCCTCTTAAACGCTGTTGGAACTAAAATTCAACATATAGGGTAGCTTCCTATTTGAACAACATTATACATAAACTTATGTTCAGTAAAATAAATATTTTTGCATCTGTGAATGATATATATTTAATGATGAATTTGGATTGGAATATATATTGCTACTTTTTAATGTCTCTCTTTGTGCGTGTGTGTGTATATATATATATATATATATATATATATATATATATATACACACTCCACAGATTTTTCAAAATATAAAATATATGTGTCCTATATACACTCTCTAAATTCATTCATGTTCATGTATGTGGATTTATAATGAAATTTGTACAAGATTATTCCCAAAATATTCATCCACCTGAAATACATATTTGTTTCCTAGTACGGAAAACTAACTTCAGTGACTGGTGCATACAAATCCTAATAATTCTACAGTAACTGACCCCGTTTAACATCAATGCAAGTAGATTTCTATGGGACATGATATGTAATTGGACGTTCATTTTTATTCAACACTGGTACAATATTATTTCTTCAGTTTTTGCACATCATAGGATATGAATTTCTTCCACAATTCACAAATTGATAGGCATTTGTTTCAAATTTATTCACTTCCTGCTTCAGAACGCATGTATTGTCAGGGTTTCTTGACAGGTCTTTTCATGAGAATTCTTTCCAAACACATTATTTTCAATTTCCATAATCACTTTTGTAGCAAAACTCACAAACTCTTCATGATAAACCAAAAAACTAATATTATCATTAGATGTATAACTGGTTGTAATGAATGATTGTATATCAATATAAGTATGGTCTATTCATGCTTTATCTCCATATTCATAGACACAGGGTACACCTCTTTGTACCCCCAATATGAATTTTATGTCTTCAATATATTGCTCCCAGAAATGGTGGTAGAAATACTCATGTCACCTGATCTACATATACATTTTATCACAGTAATAATCTGGACAAAAATGTAAAGGTCACACTATGATTGTACCAAAGCCTAAATGTAATGTGAACATGAATTACTAAAAACATCCATGTCCAGGTTGCCTAATGCTCTCAAATGTCAATCCTATTGGTGACTACATATTTGTTTCTTGCAAGGATTATGTATTCAAACTCAACCCTGTTGAAAATGTCTAATCCTATCACTCACTATATACTTTGCCTGATTTCGTAATGTCACTATTGATATCTGCTTTTCTACATATTTTCCACAGCTCATCATAGTGACTGACTCGTCATATGTGCTGACATTTACATTCACTCTCTAACTAAAACCCTATTACTAAAGAACTTTTGGTCCAAATCCTATACTTACTCTTCTTCCTAAACCTACCAAATATCTTCCTAATCCTACCTACTATCCCTTTTTGACTAGATATTCTCTTCTACATTCAGTCATCCAAGGTACAAGGTCCTATGCCATTGTATATCGATTTAACTTAGACAACTGTGCAGAACATAATTCAAAGCTAACTATCCCAATCAAGGGCCCAATGACCTTCTGGGCTTCAAATCATACCTAGATTTCTGTTTTCATACTTCTATTTCACCTCTATATTCTTGTAAATATCGTAGGTTCCCAATACCATTATTCATCACACAGAATGATTCCTAACAAAAATCAAACCAGTTATTAACCCTAAACATACACTGTTCCTTCAATCTCATTTTACAGAAGAGCAGGGACAGAGTGGTTCTTACAATACAGGAAAGCAGGGGACCTTCCACCTGTTGAGAACCTCAAAGGTCCATTCAGAAATGATACCTGGAGAAGTTGTAGGCAGGTATGAAGGTCCTGAGAGAGCAAAATTCATCTTCCATGGCGAGCAACCTGGTCAGGATGACGGGATGTGTCTGAATCAGCCTCTCTCTTCTTATTGTAGAGAAGACTGACCTGACCAGGCCTGTGTGGAGAGCTGTTCCCGGGTGCCTATAGTTGATATACCATTCTAACTTGTGAAAGTGTCACAGAAAGTAGGGGCAAACTCCATCTCATGGTAGCCTTGGAAGCAACGGTTAGGACAAAGTGGTTTCCAAGGCAGTGACCTCATTCAGTTCCAAGAAAGTGACATACCTCATTTCCTTGGTGATGGAACTCTCTGATCTTGGTATCAAAGAAGCCAGGCAGCCAAAAGTAGTCCCAGTCCCAGTCCCAGTGGGCTCATTGTTTTGATTTTCCAAGGACAGAGTCAGTCTTTCTTGGTACCTACTGATGTGAGGAAGGCAAATGCCAGGAGAGCTCTGGAGAGGAACTTTTCTTGAGAAAGCAGGTAGTGCCTCACCACTTTTTCCTGACAACTTCACATAGT
This sequence comes from Callospermophilus lateralis, assembly GCF_048772815.1. NCBI lineage: Eukaryota > Metazoa > Chordata > Mammalia > Rodentia > Sciuridae > Callospermophilus > Callospermophilus lateralis. Next base: position 388,919 of record NW_027514419.1, on the reverse strand, counting down.
TGGCCAAGAAAACCAGATCTGAGAGAGGACAGGCCATTTTCGGGAATCATAGTATGGCCCACCATTCAGAGGACACCCCGGATAGTCACAGACCTACTTGGGGAAAGGATGTGCCTTTGTGGGAGTTGGTGTGTGTTTGTGGTTTTGTCTCATGTTCTGAGAATAGGTAGGAAAGGTGGTTTGTTTGGTTGGATTGGACTGTTTCTACTAAGTTTTTGACAAGCCGAGTCTTTCTATGTCTGTGTCCGTTGTTGTTGACATTAGAAAAGAGAATGCATTAATGGATGTGTCCTGTCTAGTATAAATCTTCCCAAAATTTATCCTGCCCTATTTGTGAATGGACTGCACCTTGTCTTATCGATGGGCAACACCTGCTATCTTCCTAAGTTGGTGTTTTCTTCCTGAATTCTGGCCACTCTCCAGAATAGGCTCATGGTTTTGTGTCCAAGATATGTACCACCTCCAAGCTCTGTGACATGGCCATGTACTGGAGAGCTGAAGAGAATGGCGAGCATCTCAGAAAACTCAGATATCAGGGTGACCAGGAAAGTCTCAGTGGAGTAACCCTGCTTTTTGCCTTTTGCTTACTTATTGTTCTGTTGCACTGAATGTCAGGAAGGTCTTTGACTCAGGCCACACCTTTGTGAAGCCTGGAGAAAACAGTTTTCAAATGGAAATGAAGGGAATCACCTTTGGCTCTTTTCTTAATTGCTTTGGAAAGGGATGTGTCTGAATCAGCCCCTTGGCCATGTGTGCGGCTGTGGCTTAGATTCTCAGCACCTGATGTATCTAAAGAAAGATCCCATGTGTGAATCCAAAACCAAAATGGCCAAAAGAGCAGTCATTGGAATGAAGCCTCTCACCTTTCTCTGTAAGGTTCCTGACCTCCATCAAGTGAGAATAGAGATCCTTTGTGTCAAATGAGTTCTTCACAACCTGCAGAGGCTAGCCCATAGGTGCTTGGGTTTTCTCATGACTCCAATTCACATAAAGAATCTAACCCCTAAGTCAGTAGGCCTCAAATTGGAGAATTGGAATTATATTAACGGCAAGCCTATTTGTTTACTCCTGGTTCACAGTAATGGTGTCCAGGCCACCCTGAAGGTATGCAAATGAGGTGCAAGGATGCTTATTTTGGACACTGTCTTGGGCTGTGCTCCTCATGGAAACCTTCAGGCAGAGTTTATGATGAGTGTTTATATGGAAGAAGATGAGGGACGTGTGGGAGTATTTTGGTTTTAATTGTATTCATTTGTGTCACGGAAGAGTTGACTGGGTCCATCTGGGCTTGAACTCTGGTGTGATTCCCCTTACAGACTGAGATCTGGAACTGAACTCAGAGAAGTATTGCCATGAATTGTGATGGGATTTTAGGAGACCAGGCATGAGAGGTAACCTTGGAACCCGAGGTCTAGGCCCAGGTTGGCTTTCCATAGAATACTGGGAATCTCAGCCAAGATATCACATGATTTAATTCTGAAAAACTTGGCAGCCATAATTGAGATTGAAAACACACATGGACCTCGCTTTGTAGACCTCAATGGGCCTGGTTTCATGTTACTTTTTGGGCACTTTTTGGGAAGCCTTGCCTGTGAGAGTGCTCCAGAGTTTACTGAAATTAGCTTCCTCAGCATTTAATTGTTCCTGAATGAATTGAAACCCACAGTGCCTCCAACTTCATCCGTGAAATATTGCTGGAAAATTATCATAAAATTTTTGAAATTCCCATGACCAGCTAAAACTGGAGAACCTTGGGATGTCCTCTTGATGATCATGAGTATACCAGACAGTGCCTTGATTGACTGGGTTTCAAGAAAATGGTGTAGAACAGAGATGCCAGTAAGTTGGAGCCTGGTGAGTAGTGGGACTAGAGCAGTGTTATGAAAGTGTGTGATAAAACATCTGTGGTGGGCCATGTGGATCTTCCATTGGCTTCCAAATGCCTTGTGACTGACATGGTGCAGCCAGTAGACCTTTTATTTGATAGAGGGCCCAATGGAGTCTTATGGGCTGAGTATATTGCCCCTGTATCCACTTCAAAGTTTACTGGGGTCCCCTTCACTTCAAAAGTTACCCCGAACTCAGGGAGGGGATCTGAGCCGCAACTTTTGTAGTCATCCTCCAGAGTCAGAATGGCTGGCTGGCATGGCTGTCTCATTCTAGGGCACTCGTGGGCCCAGTGTCCTTTTTCTTTAGAATAGGCACATTGATTTGAGGCCAGGGATGGCCTCGGGCATGGGACCAGGTATTTCTTCCTGTCTCCCTATTTCTTAATTTCTGGCCCTTTTGGTGTTCTGACCAGGACCTTAGTCAACGCCGTAGTCTGTCTTTTGTTTCTTTTATCCTCCCTTTGCTCCCTTCTCTTCCTCAGTTTCTCTCTTATAGTATACTTTCTCGGCTTCTCTGATTAAATCTCCCAAAATCATATCTTGTAATCCATCTAAGTATTGTAACTTTCTTTTAATATTTAGGGCAGCTTGCCCAATAAAGGCCATTGTGACAGATGCTTTTTGATCCTCTGCCTGAGGATTGAAAGGTGTATATCTTCTATATGCCTCCATAATTCTCTCTAGAAACATAGAGGGAGATTCATTAGGCCCTCGAATATTCTCTCTTACCTTGGCCAAATTATTTGGAACCCAGCGAAAAGTGGACAGATGCTTTCTTACCTTCAAATGTGTTGAGGATCCAGTTTGGTCGCTTCAAGGAAAGCTGGCTTTGATTATGTTGGAAAGATGTGTCGGTCTCCCATCTGGTCCGAGGACATTTTTTATAGCTTCCAGGAGGATTCTCTTTTGTTCCTCTGTCATGAAGAGAGTCCCTAAAAGTTGTTGACAGTCATTCCAAGCAGGCGGGTATGAAAACATCAATGATTCAACCAGACCTGTGAGCCGGGTAGGGTCCTCGGAAAAAGGGGGATTGTTATTTTTTCAGTTATATAGGTCTGAAGAGGAGAAAGGCCAATACTGGTAGGCTTGCAATTTTCCCCCATTGTTGTCGTCAATCATTGGCCCGTAGGGACATAGGGGGAGCATCACGGGAGTTACAGGGTTTTCAATGATTCACAGCCAGGGAGTTCCTTTATCCGGGCCATCTTCCTCCAGGGGAGGAGGTCTGTGTGTGCCACGGGGGAGTTATCTGGAGGGCCCTGGGCCAGCTTAGCTTCCTCCAATGGCGAAGAGGCTGAGTCAGTTGCAAGGGAATCACTTAGAGTGTGTTGGTGGTTGGGGGAAGAGGAGAGGGGATAAGGAGGGGGAGGAGAGTCCAGTAGAGTCAAATCTTGTGATTCAGGGAAAACAGAGGGTGGAGTAGGAGGATGAGCAGAGGGTTTGAGAGATCGTGGGGGAAGCAATACGAGTAGGGGAAGGGGCAAGGAAAGGCTTCACCCATGGAGGAGGAGATTTGCAGAGGTCCTACCAATTTAAGGTATATGGCTGTTGATCTGGATGGCTATGTGGGCCCAGCTGAAAGACAATATCTCTGATTTTTTAAATTAGTGGGAAGTAGAAAGATCTTTCTAGTGGCCATCCGACTCCAAAGGTGGGACATTCTGAGGCTCAGAGATTCTGGCCGGTCCGGAGTTTTACTGAAAAAGAAAGATTCTGAGCTCTTAAGCGAACTTTGGTCCAGTGATTAAGGGTCAGGGACAGAGGCATTGAAGTGCTCTGTCCCATGATGAAAGATACACAAACTAAATGCAACGACACACGACACAGATATAACAAGACCATAAAGACAGGCAATGGACGTACATCACTGAGACCAGGAATCAGTAGACAGCAAAACCCGATGGGATGGCAATACCGAATCCGAAACAAAATATCACTGAATCGAGGAGACAATTGTTCCTTGATTTCCTGAGTCCTCTGCGGCGTCCCCCAGGGAGGTGCCCTGTGTCTCTGTGAGAGGTCTCTCAGCCAAAGTCGGAGAGAACTCAGGCTCTTCATCGCAAGCGATATTGCCAAGCCCTAACATGAATCCTGAAACCAGAAAGAGGTGCCTTACTTGCTCCGAGAGGACCCCTTTGGGGTCTCTCGTCCGCCAGTGACGGAACTCAATGGAACGTCAATATGTAAAGGTCCGGCGAGTGTCAGAGGAATAGACCACCAAGAGACTGTCTCATGCAACAGCAAAGGGTTTATTTGGGGTCCAGCATGCTGGGGCTCAGAGCTCACTTGAATAGAGCAGAGAGCCCTGACAACAGTTTAAGCAGGGATTATTTACTTTCCTTGAGAGGGCAGGGAGGAATTATACTGATGGGTAAGGGCGAGTGGGTGGTTTACATGCAACCTGGTGAGGGAGCATATTCTACAGTTTGGCAGTTGGGGACAGTACATTCTGGGAACAAGATTAGCAAACAGTTCTCAAGATTTCAACAGTGTTTTGTTAAGCATACAGAAAAACAGGAAGTGACAATTAACTATTTTAATAACCTTTCACTACCGACTATCCTTTTGGACTGGATGTTCTCTTCTACATTCAATTTTCCAAGGTACAAGGTCCTATGCCATTGTATATCGATTTATTCAAACCTAAGTATCCCAATCAAGGGCCCAATGCCCTTCTGGGCTTCAAATGTTACTTAGATTTCTGTTTTCATACATATATTTCACCTATGTATTCTTATACACATCACAGGTTCCCAATACCATTATTCATTCAGCAGAATAATTCCTAACCCAAATCAAACCTGTTATTAACCCTAACCATACACTGTTACCTCAATCTAACTTTACAGAAGAGCAGGGACAGAGTTCGTCTTACAATACAGGAATGCTGGGGATCTTCCACCTGCAGAGAACCTCAAAGCTCCATGCAGAAATTATCACTGAAGAAGATATAGGCACCTCTGAAAAACCTGAGACACCAAAATTCATCTTCCATGGCAAACAACCTGGTCAGGATGAAGGGTTGTATCTGAATCAGCCTTTCTATTGTTAATGTAGAGAAGATGGACCAAATGAGACCTGTGTGGAGAGCTGTTCCCGGGTGCCTATGGTTGATATACCATTCTAACTTGTGAAAGTGTCACAGAAAGCAGGGACAGCATCCATCTCATGGGACCCTTGGAAGCAACTCTTAGTACAAAGTGGTTGCCAAGGCAGTGAACTCATTCAGTTCCTCATGGAAGTAACCTCACCTCACTTCCTTGGGGAAGAAACTCTCTGATCTTGGGATACAAAAAGCCAGTCAAACAGTGCCAGTCCATGTCCCAGTCCCAGTGGTCTCAATTTTTGGAATTCTAGATAACAGAGTCAGTCTTTCTTGGTACCTACTTTGGACCATCCTGTTTGCATGGCCAAATGGAAGGAAAGCTCTGAAGAGGGGCCTTTCCTGAGAAAGAAGGTAGTGACTCACCGCTGGCTCCTGACAACTTCAGAGAGTTGGTTAAGGACACCAGATCTGAGACAGGACAGGCCATTTCGGGGCAACCTAGAATGCCCCACAGTCAGAGAACACTCCAGATATTCACAGACCTACTTGGGGGAAGAAGGGGCCTTTGTTGGTGTGGGTGAGGGTTTGTGGTTCTGTCTCATGTTCTGAGAATAGGTAGGAAATGCGGTTTGTTTTGTTTGGAGTGAACTGTTTCTAGTAAGTCGTTTGATAATGCGAGTGTTTCTGTGTCTGTGTACCCCACTGTGTTCGTGGTTGTAGATATTAGAAAAGAGAATGCATCAATGTATGTGTCCTGACTAGTAGAAAGCTTCCCAGCATTCATCCTGCCCAATTTATAAATGGAATGCAGCTTGCCTTATTGATGGGCAACACCTGCTATCTTCCTAAGTTCCTGTTTTCTTCCTGAAATCTGGCCACTCTCCAGAAGAGGCTCATGGTTTTGTATCCAAGATATGTGCCACCTCCAAGCTCTGTGACATGGCCATGTAGTGGATAGCTGAAGGGAATGGCGAGCATCTCAGAAAACTCAGATATCAGTGTGACTACTAATGTCTCAGTGGAGAAACCCTGTTTGGGCCTTTTGCTTAACAATTGTTCTGTTCACCTGAATGTCAGGAATGTCTTTCCCACATGCCACCCCTTTGTGAAACCTGAAGAAAACAGTTTTCAAATGCAAATGAATGGGCATCACCTGTGGCTCTTTGCTTAATTGCTTTGGAAAGGAATGTGTCTGAATCAGCCTCTTGGCCCTGTGTGAGGCTGTTGCTTAGATTCTTAGATGGATGGATCTAAAGAAAGATATCATGTGTGCATCCAAAACCAAAATGGCTAAAAGAGCAGTCATTGTGGATGAAGTCTTTCCCCTTCCTCTGTAAGGTTTCTGACCTCTATCAAGTGAGAATAAGGAAGACACACCAAGCCAATTGATGGCTACTTTTGGAAAAATTGTACCACTGCTGATAGCGTCAGCATATATACCCCAACACTACCACAAGTGGCTTCACCAAGAGAGAGTTCACAATGCATAAAAGTGATACATAGTCCTGACAAGTTCTGCAAGAATTTCAGGGATGGCTATTGCAGAAGCTGTAGATTGGTTTTATCTTTGACTTCAACGGCACTGGTATGAAGATAGAAATTCTGGCAATAATGGGTAAAGGAAAATTATTTAACATTCCAGAAGGAACTAAAAGAAAATAATTTTCTTAAAAATTTACATTATTTTGAAGAGAATTATTAAATATAATGAAATGAAAAGATGAAGTAAACAAACAGGTCTGTTAACTTCCTTTTTTGTTCACATATTAAAACAATGCTCAACAGTTGTTTACCCAATTTAAATTAAACCATTTAGATCACGTGAAAAAAAATATTTGCATACATTTTTTTTATGAGCACTCATCATATATGATATATGGACATACGTACATTCAAACATATAACACAAAACACAAGTGTGCACACATAATATAATACATACAACACATAACATAATAGTAAAGGCCTTATAACTTTTCACAGGTGAAATCACCAGTGCAATGTTTAAAAACTCTATAGTCAAAATATAGAACTGATCAGCAAAACATTAACCTAGGTCTCAATGAGCTCAAAAAAACAAATAAAACTTCATGATACGGGAAAGGACAATAATAAAATAGATATTGAAAAAAGCATCCCTGTTCTGTCACAGATGTAAGGATAGTGAAACTGGAGTTTTGGATATCAGCTGTTATGGATTTGAGCCAAATCATCTTATTTTGGTCTATAGAAATCACTTTAGTTAATCTCTCTGAAATCCAAATCGGCTGTTGTTCTTCCTGTGGAAACACACAAACAGACCCCTGACTCCAGACAATCACTGGGTCAGTACTTTAGTTAATCTCCCTGGAATCCAATTTGGCTGCTGTTCTCCCTGTGGAAACACATAAAGAGACTCCCGACTCCAGGCAATCTCTGGGTCAGGACCTTAGTTAATCTCTCTGTTATTTAAATCGGCTGCTGTTCTCCCTGTAGAAACACAGAAAAAGACCCCCGAGTCCAGACAATAATTGGGTCAGGACATTTCTGTTGTCCTGTTAGAATATCCTTCCAAAGTACCTTGAACTTATGCACATTTTTTGGACACATATGCTTTTCCGCAGCACTAAGTCCTGATGAATCCAAATTTAAGGAGTTTAGAGTAAAAAGGGTTATTTAAAGTTTATCTTTGGGGAATTCATACCCCTTCCCAATTGCGTCTTTTTGCTTTAATAAGTACATTTTAATAGTTTCATGTGCTCTTTCACTATGCATTGTCCCTGTGGATTGTATGGGATTCCTGTTATATGAGTAATGCCAAATGATGAGAAAAATTGTTTAAAAGAGGTAGGAGTATAATCAGGGGCATTATCTGTTTTTAACTGTTTTGGAATGTCCAAAGTGGCAAATTTTGTAAGTAATGAGCTATAACATCTTTAGTTTTTTCCCCCGCATGAAGGGAGCCCATCAAAAATCTAGAAGAAGTATCAACTGTAACATGCAAATATTTTAATTTTCCAAATTCTGGCAAGTGTGTGACATTCATCTGCCAAATATGGTTAGGTATCAATCCTCTAGGATTGACTCCAAGATTAACTTGTGGTAAAAAGGTCACACAATTTTGACATTGTTTTATTATTTTTCTATCTTTTTCCTTAGTTATTTTAAAACACTTTTGTAAAGTATTAGCATTGACATGAAACTTTTTATGAAAATTTGTAGCTTCTTCTAGTGTAGAGAAAATATGTATGTAAGTCATGTGTAGTTTAATCTGCTAAATCATTGCCAAAACTAAGGGCTCCAGGCAATCCTGTATGTGCCCTGATATGTCCTATAAAGAATGAATCTTTTCTGTCCCAGATTAGACATTGTATACTGGAAAGCAAAGAGAAAACAGTAGCGGAAGGGGAAATACTACCAGCATATTCAAGGGATACTATAGCATTAACTATATACTGACTAAGGGAAAATAAATTAAATACAGAATCTTTAAACATCACAAAAGCTTGTAATACTGCATTAAGCTCTACCTTTTGAGCTGATTGTTTGGGTAGTAAAAATGTAAAAGTTTGATCAGGTGTAACTATTGCTGCTGTGCCATGATTTGTCTCATCAGTGAATATACTTGGAGCATTCATGATATTTGTTTTCTTGTCATTTTTGGAAAAATTACAGGATGCGATGACCAAAAAGACAATAAAAGATTAGATGGTAAGTGGTTATCAAATGAAACATTTGATTTACACATGATTACTGCACAAGTATTTAACTCATTAGCTAATTTATCAATTTGATTCAAAGAATATGGAGTAATAATTTTATTGGGTGAAATTCCACACACTCACTTTGCTGCTTTTATTCCTATGAGTATTAATTGTCCCTCAGTCTCAGGATACCTAGTAATAATAGTGTGAGAAGAATAAGATAAATGAATCCATAATAATGGACCTTCTTGCCAAAATACTTTTGTAGAAATACTTTTTTTTGTTGGTAGTACAATAAATAATAAAGGCAAAATTATATCAACTCTATCCAAATGCATATTTCCCATTTATGTTTCAATGATTTTTAATGCCTTTCTTGCTTCAGGTGTTAACATTCTGGGTGAATTTGGATCTAATAGACCTTTTAGGATATCAAATAAAGGTCCCAACTCTCCTGTTGGTATAATTAGTTAAGGCCTTATCCAATTTATGTCTCCTAATAACTTTGAAAGTCATTAGTTGATTGGAGTTGATCTACTCCTATTTGAATTTTTGGTGGACTGACCATGGTTGAGGATAATAGAACTCCTAAATAATTTATTGGAAATTTTAATTATACTTTATCTATTGCTATCTCTAGATTATATATTTTTTAATCAGTTTGTAAGTGTGACATAACATTCTAGCAATGTGTTTTTAGCTTTGTGTGCAAATGATACATCATCCATATAGTGAAATATTTGTAGTTAAGGATTTTGATTTCTAAATGGCAGGATTACTTTGTTAACAGAAATTTGACATGTAGTTGGGCTCTTAGCCATCCCTTGAGGGAGTAGTTTCCACTCTTACCTCTGATAAGGAGCTTCATGATTCAGTGCAGGGATAGTAAATGCAAAACGTGGACTATCCTCAGGATGAATTGGAAATGAAAAAAAAAAACAATCTTTAATATGTATAACTAAAACATACCAAGTTCTTGGCAAAGCAGACAATTGAGGAATCCCTGATTGAGCAGGTCCCGTAATAACCATCTCATTATTAATGGTTCTTAAATCTTGCAATAATCTCCATTTACCAGATTTCTTTTTGGTGACAAAAATGGGAGTATTATGGGGAGATACAGAAGGTTGTATATGTCCTTCCGCTAATTGTTGTTTGATCAGGTCATGGGCTGCTTGTATCTTTTCTTTAGTCAGGGGCCATTGAGGAACCCATACTGGTCTTTCTGATTTCCAAGTAATTTTTATTGTCTCAGTGGCCCTTTCTGAAAATCCAACACATTTTTGTCTGTTCCTTGATCTATTTGTGTTGGTGCTCCTATACCTTCTTCTTGTTTTTCTAATATTTTTCTTTTCCTAAAACCTTGTCTAGCCATAGTAGTAGGTGCATTTTGGTTGACCTTATTTGTTAATGTCAAACCTAATTGATCAAGGACATCTCATCCCCATTAATTAATGGGAAGATGATCCAATACATATGGCTGTATAGTTTCTTCACATCCTTCAGGATCCTTTCAATCTAATACAATTGCACCTTTAAGGGGATTAGTTGCCACTACTAGGCCTCAAAGCATTTGAGTGGCTTGTTGTAATGGCCAATGTTTTGGCCATTCTTGACGAGAGATGATGCAAGAGTTTGCACCTGTATCCAGTAGCCCATTAAATTCATGTCCTTGAATATTTAGTTTTACCATGGGGCGAGAATCTAAATTTAAAGAAAGCATAGCCCAATCTACACCTGTGTAGTCTAATCCCATGGAACCTCTTTCTACAGAATGACTAGAAAATTTATTATGTAGGCTGAGTATTATTAATAACTGTGCTATTCTATCTCCTGGTGAAATTACTGATAAATCCTTTGGAGAACTGGCTATAATTTTTATTTCACCTTCATAATCGGAAACAATTACCCAAGGAATTATCCTAAGTCCTTTTAGAGTAGAAGAGCTGCATCCTAATAATAAGCCTACTGTTCCTTTGGGAAGAGGTACTTTCAGCCCTGTGGGAATTATTTGAACTCTCATCTCTGGAATTAGTACTGATCTGGTGGAGGCGCTGATGTCCAACCCTGTACTCCCTCTGGTTTGTCTGACGAGGGATCTGATAAAAAATGTGTCCTGTGCACTATCCTGATGGGGTTGCTGGGTTCCTCCAGTGCTCCGTATATTTGTGGTTTTGGGACCCAGAGCATTGGGCCCACCTCTCCATTTTTTGGCAGTGGAGCCCGATGCCTTTCTCCATAATATTGTGGATAAACACCTAGTCTTTGTTCATTTTTTGATAATGAAGTACCTTCTATGTTTGTTTGAGAATGACATTCATTAGCCCAATGTCTTCCTCTATGGCATCGTGGGCAAATACACGGTATTCTACTCCTTTGATTCCTAGTTTTGTTAAACCCTCCTCCTATGGGGCAATTCCTTTTAAAATGTCCTTTTCTTCACAATTCTAGCATGTTCTTGGCCTGGCATCTAAAGCCTGTTTTACTGTAGCTGCAACGACTTGCTCTTATTCATTAATGTCTCTACATAATTTAATATATGTGTTTAAATCTTCATGTTTCCATGGTCTAATGATATCTCTGCACCAACAATTCCCTTGGTCATAAGCCAGTTGTTTTATTAATGGAATTGCTTGTTCTGTATTCCCAAAAACTCTGGTAGCTGTTTTAATAAGCCTATCTACAAATTCAGCATAAGATTCATTAGCTCCTTGTATTACCTTAGATAATTGACCTTGTAATCCTCCAAGTCCTTGTGAAGTCTTCCATGCCCTAACCACTTCTACAGCAATTAATTCGTATATACCATGATCATATGGAATTTGTTGCTGCTGATCCTCATTAGGTCCCTTTCCTAACAACATATCTAGATTTCTCTGAGGATAACCAGCTGCTGCATTTCGCCTAGCCGTCTCCTTGCAAAATTTCTCATTGGCAACCTTCCATAACAGGTATTGTCCTCCCTTTAGCACAGCTTTACACATATTAGCCCAATCTACTGGCATCACATTTAAGTTGTTAATAGATTGGACCAAGCTTACAATGAAGGGTGCTTGAGGACCATAGGTTGTTACAGCCTCTTTTAGCTGCTTCACTATTTTAAAATTTAAAGCAAGGTGAATTCTCTGCCCTCCTACCTAAAATACCGGGCATGTAAATACTTGAGATCCTGTCTCAGGAACCGAACTATCAACTGCGGGGGTTGGGGGCCTCCCAGCATATGGAGGTGGCCTTGTTAGTTGGACATTTACATCCTCTGGTGATAGAAAGGTGTTAGTAACAGTTTCCTGTAGAGGTGGCGCTGTTGTTGGACACTTATGCCCTCTGGTGATAGAAAGATGTTAGTAGCAGTCTCCTTTTGTAACTTTGCCCCTGATGGCTTTTTCTGCTCTAAGCTTTATTCCTCTATCTGTGTCTTAACTGAATGCTTTGGACTAAGCAAAGCAGATATGAACGTCCACAATGGCAATGTGCCAACAGCCTGAGTCCCTGGGCTGTTCTTTTCTACTCTTTTGAAATCTTCACCATGATGGTTCCATTATGATATACTTAACAACTCCTCCTTAAAAGGCCATGGGGTACATTTTTGTATTTTATCACTGTATGCCCTGACTGTTCTTGATTTTACTGATACACCTCCTTCCTCTAACAATTTAATTAACACTCTTTCAGTTTGTTTTTTACTAATTTCTGATCCCGTATTTCTACTATAATAAAACCCAACAAGATGACTCCAAACAAAACAGAGACAGACTGAAATAAAAAGGGAACAACAAAAAGTCATTATAGCCTTTCTTTCCTCCTAACATGTGTGTCCGTACTTTCTCCCTATCTGTTCCTCAGACGTGAATAGTTTTTCCTCATATGTGAGTGGTTTTTCTTCCGTCTCAATCATCTCCATGGACAGGCAGCTTAAAACAAAAGTGAAGCAAAACTAAAGAGGAATCTTAAAATGGCTACCCATCCTCTTGCCCTGCCCTCAGGGGCGAGCAGTTTACCTTATCACTTACCCTCAGTCGTTCCCTGTGCAAGCGAGGAAATGCTGCAGTCTGGCTGGGAAGAGTTAGGAGCCACTTGTCAAAAGAAATGAGCTTTAATTTTAGAAAAACACACGCCATACAAAACAGCTCCTCAGGAAAAACCCTCAGAGCCCAACTGCCACCACTGGCTTCCTTATAAAGTCTCTGTCACTCCCACAAGCCTCTCCACCTTCCACAATTCTCCTGCTCTTGAGGCCGATTGGTTGGGTTGCATGGGTGGAGCCAAAAAAGTCCCCCAATGAGCAGCTCCGTGGTCTGAAAGGGCAGGGAAACTGTCCAATGAGCATGACCACAGAGGAGCCAATCAGCTAGATGTTGCTGGGGCCGCTGTGAGCCAATCATCAGCTTGCAGACTGAAAGGGCGGGGAAACAGTTCAATGAGAATCTCCAATGAGCTAGATGTTGCTGGGGCCACTGTTAGCCAATAATCATCCAACAGCTGGAAATTTGCTGCCAGCTGGAAGTTTGCTGGGGCCCCTTCATATGTGCCTCTCAACAAATTCCTGTCTCCTTTCTCTGAAGCCTATTCAACACATGTATTTTTATATGCACATGTAGAATCCTACCTGTTATCACACGTACATTTTAGTGAGGTTTGTGACTTGGCCAATAGAAGTTATGAGAAGAGATCACTCTTCCTAAACGCTGTTGGAACTGAAAATTCAACCTATGGGTGAGCTTCCTAGTAGAACACCATTATACATAAAAACATTTTTAGTGAAATAATTATTTTTGCATCTGTGGATGGTATATATTTTATGATGAATTTCAATTGGCATATATATTGCTAGATTTTAATTTCTCTGTGTGTGTGTCTGTGTGTGTGTATATATATGTATATATGTGTGTGTGTGTGTGTGTATACACACACTCTCCAAATTTTTCTAATTATCAAATATATGAGTCTTATTATACATTCCTTAAAATCATTCATATTCATGTATGTGAATTTATGATCAACTATTCACAAGATTATTCTCAGAAATATACATCCACCTGAAATACATATTTGTTTCCTAGTACTGAAAACTAACTTGAGAGAATGGTGCATACAAATCCTAATATTTCTACAGTAATACCCAGTTTAACATCAATCCATGCAGTTTCCTATGGGACATGATGTGTATTTTGCAGTTCATTTTTATTAAACAGTGGTATATTAATATTTCTTCAGTTTACGCACATCATAGCATATATATTTCTTCCACAAGTTCACAAATTTATAGACATTTGTTTCAATTTCAATCACCTCCTGCTTCAGAACTCATATATTCCTCCAGGTTTCTTGACTGGTCTTTTCATGAGACTTCTTTCAAAACACATTATTTTCGATTTCCATAATCATTTTTGAAGCAAAACTCACACACTCTTCATGATAAACCATAACCCTCATATTACTGTTAGATGTATAACTGGTTGTAATGAATGTATGTATATCAATTAAAGATTTTCTGTATATTTTCTGATATCAAATCAATTCATTATTTAATGTTGGAATCATTTTTATTATTTATTCACAGTATGGTCTATTCATGAATTATTTCTATATTCATTGACACAGAGTACACCGCTTTGTTCCCCCAATATGAATTTATATGTCTTCAAAATATTGCTCCCAGTAATGGTGAAAGAAATACTTATGTCACCTGATCTACATATACATTATACCACAGTAATACTCTGGACACAGAAAGCAAAGGTCACTCTTATGTTTGTACCAAAGCCTTAATGAAAAGTGAGCATGGATTACTAAAAACATCCATGTCCAGGTTGCCAAATTGTCTCAAATGTAATTCCTATTGGTCGCTATATATTTGTTTCTTCCTAAGATTATGTATTCAACCTCAAGCCTGTTGAAAATGTCTAATTCTATCCCTCACTTTATACTTTGCCTGATTTTTAATGTCTCTATTGATATCTGCTAACCTACATGTTTTCCCCAGTTCATCATTGTAACTGACTCTTCACATGTCCTGACATTTACATTCACTCTCTTATTGAAAAGCTATTGCTAAAGAACTTTTGGTCCAAATTCTATACTCACTGTTGTTTCTAAACCTAGCAACTATCTTCCTAATTCTACTGACTTTCCCTTTTTGACTGGATGTTCTCTTCGACATTCAGTCATCCAAGGTACAAGGTATTATGCCATTGTGTATCGATTTATCTGAGACATTTGTGAAGAACATAATTCAAAGCTAAGTAACCCATTAAAGGGCCCAATGTCCTTCTGGGCTTCAAATCTTACGTAGATTTTTGTTTTCATACTCATATTTCATCTATATATTCTTGTAAATATTGCAGGTTCCTGATACCATTATTCATCCTGCAGAATGATTCCAAACCCAAATCGAATGTGCTATTAATTCTAACCATACAATGTTCCCTCAATCTAACTTTACAGAAGAGCAGGGACAGTGTGACCAGGAAAGTCTCAGTGGAGAAACCCTGCTTTGGACCTTTTGCTTACCTATTGTTCTGTTGTCCTGAATGTCAGGAAGGTCTTTGCCTCAGGCCACCGCTTTGTGAAGCCTGAACAAAACAGTTTTCAAATGGAAATGAATGAGCATCACCTGTGGCTCTTTGCTTAATTGCTTTGGAACAGGATGTGTCTGAATCAGCCTCTTGGCCCTGTGTGACTTAGATTCTCAGCACCTGATGGATCTAAAGAAAGATTCCATGTGTGCATCCAAAACCAAAATGGCAAAAAGTTCAGTAATTGTGAATGAAGTCTCTTTCCTTCCTCTGTTAGGTTCCTGACCTCCATCAAGAGAGAATAGGGATCCTTTGGGTCAAATGAGTTCTTGAAACCCTAAAGAGGTGCTTGGGTTTTCTCATGACTCCAAATCACATAAAGAATCTATACCTATCAGTCAGTAGTAGTCAGTCAATATTGCTCCCAGAAATGGTGGAAGAAATACTCATGTCACCAGATCTACATGTACATTTAATCACAAAAATATTCTGGACACAAAATTCAAAGTTCACATTTTTTATTGTACCAAAGCCTAAATGGAAAGTGAACATAGATTACTAAAAACATCCATGTCCAAGTTGCCTAATGCTCTCAAATGACAAACCTATTGGTGACTACATATTTGTTTCTTCCTAAGATTATATATTCAAACTCAACCCTGTTGAAAATATCTAAGCCTATCTCTCACTTTATACTTTGCTTCATTTCATAATGTCTCTATTGATATCTGCTTACCTAAATATTTTCACATGTGCTGACATTTAAATTCATTCTGTAACTATTGCTAAATAACATGTGTTCCAAATCCTACACTCACTCTTCTTCCTAAACTTACCTACTATCTTCCTAATCCTACCGACTATCCCTTTTTGACTGGATGTTCTCTTCGACATTTAGTGATCCAAGGTACAAGGTTCTATGCCATTGTATATGGATTTATCTGAGACATCTGTGCAGAACGTAATTCAATGGTAAGTAACCCAATCAAGGGCCCAATACCCTTCTGGGCATCAAATCTTACTTAGACTTCTGTTTTCATGAGTACATTTCACCTCTATATTCTTATCAATATTGCAGGTTCCCAATACCATTATTCATCCAGCAAAATGATTCCTAACCCAAATCGAACCTGTTATTAACCCTAATCATACAGTGTTCCCTCAATCTTACTTTACAGAAGAGCAGGGACAGAGTTGGTCTTATAATACTGGAATGTAGGCGATCTTCTACCTGCTGAGAAACTCAAAGGTCCAAGATATAGGCAGCTATGAAGGACCTGAGAGACCAAAAGTCATCTTCCATGGCAAACAACCTGGTCAGGATGAAGGGTTGTGTCTGAATCAGCCTCTCTCTTCTTAATGTAGAAAAGATGGACCAAAGGAGGCCTGTGTGGAGAGCTGATTCCGGTTGCCTATGGTTGATATACCATTCTAACTTGTGAAAGTGTCACAGGACGTAGGGGAAGCCTCCATCTCATGGGACCCTTGGAAGCAACTGTGAGGACAAAGTGGTTGCCAAGGCAGTGACCTCATTCAGTTCCTGAAGGAAGTGACCTGACCTCACTTCCTTGGTGATGGAATGTGGGATCCAGGAAGCCAGCACACAGAGCCAGTCCCAGTTCCACTCCCAGTGGTCTCACTTGTTTGGATTTACCAAAGGCTGAGTCAGGCTATCTTGGTACCTAGAGATGTGAGGATGGCCAAACGGAAGGAAAGCTCTGAAGAGGGGCCTTTTCTGAGAAAGCAGGTAGTGGCACACCACTGGATTTTGAAAAGTCTCAGTGAAGAAACCCTGGTTTGTGCCTTCTAATTACCTATTGTTCTGTTGCCCTGAATGTCAGTAAGGTCTTTGCCTCAGGCCAACCCTTTATGAAGCCTGATGAAAAAGTTTTCAAATGAAAATGAATGGGCTCCAGAATGGCAATATGTAAATCAATGGTTGTGCAACTGAAGTGATTCTGCAATCTGTATATGGGGTAAAAATGGGAGCTCATATCCCACTTGAATCAAAGTGTGAAATATGATATATCAAGAACTATGTAATGTTTTGAACAACCTACAATAAAAATTAATTAAAAAAAAAAGAAAATGAATGGGCATCATCTGTGGCTCTTTGCTTAATTTCTTTGGAAAGGGATGTGTCTGAATCAGCCTCTTGGCCCTGTGTGAGGCTGTGGCTTAGATTCTCAGCACCTGATGGATCTAAAGAAAGATCCCATGTGCGCATCCGAAACCAAAATGGCCAAAAGAGCAGTCACTGTGAATGAAGTATCTCGCATTTCTCTGTAAGTTTCCTAACTTTCATCAAGTGAAATTAGGGATCTTTGGGTCAAATGAGTTCTTCCAATCCCTGCAGAGGCTAGCCCATAGCTGCTAGGGTTTTCTCATGACACCAATTCACATACAGAATCTAATCCCCACGGTAGGTAGTCCTCAATTTGGAGAAGCAGAGCAGTATTAACAGCAGGCCTATTTGATCATTCCTGGTTCACAGGAAGGGTGTCCAGGCCACCTAGATGTTAGGCAAATGAGGGGCTGGGGAGCTTATTTTGGATACTGATTTGGGCTGCGCCCCTCATGGAAACCTCCAGCCAGAGTTTATGATGAGTGTCTATATGGCAGAACATGAGGGCCATATGGGAGTGTTTTGATTTTATTTGTGGTCATTTGTGTGGCAGTTGGAAGAGATGACTGCGTCCACCTGGGCTTGTTCTGATTCCCCTTAGAGACTGAGTTCTGGAACTGACCTCAGAGGAGTATTGCCATGAATTGTGTTGGGATTTAAGAGGCCACGCATGAGAGTCGCCCTTGGAAACTGAGATCTAGTTCGAGGGTAGCTTTCCACAGGACACTGGGAATCTCTGCCAGGATATTATATGATTTTATTCTTAAAGACTTGGCAGCCTTAAACACACCCCAAAACACACATGGACCTCACATAGTAGACCTCAATGTGCCTGGCTTCATGTGACCTTTTGGAACTCTTTGGGAAGCCTTGCCTGTGAGAGTTCTCCAGAGATTTCATTGAAATGAGCTTCCTCACCATTTAATGGTTCCTGAATGAATTGAAACCCACAGTGCCTCCAACTTCATCCTTGAAAAATGGTTAGGTAAATACCTTGAAATTTTTGAAATTCCCATACCCAGGTGGCACTGGAGAAACTTTGGATGTCCTGTTTCTGATCATGAGTATACCAGACAGTGCCTAGATTGACTGGGTTTCATGAAAATGGTGAAGAAGAGAGATGTCAGTAACTTGGAGCCTGTTGACTAGTGGGCCTAGAGAATTGGTGGGCAGGAGTGTGGTAAAACATCTGTGGTGGGGCCATGTGGATCTGCCATTGGCTTCCAAATGGCTTTTGACTGACATGGTGCAGCTAGCAGACCCTTCTATGCAAAGGCATCTTGTTATATGGAGAGTTTTCAGGGCAATGTTCAGAATCAGGTTGCTATGTTCAAGGTGGTTCAGGTTGCTATGTGAGATAGAAGCCTGGTTTGTGCTTTCTCCTGCATACCCTGATCCACCACAAGTGACAGAACTCCCTCCAGCACTGTGTGCCAGTTGAACTCCTTGTATTTCATGAAGAAAATACTTAACTCCCAGTGCAGCAGCAAAAAAAAAAAAAAACAGGGAAAGTGGAGGATGGCCAAATGGCTTCATAGTCCACACGGGGAAACACTTAGCCCCCACTTGCCACAAAGAGAGAATTCAGCACTGCTGCCTCAGGTTCATTGGAAAATAACATACCATGTCCTCCAGGTCACATAGATGCAGACACAGCTTTGTTGGTCTCACTACAAAGGAAGCTAAAGCTCCTGACAACAACATATATTTCAAGTACCCACCCTCAGATGCAGTTTCTCTAGAAAACTTTAGGCCAGCAGCACTCCATGTTTGTGGAGTGTTTACCCTGTCCCTTACTTTTGGAGACTCCTCTACCACCTCCAAGGTTGTGAAATCCTCCGCATTTTCCATTCCATAAATATATTCACAGATTTTCTAACTTTTCTCTAATTGTGTCTTACTTGGGATTGATGGTAATGTCAAGGCGTTGTTCTGGATGAGAGTGGGAAGATTTTTGGTAGCACATATTAACATACACGTTGGATTCATTTTCCAATTTTCCATTCTAAATACTGAAACCCTGACACAAACCCATTACCTAATAGTCTCTGACTACTAATTCTAATATGATGGAGAAAATTAACCAAAACAGAATAGAAATGCAAGCAGTTCAGAGGAGGCATGTTGTATTTTTGCACTTGCCTTTTGTGTTATATAGGGTAGGAGTTATAAATCTAGTCAATTATTTGTTGAAATAGTTCACCATGTGTATGTAAAGTTAAAAAATATGTGAATTCCTGTCTCCATTTCTCTGTAGCCTGTTAAGCACATGCAATTTTATATGCACATATAGAATCCTACCTGGTATCACATGTACATTCTTTTCAGCTGGCTGACTTTGCAGGTACAAATTGTGAGAAGAGATCACTCCTCCTAAATGCTGTTTGAACTGAAAATTCAAACTATGGGTGAGCTTCCTGGTTTAACAACATTATACATAAA
This sequence comes from Callospermophilus lateralis, assembly GCF_048772815.1. Lineage (NCBI taxonomy): Eukaryota > Metazoa > Chordata > Mammalia > Rodentia > Sciuridae > Callospermophilus > Callospermophilus lateralis. Next base: position 369,219 of record NW_027514419.1, on the reverse strand, counting down.
TCCATGTTCAGCAAAATGAATATTTTTGCATCTGTGGATGATGTATATTTCATGGTGATTGTCCATTGGAATATATATTGCTATTTTTAATGTCTCTCTGTATATATATATATATATATATATATATATATATATATATATATATATATATATATATATATATAAAATACTCTCCAGATTTTTCAAATTATGAAAAATGGGTTTTACTATACACTCCCTAAATTCATTCATATTCTTGTATGTGGATTTATAATCAACTTTTCACAAAATTATTCTCAGAAATATTCATCCACCTGAAATACATATTTGTTTCCTATTACTGAAAACTAATTTCAGTGAATGGTGCATACAAATCCTAATATTTCTACAGTAAGTTTAACATCAATGAAGTAGATTCTGATGGGACATGATGTGTAGTTTAACATTCATTTTTATTCAACACTGGTACATTACGATTTCTTCAGTTCATACATATCATAGGATATATATATTTCAAGCACAAGTTAGAAAATTTATAGACAATTTTTTTCACTTTCAATCACTTCCTGCTTCAGAACACATGTATTCCTCCATCTTTCTTGGCTTGTCTTTTCATGAGACTTATTTCCACACATATTATTTTTGATTTCCATAATCACTTTTGTAGCAAAACTCACACATTCTTCATGATAAACCATAATCCTAATATTACCATTATTTGTGTAACAGGTTGGAATGAATGATTGTATATCAATATAAGATTTCTTATAAGTTTTCAGATATCAATTCAAATCATTATTAAAAGTGGAACCAGTTTCATTATATATTCACAGTAATGTCTACTCATGCATTATCTCTATATTCATAGTCACAGGGTACACCTCTTTGTTTCCCCAATATGAATTTATACGTCTTCAAATATTGCTCCCAGATATGGTGGAAGAAATACTCATGGCCCCTGATCTAAATATACATTTAATCACAGTAATATTCTGGACACAAAATGCAAATGTCATGCTTATGATTGTACCAAAGCCACAATGTAAAGTGAACATGTATTACTAAAAACTTCCATGTCTAGGTTGCCTAGTGCTCTCAAATGTCAATCCTATTGGTGACTACATATTTGTTTCTTCCCAAGATTATATATTCAAACTCAACCCTCTTGAAAATCTCTAATCCTGTCAATCACTTTATACTTTGCCTGATTTTGTAATGTTTCCATTGATATCTGCTTTCCTACATATTTTGTCCAGTTTGTCATTGTGACTGACTCTTCACGTGTGCTGACATTTAACTTCACTCTCTAACTGAAACCCTATTGCTAAAGAACGTTTTTTCCAAATCCTATACTCACGCTTCTTCCTAAACCTACCAACTATCTTCCTAATCCTACGAACTATACCTTTTTGACAGGATGTTCTCTTCTACATTCAATCATCCAATAAATGTCGGGTGAGCGGCAGAGGAAGATACCACCAAGAGACTGTCTCATGCAACAGCTAAGGGTTTATTGGGGGTCCAGCATGCTGGGGCTCAGTGCTCACTTGAATAGAGCAGAGAGCCCTGAGAACAGCTTAAGCAAATCTTATATACTTTCCTTGGAGAGGGCAGGGAGGAAAGTTTATTGATGGGTCAGGGCGAGTGGGCAGTTTTCATGCAACTGGTGAGGGAGTACATTCTACAATTTGGCAGTTGGGGACAGCACATTCTGGGAACAAGATTAGCAAACAGTTGTCAATATTTCAACAGTGTTTTGTTAAGCATACAGAAAAACAGGAAGTGACAAGTACTAATTTTATTAACCTTTTATTCTCCACTTCTTCTTCTGGCTACTTTTAGTCATAAAAGTGATCATTTTTGGGTGTACATTCTATGTCTGCTAGTGGGGTATTGCCATAAGTTTAACTTGTCCAATTTGAGCTTGGAGAAAAGAAATTACACGGTTGAGCAAACATGGTTTTATAGTTAGCAACAATATGAAGAGTATTATTGGACCGGCCAGGGTTGATAAAAGCATAGTTAACCATGAAGACTGTGTGAACCAAGACTCAAACAACCATTTTTGGGCCTCTATCTCTGGTTGTTTCTCTTCAAGTTGTCTCTTTAATTTACTCATAGATTTTTTTACAACTCCAGTATTGTCGGCATAGAAACAACATTCTTCCCTCAATGCAGCACAAAGGCCTCCTTCTCTCATGAAGTGGAGGTCCAACCCTCGACTGTTCTGTAAAATAAGTTCAGAGAGAAAGGTAAAAGATTCCTGCAAAGCTCTGATGGAGGTTTCTAATATCTTAGTTTTGGTCTATTGCTGCTTCTAATTGGGTCATTTGTTGTGTCCCATGGACCAGGGCAGTGGTTCCTGTGCCCACCCCTGCAGCAACTCCTATTCCTAATAGGATGGCTAAAGTGAGGGTATATGTTCCCAGGGGAACCGGGTTCTATGCCCCCCCTATTTGATTTCAAATGAACCTGTGTTATGATAGTGCACTCTGGGAAACATCTGCACCATTAAATAATTAATCATATCTGTTGACCATTTCATGAAAACATTAACAATATTTAAGTATATAGAATAATACTGTTGTAGGGACGGACGAGGCAAGGCAACCTAAGATAGCACCAAAAACAGGGAAACAGTCCTAATTGGGTGCAACCGGATTCAGAGGGCATTGCTTCTGTTGTAATCAATTCATCCCCTGAACCCCAAGTTTAGATAGTTTCAGAATTTTGTACCCAACATGTAAGGGAAGGGGCTCAGAAGTTCACAGTTTGCAGAAGTTAACAAAAAGCAAATTTTGTTTCTGTTTTTTTCTCTATTCTGTGCAAGTTTACTTTTAAAGGACGCCTGGGAGGGTGAGAGCTTTTTCTTCCCTTTCTTTTTCCCCCCTGCCAGCTGTTACCAAGGAGCCTAGTTGGTAACTTCTTAATCTTAGAAATGTAGGCATCTCTGTGAAGCGCCAGCTCAAGGCCAGAGGCATTGTTCACATATTTTGGGAAAAACTAGTAAGGGGTTGTCTAGCTTAGAAGTGCTGAGTTTTTTAGCCAGTGGCCAAGTAGAACAGGGCATTACAAAAAGTGAAAGTTTATCTACATTGAACTCTTTTATATGGAGCCTTTTGCTGAAAGTTCTAAAGTCAGCCATGGTGAAGACTTCTGGAGAAGGTCAGTTAATACTTTTCTGTGGGCCTGGCACAGAGGGGAAACACGGGGAAGGTGGGGCTGAGAGCAGCTCCGAGGATCTGAGAATGAGGAAGGAGAGATGTAAAAGAATAATGGGAAAGGGGTTTGGGATTTCTTAGCAACAAAAACATGAGCAGTAGAACAGGTAGAGTAGAGGGGAAGATGGGAGTGAGTATCCCAAAACCCTGTGAGACACTTCAAATTCTTAGTAAACTGTTTTCAGTGATGACAAAGCAACTTTAAAGGCCATTTTTATTACATCTTGGATAGGGGTTTGAGGGCTCTCCTCAGCTGGTTTGAGCTTTGGGTTAGCTAGTAAGAGGTCCTGGTGGGACCCGGTGCAGGCACTGACAGGAGAAGAGAGGAGTGAGTGGGTACAGGGGTGCCTTAGTACCTGCTACCTGAGAACCGGCGAAGTTAGGGGGTTTTGATCTAGTAATTGGAGGAGAGAAATCAGGTTTCTGAGGTGGGAGTGACAGCAGAGAGTCTGGAGCAGAAGGCTGAGAGTGAGGATCTATTGGAGAAGCATAGTTCAGGATGTGAGTGAAGGAGGGAAAAGGCTTCCACATAGGGGAATCTCCTTTCACACTTTTGAGCACTTGCAGAAGTTAAAAAGGTCACCCAGAATTTGAGGATCTAGAGACCCCTCTGGGGGCCATCGGTTTTGGTTATCTAATTGGTAATATGGCCAATGCTGTGTACTGAGTTTGATGAGGAGTTTGGATTCCATCAGGCAGCCCCTGTATGCTCACTTCCCGATGACATACAGAAGAAGTCGGCTTTTTCCCCACCCATCCGTGACGTTTTGTGTTTTTGATAGTCTGCCAGGCAACCATAGTAATCTAGCCTAGCCAACCTGCATCTGGTTCGCGTGTCCCTACATCCATAATGTTTGTTTCCATTTTCTATGATACAGAAGGGATTTAATGGAATTTTATTGGGATCCTCTTCATCAGGGTTATCTCAATAGGAATGACATATAGCCAGCTGACAAATGTCTGGGTGGAGAGATGGCCACCAGGTCCCTAAGTTGACTCTTTGTGAGATTGATTATACTTCTTTTCCAGTAGAATTTGTGATCAGCCATCGCTGCTGAATGGGCTGATGAGGGTTAAGACTACTTGTGGTCAAGGGGAGAGTCTATAACCTTATCCACATGGCGAATATGCAATTTGAAAGTATTACCAGTCTTTTCCAGTTTCCAGCCAGAGTCTGGACAGGGCGCAGGCTTGGGATGAGAGGCATGGATCCAGGAAGTGATTCTGTCTACCTTTACCACTGTAGGTGTTATAAGTAGCACCTGGTATGGTCCTTTCCAGCGGGGTTCCGGGGATGACACCTGATGTCGTCTTAAGTAGATGAACCCTCTTATTTGATATCGATGTGGAGTCCCCTCATTTCCAGTTTGGTAGGCAGTGGCCAGCTTTTTTCACAGGTATCACTGAGTTCTTTTAAGAGCTTTAAGTCTGTCAAGCAAGGGGGTATAAAAGTGATGGTTAGGTCTTAGAGTTGGGATTAGGTCCCTTATTGGAGGAGGGCCACCATAGAGAATTTCACAGGGGGTAAGGTTACTCAAAGAAAGAGAGGGAGTATTTCTTGCATGAAACATTGCATAAGGCAAGAGCATAATACAATCTTTTATGTTGGTCTCTATGCTTAATTTCGTTAAATCTCTTTAGTGGTTCTATTCATTCTTTCTACCTGTCCTGAACTCTGGGGTCTATAAGCACAATATAACTTCCAATTAATCCCCTGTTTCCTGACTAACCCCTGACTTACCTGGACCATGAACACGGGTTCATTATCAGACCCTATTACCCGCTTAGCTTCCTCCAATGGTAGAGAGGCTGAGTCAGCAGCACGGGAATCACTTAGAGGGTGTTGTGGGTTAGAGGACGAGTGCAGCGGATAAGGAGGGGGAGAAGAGTCCAGTAGAGTCAAATCTTGTGACTCAGGAAGAACAGAGTTTGCAGGAGGAGGAGGAGGAGAGGGTTTGAGAGATCATGGGGGAAGGAGTAGGAGCAGAGGCAAGGGCAAAAAAAGGCTTCACCCATGGAGGAGGAGATTTGCAGAGGTCCTGAAAAGTTAAGATATATGGCTGTTGATCTGGATGACTATGTGGCCCCTGCTGAAAGACAATATCTCTGACTTCTTAAATTAGTGGTAAGTAGAAAGATCCTTCTAGGGGCCATACGACTCTAAAGGTGGGCCATTCTGAGGCACAGAGAGTCTGCCAGGTCTAGCGTTTTACTAAAATAAGAAAGATTCTGAGCCCTTAAGCGAATTTTGGTCCAGTGATCAAGGGTCAGGGACAGAGGCATTGAAGTGCTCTGTCCCATGATGAACGATACACAAACTAAATGCAATGACACACGACACAGATATAACAAGACCATAAAGACAGGCAATGGACGTACATCACTGAGACCAGGAATCAGTAGACAGCAAAACCCGATGGAATGGCAATACCGAATCCGAAACAAAATATCACTGAATCAAGGAGACAATTGTTCCTTGATTTCCTGAGTCCTCTGCGGCGTCCCCCAGGGAGGTGCCCTGTGTCTCTGTGAGAGGTCTCTCAGCCAAAGTCGGAGAGAACTCAGGCTCTTCATCGCAAGCGATATTGCCAAGCCCTAACATGAATCCTGAAACCAGAAAGAGGTGCCTTACTTGCTCCGAGAGGAGCCCTTTGGGGTCTCTCGTCCGCCAGTGACGGAACTCGGTGGAACGTCAATATGTAAAGGTCCGGCGAGTGTCAGAGGAAGAGACCACCAAGAGACTGTCTCATGCAACAGCAAAGGGTTTATTTGGGGTCCAGCATGCTGGGGCTCAGAGCTCACTTGAATAGAGCAGAGAGCCCTGACATCAGTTTAAGCAGGGATTATTTACTTTCCTTGAGAGGGCAGGGAGGAAGTATACTGATGGGTAAGGGTGAGTGGGTGGTTTACATGCAACCTGGTGAGGGAGCATATTCTACAGTTTGGCAGTTGGGGACAGTACATTCTGGGAACAAGATTAGCAAACAGTTCTCAAGATTTCAACAGTGTTTTGTTAAGCATACAGAAAAACAGGAAGTGACAATTAACTATTTTAATAACCTTTCACTACCGACTATCCTTTTGGACTGGATGTTCTCTTCTACATTCAATTATCCAAGGTACAAGGTTCTATGTCATTGTATATCGATTTATTCAAAGCTAAGTATCCCAATCAAGGGCCCAATGTTTTTCTGGGCTTCAAATGTTACTTAGATTTCTGTTTTCATACATATATTTCCCCTGTACATTCTTATACATATTGCAGGTTCCCAATACCATTATTCATTCAGCAGAATGATTCCTGTCCCCGAATCGAATATGTTATCAATCCTAACCATACACTGTTACCTCAATCTAACTTTAGAGAAGAGCAGGGACAGAGTTGGTCTTACAATACAGGGATGTAGGGGATCTTCCACCTGCTGAGAACCTCAAAGGTATATGCAGTAATGATCCCTGAAGAAGATGTAGGCACCTCTGAAGGACCGGATTGAGAAAAAGTCATCTTCCATGGCGAACAACCTGGTCATGATGAAGGGTTGTGTCTGAATCAGCCTCTCTATTCTTAATGTAGAAAAGATGGAAAAATGAGACCTGTGTGGAAAGCTGTTCCCGGGTGCCTATGGTTGATATACCATTCTAACTTGTGAATGTGTCACAGTAAGCAGGGGCAGCCTCCATCTAAAGGGACCCTTGGAAGCAACTGTTAGGACAAAATGGTTGCCAAGGCAGTGACCTCATTCAGTTCCTGAAGGAAGTGACCTGACCTCACTTCCTTGGTGATGGAATGTGGCATCCAGGAAGCCAGGCACACAGAGCCAGTCCCAGTTCCACTCCAATTGGTCTCACTTGTTGGATTTACCAAGGACAGAGTCAAGCTATCTTGGTACCTACAGATGTGAGGATGGCCAAATGCCAGGGATGTTCTGAATAGGGGCCTTTCCTGAGAAAGCAGGTAGTGGCACACCAATGGATTTTACATTTCTCAGTGAAGAAACCCTGGTTTGTTCCTTCTAATTACCTATTGTTCTGTTGCCCTGAATTTCAGTAAGGTCTTTGCCTCAGGCCAACCCTTTAGAAAGCCTGAAGAAAGAGTTTTCAAATGGAAATGAATGGGCAACATCTGTGGCTCTTTGCTTAATTGCTTTGGAGAGGGATGTGTCTCAATCAGCCTCTTGGCTTGTGTGAGGCTATGGCTTAGATTCTCAGCACCTGATGGATCTAAAGAAAGATTTTATGTGCGCATCCAAAACCAAAATGGCCAAAAGAGCAGTCACTGTGGGTGAAGTATCTCGCATTCCTCTGTAAGGTTCCTGACTTCCATCAAGTGAGAATAGGAATCTTTGGGTCAAATGAGTTCTTCCAAGCCCTGTAGAGGCCAGCCCATAGCTGCTAGGGCTTTCTCATGACAAAAATTGACATTAACAATCTAATCCCCAAGGTAGGTAGTCCTCAATTTGGAGAAGCAGAGCAGTATTAACAGCAGGCCTATTTGATCATTCCTGGTTCACAAGAAGGGTGTCCCGGCCACCCAGACTTTAGGCAAATGAGGGGCTGGGGAGCTTATTTTGGATACTGACTTGGGCTGCGCCCCTCATGTAAACCTCCAGCCAGAGTTTATGATGAGTGTCTATATGGCAGAACATGAGGGCCATGTGGGAGTGTTTTGATTTTATTTGTGGTCATTTGTGTGGCAGTTGGAAGAGATGACTGGGTCCACCTGGGCTTGAACTTGCTGTGATTCCCCTTAGAGACTGAGTTCTGGAACTGACCTCAGAGGAGTATTGCCATGAATTGTGTTGGGATTTAAGAGGCCACGCATGAGAGTCGCCCTAGGAAACTGAGATCTAGTTCGAGGATGGCTTTCCACAGGACACTGGGAATCTCAGCAAGGATATTATATGCTTTTATTCTTAAAGACTTGGCAGCCATTATTAAGATTCAAAACACGCATGGCCTCCATCTCATGGGATTCTTGGAAGCAACTGTTAGGACAAAATGGTTGCCAAGGCAGTGAAATCATTCTGTTCCTGAAGGAAGTGACCTAACCTCACTTCCTTGGTGATGGAATGTGGGATCCAGGAAGCCAGGCACACAGAGCCAGTCCCAGTTCCACTCCAATTGGTCTCACTTGTTGGATTTACCAAGGACAGAGTCAAGCTATCTTGGTACCTACAGATGTGAGGATGGCCAAATGCCAGGGATGTTCTGAATAGGGGCCTTTCCTGAGAAAGCAGGTAGTGGCACACCAATGGATTTTACATTTCTCAGTGAAGAAACCCTGGTTTGTTCCTTCTAATTACCTATTGTTCTGTTGCCCTGAATTTCAGTAAGGTCTTTGCCTCAGGCCAACCCTTTAGAAAGCCTGAAGAAAGAGTTTTCAAATGGAAATGAATGGGCAACATCTGTGGCTCTTTGCTTAATTGCTTTGGAGAGGGATGTGTCTGAATCAGCCTCTTGGCTTGTGTGAGGCTATGGCTTAGATTCTCAGCACCTGATGGATCTAAAGAAAGATTTTATGTGCGCATCCAAAACCAAAATGGCCAAAAGAGCAGTCACTGTGGGTGAAGTATCTCGCATTCCTCTGTAAGGTTTCTGACTTCCATCAAGTGAGAATAGGAATCTTTGGGTCAAATGAGTTCTTCCAAGCCCTGCAGAGGCCAGCCCATAGCTGCTAGGGCTTTCTCATGACAAAAATTGACATTAACAATCTAATCCCCAAGGTAGGTAGTCCTCAATTTGGAGAAGCAGAGCAGTATTAACAGCAGGCCTATTTGATCATTCCTGGTTCACAAGAAGGGTGTCCCGGCCACCCAGACTTTAGGCAAATGAGGGGCTGGGGAGCTTATTTTGGATACTGACTTGGGCTGCGCCCCTCATGTAAACCTCCAGCCAGAGTTTATGATGAGTGTCTATATGGCAGAACATGAGGGCCATGTGGGAGTGTTTTGATTTTATTTGTGGTCATTTGTGTGGCAGTTGGAAGAGATGACTGGGTCCACCTGGGCTTGAACTTGCTGTGATTCCCCTTAGAGACTGAGTTCTGGAACTGACCTCAGAGGAGTATTGCCATGAATTGTGTTGGGATTTAAGAGGCCACGCATGAGAGTCGCCCTAGGAAACTGAGATCTAGTTCGAGGATGGCTTTCCACAGGACACTGGGAATCTCAGCCAGGATATTATATGCTTTTATTCTTAAAGACTTGGCAGCCATTATTAAGATTCAAAACACGCATGGCCTCCATCTCATGGGATTCTTGGAAGCAACTGTTAGGACAAAATGGTTGCCAAGGCAGTGAAATCATTCTGTTCCTGAAGGAAGTGACCTAACCTCACTTCCTTGGTGATGGAACTCTCTGAACTTGGGATCCAGGAAGCCACTTAAACAGTGCCAGTCCTAGTCCCAGTCTCAGTGTTTTCACTTTTTGGATTTCCCGAGGACAGAGTCATTCTTTCCTGCTAACTACTGATGCTAGGATGGCCAAATAACAGGAAAGCTCTGAAGAAGGGCCTTTCCAGAGAAAGAAGGTAGTGCCTCACTGCTGGCTCCTGACAACTTCAGAGAGGTGACCAAAGACACAAGATCTGAGACACACAGGCCATTTTGGGGGAACATTGTATGGCCCTCCAGTCACAGGACACTCCGGATAGTCACAGACCTACTTGTGGGAAGGAGGTGTCTTTGTGGGTGTGGGTGTGAGTTTGTGGTTTTCTCTCATGTTCTGAAAGCATCACAGGAGTTCCAGGGTTTTCAATTATTCGAACCCAGCGAGTTCCCTTAGCCGGGCCAGCTTCCTCCTTGGGAGGTGGGGCTGTGTGTGCTGTGGGGGAGTTATCTGGAGGGCGTAGGGCCAGCTTAGCTTCCTCCAATGACAGAGAGGCTGAGTCAGCTGCAGGGTAATAACTTAGAGGGGGTTGGTGGTTGGGGGATGAGGGCAGGGTATAAGGAGGGGGATGAGAGTCCAGTAGAGTCAAATCTTGTGACTAAGGGAGAACAGAGGGTGGTGGAGGAGGAGAAGCAGAGGGTTTGAGAGATCATGGGGGAAGCAGTACGAGCAGGGAAAGGGACAAGGAAAGGCTTCACCCATAGAGGAGGAGACTTGCAGAGGTCCTGCAAAGTTAAGATACATGGCTGTTGATCAGGATGGCTATGTGTGCGCAGCTGAAAGACAATATCTCTGACTTTTTAAATTAGTGGGAAGAAGAAAGATGCTTCTAGGGGCAATCCGACTTGAAAGGTGAAACATTCTGAGGCACAGACAGTCTGGCAAGTCTGGAGTTTTACTGAAAAAGAAAGATTCTGAGCCCTTAAGCGAACTTTGGTCCAGTGATCAAGGGTCAGGGACAGAGACATTGAAGTGCTCTTTCCCATATTGAAAGATACACAAACAGTGAATGCAACAACACACAACACAGACAAGACAAGACAATAAAGACAGGCAATGGACGTCCAAAACTGAGACCAGGACTGCATAGCAGGCAAAACCCTATGGGCTGGCAATACCGAATCTGAAACAAAAAATCACTGAGTCGAGGAGACAATTGTTCCTCGATTTCTCGAGTCCTCGGTGGCATCCCCCAATAACATTATTCATGCAGCAGAATGATTCCTAACCCAAATCGAACATGTTATCAACCCTAACCATATACTGTTACCTCAATCTAACTTTTCAGAAGAGCAGGGACAGAGTTGGTCTTACAATTCAGGAATGTAGGGGATCTTCCACCTGCTGAGAACCTCAAAGATCCATGCAAAAATGATCCCTGAAGAAGATGTAGGCAGCTTTGAAGGACCTGATTGAGCAAAAGTCATCTTCCATGGCGAACAACCTGGTCAGGATGAAGGGTTGTGTCTGAATCAGCCTCTCTATTCTTAATGTAGAGAAGATGGACCAAATGAGACCTGTGTGGAGAGTTGTTCCCAGGTGCCTATGGTTGATATACCATTCTAACTTGTGAATGTGTCACAGGAACCAGGGGCAGCCTCCATCTCATGGGACCCTTGGAAGCAACTGTTAAGACAAAATGGTGGCCAAGGCAGTGAACTCATTCTGTTCCTGAAGGAAGTGACCTCACCTCACTTCCTTTGTGATGGAACTCTCTGATCTTGGGATCCAGGTAGCCAGTTAAACAGTGCCAGTCCTAGTCCCAGTCCCAGTGTTCTCACTTTTTGGATTTCCCTAGGACAGGGTCATTCTTTCTTGCTAAGTACTGATGTTAGGATGTCGAAATGGCAGAAAAGCTCTGAAGAGGGGCCTTTCCTGAGAAAGAAGGTAGTGCCTCACCGCTGACTCCTGACAACTTCAGAAAGTTGGCCAAAGACACAAGATCTGAGACAGGACAGGCTATTTTGGAGGAACATTGTATGGCCCTCCAGTCAGAAGACACTCCGAATAGTCACAGACCTACTTGTGGGAAGGAGGTGCCTTTGTGGGTTTGGGTATGAGTTTGGGGTTTTGTCTCATGTTCTGAGAATAGGTAGGAAAGGCGGTTTGTTTGGTTTGGAGTGAACTATTTCTAGTAAGTCTTTTGACAATGTGAGTGTTTCTATGTCTATAATTCACTGTCCGTGGTTGTAGACATTAGAAAAGATAATGCATCAGTGGATGTGTCCTGTCTATGAGAAAACTCCCCAGCATTCATTCTACCAAATTTAGGAATGGACTGCCGCTTGCCTTATGGATGGCCAACTCCTGCTATGTGTGCATCCAAAACCAAAATGGCTAAAAGAACAGTCATTGTGGATAGAGTCTCTTGACTTCCTCTGTAAGGTTCCTGATCTCAATTAAGTGAGAATAGAGATCCTTTGGGTCAAGTGAATTCTTTAAATCCTACAGAGGCTAGCTCATAGTTGCTTGGGTTTTCTCATGACATTAATTCACATAAAGAATCTAAAACGCACAGTCAGTAGGCCTCAAATTGGAGAAGCGGAGCAGTATTAATGGCAGGCCTATTTGATCACTCCTGGTCCACAGGAAGCATGTCCAGGCCACCATGACTTTAGGCAAATGAGGGGCATGGGAGCTTATTTTGTACACTGCCTTGGGCTGCACCCCTCAAGGAAACCTCCAGCCAGAGGTTATGATGAGTGTCTATATATAAGAAGATGAGGGCAATGTGGGAGTTTTTTGGTTTTAATTGTGGTCATTTGTGTGGTGGTAGGAAGAGATGACTCGGTCCACCTGGGCTTGAACTCTGGTGTGATTCCCCATAAAGACTGAGTTCTGGAATTGACCTCAAAGAAGTATTGCCATGAATTGTGTTGGCATATTAGGAGGCCACACATAAGATTGGCCCTTGGAAACTGAGATCTACGCCCAGAGTGGCTTTCCATAGAGCACTGGGAATCTCAGCCAGGATATCACATGATTTTATTGTGAAAGATTTGACAGCCATAGTTGAGAGTCAAAACACACATGGACTTCACATTGTAGACCTCAATGGGCCTGGGTTCATGTGAACTTTTGGCCACTCTTTGTGAAGCCTCTCCTGTGATAGTCCTCCAGAGCTTTCATTGAAATTAGCTTCCTCACCATTTGATGGTTATTGAATTAATTGAAAAACTCAATGCCTCCAACTTCATTCTTGAAATATGGCTCAATATATAACATGAACTTTTTGTAATTCCCATGACCAGGTGACACTGGAGAACCATTGGATATCCTGTTGCTGATCATGAGTGTACCAGACAGTGCCTTGACTGACTGGGTTTCACGAAAATTGTGAAGATCAGAGATGCCAGTTAGTTGGACCCTGCTGAGTAGTGGGCCTAGAACAAAGGTGGCCAGGTGTGAAATAAAACAGCTATGGTAGTTTCATGTGGATCTACCATTGGCTTCCAAATGACTTCGACTAACATTGTGCAGTCATCAGACCCTTATATGTAAAGGCATCATGTTGTATGGATAGGTTTCAGGGCAATGTTCAGAATCAGGTTGCTTTGGTAAAGGGGGCAAGCTATGTTGGACAGAAGCCTGGTTGGTGCATAATCCTACAGACCCTGTCCCACCACACGTGACAAAACTCCATCCAGCACTGTGTCCCAGTTGAACTCCTTGTATTTCGTGAAGCAATTACCGAACTCCCAGTGCATCAGGAAGAAAAACCTCGAAAATTGCAGGATGACCAAATGGCTTCACAGTCCACACGAGGAGACACTTAGACACCAGTGGCCACAGTTGACCTACAAAGAGAGAATTCAGCACTGCTGCCTCATGTTCATTGGAAAATAAGATACCATGACCTCCAGGTCACATAGATGTAGACACAGCTTTGATGGTCTCACTACAAAGGAAGCTAAATCTCCTGACAACGTATATTTCAAGTGCCCAACCTCAGAGGCATTTTCTCCAGAAGTCTTTGGGCCAGCAGAGCTCCATGTTTGTGGAGTGTTTACCATGTCACTTACTTTTGGAAACTCCTCTTCCACCTCTAAGGTTGTGAACTCCGGAGCATATTCAATTCCAGATATGTATTCACAGATTTTCTAACTCATCTCCTCTAAATGTCGTATTTGGGGCGAAGGTAATATCAAGGCATTGTTCTGGATGAGAGTGGGAAGATTTTTGTGTAGCACATATTTGCATACACATTGGATTCATTTTCAAATTTTCCATTCGAAATACTCAATCCCTGATACTATCCCATACCCTACTAGACTCTGACTACTAATCCTAACATGATGGAGAAAAATAACCCAAACAGAATAGAAATACAAGCAAATCAAAGAGTCGTGTTGTATAGTTGAACTTGCCTTTTCTATTATATAGCGTAGGAGTTATAAATCTAGTCAATTTTTTGTTGAAAGAGTTCTCCATGTGTTTTTACACTTATCAAATATGTGAATTCCTGTCTCCCCCATTTCTCTGTATCCTATTCAGTACATGTATTTTTAAATGCACATATAGAATCATACCTTGTATCACACGTATTTCCTTGTGAGGTGGCTGACTTGGCAGATACAAATTGTGAGAAGAGATCACTCCTCCTAAATGCTGTTGGAACTGAAAATTCAACCTATGGGTGGGCTTCCTAGTTGAACAACTTATACATAAATCCATGTTCAGTAAAATGAATGAATACTTTTGGATACGTGGATGATATATATTTCACGATTAATTTCGATTGGCATATATATTGCTAGTTTTTAATGTCTCTCTCTGTGTGTGTGTGTGTGTGTGTGTGTATATATACACACACACTGTCCAGATTTTACTAAATATGAAATATATGTGTCTTTTGGCCACTCTTTTGGAAGCCTTACCTGTGAGAGTTCTGTAGAGCTTTCATTGAAATGAGCTTCCTCAACATTTAATGGTTCCTGAATGAATTGTAACCCACAGTGACTCCAACGTCATCCTTGAAAAATGGCTCAGTAAATACCATAAAATGTTTGAAATTCCCATGACCAGGTGTCACTGGAGAACCTTTGGAAGTCTTCTTGCTGATCATGAGTGTACCAGACAGTGCCTTGTTTGACTTGTTTTCTTAAAAATTGTGTAGAACAAAGATGCCAGTAAGTTGTAGCCTGCTGAGAAGTGGGCCCAGAGCTGTGGTGAGCAGGTGTATGATAAAACATCTGTGGTGGGGCCATGTGGTTCTGCCATTGACTTCCAAATGGATTTTGGCTGACATGGTGCAGCCAGCAGACCCTTATATGTAAAGGCATCTTGTTATATGGAGAGGTTTTAGGGCAATGATCAGAATCAGTTTGTTATGGACAAGGGGCCAAGCTATGTGGGATAGAAGGCTGGTTGGTGAATTCGTCTGCAGACCCTGACCCTCTACACGTGACATAACTCCCTCCAGCACTGTTTCCCAGTTTAACTCCTTGTATTTCATGAAGCAAATACCAAAACACCAGTGCAGAAACAAGAAACATCACGAAAATTGTAGGAGGAACAATTGGCTTCACAGTCAAGAAAGGGAGACACCTAGCCCCCAGTGTCCACAGTTAACCTACAAAGAGAGAATACAGCACTGCTGCCTCATGTTCTTTGGATAATAAGAAACCAAGTCCTCCAGGTCACATAAATGCAGACCCATCTTTGATGGTATCACTACAAAGGAAGCTAAAGCTCCTGAAAACAACATATATTTCAAGTGCCCAACCTCAGGGGCAGTTTCTCAAGAAGTCTTTAGGCCAACAAAGTTCCACGATTGTGGAGTGTTCATCCTGTCCCTTACTTTTGAAAACTCCTCTACAACCCCCAAGGTTGTGATCTCCTGAGCATTTTCTATTCCAGATATGTATTCACCGATTTACTAATTCTTCTCCTCTAACTGTGTCTTACTTGGGGTGAAGGTAATGTCAAGGCATTGTTCTGAATGAGAATGGGTAGATTTTTTGTAGCACATATTTGCATACACAATGGATTCATTTTCCTATTTTCCATTCGAATTACTGAAATCTGACACCAACCCATACCCTACTAGAGTCTGCCCACTAATCCTAATATGATGGAGAAAAATAACCCAAGCAGAATAGAAATACAAGCAGTTCAGAGGAGGCATGGTGTATTGTTGGACTTGCCTTTTGCATGATAAAGTGTAGGTGTTATAAATCTGGTAAATTTTTAATTGAAATATTTCTCCATGTGTTTTGAAAGGTATCAAATATGTGAATTCCTGTCTCCCTTTATCTGTTGCCTATTTAGCACATGTATTTTTATATGCACATATAGAATCCTACCTGGTACCACACGTAAATTCTTGTGAGATGGCTGACGTGGCAGATAAAGATTGTGAGAAGAGATCACTCCTCCTAAACGCTGTTGGAACTGAGAAGTCAACCTATGGGTGAGCTTCCTAGTTGATCAACATTGTACATAAATCCATGTTCAGTAAAATAAATATTTTTGGATCTGTGTATAATATGTATTTCATGATGAATTTCGATTGTCATATATATTGCTGCTTTTTAATATCTCTGTGTGTGTTTTGTGAAAAATCTACACTCTCTAGATTTTTCAAAATATGAAATATATGTCTCTTATTATACACTCCCTAAATTCATTCATGTTCATGTATGTGGTTTTATAATCAAATTTTCACAAGATTATTTTCAGAAATATTCATCCACCTCAAGTACATATTTTTTTTCTAGTACTGAACACTCACTTCAGTGAAAGGTGCATACAAATCCTTATAGTTCTAAAGTAACTGACCCAGTTTAACATCAATGCAAGTAGATTCCTATGGGAAATGTTGTGTATTTTAATGTTCATTTTTATTTAACACTGGTACATTACTATTTCTTCAATTTATGGACAACTTGGAAAATACATTTCATCCACATTTCACAAATTTAAAGGCATTTGGTACACTTTCAATCACTTCCTGCTTCAGATCACACGTATTCCTCCTTTTTTTTTTGACTGGTCTTTTCATGATACTTCTTCCTAACGCATTATATTTGATTTCCATAATTATTTTGAAGCAAAACTCACACACTCTTTATGATAAACCATAACACTAATATTACCATTAGATGTATAATTGGTTGGAATGAATGATTGTATATCAATATAAGATTTCCTGTATATTTTCAGATATCAATTTATTCCAATTTCTAAAGTTGAAACCAGTTATATTATTTATTCACAGTATGGACTATTCATCCATTTTCTCTATATTCATAGACATAGGGTACAACTTTTTTATTCCAAATACTAATTTATGAGTTTTCAGAATATAGCTCCCTTTAATGGTGGGAGAAATACTCATGTCACCAGATCTACATATATATTTTATCATAGTAATATTCTGGATAAAAAATTCAAAGGTCACACTTATGTTTGTACCAACGCCTAAATTGAATGTGAGTAAGAATTACTAAAAACATCCATGTCCAGGATGCCTAAGGCTCTCAAATGTCAATCCTATTGGTGAGGAGATATTTGTTTCATGCTAAGATTATATATTCAACCTCAACCCTGTTGAAAATGTCTCACTCACTTTATACTTTGCCTTATTTCTTAATGTCACTATTGATATCTATTTTCCTACATATTTTGCCCAGTTCATCATAGTGACTGATTCTTCACATTTGCTGACATTTACATTCATTCTCTAACAAAAACCCTATTACTAAAAAAGTCTTGGTCCAACTCCTAGACTCACTCTTCTTCCAAAACTTACTATCTTCCTAATCCTCCCGACTACCACTTCTTGACTGGATGTTATCTTCTACATTCAATCATCTGAGGTATAGTGTTTTATTCCATTCTATATCAATTTATCTCAGACCTCAGTGCAGAATGTAATTCAAAGCTAAGTATCCCAATCAAGGGCCCAATACCTCTCAGCGCTTCAAATCTTACCTAGATTTCTGTTTTCATACTTATATTCACCTATATATTCTTATAAATATTGCAGGTTTCCAATACCATTATTCATCCAGCAGAATGATTCCTAATACAAATCGAACATGTTATTAATCCTAACTATACACAATTCCCTCAATCTCACTTTACAGAAGAGCAGGGACAGAGTTGATCTTACAATACAGGAATGTAGGGGACCTTCCAACTGCTGAGAACATCAAAGGTCCATGCAAAAATGATTCCTGGAGAAGATGTAGGCAGCAATAAAAGACCTGAGAGAGCAAAAGTATTCTTCCATGGCAAACAACCCAGTCAGGATGAAAGGATGTGTCTGAATCATCCTCTCTCTTCTTAATGTAGGGAAGATTGACCAAACTAGGCCTGTGCAGACAGGTGTTCCCAGGTGCCTATGGTTTTTAAACCATTCTAACTTGTGAAAGTGTCACAGGAAGATGGGGCATCCTCCATCTTATGAGACCCTAGGAAGCAAATGTTAGGAAAAAGTGGTTTCCAAGGCAGTGACGTCATTCAGTTCCTGAAGGAAGTAACCTCACTTCACATCCTTGTTGATGGAACTGTGCGAATTTGGGTTCCAGGAAGCCAGGCACCCAGACCCAGTCCCAGCCCCAGTCCAAGTGATCCCAATTGTTTGGATTTACCAAGGACAGAATCAGTCTTTCGTGGTACCTACTTATGTGAGGATGGCCAAATGTCAGGAAAGTTCTGAAGGGGGGCCCTTTCGGAGAAAGCATGTAGAGGCTCACTGCTGGCTCCTGACAACTTCACAGAGTTGTCCAAGGAGACCAGATCTGAGACAGGACAGGCCATTTCTGGGGAACATAGTATGGTGCTCCAGTTAGAGGACACTCTGGATAGCTCCAAACGAACATGGGGAAGGAGGTGCCTTTGTGGGTGTGGGTATGGGTTTGTGTTTTTTTCTCATGTCCTGAGAATAGTTAGAAAAGGTGGTTTGTTTGGTTTCTAGTGAACTGTTTCTAGTTAGTCCTTTGAAAAGGTGAGTGTTTCTATGTCTGTGTATCCCAGTGTGTCTGTAGTTGTAGACATTAAAAAAGAGAATGTCTCAGTGGGTGTGTCCTGTCAAGGAGAAAACTTCCCAACATTCATCCTGCCCAATTCATGAATGGACTGTGGCTTGCCTTATCACTGGGAAACACCTACTATCTTCCTACGTTCCTGTATTCTTCCTGAATTCTGGCCACTCTCCAGAATAGGCTCATGGTTTTGTGTCCAAGATATGGACCCCTTCCAAGCTCTGTGACATGGCCATGTTTTGTATACCTGAAGGGAATGGCAAGCATCTCAGAAAACTCAGATATCAATGTGACCAGTAAAGTCTCAGTGGAGAAACCCTGCTTTGGTCCTTTTGATTACCTATTGTTATGTTGCCCTGAATATCAGGAAAGTCTTTGCCTCTGGCCACCCCTTTGTGAAGCCAGAAGAAAACAGTTTTCACATGGAAATGAATGGGAATTACCTTTGTGTTTTACAATAATACCTTCAGAGTTTAGGCTCTCATAAACTTAAAAATACATTTAGATTGTATCTCAGTGTAGAAAGTATGATGGAACTGTAAATATCTTATTGAAAAGAAGTCCAATTATAGAACACAAATGACAGACATAAATCTCCAACATGTTTTACTTTTAAGCCTAGAATTACCATACAACCTTAGAACACCAGCTTGATACAATGCTCTTTTGAAGCTTCTACCTTACAGACTTGTATACCTGGAAGATATGAACACATTAACACCACAATTACATTGATGTTTTTGTATTAACCAAGTTTAGCTTTTTAAAGAAATAACATGGCACAATTTTGTAAAAACAGTACTAGTTTAACCAGCTGTTTAATTTTTTAAGATTACTTGCTCAAAACTTACACATATAACCAACTTACACAAAACTTTTTTATTATTTACTAAAAACCTTTTAATTACTTAATCATATAGACTCTCTTATCCAGAAACACATTTTCCCTCTATTAAATCTATATCTAGAACCTTTTAGTTTCTCTTTTCCATTTGTTAACCTCTTTCTGTTCACATTTTGAAACAATACATGTAAATTTCTGAATTTAAGCAGATTATTTTATAGACATCAACATTATACTAGGGCGTTTTTGAACACCTAGAAAACTTATAGGCCTATTTTTAAAGACATCTTTATTTTTATCTTTTTACCCAATTTGAATTGAACCATTTGAATCACGTGAATCAAAGATATTTGAATCCATTTTTAAATTTTTCATGAGCGCTCCTCATCTATCAATTGTCATATCACTGCATTATATATTGACTTACACGCATACAGGCATACCGACATACAACACATAACACAAATGTAACATAACACAATAGTAAAGGCCTTGTAGCTTTTTCAGGTGAAATCTCCATTGCAATGTTTAAAAACTCCACAGTTGATCAAAATAGATCTGATCCGAAAACATTTACCGATCTGCAGGATAAAGATTATGAGCTCAAAAAAAGAAAAAAAAATACAGAATCTAAGAAAAAGCAAGAGTCCTAAAAAAGATGACTATTCAGTAATTAGTAAATACCATATAATGTACTTATTCGTTGAGTCTAGTTTGAGTTCAGGTAAACATAAACTTTTACTCCTTTTTATCTGTCTCTTCCTGATTGCATATCAACTTAAGTCCTGACTGAGGTCTCGAAAACTGGAAAGACGCGAATTTTGAGCAGAAACCTCATGCCTAAGGCATTATAGCTATGTCATAATTTCCAGGTTTGAATGTTGAAAATTATGATGCAAGTTCAAGATGTAATTCTCAAAATTTTATATCTTTAGATTTTTCTACACTAGAAAAATTTGCTCACACAAAACTGAAAATTGGATGATTTTTTGATAATATAAATGGCACCATCACAAAAAAGTTTCTATAAGATAATAACCCACTTTCTTTGTTCTGAAATTTCAAAAGTAGTATTAAGTTACATTAAATTGGCTGAAAAATTTTTTAAAAAACCACACACTGCCATGGGTATCCGAAATTAAGCTTTAAATATTTCCAAGATTTTTGCTAATTAATGCCATTTCAATAAGCCAGACGAACCTTTTAATTTAGCACCATTTTTTTTAAATCTTACACACTGAGGGGAACAGATACCATATCATAATTTATTTTCTTTGCCCAAGTTAATGCACTGGTATATCTAGTGGAATTTTCTCAGGCTACCTAGTTAAAAATTTAAACTCTTTAATATTTTTTTAATCCTAAGTATTTAAGGTTTCTAGCATGAACTATCTGAAATCAAACTAAACAATTGTTTAAACCCAACTTTATACTGTAAGATAGTGCAATGCTTTAGAAACCCATTTAGATACCAGATTGTTACAATAAAAAATCATCTTTTAGATACACATTCAGCCAAGATCATCCCCAAGAAACAATCTATAATATCAACATATTACTGCATTCATTCTCCCTTTTGTTAAGCAAACAGAGGTGGAGTAATCCTTAAAGTGCAGGTAAGGAATAAGGGAGTTCCCCACAGCAAAATGGCTTGGGCAGCTGCTGGGAGTCCCTTAGCCTCACTTTTTACTTACAGGATTAGTTCCTCTGGTTTGGTTTGACCCCAGGCACCAGGCATATTCTATATCTCCCAACTTTTCAGTAGTCAGCTCCCAAATAGTTCATTTTCTGCTTGCAGTTTTTTGAGTTCTAGGCTTCCCCAAGAGGGCAGAGTGGGGACTCCTTTAAAGTCCACTCTGGGGTGTTAAAATTTATGACTGAAGGTTTGGATCCCATCCCCAAATCCAATTAATGCCAATTTAATAATGAGGACAGGGTTTTGAGAAAAGTTAATGCGAGATATCAAAGTTCTTAGACCCCAGGCATTTCCCTCTGCAGTTGGCGTGCTCAACCCAACTATGGAAAGAAAAGAAAACAGTGCTTCCCTAATCTCGCTTAACAAAGGGGAGTAAAGTACATCAAAGTTCTTTAAAACACAGCTAAGAGAGGTGTAAAAGGTGAGAACAGAAAAGCTGGCGGTTCTATTGACTTTTGGTCCCTCACAGGAGAAGCATTAGGCTAAAATTTAGCTAAAGTTACTTCCACACATCTAAGGCAGGTTGGAACACGGGACTCTGCATCGGTCCACACAATGCCATCACATTTAACAGAAACACAGACAAAAAGACACACAAAGACCATCATGCAGCTCCCGTTTGTTCACAACCCTAAGATCTTCAAACTTGTGATTCAGTGAGAATGGAGGGAAGAGGGGGAGGTGCAGAAGGTTTGAGTGATAGGATCGTGGGCAAAGGGGTCAGGTTGGAGCCAGGGACCAGAAAAGGCTTCAAGGACAGAGGCATGAAATGGCTTTGGCCCGTAATGAGAGTTACTCAAACAGAGACAACGACAATACAAACGTGACACAAACACGGACACACAGTTAACGTTTAACACGAGTTCAGAAGGAGAGATTAGAACCTAGTAACTGGCAAAACCTGATGGGTTAGACCACAAAGACAGACAGTGAATTCAACCTGAGAGACATAAGTAGCCAGCAAGACCTATCAGGTTGGCAGCAGAGTCACCTAATTAGGACACATCCGTCCCTCCCCGAATCGTCCAAGGAGTCCCTTGCAAGGACGTGGTCTGTGGCTTCAGGACACGTCTGTCCACCACCGCCAGTGGGAACTTACGCTCTCTGCTGGCAGCCACTCTGCCAACAAAAACCGAAAACCGAAAAACCAAACCTGGTAGGGAAGATGGCCGCTGCGTACGGGGGTTGCTGAAATGCTGAGTGTGGTGCTCAGTGCAGCGGCTTTAATTGAGATTTCGTGCAGTTGGTTAGAGCTCCTTTTACCGTTAATCTGTAGTAGACCACTTGCCAAGCAGCAGGAAGAACAAAGAGATGGAAAAAGAGACGCTTGGCTGCTCACAGCCATGGGCGCTTTGCGCGCATCTGCTTCCTCTTTCGCTTCGCTCCAGGCAGAGAACCTGAATGTGTAATCAGCAGTGGATTGTAAGTACCTGATGCAAAGAAAGCTCAGTTACTTCCGCCCCCTTTTTTAAAATATTTTTATATACAGGGAGAGTTTATGGACTGGGATTGTTCGCTGGGCTGTGGTTTCTGTGCCGAAAATCCACTCCGCAGGAGCCACCATTTGCTTTCTGCTGGCTGTCTTGATGACTCTGTCTAAATTGTCCGGCTGCCGCATCTAGAAGTTGGAGCTGGGCTAAGGGCTGAGTCCTGTCCTCTGAAGGCTGGACCGTGGCCTCGAGCGCCTAGGTCGCCTGTTCGCCGGTGCACCTTCGGGCAGAGCCTGTCTCTGGGGCCATTCTGCATTCCCCTGCTAAGGGACCTGTGCTCTGGAGGAGGGGTCCGGAGAGCCATGGTGGCAGCTGCTTGGGCCCCAGGGGATGGGCACCGGGCTGAGGAGCAATGGAGGCCGCGGTGGTTCCGCTATAGTCACAGTCGAGCGCAGCACCCATGAGCGCGGCTAACGTGAGCATGGTCCAGAGGCAAAGGCAATGGCGGCAAGGATTCATTTCTAGAAATCTGGACTGGAAACAGAAGCAGTAGTGTTACAATCCCAAGAACTTGCTTATGCCAGGAAGCTGTAAGGGTAACATGAATATCATTGAGGAGATCTAACATGGTGGCAGGTGCAGAGAGATCAAGTCTCTGACATCTTCAAATGTGCGGGCATAGGGAGCCGTAAACTGTCTAAATGCTGTTTGCTCAGGATCACTAGGCAATGCTCAGCTGATGTGGATCTGGGGCGTACAATCTGGGCCCCTCAGAACACACACACTGAGTCCGGATATGCTGCATTCAACCTCCAGTTCGCCTGCTTCTCATGACTCAGCACTAAAGATCCCACTGAAATAATTGGTCGGCCCTTCTGAATTTACAGAGGTAAAAGCCAACTGAGCCTTCATAGGCAGTGGCCAAAGGACTGAAATGGGGCTTGGGAAAGTCAGTCAGGACTCACCCGTTGCATTGGTAACCCGGCAAAGGGAAAGAACGGTCACCATTTGCACGAGATACCACCATGGCAGAGAACTGACATCACGAGTGGAGGAGATATCTTCATTGAAACCTTTGTGACAGGTGTTTAATCCCCTAGCCATCTCTCTCCACACAGTGGAGAAACCTTAAGAGCCCCTCCCAGCTCTTTCATAAGGGCCCCTCCTAGCTCTCCTGTGAGCTCCATAGCCAGACCGAGGGAATCAGGAGTGGCATTGGACTTGCGTTCAGGAGCTCTCGGCTACCACTCCCACCAGTGCAGACAACTGAGGTCTCTTGCACCAGCTACCAGGGGCGTGGCTCCTGGAGGGCAAGCAAATTTGCTGAGGGTTCTCAGCCCCAAGCTCTACAAACTTAGGGGCTGAGGGAGGCAAACAGGGAGAGTGTGCCCAGGTATTCATGAAAACAGGGCTCCCAGGAGCAGCAGAACTGGCGTGTAGCCAGTATTGTGGTGAGCGGGGCCTGGTTTGAGGAAACACAAGAGAAGGCCCTAGGCACTCAGGATTGGAGACCCACCCAGTCTGGGACTTAGAGCTGCTGCACAGTTAATGGTTCCCACCTTTGAGAGGAGAAGCTTGGCCCAGTGGGCACAGCACCACCTACTTTAAGAGAAGTTAATCGAAATCTATGACTGCATTTATGTTTTTTTTCTTTTTCTTTCATTTTTATTTTTTGTTGGTGTAGTTGTTCTTTAACTTATTTTATGTTTTCAATTTTTTTATTTTATTATTAGTAGTATTATTTCTTTAAATTTTAATTTTCATTTTTTATTATCATTATTATTTTTTTTTAATTTCTTCCTTTCTTTATTTTCAATTTTTTTTCTTTTTGTTATTTCTGTAGGTGTTATAAGTACCACCTGGTATGGTCCTTTCCAGTGGGGTTCCAGGGATGACACCTGATGTCATCTTACGTAGACAAAGTCTCTTACTTGATATCGACGTGGAGTCCCCTTGTCCCCAGGTTGGTAGGCAGTGGCCAGCCGTTTTCACAGGGATCCCTGAGTTCTTTCAAGAGCTTTAAATCTGTCAAGCAAGGGGTGTGAAAGGGATCGTTAGGTCTTAGAGTTGGGGTTAGGTCCCTTCCTGGAGGAGGGGCACCATAGAGAATTTCATAGGGGGTGAGGTTACACAAAAAACAGAGTGAGTATTTCCTTCATGAAACAGTGCATAAGGCAGTAGCATAGTACAATCTTTTATTCCGGTCTCTAAGCTTAATTTTTTAAGGTCTGTTTAATGGTTATATTCATTCTTTCCACCTGTCCTAAACTCTGGGGTATATAAGCACAATGAAACTTCCAATTAATCCCCAGGGTCCTGGCTAACCCCTTACTTATCTGGCCCACGAACGCTGGTCCAGTATCAGACCCATTTAACTTAGGCAGGCCATATCTTGGAAAAATATCTTCTAGGATATTCTTGACCAAAATTTGCGCTATTTCTTTTCTTTTCTTTTTTCTTTTATTTTGAGGGGAAGGCTTCAATCCATCCTTAAAATGTACCTACAAAGACTAGGAGATATTTAAGTCTATACCTTGCTGGCTTAATTTAAGTAAAGTTCACTTCCCAGAATTGTCCTGGTTTGGTACCTCGTAGGTGCTTTCCTGCAGGAAGCTTGGAAGGGTAAGCATTAACTAATTGATGGACCCGACAGGCTTTTGTTACCCATTCAGTTATTTCCTTCACTGTGAGTCGGTTAGTGGAAAACTCTGTTCTTGATCCTTCAGGAATGCCTGCAGATTCTTTGAACCATGGTGAGTGAGTTGATGTACATTTTCTACTGACATAGTTAGAGCCGTGACTCTTGGAATTTCTACTGAAGGATTTAGAAATTCCACTTGGGGGCCTTCAGGGTTAAAAGTTATTTTGGCCCAGAGCTTGGTGAGCAGATCTCTGCCCATCAATGGGGCCAGGCATTCTGGGATTACTAGGGAGAAATGATGGATTTTTCCTTTCCCCAAGTCAATGGTCCTCTTAGTTGTCCAAGTCCGATATTTACTGCCATTAGTTTTTTGAACTAGAGACCTTTTATTAGATAGAGCGCCTATTGTGGCTTTAAGGCCTGAGTATATTGCCCCTGTATCCAGTTTACTGGGGTCTCCTCCACTTCAAAAGTTTCCCTGAGCTCGGGGAAGGGATATGAGACCCAACTTTCTTAGTCATCCTCCAGAGTCAGAATGGCTGGCTGGCCTGGCTGTCACTTTCTAAGGCAATTTTGACCCAGTGTCCTTTTTCTTTAGAGTAGGCACATTGATCTGAGGCCAGGGGTGGCCTCTGTCGTGGGCCAACTTATCCCTTCTTGTCTCCCTGTTTCTTAATTTCTGGCCTATTTGTTGTTGTGACCAGGACCTTAGTCAACACCTTAGTCTGCCTTTTGCTTCATTAACCTCACTTTGCTCCCTTCTCTTCCTCAGTTTCTCTCTTATAGTATATCTTCTCAGATTCTCTGACGAAATCTCTCAAAGTGATATCTTGTAATCAATCTAAGCTTTGTAAATTTGTTTTAATATCGATTGCAGTTTGCCCATCATGACAGATGCCTTCTGATTCTCTGCCTGAGGATCGAAAGGAATATATGTCCTATATGACTCCATAATTCTCTCTAGAAACATAGAGGGAGATTCATCTGGCCCTTGAATAATCTCTCTTACCTTGGCCAAATTAGTTGGTCACTAGCGGCTGTTTGGAGACCCAGTATTAGACCCCAGCTATAAGTGGACAGAAGCTCCCTACTTTCAAAGGTGTTGGGGTCACAGTTGGGTCGGTTAAAGGGAAAGCCGGCTTTGATTATGTTGGGTAGTTGTGTCGGATGAACATCTGGTCCGAGGATATTTTTTCCTAGGTTCCTGGAGGATTCCCTTTTGTTCCTCTGTCATGAAGAGAGTTCCTAGGAGTTGTTGGCAGTCTTCTGAAGTAGGCTGTTGTGAAAACATTAATGACTCAACCACACCTGAGAGCTGTGTTGGGTCCTCGGAAAAGGGGGATTGTAATTTTTTAAGTTATATAGGTCTGGAGAGAGGCCAATACTGGTAGGCTTGCATTTTTCCCCCATGGCCATCGATAACCATTGGCCTCTAGGGAAGGAGGGGGAGCATCCCGAGAGTTCCAGGGTTTTCAATCTTTTGCCACCAGCGCATTCCTTTAGCTGGGCCAGCTTCCTCCATGGGAGAAGGTGCTGTGTGTGCCACAGGGAAATTATCTGGAGGGCGCTGGGCCAGCTTAGCTTCCTGCAATGGACGAGAGGCTGAGTCAGCAGCAGGGGAATCACTTAGAGTGTGTTGGGGGCTGGGGAACCAGGGCAGGGGATAAGGAGGGGGAGGAGAGTCCAGTAGAGTCAAATCTGGTGACTCAGGGAGAACAGAGGGTGGAGGAGAAGAAGAAGAAGAGTGTTTGAGAGTTCCTGGGGGAAGAAGTTGGAGCAGGGGCAGCGGCAAGGATAGGCTTCACCAATGGAGGAGGAGCTTTGCAGAGGTCCTGCTGAGTTAAGATACATGGCTGTTGATCCAGATGGCTATGTGGCCCTGGCTAAAAGCCAATATCTCTGACTTTTTAAATTAGTGGGAAGTAGAAAGATCCTTCTAGGGGCCATTCAACTCCAAATGTTGGCCATTCTGAGGTACAGAGAATCTGCAACATCCGGCACTTTACTGAAAAAGAAAGATTCTGAGCCCTTAAGCGGACTTTGGTGCCGTGATCAAGGGTCAGGGAAAAAGGCATTGAAGTGCGCTGTCCCATAATGAAAGATACACAAACAGTGAAAGCAACGACACATGACACAGACAAGACAAGACAATAAAGACAGGCAATGGACGTCCAACACTGAGACCAGGACTGAGTTGCCAGCAAAACCCGATGTGCTGGCAATACCGAATCCGAATCAAAATATCACTGAGTCGAGGAGACTATTGTTCCTCAATTTCCGGAGTCCTCTGTGGTGTCCTCCAGAGACATGGCTTGATTTCTGTAACACGACTGTCAGGCATCGTCAGAGAGAGCTCACACTCTTCATTGACAGTCAATTTGCCAAGCCCTAACCTGAAACCTGAAACCAGAAAGAGGCGCCTTACTTACCTTAGAGGGGTCCTTTGGGATCTCTCGTCCACAACTGCTCGATCTAGGTGGAACCTCCATATGTAAAGGTCGGGCTAGCGTCAGAAGAAGGGACAACCAAGAGACTTTATCATGCAACAGCAAAGGATTTACTGGGGGTCCAGCATGTTTGAGCTCAGAACTCACTTGAACAGAGCAGAGAGCCCTGAGAACAGCTTAAGTAGAGCTTATATACTTTCCTTGGAGAGGGCAGAGAGGGAAGTTTATTGATGAGTCTGGGCGACTGGGCGGTTTGCATGCAACCAGGTGAGGGAGTACATTCTGCAGTTTGGCAGTAGGGAACGGCACATTCTGGGAACAAGATTAGCAAATATTCTCAAAATTTCAAAAGTGTTTTGTTAAGCATACAGAAAAACAGGAAGTGACAAGTACCTATTTTATTAAGCTTTCACTACTGACTATCCCTTTTTTACTGGATGTTCTCTTCTACATTCAATCATCCAAGGTACAAGGTCCTATGCCCCTGTATATGGATTTATCTGAGACAACTTTGCAGAAAGTAATTCAAAGATATGGATATCAATCAGGGGCCCAATGCCCTTCTGGGCTTCAAATCTTATTTAGATTTCTGTTTTCATACATATATTTCACCTATGTTTTATATATATATATATCATAGTATATATATTTCATCCACGATTTCACAAATTTACAGGCATTTGTTTCACGTTCAATCAATTCCTTCTTCAGAACACATGTATTCCTCCAGGTCTCTTGACTGGTCT
This sequence comes from Callospermophilus lateralis, assembly GCF_048772815.1. Lineage (NCBI taxonomy): Eukaryota > Metazoa > Chordata > Mammalia > Rodentia > Sciuridae > Callospermophilus > Callospermophilus lateralis. The sequence continues at coordinate 340,839 of NW_027514419.1, read as the reverse complement.
TTTCATGAGACTTCTTGCCAAACACATTATTATTGATTTCCATAATCACTTTTGAAGCAAAACTCACACACTGTTCATGATAAACCATAACCCTAATATTACCATTAAATGTGGAACTGGTTGGAATGAATGATTGTATATCAATATAAGATTTTCTGTATATTTTCATGTATCAATTCAAAAAATTATTTAAAATTGGAACCAGTTATATTATTTATTCTCAGTATGGTCTATTCATGCATTATCTCTATATCCAAAGACACAGCGTACACCTATTGTACCCCCAATACTAATTTATACGTCTTCAAAATATTGCTCAAAGAAATGGTGGAAGAAATACTCATGTCACCTGATCTCCTTATACATTTTATCACAGTAATATTCTGGACACAAAAAGCAAAGTTTACACTTATGATTGTACCAGAGCTTTCATTGAAATGAGCTTCCTCACCATTTAATGGTTCCTGAATGAATTGTAAGCCACAATGGCTCCAACTTCAACCTTGTAAAATGGATAGATGAATACCATGAAATTTTTGAAATTCGCATGACGAGATGGCAATGAAGAACATTTGGATGTCCTGTTGCTGATCATTATTATACCAGACAGTGCCTTGATTTATGGGTATAATGAAAATGGTGTAGAACTGAGATGCCGGTTAGTTGAAAACTGCAGAGTAGTTGGCCCAGAGCAGTGATGTGCAGGTGTGTGATAAAATATTTGTGGTGGTGCCATGTGGATCTGCGATTGACTTCCAAATGGCTTTTAGCTGATATGGTGCACCAAGCAGACCCTTATATGTAAAGGCGTCTTGTTATATGGAGAGGTTTCAGGGCAATGTTTAGAATCAGTTTGCTATCGTCAAGGGGGCAAGCATATGGGATAGAAGCATGGTTGGTGCGTTCTCCTGCAGACTCTGAACCACCACATGTCACAAAACTCCCTCCAACACTGTGTCCCAGTTGAACTCCTTGTATTTCGTGAAGCAAATACCAATCTCCCAGTGCAGCAGCAAGAAACACCACGAAAATTGGAGGATGACCAAATGGCTTCACAGTCCACATGGGAGACACTTCGGCCCAGTGGCCTCAGTTTACCTACAAAGAGAGAATTCAGCACCGCTGCCTCATGATCATTGGAAAATAAGAAACCATGTTCTCCAGGTAACATAGATGCAGACCCAGCTTTGATGGTTTCATGACAAATGAAGATAAAGCTCCTGACAACAACATATATTTCAAGTGCCACACCTCAGAGGCAGTTTCTCCAGAATTCTTTTGGCCAGCAGAGCTCCATGGTTGTGTAGTGTTTACACTGTCCCGTACTTTTGGAAACTCCTCTACCAGCTCCCAGGTTGGGAACTCCTGAGCATTTTCCATTCCAGATTTGTATTCACAGATTTTCAAACTCTTCCCCTCTAATTGTGTCTCACTGGGCCAAAGGTAATGTCAAGGCATTGTTCTGGATGAGAGTTGGAAGTTTATTGTGTAGCACATATTTGCATACACATTGGATTCATTATCCTATTTACCATTTGAAATACTGAATCCCTGACACTAACCCATACCCTAATAGACTCTGACTACTTATCCTAAAATGATGAAGAAAAAGAAACCTAACAGGATAGAAATACAGGCCTTTCATAGGAGGCATGGTGTATACTTGGATTTTCCTTCTGCTTTATCAAGGGTATGTGTTATCATTCTTGTCAACCTTTCATTGGAATATTTCTCCATGAGTTTTTAAAGTTAACACATATGTAAATTCCTGTCTCCTTTTCTGTGTAGGCTATTCAGAACATGTATATTTTTATGCATATATAGACTTCTACCTGGTATCACACGTACATTCTTGTGAGCAAACTGACTTTGGAATTTACAAATTATGAGAATACATCACTGCCCCTAAATACTGATGGAACTGAAAATTCAACCTATGGGTGAGCTTCCTAGTGAACAACATTAAACATAAATCCATGTTCAGTAAAATTAATATTTTTAGGTATGTGGATGATATATATTTCATGATAAATTTCGATTGGCATATATATTGTTACATTTTAATGTGTGTGTGTGTGTGTGTGTGTGTGTGTGTGTGTGTGTGTATATATATATATATATATATATATATATATATATATATATATATCTCCAGATTTTCCAAAATATGAAATATATGTGTCTTATTATACACTCCGTAAATTCATTCTAGTTCGTGTATGTGGATTTATAATCAACATTTCACATTTCACAAGATTATTCTCAGAAATATTCAACCACCTGAAATACATATTTGTTTCCTAGTAGTGAAAACTAACTTCAGTGAATGGTCCTTATATATCCTAATATTTCTATAGTAACTGACCAGGATTAACATCAATGCAGTTAGATTCCTATGGGACATGATATGTATTTTGAAGTTTGTTTTCATTCAACACTGGTACATTACTTTTTCTTCAGTTTATGGACATCATAGGATATATCCTTTCATCCACAAGTTCACAAATTTATAGGCATTTGGTTCACTTTCAATCACTTCCTCTTTCAGAAAACATGTATTCCTTTATGATTATTTAGTGGTCTTTTCACTAGACTTCTTTCTAAACATATTATTTTCGATTCTTTAATCATTTTTGAAGCAAAACTCACACACACTTCATGATAAACCGTAACCCTAATGTTACCATTAGAAGTACACAAAGTACACCTATTTGTACTCCCAATACTAATTGATACATGTTCAAAATATTGCTCCCAGAAATGGTGGAAGAAATACTCATGTCACCTGATCTATATATACATTTTATCACAGTGATATTCTGGACACAAAATGCAAAGATCACACTGATGATTGTAACAAAGCCTAAATGGAAAGTGAGCATGAATTACTAAAAACATCCATGTCCAGGTTACTTAATGCTCTCAAATGTCAATCCTATTGGTGACTACATGTTTGTTTCTTCCTTAGATTATATATTCAACCTCAACCCTGTGAAAATGTTTAATCCTATTACTCACTTTATAATTTGTCTGATTTCCTAATGTCTCTATTGATATCTGCTTTCCTACATATTTTCCCCAGTTCATCAATGTGACTGACTCTTCACATGTGCTGATATTTACATTCACTCTTTACCCGAAACCCTATTGCTGAAGAACTTTTGGTCCAGATCCTATATTCACTCTTCTTTCTAAACCTTCCGACTATCTTCCTAATCCTACCGACTCTCACTTTTTGACTGGATGTTGTCTTCCACATTCAGTCATCCAAGGCACAAGGTCCTATGCCATTGTATATTGATTTATCATAGACATCTGTGCAGAACATAATTCAAAGCTAAGTATCCCAATCAAGGGCTCAATAGCCGTCCGGGCTTCAAATCTTACATACATTTCGGTTTTCATACTTACATTTCACCTGTATATTCTTTTAAATATTGCAGGTTCAAAATACCATTATTCATCCCCCAAATTATTTCTAACCCAAATCGAACCTGTTGTTAATCCTAAGCATACACTCTTCCCTCAATCTAACTACAGAAGAGCATGAACAGAGTTGGTCTTACAATAAAGGAATGTAGGTGATCTTCCACCTGCTGAGAACCTCAGAGTTCCATGCAGATATGATCCTTGGAAAAGTTGTAGGCAGCTATGAAGGACCTGAGAGAGCAAAACTTATTTTACATGGCAAACAACCTGGAGAGGATGAAAGGATGTGTCTGAATCAGCCTCTCTCTTCTTAATGTAGAGAAGATGGACCAAAGCAGGCCTGTGTGGAGAGAAGTTCCCCGTTGACTATGGTTGATATACCATTCTGACTTGTGAAAGTGTCACAGGAAGTAGGAGCACCCTCCATCTCATGGGACCATTTGAAGCAACTGTTAGAACAAAGTGGTTGCCAGGGCAGTGACCTCATTCATTTTTGAAGAAAGTGACTTCACCTCACTTACTTGGTGATGGAACTCTCTGAACTTGGGATCCAGGAAGCCAGGCACCCAGAGATAGTCCCAGTCGCTGTCCCAATGGGATAACTTGTTTCGATTTACCAAGGACAGACAGTCTTTTTTGGTATCTACTGATGTGAAGATGGACAAATGCCAGGAGAGCTCTTTAGAGGGACCTTTCCTAACAAAGCAGGTAGTCGCTCACAGTTGGTTCCTGACAACTTCACAGAGTTGGCCGAGGAGACCAGATCTGAGACAGGACAGGCCAATTCAGGGTAACATACTATGGTCGACCAGTCCGAGGACACTCTGGATAGTCAAAGACTTATTGGGGGTAGGAAGTGCCTTTGTGGTTGTTGGTGTAAGTTTGTGGTTTTTATTCATGTTCTCAGAATAGGTAGGAAAGGCAGTTTGTTTGGTATGGAGTGGAGTACTTCTAGAAAGCCGTTTGACAAGGCTAGTGTCTGTGTATCCCACTGTGTCCGTGTTTGTAGACATGAGAAAAGAGAATGCATCAATGAATACGTCCTGTCTAGTAGAAAGCTTCCCAGCATTCATCCTACCCAATTTATGAGTGGATTGTAGCTTGACTTATGGATGAGCAACCCCTACTATCCTCCTATGTTCCTGTTTTCTTCCCGAATTCTGGCCACTATCCAGAATAGGCTCATGTTTTTGTGTCCAAGATATGTGCCACCTCCAAGCTCTGTGACATGGCCATGTACTGGATAGCAGAATGGAGTGGCGAGCATTGCAGAAAATGCAGATATCAATGTGACCAGGAAAGTCTCAGTGGAGAAACCCTGCTTTGGGCCTTTTGCTTACCTATTGTTCTGTTGCCCTGAGTGTAAGAAAGTTTCTTGCCTCAGGCCACCCCTTTTTGAAGCCTGAAGAAAACAGTTTTCAAATGGAAATTAATGGGCATCACCTGTAGCTCTTTGGTTAATTGCTTTGGAAAGGGATGTGTCTGAATAAGCCTCTTGCCCTGTGTCAGGCTATGAGTTAGATTCTCAGCACCTGATGGATCTAAAGTACGTTCCCATGTGTGTATTGAAAACCGAAATGTAAAAATATCAGTCATTCTGGAAGAAGTCTCTTGCCTTTCTCTGTTAGGTTCCTGACCTCCATCAAGTGAGAATAGGGATCCTTTGGTTAAAATGAGTTCTTCAAAGGCCTGCAGAGGGTAGACAATAGGTGCTTGTGTTTCCTCATTACTCCATATCACATAAAGAATCTATACCTGACAGTCAGTAGGCCTCAAATTGGAGAATCAGAGCAGTATTAACGGCAGGCTTATTTGATCACTCCAGGTTCAGAGGAAAGGGGTCCAGTCCACCCTTACTTTAGGCAAAAGAGGGGCAAGGGAGCATATTTTGGACACTGTCTTGGGCTGCACCCATCATGTAAACCTTCAGCCAGAGGTTTTGATGAGTGTCTCAATGGAAGAAGATGTGGGCCATGTGGGAGTGTTTTGGTTTTAATTGTGGTTGGAAGAGATTACTTGGTCCACCTCAGCTGGAACTCTGGTGTGTTTCCCCTAAGAGACTGAGTTCTGGAACTGAACTCATACAAGTATTGCCATGAATTGCTTTGGGATTTTAGGAGGCCACGCATGAGAGTCGCCATTGGAAACTGAGATCTAGGCTCAGGGTGGCTTTCCACACAGCACTGGGAATCTCAGCCAGGATATCACATGATTTTTTTCTGAAAGTCTTGGCAGACATAGTTGAGAGTCAAAACAAACATGGACCTCACTTTGTAGACCTCAATGGGCCTGGATTCACGTGACCATTTTGCCACTTTTTTGGATGACTTGCCTGTGAGAGTTCTCCAGAGAATTCATTGAAATGAGCTTCCTCACCATTGAATGGTTCTTAAAATAATTGGAACTCACAGTGCCTCCAATATCATCCTTGAAAAATGGCTAGATAAATACCATGACATTTTTGAAATTCCCTTGACCAGGTGGTACAGGAGAACCTTTGGATGTACTGTTGCTGATCCTGAGTGTACCAGACAATGCCTTGATTGACTGGGTTTCATGAAAATGGTGTAGAACAGAGATGCCAGTAAGTTGGAGCCTACTGAGTAGTTGACCAAGAGCAGTGGTGTGCAGTTTTGTGATAAAATTTCTGTCCTGGGGCCTTGTGGATCTGCCTTTGACTTCCAAATGGCTTGTGGCTGACATGGTGCATCCTGCAGACTCTTATATGTAAAGGCATCTTTTTACAAGGAGAGGTTTAACCAAAATGTTCACAATCAGGTTATTATGGTCAAGGGGGCAAACTATGTGGGATAGAAGCCTGGTTGGTGCATTCTCCTGCAGATCCTGACCCACCATACCTGACAGAACTCCCTCCAGCTCTGAGTCCCAGTTGAGCTCCTTGTATTCCGTGAAGCAAATACCAAATTCCCAGTGCAGCACCAAGAAACACCACGAAATGTGGAGGATGACCAAATGGACTCACAGTCAACATGTGGATACACTTAGCCCCCGTGGCAACAATTTGCCTACAAAGAGAGAATTCAGCACTACTGCCTCATGTTCATTGGAAAATAAGAAAGCATATCCTCCAGGTCACAGAGAATCAGACCTAGCTTTGATGGTCTCACTAGAAAGGAAGCTAAAGCTCCTGACAACAACATATATTTCAAGTGCCCATCCTTAGAGGCAGTTTATCAAGAAGTCTTTAGGCAGGCAAAGGTCCATGTTTGTGGAGTGGTTTACCCTGTCTCTTACTTTTGGAAATTCCTCAACCATATCCAAGGTTGTGAACTCCTGATAATTTTCCATTGCAGATATGTATTCAAAGATTTTCTAACTCTTCTCCTCTAATTGTGTCTTACTTGGGGCGAAGGTGATGTCTAGGCATTGTTCTGGATGAGAGTGGGAAGATTTTGTGTAGCACATATTTGCATACACATTGCATTCATTTTCCTATTTTTCATACGAAATACTGAATCCCTGACACTAACCCACACCCTTCTAGACTCTGAATACTAATCCTAATATGATGGAGGCAAATATCCCAAACACTAGAGAAATACAAGCAGTTCAGGGGAGGCATCATGTATAGTTGGACTGCCTTTTTGCATGATTTTTCGTAGGTGATACAAATCTAGTGAATTTTTAATTGAAATAGTTCTCCATTGATTTTAAAGTTCACTTATGTGTGAATTCCTGTCTCCATTTCTCTGGAGCCTATTCAGCACATGTATTTTTATATGCACAAATAGAATCCTACTTAGTATCACTCATACATTTTTGTGAAGTGGCTGACTTGGCAGAAAGAAATTCTGAGAAGTGATCACTCCTCCTAAATGCTTTTGGAACTGAAAATTCAACCTATGGGTGAGCTTCCTAGTTGAACAACATTATACATAAATCCATGTTCAGTAAAATGAATATATTTGAACCTGTGGATTATGTATATTTCATGATGAATTTTGTTTGGCATATATATTGCTACTTTTTAATGTGTCTGTGTGTGTTTTTTGTATATATATATATATATATATATATATATATATATATATATATATATATATATACACTCTCCTGACTTTTCAAAATATGTAATATTTGTGTCATATATACACTCCCTAAATTCATTCATGTTAATTAATGTGGATTTATAATCAAATTTTCACAAGTTTATGCTCAGATATATTCATCCACCTGGAATATATTTTTGTTTCCTAGTAATGAAAACTAACTTTATTAAATGGTCCTTACAAATCCTATTGTTTCTACAGTAACTGACCCAGTTTAACATCAATGCAAGTAGATTCCAATGGGACATGATGTGTATTTTGACGTTCATTTTAATTAAACACTGTTACATACTATTTCTTCGGTTTTTGCACATCATAGGATATATATTTCATCCACAAGTTAGTAAATTTATAGGCTTTTGTTATACTTACAATCACTTCCTGCTTCAGAACACATGTATTCCTCTATGTTTCTTGACTCGTCTTTTCATGAGACTTCATTCTAAATACATTATTTTCCATTTCCATAATCACTTTTGAAGCAAAACTCACACACCCTTCATGATTAAACATAACCCTAATATTACCATTTGATGTATAACTCGATGGAATGAATGATTGTATATCAATATAAGATTTCTTATATATTTTCAGATATCAATTCAATCCATTATTTAAAGTTGAAACAGTTATATTATTTATTCACAGTATTGTCAATTCATGCATTACTTCTATATTCATAGACACAGGGTACAACTTTTGTACCCCCAATACTAATTTATACGTCTTCAAAATATTGCTCCCAAAATGTTAGAAGAAATACTCATGTCACCTGATCCACATATACATTTTATCCCAGTAATATTCAGATCACAAAATGCAAAGGTCACACTTATGATTGTACCAAAGCCTAAATGGAAAGCAATCCTGGATTACTAAAAACATTCATGTCCAGGTTGCCTATTGCTCTCAAATGTCAATGATATTGGTTAGTACATATTTGTTTCTTCCTAAGTTTATATATTGAAACTCAACACTGTTGATAATGTCTAATCCTATCACTCACTTTATACGTTGCCTGATTTCATAATGTCTCTATTGATATCTGCTTTCCTACGTATTTTCTCCAGTTCATCCTATACTCACTCTTCGTCCTAATCCTACCAGCTATATTTCTAATCCTACCGACTATCCCTTTTTGAATGGATGTTCTCTTCAACATTCAATCATCCAAGTAAAGGTCAGGCGAGCGTTGGAGGAAGAGTCCACCAAGAGACTATCTCATGAAACAGCAAAGGGTTTATTGGGGGTCCAGCATGCTGGTACTCAGAGCTCACTTGAATAGAGTAGAGAGCCCTGAGAAAAGCTTAAGCAGAGATTATATACTTTCCTTTGTGATGGCATGGAGGGAAGTTTATTGATGGGTCAGGGCAAGTGGGCAGTTTGCGTGCAACCGGGTGAGGGAGTACATTCTGCAGTTTGTCAGTTGGGGACAGCACATTATGGGAACAAGATTAGCAAACATTTCTCAAGAATTTAACAGTGTTTTGTTAAGCGTACAGAAAAAAAGGAAGTAACAAGTGCCTATTTTATTAACCTTTCATCCCCCAATTCTTCTTCTGGCTACTTTTAATCATAAAAGTGATCATTGCCGGGTGTCACATTCTATGTCTGCTAGTGGGGTATTACCATAAGTTCAACTTGTCCAATTTGAGCTTGGAGAAAAGAAATTACACGGTTTAGCAAACAGGATTTTATTGTTAGCAATAATATGAGGATTATTATTGGACTGGCCAGGTTTGATAAATTCATAGTTAACGAGGGGACTGTGTGAACCAAGACTCAAACCACCCTTTATGGGACTCCCTCTCTCGTTGACACTCTTCAAGGCATTTTTTTTAATTTACTCATAGATTTTTTAACAACTCCACTATGGTCAGCATAAACACAACATTCTTCCATCGATGCAGAACAAAGGACCCCTTCTCTCATGAAGAGGAGGATCAACACTCGACTGTTCTGTAAAACAACTTCAGAGAGAGAGGTTAAAAATTCCTGAAAAGCTGTGATAGAGGTTTCTAATATCTTTAAGTTTTGGTGTATTGTTGCTTCTTATTGGGTCATTTGATGTGTCTCATGGACCAAGGCAGTAGTTCTTGTGCCCACCCCTGCAGCAACTCCTATTCCTAATAGGATGGCTAAAGTGAGGGATATATGTTCCCAGTGGAACCGGGTTTTATGGCCACCTATTTGATCTTCAAATGAGCCTGCGTCATAATAAAGCACTCTGGGAAACATCTGCACCATTATACAATTAATCCCAGCTGTTGACCATTTGATGAAAACATAAACAATGTTTAAGTATATAGAATTATACTGTTTTAGGCATGGACAAGGCAAGGCACCTAAGATAGTACCAAAGACAGGGAGACAGTCCTGTTTGTTGCAAACGGTTTCAGAGGGCATTACTTCTGTTGTAATCAACTAATCCCCTGAAACTCAAGTTTCGGTAGTTTCAGAATTTTGTACCCAACATGTAAGGGAAGGGGCTCAGAAGTTCACAGTCTGCAGAAGTTCACAAAAGGCAGTTTTTTTCCTGCTTTTTCCTCTGTTCTGGGCAAGTTAACTTTTCAAGGACACCTGGGTGAGGGAGAGCTTTTTCTTCCCTTTATATTTTCCCCCTGCCAGCTGTTACCATGGAGCCCAGTTGGTAACATCTTTATCATAAAAATCTAGCCATCTCTGTGAAGCCCCAGCTCAAGGCCAGAGGCCTTGTTCACATATTTTGTGAAAAACTAGTAATGAGGTGTCTAGCGTAGGAGTGCTGATTGTTTTAGCCAGTGGCCAAGTAGAAGAGGGAAACACTAAAAGAGGAAGTTTATCTACTCTGAACTCTTTTATAGGGACTCTTTTGCTGAAAGCCCTAAAGTCAGCCATGGTGAAGACTTCTGGAGAAGGTCAGTTAAGACTTTTCTGAGGGCCTGGTACAGAGGGGGAAGACGGGGAAGGTGTGGCTGTGAGCAGCTCCATTGATCTGAATGAGGTAGGAGAGATGTAAAAGAATAATGGGAAAGGGGTCTGGGATTTTCCTAGAAACAAAAAGTTGAGCAGTAGAACAGGTAGAGCAAAGGGGAAGACGGGAGTTAGTATCCCTAAAAAACTGTGAGGGACTTTAAATTCTTAGTAACCTGTTTTCAGTGATGACAAAGAAATTTTAAAGGCCATTTTCATTTCATTTTGGATAGGGGTCTAAGAGCTCTCATCAGCTGATTTGAGCTTTGGGTTAACTGGTAAGAGGACCTGCTGGGACCCGGCACGGGCTCTGACAGGAGAAGAGATTAGTTAGTGGGTGGAGGAGTACCTATGTACCTGCTACCTCAGCAAGAGAGTAATGGTCTGAGAATTGGCGGAGGTTTGGGTTTTTGATCTAGAAATTGGAGGGGAGAAATCATGTTGCTGAGGTGGGAGTGACCGCTGCAGGTCTGGAGCAGAAGGCTGTGTGTGAGGATCTATTGGAGAAGCATAGTTCAGGATGTGAGCGAAGGAGGGAAAAGGCCTCCACATAGGGGAATCACCTTTCACCTTTTTGATCATTTGCAGAAGTTAAAAAGGTCATGCAGATTTGAGGATCAAGAGACCCCTCTGTGGGCCATCGGTTTTGGTTATCTAATTGGTAATATGGCCAATGCTTTGTACAGAAATTGATTAGGAGTTTGGGTTCCATCAGGCACTTCCTGTATGCTCAGATCCCCATGACTTACAGAAGAAGTCGGCTATCCCCCAACACAGCCGTGAGTTTTGTGTCTTTGATAGACCGCCGGGCAAACAGTAATCTAGGCAAGCCAACCTGCATCTGGCTCACGTGTCGCTACATCCATAATGATTGTTTCCATTATCTATTGTGTAGAAAGGATTTAATGGAATTTTAGTGGGATCCTCTTCATCAAGGATATCCCAATAGGAAAGACCTATACCCAGCTGACAAATATCTGGGGGGAGAGATGGCCACCAGGTCCCTAAATGGGCTGTATGCAAGATAGACCATACTTCTTTTCCAGTAGGATTGTGATCAGCCATCGCTGCTGAACGGGCTGATGAGGGTTAGTACTACTGGTGGTGAAGGGGAGAGTCTATAACCTTATCCACATGGCGAATACACAATTTGAAAGTGTTACCAGTCTTTTCCAGTTTCCAGTCAGAGTCTGGACAGGCCGCAGGCTTGAGATGAGAGATATGGATACAGGAAGAGATTCTGTCTACCTTTACTGCTGTAGGTGTTATAAGTAGCACCTGCTATGGTTCTTTCCAGCGGGGTTCCAGGGATGACACCTGATGTCATGTTACCTAGACGAAGTCTCTTACTTGATATCGATGTGCAGTTCCCTCTTCCCCAGTTTGGTAGGCAGTGGCCATCTGTTTTCGCAGGTATCCCTGAGTTCTTTTAAGAACTTTAAGTCTTTCAAGCAAGGGGGTGTGGAAGGGATCGTTAGGTCTTAGAGTTGGGGTTAGGTCCCGTCCTGGAGGAGAGGCACCATAGAGAATTTCATAGGGGGTGAGGTTACACAAAGAAACAGAGGGAGTATTTCTTGCATTAAACAGTGCATAAGGCAGGAGCATAGTCCAATCTTTTATGCCGGTCTCTAAGCTTAATTTTGTTATGGTCTCTTTAATGGTTCTATTCATTCTTTCTACCTGTCCTGAACTCGGTGGTCTATAAGCACAATGTAACTTCCAATTAATCCCCAGGGTCCTGGCAAACCCCTGACGTACCTGAGCCACAAACGCCGGTGCATTATCAGACCCTATTACTTTAGGGAGGCCGTTTCTTGAAAAAATATCTTCCAGGATCATTTGACCACCATTTGTGTTGTTTCTTTTTTTTCTTTTTTCTTTTTTTTTCCTGGGGAGGGCTTCAATCCATCCTGAAAATGTATCTACAAAGACTAGGAGATATTTCAGTTCATCCCTTGCTGGCTTAATTTTAGTAAAGTCCACTTCCCAGAATTGTCCTGGTCTGGCTCCTCGTAGGTGCTTTCCTGCAGGAAGCTTGGAAGGGTAAGCATTAACCAATTGATGGACCCGAAAGGCTTTTGTAACCCGTTTAGTTATTTTCTTTTGCTGTGAGTCGGTTAGTGGAAAACTCTGTTCTTGATCCTTCAGGAATGAATGCAATTTCTTTGAACCAAGGTGAGTGAGTTGATGTACATTTTCTACTGTCATATTTAGAGCCGTGATTATAGGAGTTTTTACTGAAGGATTTAGAAATTCCAATTGGGGGCCTTCAGGGTTAAAAGTTATTTTGGCCCGGAGCTTGGTGAGCAGATCTCTGCCCATCAATGGGGCAGGGCATTCTTGGATTACTAAAAAGGAGTGATGGATATTTTTCCCCCTGGTCCATGGTCCTCTTAGTTGTCCAAGCTCGATATTTACTGTAATTAGCCCCTTGAATTAGAGACCTTTTATTTGAAAGAGAGCCCAATGGGGCCTTAAAGGCTGAGTATATTGCCCCTGTATCTACTTCATAGTTTACTGGGGTACCCTCTACTTCAAAAGTTACCCTGACCTCTGTGAGGAGATCTGAACCCCGACATTCTTAGTCATCCTCCAGAGTCAGAATGGCTGGCTGGCATGGCTGTCTCTTTCTAGGGCCCTCTTTGACCCAGAGTCCATTTTCTTTACAGTAGGCACATGGATCTGAGGCCAGGGGTGGCCTGTAGTGTGGGCCCAGGTATTCCTTCCTGTCTCCATGTTTCTTATTTCTGGCCTATTTGTTTTTGAGACCAAGACCTTAGTCAATGCCTTAGTCTGTCTTTTTCTTTTATCCTCCCTTTGCTCCCTACTCTTCCTCAGTTTCTACCTTATAGTATACCTTCTTGGCTTCTCAGACTAAATCTCTCAAAGTCATATCTCGTAATCCATCTAAGCATTGTAACTTTCTTTTAATATCCAGGGCAGCTTGCCCAATAAAGGCCATCATGCGTATGCATTTTGATCCTCTGCCTGAGGATTGAAAGGAGTATATCTCCTATATGCCTCCATAATTCTCTCTAGACACATAGAGGGGGAATCATCAGGCCCTTGAATAATCTCTCTTACCTTGGCCAAATTTGTTGGTCACCTAGCGGCCACTAAAATACCCGCAATTAGAACCCGGTGATAAGTGGACAAATGCTCCCTACCTTCAAAGGTGTTGGGGGCCCAGTTGGGTTGGTTCAAGGGAAAGCCGTGTTGAATATTTTGGGAAGTTGTGTCGGTCACCCATCTGGTCCGAGAATAATTTTTTCTAGCTTCCAGGAGGATTCTCTTTTGTTCCTCTGTCATGAAGAGAGTCCCTAGGTGTTGTTGGCAGTCATCCCAATTAGGCTGGTGTGAAAACATCAATGACTCAACCACACCTGATAGCCGGGTGGGGTCCTCGGTAAAAGGGGGATTGTTATTTTTCCAGTTATATAGGTCTGAAGAGGAGAAAGGCCAATATTGATAGTCTTGCATTTTTCCCCCAAGGACGTCGACAGTCACTGGCCCGTAGGGATAGAGGGGGAGCATCACTGGAGTTCCAGCTTTTTCAAATATTCACCGCCGGCGAGTTCCTTTAGCTGGACCAGTTTCCTCCAGCGGAGGAGGGGCTGTGTGTGCAGCGGGGGAGTTATCTGGCGGGCACTGGGCTGGCTTAGCTTCCTCCAATGGTGGAGAGGCTGAGTCAGCAGCAGAGGAATCACTTAGAGGGTGTTGGGAGTTGGGGGATGTGGGCAGGAGATAAGGAGGGGGAGGAGAGTCCAGTAGAGTCAAATCTTTGACTCAGGGAGAACACAAGGTGGAGGAGGAGGAGGAGCAGAGGGTTTGAGAGATCATGGGGGAAGGAGTAGGAGCAGGGGCAGGGGCAAGGAAAGGCCTCACTCATGGAGGAGGAGATTTGCAGAGGTCCTTCCAAGTAAAGATATATGGCTGTTGATCTGGATGGCTATGTTTCCCTGGCTGAAAGACAATATCTCTTACTTTTTAAATTAGTGGGAAGTAGAAAGATCCTTCTAGGGGCCATCCGAATCTAAAGGTGGGCTATTCTGAGTCACAGAGAGTCTGCTAGGTCCAGGGTTTTACTGAAAAAGAAAGACTCTGAGCCCTTAAGTGTACTTTGGTCCAGTGATCAAGGGTCAGGGACAGAGGCATTGAAGTGCTCTGTCCCATAATGAAAGATACACAAACAGTAAAAGCAACGACACACGACACAGACAAGACAAGAAAATAAAGACACGCAATGGACGTCCAACACTGAGACCAGGACTGAGTAGCCGGCAAAACCCGATGGGCTGGCAATACCGAATCTGAAACTAAATATCACTGATTCAAAGAGACTATTGTTCCTCGATTCCAGAATCCTCAGCGGCGTCCCCCAGGTACGTGGCCTATGGCTCTGTGACACGTCTGTCAGCCACCATCGGAGAGAGCTCACACTCTTCATTGACAGCCATTTTGCCAAGCCATAACCTGAAACCTGAAACCAGAAAGAGGCACCTTACATACCCCAAGAGAAGCCTATTGGGATCTCTCGTCCGCCGCTGCCGGATCTCGGTGGAACATCCATATGTAAAGGTCGGGTGAGCGTCACGGGAAGAGACCACCAAGAGACTGTCTCATGCAAAAGCAAAGGGTTTATTGGGGGTCCAGCATGCTGGGGCTCAGAGCTCACTTGAATAGAGCAGAGAGCCCTGAGAACAGCTTAAGCAGAGCTTATATATTTTTATTGGAGAGGGCAGGGAGGGAAGTTTATTGATGGGTCCGGGTGAGTGAGATGTTTGCGTGCAAACGAGCGAGGGAGTACATTCTGCAGTTTGGCAGTTGGGGTCAGCACATTCGGGAAACAAGATTAGGAAACAGTTCTCAAGATTTCAACAGTGTTTTATTAAGCATACAGGATAACAGGGAGTGACAAGTACCTATTTTGTTAAACACTCACTACCGAATATACTTTACCAGATTTCCTAATGTCTCTATTGATATCTGATATATTTCCTACATATTTTCAACAGTTCATCATTGTGACTGACTCTTCACATGTGTGGACATTTACATTCACTCTATACAAAAAACCCTATAGCTAAATAACTTTTGGTCCAAATACTATACTCACTCTCCTTTCTAAACCTACCGACTATCTTTCTAATCCTACCGACTATCCCTTTTTAACTGAAAGTTCTTTTTGACAATCAATCATCCAAGGTACAAGGTCCTATGCAATTGTATATCGATTTATCTGAGACATCAGTGCAGAAAATAAAACAAAGCTAAGTATCACAATCAAGGGCCCAATGCCCTTCTGGGCTTCAAATCTTACCTCGATTTCTGTTTTCATACTTATATTTTACCTATATATTCTTGTAAATATTGCAGGTTCCCAATACCATTATACATCCAGCAGAATGATTCCTAATCCAAATCAAACCTGTTATTAACCGTAACCATACACTGTTCCCACAATCTAAATTTACAGAAGAGCAGAGACAGAGTTGGTCTTACAATACAGGAATGTAGGGGATGTTCTAACTGCCTAGAAACTCAAAGGTCCATGCAAAAATGATCCCTGAAGAAGTAGTGGCTAACTGGGTAACTATGAAGGAACTGAGAGAGCAAAAGTCATCTTCCATTGCAAACAACCTGGTCAGGATGAAGGGATGTGTCTGAATCAGCCACTCTCTTCTTAATGTAGAGAAGAAGGACCAAACCAGGCCTGTGTGGAGAGCTGTTTCCAGTTGCCTATGGTTGATATACCATTCTAATTTGTGAAAGTGTCACAGAAAGTAGGGGTAGCCTCCATTTCATGGTACCCTTGGAAGCAACTGTTAGGACAACATGGTTGCCAAGGCAGTGACCTCATTCATTTCCTGATGGAAGTGACCTCACCTCACATCCTTGGTGATGAAAATCTCTGAACTTGGGATTCAGGAAGCCAGGCACCCAAATCCAGTCCCAGTCCCTGTCCCTGTGTTCTCACTTCTTTGGATTTACCAAGGACAGAGTCAGTCTTTCTTATTACCTACTGATGTGTGCTTGGCCAAATGCCAGGAAAGCTCTGAAGAGTGGCCTTTCCTGAGAAAGCATGTATTGGCTCACTGTTGGCTCCTGACAACTTCATGGAGTTCACCAAGGAGACCAGATCTGAGAAAGGACAGGCCATTTTGGGAAAACATTGTATGGCCCACCAGTCAGAGGACACACCGGATAGTCAGAAACCTGCTTGGGGAAAAGAGGTGCCTTTGTGGGTGTGGGTGTGTGTTTGTGGTTTTGTCTCATGTTCTGAGAATAGGTAGGAAAGGTGGTTTGTGTGGTTTGGAGTGAACTGTTTCTAATAAGTGATTTGACAAGGTGACTGTTTCTATTTCTGTGTATCCCAATGTGTCCGTGGTTGTAGACATTAGAAAAGAGAATGCATCAATGGATGTGTCCTGTCTAGTAGAAAGCGTTCCAGCATTCATCCTGCCCAATTTATGAATGCAATGCAGCTTGCCTTATCAATGGGCAACACCTGCTATATTCCTAAGTTGCTGTTTTCTTCCTGAATACTGGCCACTCTCCAGAATAGGCTCATGGTTGTGTGTCCAAGATATGTACTACGTCCAAGCTCTGTGACATGGCCATGTACTGGATAGCTGAAGGAATGGCGAGCATCTCAGAAAACTCAGATATCAGTGTGACCAGTAAGTTTCAGTGGAGAAACCCTGCTTTGGGCCTTTTGCTTACCTTTTGTTCTCTTCCCATGTATGTCAGCAAAGTCTTTGCCTCAGACCACAGCTTTGTGAAGCCTGAAGAAAACATTTTTTAAATAGAAATTAATGGGCCTTACCTGTGGCTCTTTGCTTAATTGCATTGGAAAGGGATGTGTCTGAATCAGCCTCTTGGCGCTGTGTGAGGCTGTGGCTTAGATTCTCAGCACCTGATATATCTAAAGAAAGATCCCATGTGTGCATCCAAAACCAAAATGGGCAAAAGAGTAGTCATTGTGGATGAAGTTTTTCGCCTTCCTCTGTAAGGCTCCTGACCTCCATCAAGTGAGAATAGGGATCCTTTGTTTCAAATTAGTTCTTCAAATCCCTGCAGAGGCTAGCCCATAGGTGCTTGGGTTTTCTCATGACTCCAATTCACATAAAAAACCTAAACCCCAGAGTCAGTAGTCCTCAATTTGGAGAAGCAGAGCAGTATTAACAGCAGGTCTTTTGTTCACTCCTGGATTACAAGAAGGATGTCCAGGGCACCCTGACTTTAGGCAAATGAGGGGCAAGGGAGCTTATTTTGGACACTGTCTTGGCCTGCGTCCTTCATGGAAAACTCCAGCCAGAGATAAAAATGAGTGTCTAGATGGAATAAGATGAGGGTCATGTTGGAGTGTTTTGGTTTTAAATGTGGTCATTTGTGTGGGTGTTGGAAGAGATTTGTGGGTCAACATAGGCTTGAACTCTGGTGTGATTCCCCTTAGAGACTGAGTTCTGGAACTGACCTCAGAGAAGTACTGCCATGAATTTTGTTGCAATTTTAGGAGACCACGCATGAGAGTCGCCCTTGGAAACTGAGATATAGGCCCAGGATGGCTTTCCACAGAGCACTGGAAATCTCAGCCAGCATATCACATGATTTTATTCTGAAAGACTTGGCAGCCATAGTTTAGAGTCAAAACACACATACACCTCACATTGTAGAACTCAATAGGCCTGGCTTCTTGTGACCTTTTGGCCACTCTTTGGGAAGCCTTGCCTGTGAGAGTTCTTCAGATCTTTCATTGAAATGAGCTTACTCAGCATTTCATGTTTCCTGAATGAATTGAAACCCACAGTGCCTCCAACTTCAACCTTGAAAAGTGGATACATAAATATCATAAATTTTTTAAATTCCCATGACCAGTTGGCACTGGAGAAACTTTGGATGTCCTGTTGCTGATCATGAGCATACCAGACAGTGTCTTGATTGACTGGGTTTGGTGAAAATTATGTAGCACAGAGATGCCAGTAAGTTGGAGCCTGCTGAGTAGTGGCCCTAGAGTAGTGGTGTGCAGGTGTGTGATAAAACATCTGTGTTGTGGCTATGTGAATCTGCCATTGCCTACCAAATTGCTTGTGAGTGACATGGTGCAGGTAGCAGACGCTTGTATGAAAAGGCATCTTGTTATATGGAGAGGTTTCAGGGCAATGTTCAGAATAAGTTTGCTATGGTCAAGGGGCAAAGCATTGTGGGATATAAGCCTGGTTAGTGCATTCTCCTGCAGACCCTGACCCACAACACGTGACAGAACTCCCTCCAGCACTTTGTCCCAGTTCAACTCCTTTTATTTCATGGAGCAAATACCAAACTCCTAGTGCAACAACAAGAAACACCACGAAAAGTATAGGATGACCAAGAGGCTTCACAGTCCAAATGGGGAGACACTTAGGCCCCAGCTGCCACAGTTTACCAACGAAGAGAGAATTCAACACTGTTGCCTCATGTTCATTGGTAAATAAGAAACCATGTCCTCCAGGTCACTTAGATGCAGATCTAGCTTTGATGGTCTCACTACAAAGGAAACTAAAGCTCCTGAAAACAACGTATATTTCAAGTGCCCAACCTCAGAGGCATTTTCTGCAGAAGTCTTTAGGTCAGCAGAGCTCCATGTTTGTGGAGTGTTTACACTGTCCCTTACTTTTGGAAACTCATCTACCAACTCCAAGGTTTTGAACTCCTGAGCATATTCCATTCCAGATATGTATTCACAGATTTTCTATCTCTTCTCCTCTAATTGTGTCTTTCTTGGGGTGAAGGTAATGTCAATGCATGGCTCTGAATGAGAGTGGGAAGATTTTTGTGTGGAACATATTTCCATAAACATTGGATACATTTTTTTTTATTTTCCATTAGAAATACTGAATTCCTGATACTAACCCAAAACCTACTAGATTCTGACTACTAATCCTAATATGATGGAGAAAAATAAACCAAGCTGAATAGAAATACAAGCAGTTCAGAGGGGGCATGGTGTATAGTTGAACTTGCCTTTTGCATGATAAAGGGTAGGTGTTATAAATGTACTTAATTTTTAATTGAAATAGATCTCCATGTGTTTTTAAAGTTAACAAATATGTGAATTCCTGTCTCCCTTTCTCTGTAGCCTATTCAGCACATGTATTTTTATATGCACATATAGAATCCTACCTGGCATCACACGTATACTATTGTGAGATGGCTGACTTGGCAGATACAAATTGTGAGAAGAGAAAACTCCTCCTAAACGCTGTTGGAACTGAAAATTCAACCAATGTTTTAACTTCCTAGTAATACAGTATTATTCATATCCATGTTGACTAAAATAAATATTTTTGCATCTGTGGACGATATATATTTCATGATGAATTTCGTTTGGCACATATATTGCTACTTTTCAATGCCTGTGTTTGCGTTTTGTATATATATATATATATATATATATATATATATATATATATATATATTCTCCAGATTTCTCAAAATATTTTATATATGTGTCTTATATACACTCCCTAAATTCATTCATATTCATTTATGTGGATTTATAATCAACTTTTCACTAGATTATTCTCAGAAATATTCATCCACCTGAAATTTATATTATCTTCCTAGTACTGAAAACTAACTTCAGTGAATGGTGCATACAAATCCTAATAATGCTACAGTACCTGACCCAGATTAACATCAATGCAAGTAGATTCCTATGGGACATGATGTGTCTTTTGACGTTCATTTTTATTCAACACTGGTGCATTACTATTTCTTCAGGATTGCACATGAGAGGATACATATTTCATCCACAAGTTCACAAATTTATAGGCATTTGTTTCACTTTCAATCACTTCCTGATTCAGAACACATGTATTCCTTCATGATTCTTGACTGGTCTTTTCATGAGATTTTGTTTCAAACACCTTATTTTGATTTCCATAATCGGTATTGAAGCAAAACACACACACTCTTCATGATAAACCATAACTCAAATATTACCATTAGATGAATATCTGGTTGGAATGAATGTTTGTATATCAATATAAGATTTCCTGTTTATTTTCAGATATCAATTCAAACCGTTATTTAAAGTTGAAACCAGTTATATTATTTATTCACAGTATGTTCTATTCATGCATTATCTCTATATTCATATACACATGGTCCACCTATTTGTACGCCCACTAATTTATTCATCTTCAAAATATTGCTCCCAGAAGTGTTGGAAGAAATACTCATGTCACCTGATCTACATATATATTTTATCACAGTAATATTCTGGACAAAATGTGCAAAGTTCACACTTATGATTGTACCAAAGCCTAAATGGAAAGTGAATATGGATTGATAAAAACATCCATTTCCAGGTTGCCTAATGCTCTCAAATGTCAATGCTATTTGTGACTACATATTTGTTTCTTCCTAAGATTATATATTGAAACTCAACCCGGTTGAAAATGAATAAGCCTATCACTCACTTTATACTTTGCCTGATTTTGTAATGTCGCTATTGATATCTGCTTTCCTATATATTTTTCCCAGGTCATAATTCGACTGACTCTTCACATGTGTTGACATTTACCTTCATTCTCTACCCGAAACCCTATTGCTAAAGAACTTTTGGTCCAAATCCTAAACTCACTCTTCTTCCTAATCCTACCGACTATCATCCTAATCCTGTAGACTATCGTTTTTGACTGGATGTTATCTTCTACATTCAATCAACCAAGGTACAAGGTCCTATGCCATTGTATATCGATTTATCTGAGACATCTATGAGGAACATAATTCAATGCTAAGTATCACAATCAATGGCCCAATGCCCTTCTGGACTTCAAATCTTAAATAGATTTCTGTTTTCATACATATATTTCACCTCTATATTCTTATAAATATCGCAGGTTCCCAATACCATTATTCATCCAGCAGAATGATTCCTAACCCAAATCTATCATGTTATTAACTCTAACCCTACACTGTTCCCTCAATCTAACTTTACTGAAGCACAGGGACAGAGTTGGTCTTATAATACAGGAAAGTAGGGGATCTTCCACCTGCTGAGAACCTCAAAGATCCGTTCAGAAATTATATCTGGAGAAGATGTAGGCAGCTATGAAGGACCTGAAAGAGCAAAAGTCATCTTCAATAGCAAACAACCCTGTCAGGATCAAGGGTTGTGTCTGAATCAGCCTCTCTCTTCTTATTGTAGAGAAGATGGACCAAACCAGACATTTGTGGAGAGCTGTTCCTGGGTTCCTAATGTTGATATACCATTCTAACTTGTGAAAGTGTCACAGGAAGTAGAGGCAGCCTCCATCTAATGATACCCTTTGAAGCAACTCTTAGGACAAAGTCATTGAAAAGGCAGTGACCTCATTCAGTTCCTGAAGGAAGTGACCTACCTCACTTCCTTGGTTATGGAACTCTCTGAACTTGGGATTTAGGAAGCCAGGCACACAAAGGCAGTCCCACTCCCAACCCAGTGGTCTCCCTTGTTTGTATTTACCAAGGACAGAATCTGTTTTTCTTATTACCTACTGATGTGAGGAGGGCCAAATGCCAGGAAAGCTCTGAAGAGAGGCCATTCCTGAGAAAGTAGGTAGTGGCTCACCGCTGGCTCCTGACAACTTCACAGAGTTGGCCAAGGAGACCAGATCTGAGACAGGACAGGCCATGATGTGGGAACATAATATGGCCCACCAGTCAGAGGACAGTCCGGAAAGTCACAGACCTACTTGGGGGAAGGAGGTGCCTTTGTGGGTTTGGGTGTGTTTTTGTGGTTTTGTCTGATGTTCTGAGAATAGGTAGGAAAGGCGGTTTGTTTGGTTTGGAGTAAACTGTTTCTAGTAAGTCGTTTGACAAGGCGAGTGTTTCTAAGTCTGTGTTTCCCACTGTTTCCATTGTTTTAGACTTTAAAAAAGAGAATGCATCATTGGATGTGTCCTGTCTAGTAGAAAGCTTCCCATCATTCATCCTGCCTAATTTATGAATGGACTGTGGGTTGCCTTATTGAATGGTAACACCTGCTATCTTCCTAAATTCCTGTTTTCTTCCTGAATTCTGGCCACTCTCCAGAATAGGCTTATGGTTTTGTGTCTATGATATGTACCACATCCAAGCTCTGTGACATGGCCATGTACTGCATAGCTGAAGGGAATGGCGAACATCTCTCAAAACACACATATCAGTGTGACAAGTAAAATCTCAGTGGAGAAACCCTGCTTTTGGCCCTTTTCTTACCTATTATTCTGTTGCCCAAATGTCAGGAATGTCTTGGCCTCAGGCCACCCATTTGTGATGCCTGAAGAAAACAGTTTTCAAATGGAATTGAATGGCCATCACCTGTTGCTAATTGCTTAATTGCATTGGAAACAGATGTGTCTCAATCAGCCTCTGGCCCTGTTTGAGGATGTGGCTTAGATTCTCAGCACCTGATGGATCTAGAAAAGTTCCCATGTGTGCATCTAAAATTAAAATTGCCAAAAAGAGCACTCATTTTGGATGAAGTCTCTCGCCTTCCTTTGTAAGGTTCCTGACTTCCATCAAGTGAGAATAGGGATCCTTTGGGTCAAATAAGATATTCAAAGCCATGCAGAGGTGCTTGAGTTTTATCATGACTCCAAATCACATTAAGAATATATATACCCGACAGTCAGTAGGCCCCAAATTGTAGAAGCAGAGCAGTATTAATGGCAGGCCTATTTGATCACTCCTGGTTCACAGGAAGGGTGTCCAGGCCACCCTGACATTAGGCAAATGAGGGGCAAGGGAGCTTATTTTGGACACTGTCTTGAGCTGCACCACTCAAGGAAACCTCCAGCCAGAGGTGATGATGAGTGTATATATGCAAGAAGATGAGGGTCATGTGAGTGTGTTTTAGTTTTAATTGTGGTCATTTTTGTGGCAGTTGGAAGAGATGACTGGGTCCACCTGGGCTTAAACTCTGGTGTGATTCCCCTTAGAGAGTGCGTTCTGGAACTGACCTCAGAGAAGCATGGCCATGAATTGTGTTGGGATATTAGGAGGCCACACATGAGAGTCGCCCTTGAAATCTGAGGTCAATGCCCAGGTTGGCTTTCCACAGAGCACTGGGAATATCTGCCAGGATATCACATGATTTTATTCTGAAAAACTTGGCAGAAATAGTTGAGAGTCTAAACACACATGGACCTCACATTGTAGACCTCAATGGGCCTGGCTTCATGTGACCTTTTGGCCACCCTTTGGGGAGACTTACCTGTGAGAGTTCTCCAGAGCGTTTATTGAAATGAGCCTCCTAATCATTTAATGGTTTCTGAATGAACTGAAGCCCACAATGACTCCAACTTCATACTTGAAAAATAGCTAGATAAATACCATGAAATGTTTGAAATTCTCATGACCAGGTAGCACTGGAGAACCTTTGGTTGTCCTGTTGCTGATCATGAGTATGCCAGACAGTGCCTTGATTGACTGGGTTTTATGAAAATGGTGTAGAAAAGAGATGCCAGTAAGTTGGAGCCTGAGTAGTGGGTCTAGAGCAATGGTGGGCAGGTGTGTGATAAAACGTCTGTGGTGGGCCCATGTGGATCTGCCATTGGCTTCCAAAAGGCATGTTACTGACATGGTGCAGTCAGCAGACCCTTATATGTAAAGGCATCTTGTTATATGGAGATGTTTCAGGGCAATGTTCAGAATCAGGTTGCTATGGTCAAGGGGGCAAGCTATGTGGGATAGAAGCCTGCTTGGTGCATTCTCCTGCAGACCCTGACCCACTACACGTGACAGAACTCCCTCCAGCACTGTATCCCAGTTGAACTCCTTTTATTTCATGAAGCAAATACAAAACTCCAGTGCAGCAGCAAAAAACACCATGAAAAGTGGTGGACGACCTTATGGCTTCACAGTCCACACGGGGAGAAAATTAGCCCCCAGTGGCCACAGTTTACCTACAAAGAGAAAATTCAGCACTGCTGCCTCATGTTCATTGGAAAATAATAAACCATGTCGTCCAGGTCACGTAGATGCAGACCCAGCTTTGATGATGTAACTACAAAGGAAGCTAAAGTTCCTGACAACTACATATATTTCAAGTGCTCAATCACAGAGGCAGTTTCTCAAGAAGTCTTTAGGCCAAAGAGCTCCATGTTTGTGGAGTATTTACCCTGTCCCTTACTTTTGGAAACTCCTCTACCCCTTCTAAAGTGTACTCCTGAGCATATTCCATTCCAGATATGTATTCACAGATTTTCTCACTCTTCTCCTCTAAGTGTGTCTTACTTGAGGCGAAGGTAATGTTCTCAAGGAGCGTGGAAAGGTTTTTTGTGTAGCACATATTTACATACACATTTGATTCATTTACCAATTTTCCATTCGAAATACTGAATCCCTGACACTAACCGATAGCCTACTAGACTCTGACTACTAATCCTAATATGATGGAGAAAAATAACCCAAACAGAATTAAAAACAAGCAGTTCAGAGGAGGCATGGTGTATAGTTGGATTGCCTTTTGCATTATATAGGGTAGGAGTTATAAATCTAGTCAATTTTTTTGTTGAAATAGTTCTCCGTGTGTTTTTAAAGTTAACACATATATGAATTCCTGTCTCCCTTTCTTAGTAGCCTATTCAGCAAATGTATTTTTATATGCACATATAGAATCATACCTGGTACCACACTTACATTCATGTGAGGTGGCTTACTTGGCAGATACAAATTGTGAGAAGAGATCACTCCTCCTAAACACTTTTGGAACTTTAAATTCAACCTATGGGTGAGCTTCCTAGTTGAACAACATTATACATAAATCCATATTCAGTAAAATGAATATTTTTGGATCAGTGGATGATATATATTTCATGGTGAATTTCGATTGGCATAATATTGCTGCTTTATAATGTCTCTGTGTGTGTTTGTATATATATATATATATATATATATATATATATATATATATATATATATATATATATATATATATATATACAGTCTCCAGATTTTTCATAATATGAAATATATGTGTCTTATTGTTCACTCCTAAAATTCATTATATTCCCCTATGTGGATTTATAATAAACTTTCACAAGATTATTCTCAGAAATATTCATCCACATGAACTGCATATTTGTTTCTTAGTACTGACAACTATCTTCAGAGACTGGTGCTTACAAATCCTAATATTTCTACAGTAACTTTCTCAGTTGAACATCAATGCAAGTAGATTCCAATGGGACGTGAAGTGTATTTTGGCATTCATTTTTATTCAACACTGGTACATTATTATTTCTTCACTTTATGCACATCTTAGGATATATATTTCATCCACAAGTTCGCAAATTTATAGACATTTGTTTCACTTTCCATCACTTCGTGATTCAGAACAAATGTATTCCTCCATGTTTCTTGACTGGTTTTTTCATGAGACTTCTTTCTAAACATATTATTTTCGAATTCCATAATCACTTTTGAAGCAAAACTCACACACCCTTCATGATAAACCATAACCCTAACATTACATTAGAAGTATAAGTGGTTGGAATGAATGATTGTATATCATTATAAGATTTTTAAGATATTTTCAGATATCAATTCAATCCATTATTAAAAGTGGAACTAGTTATATTATTTATTCACAGAATTGACTATTCATGCATTATCTCAATATTTATAGACAGAGGGTACACCTCTTTGTACCACCAATAATAATTTATACATCTTCAAAATATTGCTCTCAGAAATGCTGGAAGATATACTTATATCACCTGATCTACATATACATTCTATTACAGTAATATTCTGGACACAAAATGCAAACTACACACTTTTGATTGTACAAAACCCTAAATGGAAAGTGAACATGGTTTAATAAAAACATCCATGTCCAGGTTGTCTAATGCTCTCAAATTTCAATCCTATTTGTGACCACATATTTGTTTCTTTTTAAGATTATATATTCAAACTCAACCCTGTTGAAAATGTCTAATCCTATCACTCACTTTATACTTTGCCTGATTTCGTAAGGTCTCTATTGATATCTGCTTTCCTACATATTTTTCCCAGTTCATCATTGTGACAGACTCTTCACATGTGCTGATACTTACATTCAATCTCTTAGCGAAATCCTATGACTAAAGAACTTTTGTTCCAAATTCTATACTCATTCTTCTTCCTAAACCTACTGACACTCTTCCTAATCCTACTGACTATCCCTTTTTTACTGGATGTTCTCTTCTACATTCAATCATCCAAGGTACAATGTCCTATGTCATTGTATATCGATTTATCTGAGATATCTGTACAGAACGTAAATCAAAGCTAAGTATCCCAATCAAGGGCCGAATGCCCTTCTGGGCTTCAAATCTTACCTAGATTTCTGTTTTCATACATATATTTCCCTTCTATATTCTTATAAATATCACAAGTTCCCATATCATTATTCATCCCACAGATTGTTTCTTAACCAAAATCAAACCTCTTATTTACCCTAACCATAAACTGTTTCCTTAATCTAACTTTACAGAGGAGCAGGCACAGAGTTGGTATTAGAATACAGGAATGTGGGGGATCTATCACCTGCTGAGAACCACAAATGTCCATGCAGATATGATCCTTGGAAAAGATGTAGGCCGCTATGAAGGACCTGAGAGAGCAAAAGTCAACTTCCATGGTAAACAACCTGGTCAGGAAGAAGGGATGCGTCTGAATCAGCCTCTCTCTTCTTAATGTAGACAAGATGGACAAAACCAGGCCTGTGTGGAGAGCTGTTCCCGGGTGCTTATGGTTGATATACCATTCTAACTTGTGAAAGTGTCACAGGTAGTAGGGGGAGCCTCCAGTTCATGGGACCCTTGGAAGCAACAGTTAGAACCAAGTTGTTGCCAAGGCAGTGACCTCATTCAGTTCCTGAAGGAAGTGACCTACCTCATTTCCTTGGTGATGGAACTCTCTGAACTTTGAATCCAAGAAACCAGGCACCCAGAGCCAGACGCAGTCCCATTCCAAGTGGGCTCACTTGTTTGAATTTACCACAGACAGAGTCAGTCTTTCTTGGTACCTACTGATGTCAGGATGACTACATGTGAAGGAGAGCACTCAAGAGGGGCCTTTCTTGAGAAATCAGGTAGTGTCTCACTGCTGGTTCATGACAACTTCATCAAATTGTCTAAGGAGACCAGATCTGAGACAGGACAGGCAATTTTGTGGGAACATAGTATGGCCCACCAGTCAGAGACCTCTCCGGATAGTTACAGTTCTACTTGGGGTAAGGAGGTGCCTTTGTGGGTGTGGGTGTGAGTTTGAGGTTTTGCCTCATGTTCTGAGAATAGGTAGGTAAGGCAGTTTGTTTGGTTTGGAGTGGACTGTGTCTAGTAAGTCATTTGACAAGACGAGTGTTTCTATGTCTGTGTATCTCACTGTGTCCGTGGTTGTAGACATTAGAAAAGAGAATGCATCAATGGATGTCTCCTGTCTAGTAGAAAGCTTCCCAGCATTCATCATGCCCAGTTGATAATGGACTGTGGCTTGCCTTATGGTTGCGCCAAACCTGCTATCTTCTTAAGTTCCTGTTTTCTTCATGAATTCTGGCCACTCTCCAGAATAGGCTCATGGTTTTGTGTCCAAGATATGTACCACCTTCAAGCTCTGTGACATGGCCATGTACTGGATAGCTGAATTTAATTGGGAGTAACTCAGAAAACTCAGATATCAGTGTGATCAGTAAAGTCTCAATTGAGAAACCCAGCTTTGGGCCTGCTGTTGTCCTGAAAGTCAGGTATGTCTTTGCCTCAGGCCAAACTTTGTGAAGCCTGAAGAAAACCGTTTTCAAATTGAAATGAATGGGCATCACCTGTGGCTCTTTGCTTAATTGCTTTGGTAAGGGATGGGTCTGAATCAGCCTCTTGGCCCTGTGTGAGGCTTTGGCTTATATTCCCACCACCTGATTGATCTAAAGAAAGATCCTATGTGTGCATCCTAAACCATAATGGCCAAAAGAGAAGTTATTGTTGATGAAGTCTCTCACCTTCCTCTGTAAGGTTCTTGACTTCTATCAAGTGAGAATAGGGATCCTTTGCATCAGATGAGTTCTTCTAATTCCTGCAGAGCCTGGCCCATAGGTGCTTGGATATTGTCATGATGCCAATTCACATAAAGACTCTAAACCCCAGAGTCAGAAGGCCTCAAATTGGAGAAGTGGAGCAGTATTAAATGCAGGCCTATTTGATCCATCCTGGTTCACAGGAAGAGTGTCCAGGCCACCCTGATTTTAGGCCAATGAGGGGCAAGGGAGGTTATTTTGCACACTGTCTTGGGCTGGGTCCCTCATGGACACCTCCAGCCAGAGGTAATGATGAGTGTGTATATGGAAGAAGATGAGTGACATGTGGGAGTGTTTTGGATTTAATTGTGTTCATTTGGGTGGTGGTTGGAAGAGATGACTGGGTCCACCTGGGCTTGAACTCTGGTGTGATTCCCCTATGAAACTGATTTCTGATTCTGATCTCAGAGAAGTATTGCCATGAATTTTGTTAGGATTTTAGGAGGCCATGCCTGAGAGTCGCCCTTGGAAACTGAGAGCTAGCCCCAGGGTGGCTTTCCCCAGAGTGCTGGGAATCCAGCCAGGATATCACATGATTTTATTCTGAAAGACTTGGCAGCCATAGTTGACGGTCAAAACACACATGGACCTCATACTGTATACCCAAATGGGCCTGGCTTCATGTGACCTGTTGACCACTCAAGACATTCCATATGCTGCAGATATAACCTCTTCTAACCTTGAGTTGAGCTGCATTGCTTGTGGTCCTGTCTTTCCTTGTCTTTTCATACTGTTCGCATTTCTTTCTGCTTGTTGAAACTGTTGTGTTATTGAAAATTCCCCCATATATTTATATTGCTCTTGTATCCTTGCAAAGTCTCCCTTGCAGGTGCAGTTGAGGGTCTGCCCCTCCTACAATAGGGGCAATGTGCCTACCAACCCGGCAGGCCACTGGGCTTGTTCTGAAGGTCAGTAGCAGGTCCGCCGACCTTACAGGTGTGGGCGGTGGCTCTGCCACTCTGCGGGTGCTGGGCCTGTTCTATGAGTGGGTCAGAGGTCCATCTGCCTTGGAGGCATGGGCGGTGGCTCTGCCCCTCACCCTCTCAATGTGTTTTTAAAGTTAACAAATATGTGAATTCCTGTCTCCATTTCTCTGTAGCCTGTTCAGAACATGTATTTTTATATGCACATATAGAATCCTACATGGTATCACACGTACATTCTTGTGAGTTTGGCTGAATTGGCAGATAAAAATTGTGAGAAGAGATTCCCTCCTCCTAAACGATTTTGGAACTGAAAAGTCAACATATGGGTTACCTTCCTAGTTGCAAAACATTATACATAAATCCATGTTCAGTAAAATGAATATTTTTGGATCTGTGGATAATATATATTTCATAGTGAATTTCAATTGGCATATAAATTGCTACTTTTTAATGTCTGTGTGTGTTTTGTGTGTGTGTATATATATATATATATATATATATATATATATATATATATACTCTACAGATTATTAAAAATATGAAATATATTTGTCTTATTATACACTCCCTAAATTCATTCATGTTCATGTATGTGGATTAATAATCAACTTTTCACAAGATTATTCTCAGAAAGATTCATCCACCTGAAATACATATTTGTTTTCTAGTACTGAAAATTAACTTCAGTGAATGGTGCATAGAAATCCTAATAATTCTACAGTAACTGACCCAGTTTAGCTTCAATGCAAGTAGATTTCTATGGGACATGATGTGTATTCTGACATTTATTTTTATTCAACACTGGTACATTACTATTTTATTCAGTTTTTGCACATCATAGGATATATATTTCATCCACAAGTTCACAAATTTATAGGAATTTGTTTCATTTTCAATCAATTCCTGCTTCAAAACACATGTAGACCTCCAGGTTTCGTGACTGGGCTTTTAATGAGATTTCTTTCCAAACACATTATTTTCGATTTACATAATCACTTTTGAAGCAAAACTCACACACTCTTCATGAAAACTAATTAACCTAATATTACCATTAGAAGTATAACTGGATGGAATGAATTATTGTATATCAATATAAGATTTCCTGTATATTTTCAGATATCAATTCAGTCCATTATTGAAAGTTGAAACCAGTTATATTATATATTCACATTATGATCTATTCATTCATTATCTCTATATTCATAGACACCGTGTACACATAATTGTACCAAAGTCTAAATGGAAAGTGAGCATGTATTTCTAAGAACATCCATGTCCAGGTTGACTAATGCTCTCAAATGTCAATCCTATTGGTGACTAAATATTTGTTTCTCCTGAAGATTAAATATTCAACCTCAACCCTGTTGAAAATATCTAATCCTATCACTCACTTTATACTTTGCCTGATTTCCTAATGTCTCTATTGATATCTGCTTTCCTACATATTTTCCCCAGTTCATCACTGTGACTGACTCTTCACATGTGCTGACATTTACATTCATTCTCTACCTGAAACCCTATTGCTAAAGAAATTTTAGTCCAAATCCTATACTCACTCTTGATTCTAAACCTAATGACTATCTTCCTAATCCTACCTACTATCACTTTTTGAATGGATGTTCTCTTCAACATTCAATCATTCAAGGTACATGGTCCTATGCCATTGTATACCAATTGATCTGAAACAACTGTGCAGGACTTAATTCAAAGCTAAGTATTTAAATCAAGGGCCCAATGCCTTTCTGGGATTCAAATCTTACCCAGACTTCTGTTTTCATATTTATATTTCGACTACATACTCTTGTAAATATACCAGGTTCCAAATACCATTATTCATCCCACAGAATGATTCCTAACACAAATGGAACATGTTATTAACCCTAACAATACACTGTTCACTCAATCTAATTTTACAGATGAGCAGGGACAGAGTTTATCTTACAATACAGCAATGTAGGGTATCTACCACCTGCTGAAAATCTCAAATGTCCAAGCAGAAATGATCCCTGGAGAAGACGTAGGCAGCTATGAAGGACCTGAGAGAGCAAAAGTTATCTTCCATGGCAAACAAAGATGTCAGGATGAAAGGATGTGTCTGAATCAGCCTCTCTCTTCTTAATGTAGAGAGGATCGTCAAAACCAGGCCTGTGTGGAGAGCTGTTCCCAGGAGCCTATGTTTGATATACCATTCTAACTTGTGAAAGTGTCAGAGAAAGTAGGGGCAGCCTCCATCTCATGGGACCCTTGGAAGCAACTGTTAAGACAAAGTGGTTGTCAAGGCAGTGACCTCATTCAGTTCCATAAAGAAGTGACCTACCCCACTTCTTTGGTGAGGAAACTCTCTGAACTTGGAATCCAGGAAACCAGGCACCCAGAGCCATTCCAAGTCCCAGTCCCAGTGGGCTCACTTGTTTTGATTTACCAAGGACAGAGTCAATCTTTCTTGGTACCTACAGATGTGAGGAAGGCCAAATGCCAAGAGAGCTATGAAGAGGGGGCCTATCCTGAGAAAGCAGGAAGTGGTTCACTACTGGATCCTCACAACTTCACAGAGATGGCCAAGGAGACCAGATCTGAGACAGGACAGGCTTTTTCATTGAAACATAGAATGGCCCACCAGTCAGAAGACACTCTGGATCGTCAGAGACCTACTTGGGGAAGGAGGTGCCTTTGTGTGTGTGGGTGTGGGTTTGTGGTTTTATCTCATGTTTTGAGAATAGGTAGGAAAGGCGGTTTGTTTGGTTTGGAGTGGACTGTTTCTAGAAAGTCATTTGACAAGGCGAGTGTTTCTATGTAAATGTATCCAACACTGTCCGTGGTTGTAGACATGTGAAAGAGAATGCAACAATGGATATGTCCTATCTAGTAGAAAGCTTCCCAGCATTCATCCTACCCAATTTGTGAATGGATTGCAGCTTGCCCTATAGATGAGCAACCCCTACTATCTTCCTAAGTTTTGGTTTTCTTCCCGCATTCTGGCCACTATTCAGAATAGGCTTATGGTTTTGTGTCCAATATATGTACCACCTCCAAGCTCTTTGACATGGCCATGTAATGGATAGCAGAATGGAATGGCGAGCATCACAGAAAACGCAGATATCAGTGTGACCAGGAAAGTCTCAGTGGAGAAACCCTACTTTGGACCTTTTGCTTACCTATTGTTCTATTGCCCTGAATGTTAGGAAGGTCTTTGCCTCAGGCCACCCCTCTGTGAAACCTGAAGAAAACCATTTTCAATTGGAAATGAATGGGCATCACCTGTGGTTCTTTGCTTAATTGCTTTGGAAAGGGATGTGTCTGAATAAGCCTCTTGACCCTCTGTCAGGCTATGGCTTAGATTCTCAGCACCTGATGGATCTAAAGAAAGTTCCCACGTGTGTATCTAAAACCAAAATGGTAAAAATATCGGTCATTGAGGATGAAGTCTCTTGCTTTCCTCTGTTAGGTTCCTGACCTCCATCAAGTGAGAATAGGGATCCTATGGGTCAAATGTGTTATTCAAAGCCCTGCAGAGCTGCTGGGGTTTTCTCATGACTCCAATTCACATAAAGAATCTAAACCCCACAGTCAGAAGGCCTCAAATTTGAGAAGCAGATCAGTATTAAGGGCAGGCCTATTTGACCACTCCTGGTTCACAGGAAGTATGTCCAGGCCACCCTGAAGTTTGGCAAATGAGGTGCATGGGAGCTCATTTTGGACACTGTCTTGGGCTGTGCCCCTCATGGAATACTCCAGCCAAAGGTTATGATGAATGTCTATATGGAAGAAGTTCAGTGCCATGTGGGAGTGTTTTGGTTTTAATTGTGGTCATTTGTGTGGTGGTTGGAAAAGATGACTTGTTCCAACTGGGCTTGGACTCTGGTGTGATTCCCCATAAGTCTGAGTTCTGAAACTGACTTCAGACTAGTATTTCCATGAATTGTGTTGGGATTTTAGGAGGCCACACATGAGAGTCACCCTTGTAAACTGAGTTCTAGGCCCATGATGGATTTCAAAATCAAACTTGGAATCTCATCCAGGATATCATATGATTTTATTCCTAAATAGTTGGCAGCCATAGTTAAGAGAGAAAACACACATGGATATCACATTGTAGACCTCAATGGGCCTGGCTTCATGTGACCTTTTGGCCCCTATTTGGGAATCCTTGCCTGTGAGAGTTCTCCAGAGCTTTCTTTCAAATGAGCTTTCTCAAAATTTTATGGTTCCTGGATGAATGGGAAACCCACAGTGGCTCCAACTTCATCCTTGAAAATGGCTAGATAAATATCATGAAATTTTGGACATTCCCATGACCAGGGGGCACTAGGAAAACCTTTCGATGTTCTATTGCTGATCATGAGTGTACCAGACAGTGCCTTGATTGACTGGGTTTCAAGAAAATGGTGTAGAACAGAGATGCCAGTAAGTTGGAGCCTTCTGAGTAGTGGGCCAAGAGCAGTGGTGTGCGGGTGTATGATAATACATCTGTGTTGTGGCCATCTGGATCTGCCATTGGCTTTCAAATGGCTTGTGACTGACATGGTGCAGCCAGCAGACCTTTATATGAAAAGGCATCTTGTTATATGGAGACAATTCTGGGCAATGTTGAGAATCAGGTTGCTGTGGACAAGGGGGCAAGCTATGTGGGATAGAAGCCTGACTGGTGCATTCTCCTGTAGACACTGATCCACCAAACGTAACAGAATTCCCTCCAACACAGGGACGATTTCAACTCCTTCTATTTCATGAAACAAATACAAAACTCCCAGTGTATCAGCAAGAAAGACCATGAAAAGTGGAGGATGACCAAAGGGCTTCACAGTCCACACGGGGAGACATTTAGCCCCAATGGCCTTAGTTTACCTACAAAAAGAGAATTAATCTCTGCTGTGCCATGTTCATTGGAAAATAAGAAAACATGTCCTCCAGGTCACATAGATGTAGATCCAGCTTTGATGGTCTCACTACAAAGGAAACTAAAGCTCCTGACAACAACATATATTTCAAGTGCCCAACCTCAGAGGCAGTTACTCAAGAAGTCTTTAGGCCAGCAGAACTCCATGTTTGTGGAAGGTTTACCCTGTCCCTTACTTTTGGAAACTCCTCTACCACCCCCAAGGTTTTGAACTCCTGAGCATTTTCCATTCCAGATATGTATTCACAGATTTTCTAATTCTTCTCCTCTAATTATGTCTTACTTTGGGACAAGGTAATGTGAAGGCATTGTTCTGGATGAGAGTGGGAAGTTTCTTGTGTAGCACATATATGCATACACATTGAATTCATTTTCCTATTTTCTATTCGTAATACTGAATCCCTGACACTAAACCATACCCTACTAGACTCTGACTACTAATCCTAATATGATGGAGAAAAATAACCCAAACAGAATAGAAATACATGCAGTTCAGAGCAGGCATGGTGTATAGTTGGACTTGCCTTTTGCGTGATGAAGGCTTGGTGTTATAAATCTAGTCAATTTTTTATTGAAATAGTTCTCTATGTGTTTTTAAATTTAACAAATATGTGAATTCCTGTATTCCTTTCTCTGTAGCCTATTCAGCACATGTATTTTTATATGCACATATAGAATCCTTCCTGGTATCACACGTACATATTTGTGAGTTGGCTGACTTGGCAGATGCAAACTGTTAGACGAGATCACTCCTCCTAAATGCTGTTCGAACTGAAAATTCAAACTATGGGTGAGCTTCCTATTTGAACAACATAAATCCATGTTCAGTAAAATGAATATTTTTGCATCTGTGGATGATATATATTTCATGGTGAATTTCGATTGGCATACATAATGCTACTTTTTAATGTCTCTGTGTGTGTGTATTTATATATATATATATATATATATATATATATATATGTATTCACTCTCCAGATTTTTCGAAATATGAAGTATATGTGTCTTATTATACACTCCCTAAATTCATTCATATTCACGTATGTGGATTTATAATCATCTTTTCACAAGATTATTCTCAGAAATATTCATCCACCTGAAATACACATTTGTTTTTTCCTAGTACTGACAACTAACTTCAGGGGATCATATGATGGCCCCAATGGGAGTTCATCATCCCCGTGTACCACATCACTGTGTGGAGAATGACGAGTTAGAAAGGCTAAAAGCTATCTCGTTAGGAATTTTCAGCAAAATTGAGGTGCTCCAAAACCTAGAGGAAGGATTTCCATCACTGGCCAATCAGCTACGGGCGCTCAAACTTGAGTGATTTGTCCACAGGGAGGGTCACGCTGCTTATTCAGCAAATCACCCTGCGGCTAGAATCTGCTGTGCGCACCGGGAAACGACCAGTTAGCAACGCAAAGATACAGCACTGAAAATTCTGTGGGCTCCTGCCAGCTGTGCAATCACTGTGGTCAGTGCTGAATTCTGGGTTTGAGACGGGGGAAGGAAGCAGTCCAATTCGGTTCTCCACACCGGTCATACCACAGAGGAAGCCAGCGGCCACCATCTTGGAGAGCTGACATCACCATCGCTGTTTTCGACTGATCGCATCTCATTCAGCTATAGAACAGGTAATTTCAGGCTGCCATTCACCTGCATCTCGCAGACAAATTACTCAGGCTCAGTGCTAAAGAACGTACAGAAATTTCTTCTTAGAGCCTGCTCCTATCAAAACATACACCGAGCACGGAGCGGCCAAATTTCGGCTCCTGGAACTGCTCTGGCCCAGGGCTAAAGAACCCGCAGAAACTGCTTCTCAGTCCGGGTCCTGCTGAATACTGTGGAGGTAAATACCAACCAATCCTTCATAGGCAGTGGCAACAGGATTGAGATGGGGCTTGTGAGGGCCAGTCAGGACTCACCCGTTGCTTTGGTCACCCGGCAAACGGAACTAAATGCTGCCGTTCGCATGGGATACCAACATGGCAGAGATCTGATGTCATCACAAAGCGGTGGAGGAGATAACTTCATCAATACCAGTGACGACAGAAACAGTTGGTCTGTTGGTAAAGAAAGTGACTCACAAACACCCAAGTCTCTCTCACTTTGTCATCAAGCCAGAGGGGCAGAGCAGAGCTGCCGCCTGCGCCTGGAAGAGACCCAGCGACCCACCAACGTGGTAGTCACGTCACCACAATTCTCGTAGGGGCAGAGCATTGCCGCTGCCTGTGCCCGGAACAGGCCCAGTGACCCGCAGGCGTGGTTGTCATGTGACCCCAATTGGAGTAGGGGCAGAGCAGAGCCACAGCCCGAGCCCGCGAAGTAGTCAGACCTGCAACGGACCTGCGGAACAGGCCCAGCAGCCTGCCGGCATGGTAGACACATCACCCCAATTGGAGTAGGGGCAGAGCAGAGCCGCTGCCCGTGCCCGCAAGGTAGGCAGACCTGCGACTGACTGGCAGAACAGGCCAGGCGGCCTGCCGGCATGGTAGACACGTCACCCCAATTGGAGTAGTGGCAGAGCAGAGTCGTCGCCCACGCCCGGAACAGGCCCAGCGACCCGCTGGCGTGGTAGACACGTCACCCCAATTAAAGTAAGGGCAGAGCAGAGAGGCCGAACGTGCCTGAAAGGTAGCCAGACCTGCGACCGACCGGCAGAACAAGCCCAGGGTTCCAACTACAAATCATAATATGATGGAGAAAAATAAACCAAACAAAATAGAAATACAAGCAGTTCAGAGGAGGCATGTTGTATAGTTGGAGTTGCCTTTTTCATGATATAGCGTAGGAGTTAAAAATCTACTCAAGTATTTCTTGAAATAGATTTCCATGTGTTTTTAAACTTAACAAATATGTGAATACCTGTCTCCCTTTCTCTGTAGCCTATTCAGCACATGTATTTTAATATGAACATATAGAATCCTACCTGGTGCCACACGTACATTCTGGTGAGGTGGCTGACTTGGCAGATACAAATTGTGATAAGAGACCACTCCTACAAAACGCTGTTGGAATTGAATATTCAGCCTATGGGTTAGCTTCCTAGTTGAACAACATTATACGTAAATCCATTTTCACAAAAATGAATACTTTTGGATCTGTGGATTATATATATTTCATGATGAATTTCGATTGGTGTATATATTGCTACTTTTTAATGTCTCTGTTTGTGTGTGTGTGTGTGTGTGTGTGTGTATAAATATACACTCTACAGATTTTTCAAAATATGAAATATATGTGTCTTATTATACAATCCATAAATTCATTCATATTCATGTATATGGATTTATAATCAACTTTCACATGGTTATTCTCAGAAATATTCATCCACCTGAAGTACATATTTGTTTCTTAGTACTGAAAACTAACTTCAGTGAATGGTGCATACAAATCCTAATATTTCTATCATAACTGACCCAGTTTAACATCAATGCAAGTAGATTCCTATGGGACATGATGTGTATTTTGATGTTCATTTTTATTCAACACGGGTACATTACTATTTCTGCAGTTTATGCACATCATAGGATGTATATTTTATTCACAAGTTAGCAAATTTATAGGCATTTGTTTCACTTTCAATCACGTCCTGCTTTAGAACCCATGAATTCCTCCATGTTTCTTGCCTGGTATTTTCATAAGAACTCTTTCCATACATATTATTTTCAAATTCCATAATCACTTTTGAAGCAAAACTCACACATCATTCATGATAAACAATAATCCTAATATAACCAATAGATGTATAACTGATTACAATGAATGATTGTATATCAATATAAGATTCCTTATATATTTTCAGATATCAATTCCATCTATTATTTAAAGGGGAACCAGTTATATTATTTATTCACACAATGGTCTATTCATACATTATCTCTATATTCATAGACACAGGGTACACCTCTTTGTACCCCCAATACTAATTTATACGTCTTCAAAATACTGCTCTCAGAAATGGTGGAAGAAATACTCATGTCATTTGATCTACATATACATTTTGTCACAGTAATATTCAGGACACAAAATGCAAAGGTCACTCTTCTGATTGTACCAAAGCCTAAACGGAAATGAGCATGCATTAATAAAAACATCCATGTCCAGGTTGCCTAATGCTCTCAAATGTCAATCCTATTAGTGACTACATATTTGTTTCTTCCTAAGATTATATATTCAACATCAACCCTGTTGAAAATGTCTAATCCTATCACTCAATTTATACTTTGCCTGATTTCCTAATGTCTCTACTGATATCTGCTTTCCTACATATTTACCCCAGTTCAATATTGTGACTGACTCTTCACATGTGCTGACATTTACATTCACTCTAGCCGAAACCCTATTGCTAAAGAACTTTTCCTACAAATCCTATACTCACTCTTCTTTCTGAAGCTACCATCTTTCTTCAAAATCCTACCGACTATCCTACTTTGAATGGATGTTCTCTTCGACATTCATCTTTCAGAATGATTCCTAACCAAAATCGAACATGTTATTAACCCTAACCATACACTGTTCCCTCAATCTAACTTTACAGAAGAACAGGGACAGAGTGTTCTTAAAATACAGGAATGTAGGGTATCTTCCACCTGTTGAGAACCTCAAAGGTCCATGCAGAAATGATCCCTGGAGAAGATGTAGGCATCTATGAATGACCTGAGAGAGCAAAAGTCTTCTTCCATTGCAAACAACCTGATCAGGATGAAGGGTTGTGTCTGAATCAGCCTCTCTCTTCTTAATGTAGAGAAGATGGACCAAAGGAGGCCTGTGTGGAGAGCTGTTCCAGGGTGCCAATGGTTGATATACCATTCTAACTTGTGAAACTGTCCCAGGTAGTAGGGGCAGCCTCCATCTCATGGGACTCTTGGAAGCAGCTGTTAGGACAAAGTGGTTGCCCCGGCAGTGACCTCATTCACTTACTGAAGGAAGACACCTCACCTCTCTTCCTTGGTGATGGAACTCTCTGAAATTGGGATCCCGGAAGCCTGGCACCCAGAGCCAGTCCCAGTACCAGTCCCTGTAGGCTCACTTGTTTGGATTTACCAAGGACAGAGTCAGTCTTTCTTGGTGCCTACTGATGTGAGGTTGGCCTAATGCTAGGAGAGCTCTGAAGACAGGCCTTTCCTGAGAAAAAGTCAGTTGCTCACTGCAGTCTCCTGACAAATTCACAGAGTTGGCCAAGGAGACCAGATCTGAGACAGGACAGGCTACTACGAGGGAACATAGTATGGCCCACCAGTCAGAGCACACTCCAAATAGTCACAGACCTACTTGGGGGAAGGAGGTGCCTTTGTGGGTGTGGATGTGGGTTTGTGGTTTTGTCTCATGTTCTGAGTATTTGTAAGAAAGGCAGTTTGTTTGGTTTGGAGTGAACAGTTTCTTGTACGTCATTTCACAAGGCAAGTGTTTCTATGTCTGTGTATCCCACTGTGTCCATGGTTCTAGACATTGGAAAAGAGAATGCATCAATAGATGTGTCCTGTCTAGTACAAAGCTTCCCAGCATTCAACCTGCCCAATTTATGAATGGACATTGGCTTAACTTATGGATGGGCAACACCTCTTATTCCAAGGTTCCTGTTTTCTTCCTGAATTCTGGCCACTCACCAGAATAAGTTCATGGTTTTGTGTCCAAGGTATGTACCACCTCCAAGCTCTGTGAAATGGCCTTTTACTGGATAGCTGAAGGAATTGGCGAGCATCTCAGAAAACTCAGATATCAGTGTGACCAGGAAAGTCTCAGTGGAGAAACCCTTTTTTGACTATTTGCTTACCTATGGTTTCGTTGCCCTGAATGTCAGGAAGGTATTTACCTCAGGCGACACCTTAGTGAAGCCTGAAGAAAACAGTTTTCAAATGGAAATGAATGGGCATCACCTGTGGCTCTTTGGTTAATTGCTTGGGAAAGGAATATGTCTTAATAAGTCTCTTAGCCATGTGAGTGACTGCAGCTTAGATTCTCAGCATCTGATGGATCTAAAGAAAGATCCCATGTGTGCATCCAAAACCAAAATGGCCAAAGGAGCAGTCATTTTGGATGAAGTCTCTCACCTTCCTCTGTAAGGTTCCTGACTTCCATCAAGTGAGAATAGGGATACTTTGTTTCAAATTAGCTCTTAAAAGCCCTGCAGAGGCTAGCTAATAGGTGCTTGGGGTTTCTCATGACTCCAATTCACATAAAGAATCTATACCTGACTGTCATAGGCCTCAAATTGGAGAAGCAGAGCAGTATTAACGGTATGTCTATTTGATCACTCCTGGTTCACAGAAATGGTGTGCAGGCCACCCTGACTTTAGGCAAATGAGGGGCAAGGGAGCTTATTTGGACGCTCTCTTGGGCTGTGCCCCTCATTGAAACCTCCATCCAGAAGTTATGATGAGTGTCTTTATGGAAGAAGTTGAAGACCATGTGGGAGTGTTTTGGTTTTAATTGTGGTCATTTGTTTGGCGGTTGGAAGAAATGACTGTGTCCACCTGGGCTTGAACTCTGGTGTGATTCCTCTTAGAGACTGATTTCTGGAAGTGACCTCAGAGAAGTATTGCCATGAATTGTGTTGGAATTTTAGGAGGCCACACAAGAGACTCCCCTTGGAAACTGAGATCTAAGCACTGGTTGGTTTTCTAGAGAGCACTGGGAATCTCAGCCAGGATATCACATGATTTTATTCTGAAAGACTTGGCAGCCATAGTTGAGAGTCAAAACACACATGGACCTCACATTGTAGATCTCAATGGGCCTTGCTTCATGGGACCTTTTGGCCATTCTTTTGGATGCCTTGCCAGTGAGAGTTCTCCAGAGATTTCATTGAAATGAACTTCCTCACCATTTAATGGTTCCTGAAAGAATTGAAACCCACAGTGGCTCCAACTTCATCGTTGAAAAATGACTAGATAAATACCATGAAATTTTTTTAATTCCCATCACCATGTGGCATGGGAGAAACTTTTGATGTCCTGTTGCTGATCAAAAGTGTACCAGACAGTGCCTTGATTGACTGGGTTTCATAAAAATGGTGTATAACAGAGATGCTAGTTAGTTGGAGCCTGCTGAGTAGTGGGGCCAGAGCTGTGGTGTGCAGGTGTGTGATGAAACATGTGTGGTGGGGCCATGTAAATCTGCCATTGGCTTCCAAATGGCTTGTGACTGACATGGTGCAGCCAGCAGACTCTTGCATGTAAAGGCATCTTGTTACCTGGAGAGTATTTAGGGCAATGTTCAGAATCAGGTTGCTTTGGTCAAGCGGGCAAGCTATGTGGGATTGAAGTCTGGTTGGTGCATTCTCCTGCAGACCCTGACTCACAACACGTGACAGAACTCCCTCCAGCACTGTGTCCCAGTTGAACTCCTTGTATTTCATGAAGCAAATACCAAACTCCTAGTGCAGCAGCTAGAAACACGACGAAAATTTGAGGATGACCAAATGGCTTCACAGTCTACACTGGGAGACTTTTAGCCCCTAGTGGCAACAGTTTACCTACAAAGAGAGATTTCAGCACTTCTGCCTCATGTCCACTGGAAAATAAAAAAACCATGTCCTCCAGGTCACATATATGCAGACCCAGGTCTGATGGTCTCACGACAAAGGAAGCTAAAGCTCCTGACAACAACATATATTTCAAGTGCCAACCTCAGAGGAAGTTTCTCAAGCAGTCTTTAGGATTGCAGAGTTCCATGTTTGTGGTATTTTTACCCTGTTTCTTACTTTTGGAATCTCCTCTACAACCTCCAAAGATGTGAACTCCTGAACATTTTCCATTGCAGATATGTATTCACAGATTTTCTAACTTTTCTTCTCTAATTGTGTCTTACTTGGTGCGAAGGTAATGTCAAGGAATTGTTCTGAATGAGAGTGGGAAGATTTTTGTGTAGCACATATTTGCATACACTTTGGATTCATTTTCCAAATTTCCATTTAAAATACTAAATCCCTGACTGTCAGGGGTAGAAGGAATTTCTCCTTCATAGAATAGCCTGACACTTACAAGAAACAGCCCCCTGGGAGACATCCTGCCTAGGAGATATCCTGTAACCATCTGTCTCCCTGAGACATCATGGGGCCATCTGTCTTACTGAAACATCCTGAGGTTATCTCACCTTGTGAAGACATCCAGGAACTGCCAATAAGAGAGCTTTCCCATACCCAGTATATAAATACCCCTGTGTGAACAATAAAAATTTGCAGCTTGATTAAAACTCCTGTCTTGCTGTCATCTCTCGTGTCTCTTGTCCCTTCATTACTCCCCATCTAGGTTCACCACCCCCGTTGATGTGTCCTGCCGGCCGGAATATCTGGCACCTACCTACTGGGGCTCGAGCCTTTGACTGAGGGGGAAACCTGTCCTCAGGGAAGACTTAAAAAAGCAGAGCTTGCGATTGCCTCAGCAGGCACCACCGAAAGACAGATCCAGGAGGAGAGTGGGGATGACACATGGTGAGTGACCCACCATGGGACAAGCAGTTTCGTCACATGATTTGTTTTTGTCAGGCCTCAAGGAGGCCCTCAAGACATAGGGGGCACATGTTAAGAAAAAGGACTTAAAATAATTCTTTTCATACATAGGAGAATTGTGTCCATGGTTTCCCCCTGAAGGGTCCATTGATGGTAGAAAATGGCTTAGAGTAGGAGACTGTTTAAACCATTTTTTTTTGTTGTTGTTGAAGAAAAAGTCCTAGAACAAAGGTATATTAGACCTTTTGTAGACATTAATATTTTATAAGATTTTTAAACACCTAGAAAAATTTGTAAGTTTAAATTTAAAGACATTTATATTTATCTGTTTATCCAATTTAAATTGAACCATTTAAATCACGTGAATTAAAGATCTTTGGATCCACTTTGAAATAGTAAGCTTGCCTTAATTTGATTTTAATTGGAGTCAGTGGTCTTTTCTTGCATCCTGGTGTAATATTTTGTAGTTTCCCATCGAGATGACCCTGCCCCAATAGATCACAAGACCAGACTACTGGAAATTCTGAAGCTGGCCTTCCCTCCAGGGCTCCGGCATGGAGAGGCAATTTCCAAGGCCTTGGTGTGAGATTTTGGTCCAGGGAGCACTGCAGTGAACCACCGCCCTAAAACTATTAGCAAGCACATGGTGGAGGAGGCCTCCATAGGTAAGTGGCGCCTATATAACATCTGATATCCGGTTAAGGGAGATCTCTTCTGATGACAGAGTGGTGTCCTGGGGAGACACACATATACTCCTGTCTGGTACAGTAACGAGAATCATTCTGTCCTCTGTTATGTTCTGTAGGGAATTCCTCTGAAAGCATAGAGAGGTGCCAATGGGCACGCAGGAGCTCCTATCCCAGAGCTTTAGCAAGACGTTGCATAGTTCCTCTGTTTTTCTGTTTCTGCGCTGGTTTTCTGTTTTTTTGTGTGTTTTGTTCTGTGTTTCATATGTTTTTTTTTTTTGGTTTGTTTTAGTGTGTTTTGTTGTGTGATTTCTGTGGTAAAACTTAACTGAAAATGGGTAATAAAGCAAGTAAACTGACACCCATTTGGACTGTGTTTTAAAGAACTGTGATGAACTTTAATACCCTTTGTTAAGCAGGATGAGAGAAGCCCCTAGCTGGCTGCCTGGAGCACACCCACTGCAGAGGGCAATGCCTGCTGGGGACCTAAAAACTGAGTATCTCCCAGGTTAACACGTGAAACTCCTTAAAACCCCTTGTCCCTTCAGATCGATAGAATCACAACCATTGGGCAGAGACCCCTGTTTTTCTCCTTTGTTAGCAAAGCAGTAAATCTCCCTTTTTCTTTTTCTCAAACCCTGTCCTCATTATTAAATTGGTATTAATTGGCTTCAAAATCAGGAACCAAACTTTAAGTTACAATTTTTGGTACCCCCCACACCCCGGAACTCTTTGAGAGCTGACTACTGAAATGTTAGGAGACGGAGCGTGCTTGGGGTGGAACAGAATAAGAGGAGCTAATCCTGTAAGTGAAAGGAGGGACTGAGGGACTTCCAGCAGCTGCCCAAGCCCTGTTGCTTCAGAGAATTACCTACTTCCTTCCCTGCACTGTAAGGATTTTGCCATCTCTGTTTTCTTAAAAAAGAGAAAAAGAAAAGGGGGACACTAAATACAGTAAAGTCACCATGGAGACCCTTGATTTTACATTTCAGGTTGTCCCTCTGTGAAAACATCTGGTTCCCTTGTGGGAAAATCTATGGTGCCACTGGTGTAGGAGATTTTTCTCTTATCTGCTCTGTTTTAAAGGCTTCTGTCTGTAAGCCATAGTCTGGAGCTCCTTTCAGTCTGTCTTGTGTCTTTGTTTCTGGCCCTTTAAGACATGTGCAATAATGTGTTGATATTATAAATCATTTCTTGGGAATGATCTTAGCTGAATGTGTATCTAAATGATGATGTTTTATTGTAACAATCTGGCATCTGAATGGGTTTTTGAAGCATTGCACAATCTTGCAGTTAAAAGTCGGGTTTAGGAAATTGTTTAGTTTATGATTTCAGATAATTCATGCCAGAGAACTTAAATACTTAGGATGGAAAACTAGAGAACTCTACTTCCAAGTTGGCAAGTAACTTCCCAATCATTGAGGCTTTTTTTTTCACCAATTTT
The DNA here is from genome assembly GCF_048772815.1 of Callospermophilus lateralis. Lineage (NCBI taxonomy): Eukaryota > Metazoa > Chordata > Mammalia > Rodentia > Sciuridae > Callospermophilus > Callospermophilus lateralis. Next base: position 295,919 of record NW_027514419.1, on the reverse strand, counting down.
TAATTGGGTAGCCTGGGAAAATGTCACTGTGTGTACCAGTGCATTAATTTGGACAAGGATAGTAAATCATAGTATGGTATCTGTTGACAAAACATGATATAAAGATGTAAAATTTTGTAAACTGTGTCTTAAACTTGTATCATAAAATTTTGTGAATTTTGTCTTAAAATTGTATTATAATTTTCAACATCTGAACCTGAAAATTATGGTTGAAATGACTTAGGCCTGAGGTGTCTGCTCAGAATAGCAGCTTTTTCCTGCTCCTTCCAGACCTCAGCCAGGACTTATGTTGAATGGCAAATGAAAGAGGCCTGCAAGCTCAGTAGGAGAGTGATCGGAGGCCTAAAAAAATTAAATTGTATGGTATTTACTAATTAATGGCCAGTCAATTTTTCTAGGACTCTTATTTTTTCCTTAGATTCTTTATTTTTTTTTTTGAGCTCATGATTTTGATCCTAAAGACCTAGGATGATGTTTTTCTGACCAGTTCTATCTTTGACTAACTGTGTAGTTTTTGAAACATTGCAATGGATATTTCACCTGGAAAAGCTACAAGGCCTTTACTATTATTATGTGTGCACAATTTTGTTATGTGTTGTATGTCTATATATTCATATGTCTGTATATCATATATATGATACACAAATTAACATTTATAAAGAGCACTCATTAAAACAAAAACGCTCATAAAAACAAATTTTAAAAAGTGGATCCAAAGATCTTTAATTCAAGTGATTTAAATAGTTGAATTTAAATTGGATAAAGAGATAAAAATAAATGTCTTTAAATTTAAGCTTACAAGTTTTTCTAGGTGTTCAAAAATCTAATAAAATATTAATGTCTACAAATGTTCTAATATGCCTTGGTTCTAAGACTTTTCCTTCAACAAAAAAAATGGTTTACACTGTTCAATATATTTGTGTAATATATTGATAAATAAGTAAAGTAAATTTGATATGGGATTACTCATTCATGAGTACTTTTGTTAGATATCTGATTGATTTACTAAGGTCTGTATAAGTTTGTACTAATGTCTGTATAAGATTGTAATAATCAGTCATGTGTTAAAGAGACAAAAATTTCTTAAAACATAAGTTTACCCATAACATTGTGTTTATTAAGTTTTATTTTTTCTAGAGCAAGCAACCATAAAAATTAAACAACTGATTAAATAAGAACTGTTATTTTAGAGCACTGTACTGCCATTTATTTAAAAGCTAAACTTGGTTAATGTAGAAACTTCAATGTAATTGTGATGCTATTAATGTGCTCATATCTTTCAGGTATACGAATCTGTAAGGTAGAAACTTTAAAAGAGCATTATTTCAAGCTGGTGTTTTGAAGTTGTATGGTAAAAAAATATATTGGGCATTCATTTACTTCTTATCAATTAGATATGTAAAGTTGTATGTTACTTTTTACATTGGGGAACAATTTAAATGTATTTTTATGTTAATGAGAGTCTAATCTATATAAAGGTTAAAAACTTTCAGCCTTTCTTAAATTCATGTTTTAAATGTGATATCATATGGTGTTAACTAATGTTCATGTGACCTCAAATAATATATGTAATCTTTGTAAAATGATATTTAAAAAAACAAAGATCATCTTTAGAAGTAAAACACTTAAGTTTTATAAAGAGCCCTGCCTTACCTGAGATAAGGCTCTGTGTCCCATCTTACTATATGTGAGAATGACTACGAAAGCAGTAGGTCAGATATTATTTCATTTAAAGTTATGTTCAAAAGTTGTTTTTTTTTCTGTCAAGATTTCTAGGATCTCAAACAGGGGATATAATGTATAACTCAGCTTAAAACTTCAGGGTAGCTATTACACGAACTAAGTATTTTTACTCTTGTTAAAAAATTTTATTTTGTAATTTCCTTATAAGTGAAAATTTTATTTTGTAATTTCCTTATAAGTGATCTAAAGATTCCTTGTTAGTGTTTTACAGAAGTGTTGCTTTAAGAACACAACATGGGTTAATTTAAGATAATAAGTCATCACCTAAAAGACAGACAGAATAATACAGATCCCAGTTAATAAAAAAGATAAATAATTATAAAGTTATAGATATTAAAGCCCAGTACTCTTAATATAAGGCTGTTAAAATTTATTTGCTGGATGATTAAGATTAGGATTTATATTAAAGTTACATGAAAAGGGACAAGAAAACCAATATTTGGCTCTTGCCCTCTGAGTCAGTCTGAATCCAGGGAACAAGGGACTTCTCAAAGAGCTTTGCAACTCTGGGCCTCATATATTCCCAATTAGGGAGATTAATGAGACCCCTGGAGAACAGAAAGCCAATCAGTGCATTTGCTAAGAAGAGGAGAGTCATCAGAGAAGGGAGACATCCCTGATGCTTCCAAGGGTAGCCACATGGTCAAGCAAGACCTGGACCCACCTAGCGCAAATGGCACTAGCAGAACTGAGAAGCTGCTCTCAAGTTTCCCCAGGAATGACTCCCATAAAAGCTCAGCTGACTGTTAACAATAGATAGAAACAAAAGTCAGTTTGACTGTTTCATGATAAACACTTAGGAAAGACAGTTAAAACCAAAATACAGCCATTCCTGGGCATTTTAAATAATAATATTAATAATAATAATAATAATTTTTTATACACATTATGTTAGCCTCCCCAAATAAGTAAGACTGGAGGCTACAAAGAAGGATTCCCAGAAAGGAATGCCTGATAACTATAAAAAGAGACTATCAAGAGGAGCTGCCAGAGGCAGAAATTTTTAGTTTAAGGCCTACAGATATTCCTAACCTACAGGTAGGGTTGGTGTTTGCTAGTACGATTATCCAGCCCTGAGTAACAGAATTAAAGGTTTCTCTATTACACACAGAGGTCATACTAGTAAAATGATTTTGCAAGATCAGATGATATTAAATCATTAAACTGTATCTTATGGAGAGGGATAACTGTAAAACTAAATGTTAAATATTAAGTTGACAGTCCTGATAACTGGGAATATTAAAGCCTGCTGAGGGAACTTCTATACAGTGACATGTTCCAGCTGCTGCAACATTTTTTCAGTACTCATGGTTCTTGTTTCTCACACAGAAGAACCCATCCCCAGATGAATTTACAACCTGTTCTTCCCCAACCAGACTTCAAAACGAACTGATTTCTAAAAGGCAACTCATGTCCCTCAACTGACTTCTAAAAGGCAACTCATGTCCCTTATACTGTGCCCACTCACGTCACTCTCTCTCAGCTCAGAAGAAGCCAAAATGAGTGACGCCTCTCGTCTTACAACTATGGAGCCAAAAATAAATAGAATATCAATATAAGTAATTAATTAAGTCAGGTAAAACCAGGAATCCAATTTTGGGTGAGTTCTAAAAATTTGGAGACTGTTACCTGAGGGATTAAAATTCCCTCATTGCTCTTTCCCTACCCTATCAAAAATTTGGAAGGGACACATTAAAAAAGGGGGAATGATTTGCATTTCTCTGACTGCTAGAGATGGTGAGCATTTTTTCATATACTTGTTGATTGATTGTATGTCCTCCTCTGAGAAATTTCTGTTCAGGTCCTTGGCCCATTTGTTGATTGGGTTATTCGTTATCTCATTGTCTAATTTTTTTAGTTCTTTGTATATTCTGAATATTAGCGCTCTGTCTGAAGTGTGAGGAGTAAAGATTTGTTCCCAGGACGTAGGCTCCCTATTTACCTCTCTTATTGTTTCTTTTGCTGAGAAAAAACTTTTTAGTTTGAGTAAGTCCCATTTGTTGATTCTAGTTATTAACTGTTGTGCTATGGGTGTCCTATTGAGGAATTTGGAGCCCGACCCCACAGTAAGTAGATCATAGCCAACTTTTTCTTCTATCAAACGCCATGTCTCTGATTTGATATCAAGTTCCTTGATCCACTTTGAGTTAACTTTTGTGCATGGCGAGAGTAAGGGATTCAGTTTCATTTTGTTGCAAATCTCACTCCAGTAAGATTGGCAGCCATTAGGAAGTCAAACAGCAACAAGTGCTGGCGAGGATGTGGGGAAAAGGGTACTCTTGTACACTGCTGGTGGGACTGAAAATTGGTGCGACCAATTTGGAAAGCAGTATGGAGATTTCTTGGAAAGCTCGGAATGGAACCACCATTTGATCCAGCTATTCCCCTACTCGGTCTATTCCCTAAAGACCTAAAAAGAGCACACAATAGGGACACTGCTACATCCATGTTCATAGCAGCACAATTCACAATAGCAAGACTGTGGAACCAACCTAAATGCCCTTCAATAGATGAATGGATAAAAAAAATGTGGCATTTATACACAATGGAGTATTACTCTGCATTAAGAAATGACAAAATCATAGAATTTGGAGGGAAATGGATGGCATTAGAGCAGATTATGCTAAGTGAAGCTAGCCAATCCCTTAAAAACAAATGCCAAATGTCTTCTTTGATATAAGGAGAGTAACTAAGAACAGAGTAGGGATGAAGAGCATGAGAAGAAGATTAACATTAAACAGGGATGAGAGGTGAAAGGGAAAGGGAGAGAGAAGGGAAATTGCATGTAAATGGAAGGAGACCCTCAGGGGTATACAAAATTACATAAAAGAGGAAGTGAGGGGAAAGGAGAAAAATATAAGGGGGATAAATGAACTACAGTAGAGGGGGTAGAGAGAGAAGAGGGGAGGGGAGGGGGGAGGGGGGATAGTAGAGGATAGGAAAGGCTGCAGAATACAACAGACACCATAATGGCAATATGTAAATCAATGGTTCTGCAACTGATGTGATTTTGCAATCTGTATATGGGGTAAAAATGGGAGCTCATATCCCACTTGAATCAAAGTGTGAAATATGATATATCAAGAACTATGTAATGTTTTGAACAACCTACAATAAAAATTAATTTAAAAAATATTAAAAAGCAAAAAAAAAATGGGGGGAATGATAAACCCAACCTGATCATTTATTAAAATTGGGAGCCATCTTGCCACAAAGTCATGAAAAGATAATTTTGCTTTATTATAAATTACTGCAAATTCTGAATCTGCTTGGAATGCCTGTCCGTGCCTTGAACTCACCCATGCCTGGCTCTCTGACCAGATAGCAGCCCTCTCTGAAAATTTAGTGACACCTCATAAATATTGGCCTTCTCTGGCCAGACAACGACTCTCGTGAGTCTCTAATGGTCCTCATAAATTCTGATGATGGGTCAAGCAAAAAAAAAAAAAATTGTAAACTAGCAATAGCGTGATGCTTCTCCGAGTTCTGTTATCTGTAACCCCCCTTTTGTGTAACTTACTGTACTATAAAGCTGGGCTGTAGGAAAGGTGGGGTTGCTGTCTTGTTTCTGCCATTTTGAGAGGGATAGGCAGCTCAGCCAGTGGAAAAATAATAAGCTTGCTTTAATTTGATTTTAATTTGAGTCAGTGGTCTTTTCTCCTGTCCTAGTCAAACAGGTAAACACTCCACAAACATGGAGCTCTGCCGGCCTAAAACTTATTGAGAAACTCTCCCTGACCTTGGGCACTTGAAATATATGTTGTTGTCAGGAGCTTTAGCTTCTTTGTAGTGAGACCATCAGAGCTGGGTCTGCATCTATGTGACCTGGAGGACATGGTTTCTTATTTTCCAATGAACATGAGGCAGGAGTGCAGAATTCTCTCTTTGTAGGGAAACTGTTGTCACTGAAGGCTAAGTGTCTCCCCATGTGATATGTGAAGCCATTTGCGCATCTTCCACATTTCATGGTGTTTCTTGCTGCTGCACTGGGGGTTTAGTATTTGCTTCATGAAATACAAGGAGATCTACATGGACTCAGTGCTGGAGGGATTTCTCACACGTTTGGTGGGTCAGGGTCTCCAGGAGAATCCACCAATGAGGCTTATATCCCACATAGCTTGCCCCCTCAACCATTGCAACCTGATTCTGAACACGGCCCTGAAACCTCTCCATATAACAAGATGCCTTTATATGAAGAGATCAGACATATAGGGATTACTGGCTGCACCATGTCTGCCACAAGACATTTGGAAGTCAATGGCAGATCCAAATGGCCCCACCAGAGATATTTTATGACACAACTGCACACCACAGCTCTGGGTCACTACTCAGCAGGCGCCAACATACAGGATTCTTTCTTCTACACCATTTTCATGAAACCCAGTCAATCAAGGCACTCTCTGGTACACTCATGATCAGCAACTGGACATCCAAATGTTCTTCAGTGCCACTTGGTCATAAGAATTTCAAAAATTTCATGGTATTTATCTAGCCATTTTTCAAGGATGAAGTTGGAGGCACTGTGAGTTTCAATTCTTTCAGGAACCATTAAATGGTGAGGAATTTCATTTCAATGAAAGCTCTGGAGGACTCTCACAGGCAAGGCTTCCCATGGAGTGGCCAAAAGGTCACATGAAGCCAGGCCCATTGAGGTCTACAATGCTAGGTCCATGTGTGTTTTGAATCTCAACTATGGTTGCCAAGTCTTTCAGAATAAAATCATGTGATATCGTAGCTGAGATTCCCAGTGTTCTGTGGAGAGCCACCTGGGCCTATATCTCAGTTTCCAATGGGGACTCTCATGCGTGGCCTCCTGAAATCCCAACACAATTCATGGCAATTCTTCTCTGAGGTCAGGTCCAGAACGCAGTCTCTAAGGGGAATCACACCAAAGTTCAAGCCATGGTGGACACAGTTATGTCTTCCAACTGCCACACAAATGACCACAATTAAAACCAAAACACTTTCACATAGTCCTCGTCTTCTTCCATGTAGACACTCATCAAATCCTCTGGCTGGACGTTTCCAAAAGGGGTGAAGTCCAAGACCCTGTCCAAAATATGCTCCCTCGCCCCTATTTTGCCTAAGGTCAGTGTGGCCTAAACACCTTTCCTGTGAACCAGGAGTTATCAAATAGGCCTGACCTTATTACTGCTCCACTTCTCCAATTTGAGGCCTACTGACTGCCAGGTATAAATTCTTTATATGAATGGGAGTCATGAAAAAACCCAAGCATCTATGGTCTAGCCTTTGCAGGCCAGGATGGAGGTCAGGAACCTTACAGAAGATGGCGAGAGACTTCATACACAATGACTGCTATTTTGACCATTTTGTATTTGTAGCACACATGGATTCTTACCTTAGATCCATCAGGTGTTAAGAATCTAAGCAGCAGCCTCACACAGGTTCAGGAGGCTGATTCAGACACATCCCTTTTGGAAGCAATTAAGCAAAGAGCCACAGGTGATGCCCATTCATTTCCATTTGAAAACTGTTTTCTTAAGGCTTCACAAAGGGGTGGCCTGAGGCAAAGACCTTCCTGACATTCAGGGCAATGAAGCAATAGGTAAGCAAATGGCCCAAAGCAAGGATTCTCCACTGAGACTTTACTGGTCACATTGATATCTGAGTTTTCTGAGATCCTCCCATTCCCTTCAGTTATCATGTACATGGCCATGTCACAGTGCTTGGAGGTGGTACATATCTTGGACACAAAACCATGAGCCAATTCTTGAGAGTGGCCAGAATTCAGGAAGAAAACAGAAACGTAGTAAGATAGTAGGTGTTGCCCATCCATAAGGCAAGTCACAGTCCATGCGTTAATTGGGCAGGATGAATGCTGGGAAGCTTTCTACAAGACAGGAAACATCCATTGATGCATTTTCTTTTCTAATGTCTACAACCACGGACACAGTGGGAGAAACAGACATAGAAACACTCGCCTTGTCAAACAATTTACTAGAAAAAGTCCATTCCAATCCAAACAAACCACCTTTCCTACCTATTCTCAGAACATGAGACAAAACCACAAACTCACACCCACACCCACAAAGGCACCTCCTTCCCCCAAGTAGGTTTGTAACTATCCAGAGTGTCCTTTGACTGGTGGGTCATACTATGTTCCCCTGATATGGCCTATCCATTTTCAGATCTGGTCTCCTTGGCCAACTCTGTGACGTTGTCAGGAGCATGTGGAGAGCCACTACCTACTTTCTCAGGAAAGGTCCCTGGCATGTGGCCATCCTCACATCAGTAGGTACCAAGAAAGACTGACTCTGTCCTTAGTAACACCAAACAAGTGAGCCCACTGGGACTGGGACTTGGATTGGCTCTCAGTGCCTGGCTTTCTGGATCCCAAGTTTAAAGTGTTCCATCACCAAGGAAGTGAGGTAGGTTACTTCCTTCAGGAATTTAATGAGGTCACTGCCTTGGCAAACACATTGTCCTAACAGTTGCTTCCAAGGGTTCCATGAGATGGAGGCTGCCCCTACTTCCTGTGACATTTTCACAAGTTAGAATGATATATAAATCAAAGGCACCAAGAAACAGTGCTCCACAAAGGCCTGGTTTGGTCCGTCTCCTGTACATTAAGAGAGAGGCTGATTCAGCCACATCCCTTCATCCTGACCAGGTTTTTTGGCAATGGAAGATGACTTTTGCTCTCTCAGGTCCTTCATAGCTGCCTACATCTTCTTCAGGGATCATTTCTGCATGGACCTTTGAGGTTCTCAGCAAGTGGAAGATCCCCTACATCCCTATATTTTAAGGCCAACTCTGTCCCTGCTCTTCTCTAAAGTTAGATTGAGAGATCACTGTGTGGTTACGGTTAATAACAGTTTCGATTTGGGTTAGGAATCATTCTGCAGGATGAATAATGGTATTGTTAATCTGTGATATTTATAAGAATATAGACGTGAGTTAAAAGTATGGAAACAGAAATCTAGGTAAGATTTGCATCCCAGAAGGGCATTGAGACCTTGATTGGGATACTTAGCAATGTTATACTTTCTGCACAAATGTCTCAGATAAATCCATACACAATGGCATAGGACGTTGTACCTTGGATGATTGAATGTCGAAGAGAACCTCCAGTCAAAAAGGGATAGTCGGTGGAATTAGGAAGATAGTCAGTAGGTTTAGAAAGAAGGGTGAGAATAAGATTTGGAAAAAAGTTCTTTACCAATAGGGTTTCGGTTAGAGAGTGAATATTAATGTCAGCCCATGTTAAGTGTCAGTCACAATAATGAATTTGGGAAAATATGTAGGAAAGGAGGTATCAATAGAGACCTTAGGAAATCAGGCAAATTATTAAGTGAGTCATAGGATTAGGCATTTTCAACAGGGTTGAGGTTGAATATATAACCTTAGGAAGAAAGAAATATGTAGTCACCAATAGAATTGACATTTGAGAGCATTAGGCAACCTGGACATGAATGTTTTTAGTAATTCATGCTCACTTTCCATTTAGGCTTTGTTGAAAATAAATAAAATAGGTACTTGTCTCTTCCTGCTTTTCTGTATGCTTAAGAAAACACTCTTGAAATCTTGAAAACTTTTTGCTAATCTTGTTCCCAGAATGTGCTGTCCCCAACTGCCAAACTGCAGAATGTACACCCTCACCCATTTACATGCAAACCGCCCACTTGCCCTGACCCATCAATAAACTTCCCTCCCTGCCCTCTTCAAGAAAAGTATATAAGCTCTGCTTAAGCTGTTCTCAGTGCTCTCTGCTCTATTCAAGTGAGGTCTGAGCCCCAGAATTTTGGACGCTTTGCTGTTGCATGAGACAGTGTCTTGGTGGTCTCTTCCTCCAATGGTCGCCTGACCATTACATCTGAGGGCCCCAGCGAGTTCCAGCAGCGTTGGACGAAAGACCCCCAATAGGCTCATCTCAGGTTAAGTAAGGCGCCACTTTCTTGTTTCAGGTTTCAGGTTAGGGATGGGCAAAATGGCTATTGGTGATGAGCATGAGCTCTCTCTGACGGTGGCTGACAGAAGTGTCACAGAGCCAAAGGCCACGTCTCTGGGGGACGCCCAAGAGAACTCGGGAAACCGAGTAACAATAGTCTCCTAAACTCAGTGATATTTTGTTTTGGATTCGGTATTGTCAGCCCATCAGGTTTTCCTGGCTACTCAGTCCTGTTCTCAGTATTGGACGTCCATTGCCTGTCTTTATTGTCTTGTCTTGTCTGTGTCGTGTGTCATTGCTTTCACTATTTGTGTATCTTTCATATGGGACAGAGCACTTCAATGCCTCTGTCCCTGAACCTTGATCACTGGACCAAAGTCTGCTTAAAGGCTCAGAATCTTCTTTTTTTCAGTAAAACGTCAGATCTGGAAGACTCTATGTGTCTCAGAATGACCCACCTTTGGAGTCGGATGGCCCCCAGAAGGATCTTTCTACTTCACACTAATTCAAAAACTCAGAGATATTGTCTTTCAGCCGGGGCCACATAGCCATCCAGATCAACAGCAATATATCTTTAGTTTGCAGGACCTCTGCAAATCTCCTCTTCCATGGTTGAAGCCTTTCCTTGTCCCTGTCCCCGCTCCTACTGGTTCTCCCACTTTTCTATCTCTCAAACCCTCTGCTCCCCCTCCTCCACCCTCTGTTGTCCCTGAGTCTCAAGACTCTACTGGACTCTCTTCCCCCTCCTTATGCCCTGCCCTTGTCCTCCAACCCCAAACACCCTCTAAGTGATTCCCCTGCTGCTGACTCAGACTCTCCACCATTGGAGGAATATAGGCCAGCCCAGCGCCCTCCAGGTGACTACCCCACGCCACACACAGCGCCTCCTTCCTTGGAGGTAGCTGGCCCGGCCAAAAGAACACAAAGTACTCGCCGGGGGGGTTAAACTTTGAAGTGGATACAGGGTAAGTATACTCAGCCCTTAAGGCCCCATTGGGCCATCTATCAAACAAAAAGGACTCTAGTTCAAGGGGCTAATGGCAGTAAATATGGGGCTTAGACAACTAAGAGGACCATGGACCTGGGGAAAGAAAAAATCCATCACTCGTTCCTAGTAATCCCAGAATGCCCGACCCCATTGATGGGCACACATCTGCTCAAAAAGCTCCAGGCCAGAATACCTTTTAACCCTGAAGGCCCCCAAGTGAAATTTCTAAATTTTTCAGTAAAAACTCCTATAGTCACGGCTTTTACTATGTCAGTAGAAGATGAACATCAACTTGTCAAACCCCCCAAGACTGATCAAACAGGCAAGCTACCCCGGAAATGGATAACAGATTACGCAGATGCCTAGGAAAAAAACTGCTGGGTTACACGTAGCTGTGAAACATCCTCCAATAACAGTGGAGTTAAAAACTTCAGCCCCCCCATCAATGTCAAAAAATATCCTCTGAGCAAAAAAGTTAAAGATGGGATAAGGCCCCATATTCAGAAATATCTGGCCTTAAGGGTCCTAAGGCCCTGTCATTTGAACTGGAACACTGCCCTGTTACCAGTATAAAAATCCAGGAACCGGGGACTATCGCACCGTTCAAGACCAAAGAGAGATCTACAACAGAGTGCAGGACATTCACCCCACAGTACATAATCTGTACAATCTGCTTAGCACTCTGAACCATGAGCAGAAATGGTATACTGTTCTGGACTTAAAAGATGCCTTCTTTTGCTTGCCTCTGCATAAAGATAGTCAGTTGCTATTTGATTTCGAGTGGGTAGACCCAGAAACCGGGACGTCTGGTAAACTAACATGGAATAGACTCCCACAGGGGTTCAAAAACTCCCCCACTCTCTTTGATGAAGCCCTCCACAGAGACCCCAACAACTTCAGAACTATGCACCCTGACGTCATCCTGCTTCAATATGTCGATGACCTGCAACTGGCAGCCAACACCAAGAAAAACTGTGAGTCTGGAACCCAATTATTATTATACGAGCTTGCTCAACTCTGGTATAGTGCTTCTGCCAAAAAAGCCCAAATTTGCCAGCAAGAAGTAATCTTCCTGGACTATTCCCTTAGGGGCAGTAAGCGATGGCTCACTGAGACCAGAAAACAATCCATTGAGCAGATACCACCCCCATCTAACAGCAGACAACTCAGAGAGTTTCTTGGGACTGCTGGCTTATGCAGCTTATGGATACCTGGGTTTGCGTCCTTAGCTGCTCCTTTATACCCGCTGTTAAAGAGAGATGCCCAATTCTAATGGACCCCTGAGCACCAGCAAGCTTTTGATAACATCTAAGGACACTGACACTGAAACCCTCAACTTCACTGAGCCCAGCTTGCATTTTCAGAAAGCCCTAAACTAAGTTAAAAATGTACATCAACTCACTCACCTTGGTTCAAAGAAACTGCAGGCATTCCTGAAGGATCAAGAACAGAGTTTTCCACTAACCGACTCAGAGCGAAAGAAATAACTGAACGGGTAACAAAAACCTGCCGGGTCTGTCAATTGGTTAATGCTTACCCTTCCAACTTTCCTGCAGGAAAGCACCTACAAGAAACCAGACCAGGACAATTCTTGGAAGTGGACATTACTGAAATTAAGCCAGGAAGTTATGGACTTAAATATCTCCTAGTCTTTGTAGATACATTTTCAGGATGAATTAATTGAAGCCTTCACCCCCACACACACACACAAAAAAAAAAAAACAACAACAACAAAATAAATGGCACAAATGGTGGTCAAGAAGATCCTGAAAGATATTTTTCTAAGATACGGACTGGCTAAGGCAATAGGGTCTGATAATGGACTGGCGTTAATTGCCCTGGTAAGTCAGGGATTAGCCAGGACCCTGGGGATTAATTGGAAATTACATTGTGCTTATAGACCCCAGAGCTCAGTACAGGTAAAAAAATAATAATAGAACCATTAAAGAGACTTAACAAAATCAAGCTTAGAGATCGGCATAAAAGATCGATCTATTCTCCTGCTTTATGCACTGTTTCATGCAAGAAATACTCATACTCCTCTGTTTCCTTGTGTAACCTCACCCCCTATGAAATTCTCTATGGTCCCTCCTCCAGTAAGGGATCTAACCCAAACTCTAAGACCTAACGATCCCTTCCACACCCCCTTGCTTGACAGACTTAAAGCTCTTGAAAGAAATCAGCAATATCTGTGGAAACATCTGGCCACTGCTGACCAACCTGGGGATGAGGGGACTCCATATCGATACCAAGTAGGAGACTTCGTCTACATTAGACGACATCAGGTGTCATCCCTGGAACCCCACTGGAAAGGACCATATAAGGTGCTACATATAACACCTACAGTGGTAAATGTAGACGGAATCACTTCATGGATCCATGTCTCTCATCTCTGGCCTGCGCCCTGTCCAAAATCTGACTGGAAACTGGAAAAGACTGGTAACACTTTCAAATTGCGTATTCGCCATGTGGATAAGGCTACAGACTCTCCCCTTGGCCAAGAGTAGTCCTAACCCTCATCAGCCTGTTCAGCAGTAATGGCTGATCACAAATCCTACTGTACAAGAAGTATGGTCTATCTTGCATACAGCCCCTTTAGGGACATGGTGGCCATCTCTCCACCCAGACATTTGTCAGCTGGCTATAGGTCTTTCCTATTGGGATATCCCTGATGAAGGGGATCCAACTAAAATTCCAATAAATCCTTTCCGTATCATAGGTAATAGAAACAAACATTATGGATGTAGGGACACGAGAGCCAGATGCAGGTTGGCTAGCCTAGATTACTATGTTTGCCCAGCGGACTATCAAAGCCAGAAACAGACATGGCTGTGTGGGGGAAATGCCGACTTCTTCTGTAAGTCATGGGAATGTGAGCATACAGGGGTGCCTGGTGGAACCCAAACTCCTCATCAAATTCAATACACAGCATTGGCCATATTACAAATTACACAACCAATACCAATGGCCCCCAGAGGGGTCTCTAGATCCTAAAATTCTCCGTGACCTTTTTAACTTCGGCAAGTGCTTAAAAGGTGGAAGGAAATTCCCCTAAGTGGAGGCATTTTCCCTCCTTCGCTCACTTCCTGAACTATGCTTATCCAATAGATCCTCACCCTCAGCTTTCTGCTCCAGACTCTCTGCTGTCACTCCCACCTCAGCAACCTGATTTCTTCCCTCCAATTACTAGATCAAAAACCCAAACCGCCGGTTCTCAGATTATTGCCCCCTTGCTGAGGTAGCAGGTACTGAGGTACCCATCCACCCACTCACTACTCTCTTCTCCTGTCAGTGCCCGCACCAGGTCCCACCAGGTCCTCTTACCAGCTAACCCAAAGCTCAAACCAGCTAAGGAGAGCCCTCAGACCCCTATCCAAGATGTAATGAAAATGGCCTTTAAAGTTGCTCTGTCATCACTGAAAACAGGTTACTAAGAATTTAAAGTCCCTCACAGGCTTTTTGGGATACAAACCCAGATCTTCCCCTCTGCTCTATCTGTTCTACTGCTCAAGTTTTGTTGCCTGGAAAATTCCAAACCCCTTTCCCATTTTTCTTTTACATCTATCCTTCCTCATGCTCAGACCCAAGGTGCTGCTCTCAGACCCGCCTTCCCTGTCTTCCCCGTCTATACCAGGCCCACAGAAAAGTCTTAACTGACCTTCTCCAGCAGTCTTCACCATGGCTGACTTTAGGACTTTCAGCCAAAGAGTCCCTATAAAAGAGTTCAATGTAGATAAACTTCCTCTTTTCGTGTTTCCCTGTTCTATTTGGCCACTGGCTGGAAAAATCAGCACTCCTAAGCTAGACTCCCCCTTACTAGTTTTTCACAAAACATGTGAACAAGGCCTCTGGCCTTGAGCTGGGGCTTCACAGACATGGTTACATTTCTAAGATAAATAAGTTACCAAATGAGCTCCATTGTTACAGCTGGCAGTGAGAAAAAAAAAAGAGAAGAAAAAAGCTCTCCCACTCCAGGTGTCCTTAAAATGTTAACTTGCCCAGAACAGATGAAAAAAACAATAGAAACGAAAACTTCTTTTTGTGAACTTATGCAGACTGTGAACTTCTGAGCCCCTTCCCTTACATGTTGGGTACAAAATTCGGAAACTACCTAAATTTGGAGATCAGGTGACTAATTGATTACAACAGAAGCAATGCCCTCTAAATCCGTTGCAACCAAATAGGTATGTTTCGCTTTCTTCGGTGCTATCTTAGGTGCCTTGACTTGTCGGTCCTTACAATAGTATAATTCTATATACTTAAACATTGTTTATGTTTTCATAAAATGGTCAACAGATGTGATTAATTATGTAATGTTCAGATGTTTCCCAGAGTGCTCTATCATGAGGCAGGTTAATTTAAATATCAAATAGCGGGGCATACAACCCGGTTCCTCTGGGAACCTGTATCCCTCACTTTAGCCATCCTATTAGGAAAAGGAGCTGCTGCAGGTGTGGGCACAGGAATCACTGTCCTAGTCCATGTGACACAACAAATGATCCGATGAGAAGCAGCAATAGACCAAAATTTAAAGATATTAAAAACCTCCATCACAGTTTTATAGGAATCTTTAACCTCTCTCTCTGAAATTGTTTTACAGAACATGCGAGGGTTGGACCTCCTCTTCGTGAGAGAAGGGGGCTTTCGTGCTGCATTGAGGGAAAAAGTTGATTTTATGCCGACCATACTGGAGTTGTAAAAAAATCTATGAGTAAATTAAGAAGACGCCTAGAAGAGCATCAACAAGAGAGAGATGCACAAAAAGGGTGGTTTGAGTCTTTGTTCACATAGTCCCCCTGGTTTACTACGCTTTTATCAGCCCTGGCCAGTCCATTAATAATCCTCATTTCATTGCTAATTGTAGGACCCTGTTTGCTCAACCATCTAGTTTCCTTTCTACAAGCTTAAATTGGATAAGTTAAACTTATGGTAATCAGACAACAATATACCTCACTAGAAGACATAAAATGTGAGACCCCGCAATGCTCATTTTTATGATTAAAATAAACCAGAATAAGAAGTGGGGAATGAAAGGTTAATAAAATATGTACTTTTAACTTCTTGTTTTTCTGTATGCTTAACAAAATACTGATGAAATCTTGAAAACTGTTTGCTAATCTTGTTCCCAGAATGTGCTGTCCCCAATTGCCAAACTGTTGAATGTACTCCCTCTCCCATTGGCATGCAAACCACTCACTCCACCTGACCCATCAATAAATTTCCCTCCCTGCTCTCACCACGTAAATTGCATAAGCTCTGCTTAAGCTGTTCTTAGGGCTCTCTTCTCTATTCAAGTGAGCTCTGAGCCCCAGCATGCTGGACCCCCAATAAACCCTTTGCTGTTGCATGAGACAGTCTCTTCGTGGTCTCTTTTCCGACGCTCGCCCGACCTTTACATTGGTACAATCATAAGTGTGAACATTCCTATGTGTGTCCAGAATATTACTATAATAAATAATATATGTAGATCAGGTAATAGGAGTTTTTCTTCCACCATTTCTGGGAGCAATATTTTGAAGATATATGAATTAGTATTTTGGGTAGAAATAGGTGTACCATTTGTCTATGAATATAGAGATAATGCATGAATAGACAATACTGTGAATTAATAATATTACTGGTTCCAACTTTAAATAATGGATTGAATTGATATCTGAAAATATACAGGAAACCTTATATTGATATACTACATTTAATCCTACCCGTTATACATCTGAATGAAATATTAGGGTTATGGATTTTCATGAAGAGTGTTTGAGTTTTGCTTCAAAAGTGATTATGGAAATTGAAAATAATGTGTTTGGAAAGAAGTCTCATGAAAAGACCAGTCCAGAAACCTGGAGGTATGCTTGTGTTCTGAAGCAGAAAGTGATTTAAAGTGAAACAAACGCCTATATATTTGCTAACTTGTGGATGATAAATATATACAATGATGTGCAGAAATTGAAGAAATAGTAATGTACCAGTGTTGAATAAAAATGAAAGTTAAAATACACATCATGCCCCATAGGAATCTACTTGAATTGATGTTAAACTGCGTCCGTTAATGTAGAAATATTAGAATTTGTATGCACCATTCACTGAAGTTAGTTTTCAGTACTAGGAAACAAATATGTATTTCAGGTAGATGAGTATTTCTGAGAATAATCTTGTGAAAAGTTGATTATAAATCCACATACATGAACATGAATGAATTCAGGGAGTGTATAATAAGACTCATACATTTCATATTTTGAAAAATCTGGAGAGTATATATATATATATATATATATATATATATATATATATATATATATATATACACACACACACACACACACACACACACAAACTGAGACTATAAAAATAGCAATATATATGCCAATTGAAATTCACCATGAAATATACATCATCCACAGATTCAAAAATATTCATGTTACTGAAGATAGATTTATGTATAATGTTGTTTAACTAGGAAGTTTACCCATACATTGAATTTTCAGTTCCAACAGCATTTAGGAGGAGTAATCTCTTCTCACATTTTGTATCTGCCATGTCAGCCACCTCACAAGAATGTACGTGTGATACCAGGTAGGATTCTATATGTGCATATAAAAATACATGTGCTGAATAGGCTACAGAGAGAGGGAGACAGGAATTCACATATTTGTTAACTTTAAAAACACATGGATAACTATTTCAACAGAAAATTGACTAGATTTATAACACCTACCCTTTTTTATGCAAAAGGCAAGTCCAACTATACACCATGCCTCCTCTGAACTGCTTGGATTTCTATTCTGTTTGGGTTATTTTTCTCCATCATATTAGGAGTAGTAGTCAGAGTCCAGTAGGTTATGAGTTAGTGTCAGGGATCAGTATGTCAAATGGAAAATAGAATAATGAATCAAATGTGTATGCAAATATAAGCTACACAAAAATCTTCCCACTCTCATCCAGAACAAATCCTTGACATTACCTTCGCCTGAAGTAAGTCACAATTAGAATAGAAGAGTTAGAAAATCTGTGAGTACATATCTTGAGTGGAAAATGCTCAGAGTTCAGAACCTTGGAGGTGGTAGAGGAGTTTCCAAAAGTAAGGGACATGGTAAACACTCCTCTAACATGGAGGTCTGCTGGCGTAAAGACATCTTGAGAAACTGCCTCTGAGGTTGGGCACTTGAAACATACGTTATTTTCAGGAACTTTAGCTTCCTTTGTAGTGAGACAATAAAATCTGGGTCTGCATCTATGTGACCTGGAGGATATGGTTTCTTATTTTCCAGTGAACATGAGGCAGCAGTGCTGAATTCACTCTTTGTAGGTAAACAGTGGCCACTGGGGTCTAATTGTCTCCCCATGTGGACTGTGGAGCCATTTGGTCATCCTCCACTTTTCATGGTGTTTCCTGCTCTTGCACTGGGAGTTTGGTATTTGCTTCACAAAATACAAGAAGTTCAACAAGGACACAGTGCTGGAGGGAGTTCTGTCACGTGTTGTGGGTCAGGGTCTGCAGGAGAATGCAACAACCAGGCTTCTTTCCCACATACCTTGCCCCCTTGTCCATAGCAACTTGATTCTGAACATGGCCCTGAATCCTCTCCATATAAAAACATGCTTTTACATATTCGGGTCTCCTGGCTGCACCATGTTAGTCACAAAAAATTTGGAAGCCAATGAGAAATCCACATGGCCATAACACAGATGTATTATCACACAACTGCAGACCACTTCTCTAGGCCCAATACTCTGCAGGCTCTAACTTGCTTGCCCCCATGTCCATAGCAACTTGATTCTGAACATGGCCCTGAAATCTTTCAATATAAAAACATGCTTTTACATATACGGGTCTCCTGGCTGCACCATGGCAGTCACAATGAATTTGGAAGCCAATGGCAGAACCACATGGTCACAACACAGATGTATTATCACAAAACTGCACACCATTTCTCTAGGCCCACAACTCTGCAGGCTATAACTCAATGGCATCTCTGTTCTACACCATTTTCATGAAACCCAGTGAATTAAGGCAGGGTCTGGTACACTCAAGATCAGCAACAGGACATCCAAAGGTTCTCCAGTGCCACCTGGTCATGGGAATTTTAAAAATTTCATGGTATTTATCTGGCCATTTTTCAAGGATGAAGTTGGAGGCACTGTGGGTTTCAATGCATTCAGGAACCATTAAATGTTGAGGAAGTTCATTTCAAAGAAAGCTCTGGAGAACTCTCACAGGCAAGGCTTCCAAAAGAGTGGCCAAAAGGTCACATGAAGCCAGGCGCATTGAGGTCTCCAATGTGAGGTCCATGTGTGTTTTGACTCAAAACTATCCCTGCCAAGTCTTTCAGAATAAAATCATGTGATATACTGGCTGAGATTCCCAGTACTCTTTGGAAAACAACCCTGGGCCTAGATCTCAGTTTCCAAGGGTGACTTTCATGCGTGGCCTCCTAAAATCCCAACACTTTTCATGGCAATACTTCTCTGAGGTCAATTCCAGAATGCAGTCTCTAAGGGGAATCAAACCAGAGTTCAAGCCCAGGTTGACCCAGTCATCTCTTCACACCGCCAATCAAATGAACACAATTAAAAACAAAACACTATCACATGGCCCCATCTTCTTCCTTATAGACACTCATCATAACCTCTGGTTGGAGCTTTCCATGAGGGGCACATTCCAAAAGAGTGTCCAAAATAAGCTCCCTTGCCCCTCATTTGGCTCAAGTCAGGGTGGGAAGGACACCCTTCCTGTGAACCAGGAGTGATCAAATAGGCCTGTCATTAATACTGCTCCGCTTTTCCAATTTGAGGCCTTCTGACTGTGGGGTTTAGATTCTTTATGTGAACTGGAGTCATGAGAAAAGACAAGCACCTCTGCAGAGATGTGAAGAACTCATTTGACCAAAAGGATCGCTATTCTCACTTGATTGATTTCAGGAACCTAACAGAGAAAGGCAATAGAATTCATTCACAATGACTGAAATTTTTTGCGAATTTGGTTTTGGTTTCACACATGGGATCTTTCTTTAGATCCATCAGGTGCTGAGAATCTAAGCCACAGCCTCACACAGGGCCAAGAGCCTGATTCAGACACATCCCTTTCCAAAGCAATTTAGCAAGAGCCACAGGTGATGCCCATTCATTTCCATTTGAAAACTGTTTTCTTCAGGCTTCACAAAGGGGTAGCCTGAGCCCAACATCTTCCTGACATTCAGGGCAACAGAACAATAGGTAAGCAAAAGGCCCAAAGCATGGTATCTCCACTGAGACTTTTCTGGTCACACTCATATCTGAGTTTTCTGAGATACTGGCCATTCCCTTCAGGTATCCAGTACATGGACATGTCAAAGACCTTGGAGTTGGTACATATCTTGGACACAAAACAATGAGACTATTCTGGAGAGTTGCCAGAATTCAGGAAGAAAACAGGGACTTAGGAAGGTAGTAGGTTTTGCCAATCCATAAGGCAAGCTGCAGTCCATTCATAAATTGGGCAGGATGAATGCTGGGAATCTTTCTACTACACAGGACACATCCATTGTTGCATTGTCTTTTCTCATGTCTACAACCACGGACACAGTGGGATACACAGACATAGAAACACTCACCTTGTCAAATGACTTACTAGAAATAGTTCACTGAAAACCAAACAAACCGCCTTTCCTATCTATTCTCAGAACAAGAGACAAAACCACACACCCACACTCACAATGGCACCTTCTTTCCCTAAGTAGGTCTGTGACTATCCGGAGTGTCCTCTGACTGGTGGGCAATACTATGTTCCCCCGAAATGGCCTGTATTCTATCAGATCTGGTTTCCTTGGCCAACTATGTGAAGTTGTCAGGAAAAAGTGGTGAGCCACTACCTGCTTTCTCAGGAAAGGTCCCTCTTCAGAGCTCTCCTGGCATTTGGCCATCCTCACATCAGTAGGTACCAAGAAAGACTGACTTTGTCCTTGGTAAATCCAAACAAGTGAGCCCACTGGGACTGGGACTGGAACTGCATCTGGGTGCCTGGCTTCTTGGATACCAAGTGCAGAGAGTTCCATCACCAAGGAAATGAGGTATGACACTTTCTTTGGAACTGAATGAGGTCACTGCCTTGGCAACCACTTGGTCCTAACAGTTGCTTCCAAGGGCCCCATGAGATGGAGGCTGCCCCTTCTTCCTCTGACACTTTCACAATTTAGAATGGTATATCAACCATAGGCACACACACAGGCCTGGTTTGGTCCATCTTCTCCACAATAAGAAGAGAGAGGCTGATTCAGACACATCCCTTCATCCTGACCAGGTGGTTTGTCATCGAAGATGACTTTTGCTCTTTCAGGTCCTTCATACCTGTCTACAACTTCTCCAGGTATCATTTCTGCATGGACCTTTGAGGATCTCAGCAGGTGGAAGGTCCCCTACTTTTCTGTATTGTAAGAACAACTTTGTCCCTGCTCTTCTGTAAAATGAGATTGAGAGAACAGTGTATGTTTAGGGTTAATAACAGGTTTGATTTCGATTTGTGTTAGGAATCATTCTTCTGGATGAATAATGGTATTGGGAACCTGGTATATTTACAAGAATGTAGAGGTGAAACATAAGTATGAAAACAGAAATCCAGGTATGATTTTAAACCCATAAGGGCATTGGGCCCTTGATTGGGATTCTTAGCTTTGAATTATGTTCTGCACAGATGTCTCAGATAATTTGATATACAATGGCATAGGACCTTGTACCTTGGAAGATTGAATGTAGAAGAGAACATCCCTTCAAAAAGGGATAGTCGGTAGGATTAGGAAGATAGTCGGTCGTTTTAGGAAGAAGAGTGAGTATATGATTTGGAACAAAAGTTCTTTAGCAATGGGATTTCAGTTAGAGAGTGAATGTATATGTCAGCACATATGAAGAGCCAGTCACGAGGATGAAGTGGGGAAAACATGTAGAAAAGAAGATATCAATAAAGATATTACAAAATCAGGGAAAGTATAAAGTGAGTGAGAGGATTAGACATTTTCAACAGGCTTGAGGTTGAATCTTAGAAAGAAACAAATATGAAGTCACCAATAATATTGACATTTGAGAGCATTAGGCACCCTGGACATGGATGTTTTTAGTAATCTATGTTCACTTTTCATTTAGGCTTTGCTTGGTTCAATCATAAGTGTAACATTTACATTTTTGTCCAGAATATTATTGTGATAATATGTATATGTAGATCAGGTGACATAAGTATTTCTTCCACCATTTTTGGTAGCAATATACTGAAGACATAAAATTAGTATTGGGCGTACAAAGAGGTGTACCCTATGTCTATGAATATAGAGATAAAGCATGAATAGACCATACTGTGAATAAGTAATATAACTTGTTCCAACTTAATATAATGGGATGAACTGATATCTGAAAAATTACTGGAAATCTTATATGCATATACAATCATTCATTCCAACCAGTTATTCATCTAATGTCAATATTAGTGTTTTGGTTTATCATGAAGAGTGTGTGAGTTTTACTTCAAAAGTGATTATGGAAATCGAAAATAATGTGTTTGGAAAGAAGTCTCATGAAAAGACCAGTCAAGAAACCCTGACAATACATGTGTTGTGAAGTAGGAAGTGATTAAAGTTTAAAGAAATGCCTACAAATTTGTGAACTTGTGGATGAAATACATATCTTATGATGAGCAAAAACTGAAGAAATAATAATGTACCAGTGTTGAATATAAATGAACATCATATTATATATCATGTCCCATTGGGATCTACTTGCATTGGTGATAGACTGGATCAGTTCCTGTAGAATTATTAACATTTGTATGCACCATTCACTGAAGTTAGTTTTCAGTACTAGGAAACAAATATGTATTTAAGGTGGATGAATATTTCTGAGACTAATATTTTGGAAAGTTTATTATAAATCCACATGCATGAACATGAATGAATTTAGAGAGTGTATATAAGACACATATATTTCATATTTTGAAAAATCTGGAGAGTGATATATATATATATATATATATATATATATATATATACACACACACACACACACACACACACACACATACTCACACACACACAAAAAAAAAACACACACAGACATTTAAAAGTAGCAATATATATGCCAATCGAAATTCATCTTTAAATATATATCATCCACAGATGCAAAAATATTTATTTTACTGAACATGAGTTTATGTATAATGATGTTCTAATAGGAAGTTCCCCTATAGGTGGAATTTTCAGTTCCAACAGTAATTTGGAGGAGTGATCTCTTCTCACAATTTGTATCTGCCAAGTCAGCCACCTCACAAAAATGTACATGTGATGCCAGGTAGGATTCTATAAGTGCATATGAAAATACATGTGATGAATAGGCTACAGAGAAAGGGAGACAGTAATTCATATATTTGTTTAATTTAAAAACACATGGTGAACTATTTCAATTAAAAATTGACTAGATTTATAACACCTACCATTTATCATGCAAAAGGTAAATCCAAGTATGCAGCATGCCTCCTCTGAACTGCTTGTATTTCTATTCTGTTTGGGTATTTTTCTCCATCATATTAGGATTAGTAGTCAGAGGATAGTAGGGTATGGGATAGTGTCAGGGATTCAGTATTTCGAATAGAAAATTGAAAATGAATGCAATGTGTATGCAAATATGTGCTACACAAATATCTTCCTACTCTCATCCAGAGCAATGCCTTGACATTACCTTCGCCCCATGTATGACACAATTAGAGGAGAAGAGTTAGAAAATCTGTGAATACATATCTCCAATGGAAACTGCTCAATTTTCACAAATTTGGAGAAGGTAGAGGAGTTTCCAAAATTAAGGGACAATGTAAACTCTCCACAAACATGGAGCTCTGCTGGCCTAAAGAGTTCTTAAGAAACTGCCTCTGAGGTTGGGCACATGAAATATATGTTGTTGTAAGGAGCTTTAGCTTCCATTGTAGTGAGACCATCCAAGCTGGGTCTGCATTTTTGTGACCTTTGTGAGCACATGGTTTCTTGTTTTCCAATGAACATGAGGCAGCATTGCTAAATTCTCTCTTTGTAGGTAATCTGTGACCAATGGGGGCTAAGTGTCTCCCCGTGTGCACTGTGAACCCATTTGGTCATCCTCCACTTTTCGTGCTGTTTCTTGCTGCTGCACTCGCAATTTGGCATTTGCTTCATGAAACAAGGAGTTCAACTGGGACACAGTGCTGGAGCGAGTTCTGTCATGTGTGGTGGGTCAGGGTCTGCAGGAAAATGCACCAACCATGCTTCTATCCCACCAGCTTGCCTCCTTGAGCATAGCAACCTGATTCTGAACATTGCCCTGAAACTCCTACATATAACAAGATGCCTTTTCAGAGAAGGGTCTGCTGGCTGCACCATATCAGTCATAATCCATTTGGAAGCCAAAGGCAGATCCACATGGCCAAACCACAGATTTTTTATCACACACCTGCCCACAACTTCTCTAGGTCCACTACTCAGCAGGCTCGAACTTACTTGCATCTCTTTTCTATACCATTTTCATGAAAACCAGTCAATCAAGGCACCTTCTGGTATATTCATAATCAGAAACAGGACATCCAAAGGTTTTCCAGTGCCACCTGCTCATGGGAATTTTAAACATTTCATGGTATTTATCTAACCATTTTTAAAGGATGAAGTTGGAGGCACTGTGGGTTTCAATTCATTCAGGAACCATTAAATGTTGAGGAAACTCATTTTAATGAAAGCTCTCGAGAACTCTCACAGGCAAGGCTTCCAAAAGAGTGGCCAAAAGTTCACATGAAGCAAGGCCCATTGAGGTCTACAATATGAGGTCCATGTTTGTTTTGACTCTCAACTATTGCTGCCAAGTCTTTCAGAATAAAATCATGTGATATCCTGGCTGAGATTCCCAGTGCTCTGTGGAAAGCAACCCTGCGTCAAGACTCATTTTCCAAGGACTACCCTCATGCGTGGCCTCCTAAAATCCCAACACAACTCATTGCAATACTTCTCTAAGATCAGTTCCAGAATGCAGTCTCTAAGGGTAATTACGCCAGAGTTCCAGCCCACGTGGACCAATTCATCTCTTCCAACCGCCACACAAGTGACCACAATTAAAACCAAAACACTCTCACATCGACCTCATCTTCTTCCATATAGACACTCATCATTACCTCTGGCTGGAGGATTCTATGAGGGGCACAGACCAAGACAATGTCCAAAAGAAGCTTCCTTACCCCTCATATGCCTAAAGGCCCGGACTCCCTTCCTGTGAACCAGGAGTGATCAAATAGGCCTGCCGTTAATACTGCTCCACTTCTGCAATTTGTGGCCTAGTGACTGTGGGGTTTAGATTCTTTTTGTAAATGGGAGTCATGAGAAAACCCAAGCACCTATGGGCTAGACTCTGCAGGGCTTTGAAGAACTCATTTGACCCAAAGGATCCCTATTCTCACTTGATGGAGGCAGGAACATTACAGAGGAAGACGAGAGACTCCATCCACAATGACCGCTCTTTTGGCCATTTTGGTTTTGGATGCACACATGGGATCCTTCTTTAGACCCATCAGGTGCTGAGAATCAAAGCCACAGCCTCACACAATAGTGTGAATAAAGAATATAATTGGTTTCAACTTTAAAAAATGGATTGAAGTGATATCTGAAAATATAAAGAAAATTTTATATTGATAAACATACATTCATTCAAACCAATTATACATCTATTTGTAATATTAGGGTTACGGTTTATCATAAAGGGTGTGAGTTTTGCTTCAAAATTGATTATGGAAATCGAAAATAATTTGTTTGGGTAGAAGTCACATGAAAAGACCAGTCAAGACACCTGGAGGAATACATGTGTTCTGAAGCAGGAATTGATTGAAAGTGAAACAAATGCCCATAAATTTGTGAATTTGTGGATGAAATATATATCCTATGATGTCCATAATACGAATAAATATTAATGTACCAGGGTTTAATAAAAATAACGTCAAAATGCACAGCTTGTCATATCGGAATCGAGGTGCATTGATGTTAAACTTGGTCAGTTACTGTAGAAATATTAGTTAAATCTGTTTTTCAGGTGGATGAATATTTCTGAGAATAATCTTGTGAAAAGTTGATTATAAATCCAAGTCCATGAACATGAATAAATTTAGCGAGTGTAAATAAGACACATATATTTCATATTTTCAAAAATCTGGAGAGTGTATATATATATATATATATATATATATATATATATATTTACACAAAACACACACACAGACATTAAAAAGTAGCAATATATATGCCACTCAAAATTCATCTATAAATATATATCATCCAAAGATGCAAAAATATTTATTTTACTGAACATGAGTTTATGTATAATGTTTTTCTACTAGGAAGCTCCCCTATAGGTGGAATTTTCAGTTCCAACAACGATTTGGAGGAGTGATCTCTTCTCACAATTTGTATCTACCAAGTCAGCCAACTCACAAAAATGTACATGTGATACCAGGTAGGATACTATAAATGCATATAAAAATACATGTGATGAATAGGCTACAGAGAAAGGGACAGGAATTCATATATTTGTTAATTTTAAAAACACATGGAGAACTATTTCAATTGAAAATTGACCAGATTTATAACACCTACCATTTATCATGCAAAAGGCAAGTCCAAATATACAACATGCCTCCTCTGAAATGCTTGTATTTCTATTCTGTTTGCGTTACTTTTCTCCATCATATTAGGATTAGTAGTCAGAGTCTAGTAGGGTATGTGAATATTTCTGAGAATAATCTTGTGAAAATATGATTATAAATCCACATTCATGAATATGAAAAATTTAGGATGTGTAAAATAATACACATATATTTCATATTTTGAAAAATCTGGAGAGTGTGTGTGTATATATATATATATATACACACACACACACACACAAACATTCACAGACATTAAAAAGTAGCACTATATGCCAATTTAAAATCACCATGAAATATATATCATCCACAGATCCAAATAAATTCATTTTACTGAACATCGATTTATGTATAATGTTGTTCAACTAGGAAGCTCACCCACAGGTTGAATTTTCAGTTCCAACAGCGTTTAGGAGGAGTGATCCCTTTTCACTATTTGTATCTGCCAATTCAGCCACCACACAAGAATGTACGTGTGGTAACAGGTAGGATTCTAAATGTGCATATAAAAATACAGGTGCTGAATAGGCTTCAGAGTAAGGGAGACAGGAATTCACATATTTCTTAACTTTTAAAATACATGGAGAAATATTTCAAAAAAAATTGACAAGATTTAAAACTCCTACACTATATAATTCAAAAGGCAAGCCCAACTATCCACCATGCCTCCTCTGAACTGCTTGTAGTTCTATTCTTTTGGGGGTATTTTTCTCCAACATATTAGGATTAGTAGTCAGAGTCTAGTAGGGTATGTGTTAATGTCAGTGATTCAGTATTTTGAATGGAAAATAGGAAAATGAATCCAATGTGTATGCAAATATGTGCTTCACAAAAATCTTTCCACTCTCATCCAGAACAATCCCTTGACATTACCTTCGCCCCAAGTAAGACACAATTAGAGGAAAAGAGATAGAAAATATGTGAATACATATCTGAAATGGAATTTGATCAGGAGTTCACAACCATGGAGGTGGTAGAGGAGTTTTCAAAAGTAAGGGACAGGGTAAGCACTCCACAATCACAGAGCTCTGCTGGCCTAAAGACTTCTTGAGAAACTGCCTCTGAGTTTGGGCACTTGAAATATATGTTGTTTTCAGGAGCTTTTGCTTCCTTCTAGTGAGACGATCAAAGCTGGGTCAGCATCTATGTGACCTGGAGGACATAAATTGTAATATTCCAATGAACATGAGGGAGCAGTGCTGAATTCTCTCTTTGTAGGTATACTATGGCCACTTGGGGCTAAGTGTGTCCCCGCATGGACTGTATATTCATTTGTTCCTCTTCCACTCTTCATTGTGTTTCTTGCTGCTGCACTGCGACTTTGGTATTTGCTTCACGAAATACATGGAGTTCAACTGGGACACAGTGGTCTAAGTGTCTGCCCGTGTGGACTGTGAAGCCATTTAGTAATCCTCCACTTTTCCTGGTGTTTCTTGCTGCTGCACTGCGAGTTTTGTATTTGCTTCATGAAATACAAGGAGTTCAACTGGGACACAGTGCTGGAGGGAGTTCTATCACATGTGGTGGCTCACACATGAGCATTCATGAAACCGGCCTCTATACCACATAGCTTGCTCCCTTGACCATAGCAACCTGATTCTGTAAATTACCCTAAAACCTCTCCATATAACAAGATGTGTTTACTTATAATGGTCTCCTGGCTGCACCATGTCCGTCTCATGACATTTGGAATCCAAAGGCAGATCCACATGGCCATCACAGATGTTTTATCACACACCTGCCTACCGCTGCTCTAGGCCCTCTACTCATCAGGCTCCAAATTACTGGCATCTCGGTTCTACACCATTTTCATTAAACCCAATCAATCAAGGCACTGTCTGGTACACTCATGATCAGAAATAGGACATCCAAAAGTTCTGTATGCCACCTATTCATGGGAATTTCAAAAATTTAATTATTTATCTAGCCATTTATCAAGGATGAAGTTGGAGGCACAGTGGATTTCAATTCATGCAGGAACCATTAAATGGTGTGTATGATCATTTCAATGAAAACTCTGGAGAACTCTCACAGGCAAGGCTTCCCAAAGAGTGTCCAAAAGGTCACCTGAAGCCAAGCTCATTGAGGTCTACAATTGAGATCCATGAGTGTTTTGATCTCAACTATGGCTGCCAAGTCTTTCAGAATAAAATCTTGTGGTATCCTGACTGAGATTCCCAGTGCTCTGTGGAAAGCTACCCTGGGCCTACATCTCAGGTTCCAAGGGCGACTCTCATGCATGGCCTCCTCAAATCCCAACACAACTCATGGCAATACTTCACTAAGCTCAGTTCCAGGACACAGTGTCTAAAAGGAGTCACACCAGAGTTCAGGCCCAGGAGGACCCAGTAATCTCTTCCAGCTACCACACATATGACCACAATTTAAATCAAAACACTCCCACATGGGCCTCATCTTCTTCTACACAGACACGCATCATAACCTCTGGCTGGAAGTTTCCATGGGGGGTGCAGCCCAAGACAGTGTCCAAAATAAGCTCCATTGCCCCTCATTTGCCAAAAGTCAGGGTGGCCTAAACACCCTTCCTTTGAACCAGGAGTGATCAAATAAGCCTGCCTTTAATACTGCTCTGCTTCTCCAATTTGAGGCCTAATGACTGTCAGGTGTAGATTTTCTATGTGATTTGGAGTCATGAGAAAACCCAAGCACCTATGGGCTATCCACTGTAGGGCTTTGAAGAACTCATTTGACCCAAATGATCCCTATTCTCACTTGACGGAAGTCAGGAACTGAAAAGGTCGGGCGAACTTTGGAGGAAAAGACCACCAAGAGACTGTCTCATGCCACAGCAAAGGGTTTATTGGGGGTCCAGCATGCTGAGGCTCAGAGCTCACTTCAGAGGAGCAAAGAACAAAGAGCCCCGAGAACAACTTGAGCAGAGTTTATATACATTCTTTAGAGAGGGCAGGGACTTTACATACATCATAGCCTCCTTTAGAAAATCATCATATACCGCGGGAAAATCAAATAATAACTCTAAAACATGATTTGCACATTCATTGGCGGGAACAGGTTGGGCAGCGGGTGATTGGTCAGCCGTGAGAAGGAGTATACATTTAAACTGATTGGTTGAAGCACTGAGATGCATACGTGCAGATCTGCATGGTTTCTTGGAAGGGGTGGTTAAGTAACGAGGTGGTCAGGGAAGATTTCAACACACATCTAATGGGAAGATCCGGGAATTGTCTTAAGTGCCACAGGAATTTCAGGTTCTGAGTGCAGCTTGGAAAATGTACAAAACCTGGTTCTTTACGTTTCAATTTCAATTTCTTTTATTCTTTCATTTCCCACCCCTTTTTCTGACTACTTTTAATCTTAAAAGTAATGAATCAAAATTATTGTGGGGTTTCACATTCTATTCCTACCAGTGCAGCATATTTCTGTCTGATTATCATGAGTTTCACCTGCCTAATCTGAGCCTGGAGAAAGGAAACTATGTGGTTAAGCAAACAAGGTCCCACAGTTAGCAACACCATAAGGATGATCAGGGGTCCAGCTAAGTCTGATATTAGTGTAGTTACCAGGGGTACTGGGTTAACCATGACTCAAAGCACCCTTGTTGAATCTCCCATTCTCTCTGGCGCTCTTCAAGGTATTTTCTTAATTTACTCATGAATTATTTTGCAAATCCAATATGGTCAGCATAATAACAACATTCTTCTCTCAGTGCAACACAGAGGCCCTCTCCCTCATCAAGAGGAGGTCTAATCCTCACCTGTTCTGTAAAACAACTTCAGAGAGAGAGGTTAAGGATTCCTGCAAAGCTGTGATGGAGGCCTCTAACGTCTTCAAGTCTTGATTTATTGCTGTTTCTAATTGGGCCATTTGTTGTTAACCACGCATCATAGAAGCTGTTCCCATACCCACTCCTGCAGCAGCTCCTATCCCCAATAGGATGGCTAGAGTAAGGGACAATGGTTCTCCTTGATATCGGGTTGTTTGTCCCCCTAGTAGACCTTCAAATGATTAGGCATTATGATAGAGTACCCTGGAGAGTATCTGCACCATTACACAATAATTTACAGGGCTGTCAAAGACCTGGGCTGAAATACAAGGAGTTCTGACTGTGTGGAGTTCAGTACCATAAAGGTTCCTTTAATTAGTTTCCAGGGGGAGGAGTCAGATGTACTCTGGACTGGGGAAGTAGGCAAAGACGGAATCCAGGAAGTATTAGATGGTAGAGGGGTTCTGGTAGATCTAGGCATGGAAGGTTTAGGAGGCTTAATTCCTGGCTTGAGGGGATAGGGTCCTATTGCTGTGGGATTTTCTTTCTTTTTAAGCCAGACTGTGAACCAGAGACCAAATTCATCACCTGGGCCATAAATATAGAATCGCATTCCCCACGTATTTCCCATAGGCCAGGTTTTTCTGAGGTAGCTCCTTCCTTTGGAAGTGAAAGTTATATTGAGGGGGTAACATAGAGTATTCTTTCCACAGCGAGTTT
The DNA here is from genome assembly GCF_048772815.1 of Callospermophilus lateralis. Classification (NCBI taxonomy): domain Eukaryota; kingdom Metazoa; phylum Chordata; class Mammalia; order Rodentia; family Sciuridae; genus Callospermophilus; species Callospermophilus lateralis. The sequence continues at coordinate 265,156 of NW_027514419.1, read as the reverse complement.
TTGACACCACTGGGCTAGCAGCACATTTCTTGGGATCAATCCAGGTGTCATTTCATCCTACCGGAATCATACCTTTCTGGGGAGTTTGGGTTCCACCATGCAGCTTTCGTTTGTTCACAACCCCAAGATCTACAATAAAAGTCACTGGGTCCTCCACAGGTTTGGGCCTGTTTTATGACTTTGGAAATCAGGTGGGCACACATAATAGTCAAGACTGGCTAGTTTACACCTGAGCTGGGGGAGATGACATCCATAATTCATGGGTTAAGGTGGCCTATGTTGCCCTGGTTAGGGTTTGAGTGGGATCTGTGTGGGGTCCTCTATGTCAGGGAGATTCCAGTCAGGGAAGCCTATGGCAAGCTGACAAATGTCCGGGTGGAGAGATGGCCACCAAGTCCATAAGGTGGCTGTTTGTGAAATAGATCACACTACTTGCCCATTAAGATTCATTACTTGCCCTTGTTGCTGAGCACGCTGATGGGGATTAGGGCTGCTGGTGGTCATGGGAAGAATCCATAGCCCTACCCACATGACGGACATGCAACTTGAGATGGATACCAGTCTGTAGAAGTTTCCAGCCAGAGTCTGTACAGGGCTCAGGCATGAGATGGGAGGCATTGATCCAGGAAGTGATCCCATCCACTTTCACCACTGTGGGTGTTATAAGCAGCACCTGGTATGGTCCTTTCCAGTGGAGTTCCAGGGATGACACCTGACGCCATCTCACATAGACGAAGCCTCCCACTTGATATCAATGTGGGGTTCCCTCGTCTCCAGTCTGATAAGCAGAGGCCAAATGTTTCCACAGGTATCGCTGGGTGCTGGGTTTGTTAAAGGGCTTTAAATCTGTCAAGCAAGGGGGTGTGAAAGGAATCATTAAGTCTCATAGTTGGGATTAGGTCCCCTACTGGAGGAAGGGCACCATTGAGAATTTCATAAGAGGTGAGGTTACACAAAGAGGCGGAGGGGGTATTTCTTTCACAAAACAGTGCATAAGGTTGGAGCATAGTCCAATTTTTTATGCCAGTATCCAAGCTTAATTTTGTTAAGTACTCTTTGATGGTTCTATTCATCCTTTCTACCTGTCCTGAGCTCTAGGGTCTATAAGCACAATGTAACTTCCAATTAATCCCCAGGGTCCTGGCAAATCCCTTACTTTCCTGGGGCATGAATGCCGGTCCGTTAGCGGACCCTATTACCATAGGCAGGCCGAACCTTGGAAAAATGTCTTCTACGATCTTTTTGACTACCATCTGAGCTGTTTCTTTCTTCATGGGGAAGGCTTCGACCCATCCTGAAAAAGTATCTACAAAGACTAGGAGATATTTAAGTTCATACCTTGCTGGCTTAATTTCAGTAAAGTTCAATTCCCAGAATTGTCCTTGTCTGGTTCCTCGTAAGCGCTTCCCTGCAGGAAGCTTGGATGGGTAAGCATTAACTACTTGGCAGACTTGACAAGCTCTAGTCACCTGCTCAGCTATTTCTTTCCTCTGTGAGTCAGTCAATAATAAGTCCTTTCTCCGGTCCTTTAAGAGTGCCTATATCTTCTCTGAGTCTAAGTGGGTGAGCTGGTGTACTTCTTTGACATAAAGGTGGGCTTTTTGAAATTGTAAACTTGGCTCTGTAGGATCCCAGAGTTCTGTATCTGTCTCCTCAGATGATAAGTTGCCTGAATGTTCCAGTGCGGCCAAGTCTCCTGATTGTTGTTCCCCCTGGTGTGGAAAAAGTTAACACAGTCACTCCATTTAGGGCTGCCAATTAAGCTTCCTCATCTGCCCTTCTTTTTCCAACCGCCACGTGTTCGTTTCCCTTCTGGTGCCCTGGGCAGTGCACTATAGCTAGTTCCTTAGGGCCCTGCACTGCTGAGAGAAGTTGGAGGATCTCATCTTTGTTCTTTATTTCTTTCCAGGTGGAGGTTAATAACCCCCTTTGCTGGTAAATAGCCCCGTGCACATTTGCAGTGGCAAATGCATAGCGGCTATCAGTGTATATGGTGGCCCTTTTGCCTGTTGCTAGTTCCAATACTTTCGTAAGGGCAATCAGTTCTGCTTTTTGGGCTGATGTCAGTTCTGGGAGACCAGAGGAACAGATGACATTAATTTTGCTAACTACTGCTTCTCCAGCCCACCGCTTACCATCTTGGAGGAAGCTGCTGCCATCCATAAACCATACAACTTCAGGGCAAGGCAGTGGCTGATCCTTCAAGTCTCGTCGTATACTGGTTTCCTCTGCCAGTATGTGTTGACACTCATGAGCGACGGGTCTTGATGATTCTTCTGGCAGCAGTGTAGCCGGGTTGAGTGGAGCAGCGGGTCCCAGCGTGATTCTGTCTTTGTCAAGCAAGAGGTTCTGGTAGTGGGTTATTCTAGAGTTTGATAGCCACATCTCTGGAGGCTGACAGATGATGCACTCCAGGGCATGGGGGACTATAATCGTTAGCTTCTGTCCCAACGTTAATTTATCAGCATCTTTTATTAGAAGGGCTGCCGCTGCTATAGCTCTTAAGCAATGGGGCGACCCACTAGCCACTGGGTCCAGTTTATTTGATAAGTATTCTATCGGCCTTTTCCAAGGTCCCAAAGTCTCAGTGAGCACAACCCGTGCTATTCCTTTCTTTTCCTCGATGTAGAGAGTGAAGGGTTTTTATATATCTGGGAGTGCTAAGGCCGGAGCAGATAGCAGCACCTTTTTTCTGACATTATCAAAAGCTTGTTGGTGCTCAGGGGTCCATTGGAAGTGGGCATCCCCCTTTATCAGCGGGTATAAAGGGGAAGCCAGAGACGCGAACCCAGGAATCCATAACCTGCAAAAGCCGGCAGTCCCAAAAAACTCCCTGAGTTGTCTCTTATTAGATGGGGGCAGTATCTGCACAAAGGTTCGTTTTGTGGGCTCAGTGAGCCATCCTTTGCCACCCCTAAGAGAATAACCCAGGAAGATTACTTCTTGCTGACAAATTTGGGCCTTTTTGTCAGAAGCCCTATATCCAAGCCGAGCAAGCTTGGAAAATAATGCTTGGGTCCCAGACTCATAGTTCTCTTTGGTGTCAGCTGCCAGTAGCAGACCATCCACATATTGGAGTATGGTGACATCGGGGTGTGCAGTTTTGAAGTCATTGAAGTCCTTGTGGAGGGGTTCATCAAAGAGAGTGGGAGAGTTTTTGAACCCCTGTGGGAGTCTAGTCCAGGTTAGTTGGACAGATGTTCCTTTTTCGGGGTCTATCCACTCAAAAGCAAACAGCAACTGACTGTCCTTATGTACGGGCAAGCAAAAGTGAGCATCTTTTAAGTCTAGCACAGTGTACCATTCCTGCTCCAGATTCAGAGCGCTAAGCAAATTATATGGATTCGGTACAATGGGGTGAATGTCCTGCACTCTGTTGTTGATCTCTCTTAGGTATTGAAGCGTCCGGTAGTCCCCAGTTCCTGGCTTTCTTACTGGTAGCAGGGGGATATTCTAGGACAAATGACAGGGCCTTAAGACCCCAAGAGCCAGGTATTTCTGAATATGGGCCCTTATCCCATCCTTAGCTTCTTTGATTAGAGGATATTGTTTAACACTGATTGGAGAGATAGAGGCTTTTAATTCTACTACTATTGGAGGTTGTTATATGGCTAGACCTAACCCAGCAGTTTCTGCCCAGGCATTAGGATAATCTTTTATCCATTTCTGGGGTAGTTTGCCTGTTTGATCAGTCCTAGGAGGCGCGAAGTGTTGATGTTCATCTTCTACGGATGTTGTCAAAGCCATGACTATGGGAGTTTTTACTGAAGGCTTTAGAAACTCCACTTGGGGACCATCAGGGTTAAAGGTTATTCTAGCCCAGAGTTTGGTAAGCAGATCCCAGCCCATCAATGGGGCTGGGCATTATTGGATTACTTGGAAAGCGTGGTGGACTTTTCCATTTCCTAGGTCCATAGTCCTCTTAGTTGTCCCAGCCCAATATCTACTGCCATTAGTACCTTTGACAGGGGACCATTTATTTGATAGGGGGCCCAGTGGGGTCTTAAAGGTTGATTATACTGCTCCTGTATCCACTTCAAAGTTCACTGGGGTCCCCTCCACTTTAAATGTTACCCTGAACTCGGAGAGGGGATCCGAGCCCCGACTTTCCTAGTCCTCTTCTAGAGTCAGCACGGCGGACTGGCATCTCTGCTTCTTTTGGGGGCACTCTTTGGCCTAGTGTCCTGTTTTCTTTACAGTAGGCACACTGATCTGAGGCCAGGGGCAGCCATTGGCGGGGGCCCAGGTATCCCTTTCTGTCTCCCTGCTTTTTAACTTCTGGCATATTTGGTGCTCTGACCAGAACCTTAGTCAATGCTTTAGTCTGCCTTTTGCTCCTTTCATCCTCCTTTTGTTCCCTTTCCGTCTCTCTCCTCTGTTCCCTTTCCTCCTCAGTTTCTCTCTTATAATATACTTTCTCAGCATCTCTTACTAAATCTCTCAAGGTCTTATCTTGTAATACATCTAGACGTTGTAACTTTCTCTTAATATCTAGGGCAGCCTGCTCGATAAAGGCCATTGCAACAGATGCTTGTTCATCCTCTGCCTGAGGATCAAAAGGAGTATATTTCCTATATGCTTCCATAATTCTCTCCAGAAACATAGAGGGAGACTCATTAGGCCCTTGGATAATCTCTCTTACCTTGGCCAAATTAGTCGGCCCTCTGGCGGCCACTCGGAGACCCGCTATTAGTGTCTGGCGATAAGTGGACAGATGCTACCTACATTTAAAGGTGTTTGGGTGCCAGTTGGATCGGTTCATTGGCCCGTAGGGACGGAGAGGAAGCATCATAGGGGCTTCCGAGTTTTCTATTATCCGTCACCGGTGGGTTCCTTTAGGTGGCCCAGCTTCCTCCAGGGGAGGAGGGGTTGCTGCTGCTGCAGAGAAGTCCCCTGGAGTGCTTGGGTCTGGCCCAATTGCCTCTAGCGGCGGAGAGGCTGAGTCAGCGGCGAGAATATCATCTGGAACGTGTTGAGGGTTGGAGAGCGAGGGTAGAGGATAAGGAGCGGGAGGAGTGTCCAGTCTTGTGACTCAGGGAGAATGGAAGGAAGAGGGGGAGGAGTGGAAGGTTTGAATGATAGGATGCTGGGGGAAGGGGTATATGGCTGTTGATCTGGGTGGCCACGTGGCCCCAGCTGAAAGACAATATCTCTGACTTTTCGGATTAGAGGGAAGTAGAAGGATCCTTCTGGGGGGCCACCTGACTCCGAGAATGGGCCATTCTGAAGCACAGAGAATCTGCCAGGTACGGCATTTTACTGAAAAAGAAAGATTCTGGGCCCTTGAGCGGACATCAGTCCAATGATCAAGTGTCAGGGACAGAGAAGTGGAAGTGCTTTGTCCCATAATGAGAGTTACTCAAACAGGGACAGTGAAGACACAAACGCAACACAGACAAAGACAAACAGTAAACGTTTAACATGAGTCCAAGACAAAGATTAGAACTGAGTAACTGCCAAAACCTGATGGGTTAGACAATAAAGACAGCCCGTAAACTCAACATGACTTCAGAAAAATGACCAAAACTGAGTAGCCGGCAAAACCTGATGGGCTGGCGAACCGAATCCTGAAGCAAAATATAAACGAGTTGAGGAAATTAGTATTCCTTGATTTCTCTAGTCCTCTGGAGTGTCCCCCAGGAACGTGGCCTGTAGCTCTGTGACACATCTGTCAGCCACCATCAGAGAGAGCTATTGCTCTTCACTGACAGCCACTTTGCCAGTCCATAACCTGAAACCCAAAACCAGAAAGAGGTGCCTTACTTACCCCGAGAGGAGTCCATTGGGGTCTTTCGTCCGCCGCTGCCGGATATCTCACCTGGGGCCTCCAGATGAATAGGTGGGGCGAACGTCAGAGAAAAAGACCACCAAGAGGCTTTCTCATGCAACAGCAAAGGTTTTATTGGGGGTCCAGCATGCTGGGGCTCAGAGCTCACTTTAGAGGAGCAAAGAACAAAGAGCCCTGAGAACAACTTGAGCAGAGTTTATATACATTCTTTAGAGAGGGCAGGGACTTTACATACATCATAGCCTCCTTTAGCAATTCATCATATACCCTGGGAAAATCAAATAACAACTCTAAAGCATGATTAGCACTTTCATTTGCGGGAACAATTCGGGCAGGGGGTGATTGGTCAGCCCTAAGAAGGGGTATACAGTTAAACTGATTGGTTGAATACCTGAGATGTATACTTGCTGAGCTGCAGGGATTCTGGGAAAGGGTTGTTAAATAACTAGGTAGTCAGGGAAGATTTCAACACACATCTAATGGGCAGATCCGGGAATTGTCTAAACTGCCACAGGAAAGTGCAGCTTGGAAAGTTTACAAACCTGGTTCTTTACATTTCAATTTCAATTTCAATTTCTTTTATTCTTTCAGAACCTTACAGAGAAAGGCAAGAGACTTAATCCACAATGACTGCTCTTTTGGCCATTTTGGTTCTGGATGCACACATGGGATCTTTCTTTCGATCCATCTGGTGCTGATAATCTAAGTCACAGCCTCACACAGGGCCAAGAGGCTAATTAAGACACAACCATTTTCAAAGCAATTACTACTCTGAGGTCAGTTACAGAACTCAGTCTCTGAGGAGAATCACACCAGTGTTCAAGGCTAGGTGCACCCAGTCATCTTTTCCAACCACCACATAAATGACCACAATTAAAACCAAAACAATCCCACATGGCCCTCATCTTCTTCCATAGAGTCACTCATCATAACCTCTGGCTGGAGGATTCCTTGAATGGCGCAGCTCAAGAGAGTGTCCAAAATAAGCTTCCTTGCCCCTCATTTGCCTAAACTCAGGGTGGCCTGGACACCCTTCCTGTGAACTAGGATTGATCACAGAGGTCTGCCGCTAATACTGCTCTACTTCTCCAATTAGAGGCCTACTGACTGTCAGGTATAAATTCCTTATGTGATTTGGATTCATGATTAAACCCAAGCACCTCTGAAGAGCTTGGAAGAACTCATTTGACCCAAAAAATCCCTATACTCCCTTGAAGAAGGTCAGGAACCTAACAGAGGAAGGCAAGAGACATCATCCACAATGACTTATGTTTTTGCCATTTTGGTTTTGGATGCACACATTGGATGTTTCTTTAGATCCATGAGGCGCTGAAAATCTAAGCCATAGCCTCTCACAGGGCCAAGAGGCTGATTCAGACACATGGCTTTCCAAAGCAATTAAGCAAAGAGACACAGGTGATGCCCATTCATTTCCATTTGAAAACTGTTTCCTTCAGGCTTCACAAAGGGGTGGCCTGATTCAAAGACCTTCCTGACATTCAGGGCAAAAGATCAATAGGTTAGCAAAAGGCCCAAAACAGGGTTTCTCCACTGAGGATTTTCTGGTCACACTGATATCTGAGTTTTCTGAGATGCTCCAATTCCCTCCAGCTATCCAGAACATAGCCATGTCACAGAGTTTGGAGGTGGTACATATTTTGGACAAAAAACCATGAGCCTATTCTGGAGAGTGGCCAAAATTCAGGAAGAAAACAGAAACTTAGTAAGATAGTAGGTGTTGCCCATCGATAAGGCAACCTGCAGTCCATTACTAAAATGGACAGGATGAATGCTGGAAAGCTTTCTACTAGACAGGACACATCCATTGATGCATTCTCTTTTCTAATGTCTACAACCATGGACACAGTGGGAGACACAGACACAGAAACACTTGCCTTGTCAAAGTTCTTTCTTGAAATAGTCCACTCCAAACCAAACACACCGCCTTTCCTACCTATTCTCAGAACATGAGACAAAACCACAAGCTCACACACACACTCAAAAAGGCACCTCCTTCCCCCAAGTAAGTCTGTGACTATCCAGAGTGTCCTTTGACTGGTGGACCATTTTATGTTCCCCCGAAAAGGCCTGTATTGTCTTAGATCTGGTCTCCTTGTCAAACACTGTGAAGTTGTCAGGAGCCTGTTCTGACCACTACATGCTTTCTCAGGGAAGGCCCGTCTTCAGAACTGTCCTCGCATTTGGCCATCCTCACATCAGTAGGTACCAAAAAAGACAGACTCTGTCCTTGGTAAATCCAAACATGTGAGCCCACTGGGACTGAGACTGGGACTGGCTCTGTGTGCCTGGCTTCCTGGATCCCAAATTCAGAGAGTTCCATCACCAAGGAAGTGAGGTAGGTCACTTATTTCAAGAATTTAATGAGTTCACTGCCTTGGCAACCACTTTGTTATAACAGTTGCTTCCAAGGGTCCCATGAGATGGAGGATACCCTACTTCCTCTGACACTTTCACTAGTTAGAATGGTATATCAACCATATGGAACCAGAAACAGCTCTCCACATTGTCCTGGTTTGGTCCATATTCTCTCCATTAAGAATAGAGAGGCTGATTCAGACACAACCCTTCATCCTGACAAGGTTGTTTGCCATGGAAGATGACTTTTGCTCTCTCAGGTCCTACATAGCTGCCTAATACTTCTCCAGGGATCATTTCTGCTTGGACCATTGAGTTTCTAAGCAGGTGGAAGATCCCCTACATTCCTGTATTGTAAGACAAACTCTGTCCCTGCTCTTCTGTAAAGGTAGATTGAGGGAACAGTGTATGGTTAGGGTTAATAACAGGTTCGATTTTGGTGAGGAGTCATTCTGTTGGATGAATAATGGTATTGGGAACCTGCGATATTTACAAGAATATATAGGTAAAATATAAGTATGGAAACAGAAATCTAGGTATGATTTGAAGCCCAGAAGGACATTGGGACCTTCATTGGGATACTTAGCTTTGAATTATGTTCTGCACAGATGTCTCAGATAAATCGATATACAATGTTATAGGACCTTGTACCTTGGATGATTGAATGTCGAAGAGAACATCCAGGATAAAAGGGATAGTTGGTAGTATTAGGAAGACAGTTTGTAAGTTTAAAAAGAAGAGTGAGTATAAGTTTTGGACCAAAAATTCTTTAGCAATAGGGTTTCGGGTAGAGAGTGAATATGAATGTCAGAACGTGTGAAGAATCAGTCACAATGATGAACTGGGGAAAATATGTAGGAAAGCAGATATCCATAGAGACATTAGGAAATCATGCAAAGTGTAAAGTGAGTGATTGGATTAGACATTTTCAATATGATTGAGTTTCAATATATAATCTTAGGAAAAAACAAATATGTAGTCCCCAAAAAGATTGACAAGTGGGAGCATTAGGCAGCCTGGACATGGATGTTTTTAGTAATCCATGTTCATTTTCCATTTAGACTTTGGTACAATCATAAGTGTGATGTTTGCATTTTCTGACCAGAATATTACTGTGATAAAATGTATATGTGGATCAGGTAACATGAGTATTTCTTCCACCATTTCTTGGAGCCATATTTTGAAGATGTATAAATTAGTATTGTGGGTAAAAATAGATGTACCCTGTGTCTATGAATATAGAGATAATGCATGAATAGAGCGTAGTGTGAATAAATAATATTACTTGTTCCAAATTTAAATAATGGATTAAATTGATATCTAAAAATATTCAGGAAATCTTATATTGATATACATACATTCATTTCAACCAGTAATACATCTAATGGTAATATTAGGGTTGTGGTTTATCCTGAAGTGTGTGTGAGTTTTGCTTCAAACTGGTTATGGAAATCAAAAATAATATTTTTGGAAAGAAGTGTCATGAAAAGACCAGTCAAGAAACATGGAGGAATACTTGTGTTCTGAAGCAGGAAGTGATTGACATTGAAACAAATGTCTAAAAATTTGTGAACTTGTGGATAAAATATGTATCCTACGATGTGCATTAAATGCAGAAATAGTAATGTACCATTGTTGAATAAAAATGAACGTCAAATTATATGTCATGTCCCATAGGAGTCTACTTGCATTGATATTAAACTGGGTCAGTTACTCTAGAAATATTAGGATTTGTGTGCAGCTTTCACTGAAGTCAGTTTTCAGTACTAGGAAACAAATATATATTTCAAGTTGATGAATAATTCTGAGAATAATGTTTTGAAAAATCGATTATAAATCTAAATACATCAACATGAATAAATTTAGGGAGTATATATAAGACACATATATTTCATATTTTGAAAAATCTGGAGAGTATGTATAAATATATATATATATATATATATATATATATATATATATATATATATATATACACAAAACATACACACAGACTATAAAAAGTAGCAATACATATGCTAATCGAAATTCATCATTGAATATATATTATTCACATATGCAAAAATAATTATTTTACTGAACATGGATTTTTGTATAATGTTTTTCTATTAGGAAGCTCACGCATAGGTTGAATTTTCAGTTTCAACAGCGTTTAGGAGGAGGGATCTCTTCTCACAATTTGTATCTTCCAAGTCAGACAACACAAAAAAATTAACCTGTGATACCAGGTAGGATTCTATATGTGCATATAAATATACATGTGCTGAATAGTCTATAGAGAAAGGGAGACAGGAATTCACATATTAGTTAATTTTAAAAACACATGGAGAATTATTTTAACCAAAAATTGACTATATTTATAACACCTACCCTTTATCATGTAAAAGGCAAGTCCAAATATACACCATGCCTCCACTGAACTGCATGTATTTCTATTTTGTTTTGGTTATTTTTCCTCCATCATATTAGGATTAGTAGTCAGAGTCTAGTAGGGTATGGGTTAGTGTCATGGTTTCAGTATTTTGATTGGAAAATAAGAAAATGAATCCAATGTGTATGCAAATATGTTCCACACAAAAATATTCCCATTCTCATCCAGAACAATGAATTGCCATTACCTTCACCCCAAATAAGACACAATTAGAGGAGAAGAGTTAGAAAATCTGTGAATACATATATGGAATGGAACATAATCAGGAGTTCACAACCTCTGTCCCTGACCATTGATCACTGGCCCAAAGTCCACATAAGGGCTCAGAATCTTTTCTATTTAGTAAAACACTGGACCTGGAAGACACTCTGTGCCTCAGAATGACCCACCTTTCGAGTCGGATGGCCTCTAGAAGGATCTTTCTACTTCCCACTAATTTAAAAAGTTAGAGATATTGTCTTTTAGCCAGGGCCACATAGCCATCTGGATCATTCCGCCATATATCTTAACTTTGCAGGACCTCTGCAAATCTCCTCCTCCATGGGTGAAGCCTTTCCTTACCGCTGCCCCTGCTCCTACTCCTTCCCCCATGATCTCTCAAACCCTCTGCTCTTCTTCCTTCTCCACCCTCTGTTCTCCCTGAGTCAAAAGATTTGACTCTACTGGATTCTCCCCCCCTCCTTATCCCCTGCCCTCTTCCCCCAATCCCCAACACCCTCTAAGTGATTCCCCTGCTGCTGACTCAGCCTCTCTGCAATTGGAGGAGCCCAGCACCCTCCAGATAGCTCCCCCAGTGGCACACACAGCCCTTCCTTCCCTTGAGGAAGCTGGCCCGGCTATAGGAACTCGCCAGCAGTGAATAGTTGAAAACACTGGAACTCCCATTATGCTCCCCCTCCATCCCTATGGGCCAAAGATTGACTACGGCCATGGGGGAAAAAATGCAAGCCTACCAGTTTTGGCCATTCTCCTCTTCAGACGTACATAATTGGAAATATAACAATCCCCCTTTTTCTGAGCACCCCACCTGGCACAAAGGTCTGGTTGAGTCATTGATGTTTTCACACTAGCCTACTTGAGATGACTGCCAACAACTCATAGGGACTGTCTTCATGACAGGGGATCAAAATAGAATACTCCTGGAAGCTGGAAAAAAAATATCCTCTGACCAGAGCGTGACTGACACAACTTCCCAAGATAATCAAAGCCAGCTTTCCTTTGAACCAACCCAACTGTGGCCCCCAAATCTTTGAAGGTAGGGAGCATCTGTTCACTTATCACCGGGCTCTAATAGTGGGTTTCCGTGCGGCCGCTAGGCGACCAACTAATTAGGCCAAGGTAAGAGAGATTATTCAAGGGCCTGAAGAACCTCTCTCTATGTTTCTAGAGAGAATTATGGAGGCATATAGAAGATATACTCCTTTCAATCCTCAGGCAGAGGATCAAAAGTCATCTGTCACAATGGCCTTTATTGGGCAAGCTGCCCCGGATATTAAAAGAAAGTTAAAATGCTTAGATGGATTACAAGATATGACTTTGAGAGATTTAGTCAGAGAAGCCGAGAAGGTATACTTTAAGAGAGAAACTGAGGAAGAGAAGGGAACAAAGGGAGGATAAAAGAAACAAAAGACAGACTAAGGTGCTGACTAAGGTCCTGGTCACAACAACAAATAGGCCAGAAATTAAGAAACAGGGAGACAGGAAGGGATACCTGGGCCCACGCCAGAGGCCACTCCTTGCCTCAGATCACTGTGCCTACTGTAAAAAAAAGGACACTGGGCCAAATAGTTCCCTAGAAAGAGACAGCCACTCCTGCCAGCCATTCTGACTCTTGAGGATGACTCCAAAAGTCGGGGCTATCATCCCCTCCTGGAGCTCAGGGTAACTTTTGAAGTGTAGGGGACCCCAGTAAACTTTGAAGTGGATACAGGGGCAATATACTCAGCCCTTAAGGCCCCATTGGGCCATCTATCAAATAAAAGGTCTCTAGTTCAAGGGGCAAATGGCAGTAAGTATCGAGCTTGGACAACTAAGAGGACCATGGACCTGGGAAAAGGAAAATCCATCAATCCTTCCTAGTAATCACAGAATGCCTGGCCCCATTGATGGGCAGAGATCTGCTCACCAAGCTCTGGGCCAAAATAACTTTTAACCCTGAAGGCAACCAAGTGGGATTTCTAAATCCTTCAGTAAAAACTCCTATAGTCATGGCTCTAACTATGTCAGTAGAAAATGTACATTAACTCACTCAACTTTGTTCAAAGAAACTGCAGGCATTCCTGAAGGATCAAGAACAGAGTTTTCCACTAACCAAATCACAGCAAAAGGACTGAATGGGTAACAAAAGCCTGTCGGGTCCATCAATTGGTTTATGCTTACCCTTCCAAGCTTCCTGGAGGAAAGCACCTAGGAGGAAAAACACCAGGACAATTCTGGGAAGTGAACTTTACTGAAATTAAGCATGCCAGGTATGGACTTAAATATCTCCTAGTCTTTGTAGATACATTTTCAGGATGGATTAAAGCCTTCCCCACCAAAAAGAAAGAAAGAAAGAAAGAAAGAAAGAAAGAAAGAAAGAAAGAAAGAAAGAAAGAAAGAAAGAAAGAAAGAAAGAAAGAAACAGCACAAATGGTGGTCAAGAAGATCCTGGAAGATTTTTTTCCAAGATACGACCTGCCTAAGGTTACAGAGTCTGATAATGGACCTGCATTCATGACCCAGGTACGTTAGGGGTTAGCCAGTACCCTGGGGATTACATTGTGCTTATAGACCACAGAGTGCAGGACAGGTAGAATGAATGAATAGAACCATTAAAGAGACCTTAATGAAATTAAGCTTAGAGACCGACATAAAAGATTGGACAATGCTTCTGCCTTATGCAATGTTTCATGCAAGAAATTCTCTCTCTGTTTCTTTGTGTAACCTCACCCACTATGAAATTCCCTATGGGGCCCCTATTCCAGTAAGAGACCTAACCCAACTCTAAGACCTAAGGATCCCTTCCACACCACCATGCTTGACAGACTTACAGCTGTTGAAAGAACTCAGCGATACCTGTGAAAACAGCTGGCCACTGCCTACCAACCTGGAGATGAGGGGACTCCACATCAATATCAAGTAGGAGACTTTGTCTATGTAAGACAACATCAGGTGTCATCCCTGGAACCCCACTGGAAAGGACCATACCAGGTTCTACTTATAACACCTACAGTGGTAAAGGTAGACAGAATCACTTCCTGGATCCTGGCCTCTCATCTCAAGCCTGCACCCTGTCCAGACTCTGCCTGGAAACTGGAAGAGACTGGTAACCCTTTCAAATTGTGTATTCGCCAGGTGGATGAAGCTATAGAGTCTCTCCTTGACCACCAGTAGTTCTAACCCTCATCAGCCATTTCAGCAGCGATGGCTGATCACAAATCCTACTGGAGAAGAAGTATAATCTATCTCACATATAGCCCACTTTGGGACCTGGTGGCCATTTCTCCACCCAGACATTTGTTACCTGGCTATAGGTCTTTCCTATTAGGATATCCCTGATGAAGAGGATACCACTAAAATTCCATTAAATACCTTTTGTACCATAAATAATGGAAACAAACATTATGGATGTCGGGACAGGTAAGCCAGGTGCAGGTTGGCTAGCCTAGATTACTATGTTTGCCCGGCAGACAATCAAAGCCACAAACAGCAACAGCTGTGTGGAGGAAAAGCCAATTTCTTCTGTAAGTCATGGGGATGTGAGCATACAGGGGCTTCCTAATGGAACCCGAACTCCTCATCAAATTCTGTACACAGCATTGGCCATATGACCAATTAGATAACCAAAACCCATGGCCCCCAGAGGGGTCTCTAGATCCTCAAATACTGTTTGACCTTTTTAACTTCTGCAAGTGCTCAAAAGGGTAAAAGGAGATTCCCCTATGTGGAGGCCTTTTCCCTCCTTCGCTCACATCCTGAACTATGCTTCTCCAATAGATCCTCACCCTCAGCCTTCTTCTCCAGACTATCTGCTGTCACTCCAAACTCAGCAACCTGATTTCTTCCCTTCAATTACTAGATCAAAAACCCAAACCAACACCGGTTCTCAGACCATTGCCCCCTGGCTGAGAAGCAGGTACTGAGGTACCCCTCCACCGACTCTCTCCTCTCTTCTCTTGTCACTGCCCACACTGGGTCCCACTTGGTCCTCTTTCCAGCTAACCCATAGCTCAAACCAGCTGAGGAGAGCCCTCAGACCCTTATCCAAATGTAATGAAGATGGCCTTTAAAGTTGCTCTTTCATCACTGAAAACAGGTTACTAAAAATTTAAAGTCCCTCACAGGCTTTGTGGATACTCACTCCCTTCTTCCCCTCTGCTCTACCTGTTCTACTGCTCAAGTTTTGTTGCTAGTAATATCCCAAACCCCTTTCCCATTATTCTTTTACATCTCTCCTTTCTCATTCTCAGATCCATGAAGCTGCTCTAAGCCCCGACTTCTCTGTCTCCCCCCTCTGTACCAGGCCCACATAAAAGTTTTCACTGACCTTCTCCAGGAGTCTTCACCATGGCTGACTTTAGGACTTTCAGCAAAAAAGTCCCTATAAACGATTTCAGTGTAGATAACCTTCCTCTTTCAATGTTGCCCTGTTCCACTTGGCCACTGGCTAAAAATAATCAGCACTCCTAAGCTAGACACCCCCTTACTAGTTTTTCACAAAATATGTGAACAATTCCTCTGGCCTTGAACTGGGGCTTCACAGAGATGGCAACATTTCTAAGATAAAGAAGTTACCATCTGGGCTCCATGGTAACAGCTGGCAGGGGGAAAAAAAGAAAGGGAAGTAAAAGCTCTCCCCCACCCAGTTGTCCTTGAAAAGTTAACTTGCCCAGAACAGAGAAAAAAAAACAGAAACAAAAACAGCTTTTTGTGAACTTCTGCAGAGTGTGATCTTCTGAGCCACTTCTCTTACATGTTGGGTACAAAATTCTGAAACTACCTAAACTTGGAATTCAGAAGATTAATTGATTACAACCGAAGCAATGCCCTCTGAATCTGGGTGCAACCAAATAGGACTGTTTCACTGTCTTTGGTGCTATCTTAGGTGCCTTGCCTTGTCCGTCCCTACAACAGTATAATTCTATATACTAAAACATTGTTGATGTTTTCATGAAATGAAAAACGGATGTGATTAATTGTGTAATGGTGCATATGTTACCCAGAATGCTCTATCATCATGCAGGTTCATTTGAAGATCGAATAGGTGGGACATACAACCCGGTTTCACTGGGAACATATGTCCCTCACTTTAGCCATCCTATAAAGAATAGGAGTTGCCACAAGGGTGGGCACAGGAACCACTGCCCTGGTCCATGGGACACAACAAATGACCCAGTTAGAAGCAGAAATAGACCAAAACTTAAATATATTAGAAACCTCCATAACAGCTTTGCAGGAATCTTTAACCTCTCTCTCTGAAGTTCTTTTACAGAACAGTTGAGGGTTGGACCTCCTCTTCATGAGTGAAAGGGACCTTTGTGCTGCATTGAGGAAAGAATGTTGTGTGAAGTTGTCAGAAGCCAGTGGAGAGCTACTACCTGCTTTATCAGGAAAGGCCCCTCTTCTTAGCTTTCCTGTCTTTTGGCCATCCTCACATCAGTAGGTACCAAGAAAGACAGACTCTGTCCTTGGTAAATCCAAAAACAGTGAGACCACTGGGACTGGGACTGGGACTGGTTGTGCTTGCCTGGCTTTCTGAATCCCACGTTTAGAGAGTTCCATCACCCAGGACGTTATGTGAGGTAACCTCAATAAGGAAGTGAATGAAGTCACTGCCTTGGCAACCACTTTGTCCTAAGAGTTGCTTCCAAGGGTCCCATGAGATGGAGGGTGCCCCTACTTCCTGTGACATTTTCACACGTTGGAATGGTATATCAACCATAGGCACCCGAGAACAGCTCTCCACACAGGCCTGGTTTGGTCAATCTTCTCTACATTAAGATGAAAGAGGCTGATAAAGACACATCCCTTCATTCTGACCAGGTTGTTTACCATGGAAGTTAAGTTTTCCTCCCTCAGGTCCTTCATAGCTGCCTACAACTTCTCCAGAAATCATTTCTGCATGGTCCTTTGAGGATCTCAGCAGGTTGAAGATCCCCTACATTCCTGCAGTGTAAGACCAACTTTTTCCCTGCTATTCTGTAAAGTTACATTGAGGGAACAGTGTATGGTTAGGGTAATAACAGGTTTTATTTGGGATAGGAATCATTCTGCTGGATGAATAATGGTATTGGGAACCTGTGATATTTACAAGAATATATAGGTGAAATATAAGTATAAAAACAGAAATCTAGGTAAGATTTGAAGGCCAGAAGAGCATTGGGCCCTTGATTGGGATACTTAGCTTTTAAATATCTTCTAAACAGATGTCTCAGATAAATCGATATACAATGGCATAGGACCTTGAAAATTGGATGATTGAATGTAGAAGAAAACATCCACTCATATAGGCATAGTTGGTAGGATTAGGAAGATAGTCAGTAGGTTTAGGAAGAAAAGTGAGTATAGGATTTGGACAAAAAGTTCTTTAGCAATAGGGTTTGCGGTAGAGAGTGAATGTAAATGTCACCACATGTGAAGAGTCAGACACAATGATGAACTGGGGAAAATATATGGGGAAGCAGATATCAATGGAGATATTAAGAAATCAGGCAAAGTATAAATTGAGTGATAGGATTAGACATTTTCAACAGGGTAGAGGTTGAGTATAAAATCTTAGAAAGAATCAAATATTTAGTCACCAATAGGATTGACATTTGAGAGAATTAGGCAATCTGGACATGGATATTGTTAGTAATCCATGCACACTTTCCATTTAGGCTTTGGCACAGTCATAAGTGTGAACTTTGCATTTTGTTTCCAGAATATTACTGTGATAAAGTGCATATGTAGATCAGGTGACATGAGTATTTCTTCCACCATTTCTGTGGGCAATATTTTGAAGGTGTATAAATTAGTATAGGGTGTACAAATAGGTGTTCCCGTGTCTAGGAATATAGATAAAATGAATGAATAGACCATACTGTGAATAAATAATATTACTGGTTCCAACTTTAAATATTGGATTGAATTGATATTTACAAATTTACAGGAAATCTTATATTGAGATACATACATTCATTACAACCATTTATACATCTAATGGTAATATTAGGTTTATGGTTTATCATGAAGAGTGTGTGAGTTTTGCTTTAAAAGTGATTATTGAAATCTAAAATAAAATGAAGTATCATGAAAAGACCAGTCAAAAAACATAGAGGAATACTTGTGTACTGAAGCAAGAAGTGATTAAAAGTGAAACAAAAGCCTATCAATTTGCAAAATTGTGAATGAAATGTATATCCTATGATGTGCATAAACTGAAGAAATAGTCATGTAACAGTGTTGAATAAAAATGAAGGTCAAAATACACATCATGTCCCATAGGAATCTACTTGCATTGATGTTAAAGTGGGTCAGTTACTGTAGAAAAATTAGGACTTCTATGCACCATTCACTGAATTTTGATTTCAGTACTAGGATACAATATGTATTTAAGGTGGATGAATATTTCTGAAAATAACTTTGTGAACATTTGGTTATAAATCCACATTCATGAATATGAATGCATTTAGGGATTGTATAATAAGACACATATATTTTACATTCTGAAAAATCTGGAGAGTGTGTGTGTGTATGTATGTATATATATATATATATATATATATATATATATATATATATATATATATATATATATATATAGAGAGAGAGAGAGAGAGAGAGAGAGAAAGAGAGAGAGAGAGAGAGGCATTAAAAGGTAGCAATATATATGCCAATCGAAATTCATCATGAAATATATAACATCCACAGATCCAAAACTATTCATTTTACTGAACATGGATTTATGTATTATATTGTTCAACTAGGAAGCTCACCCATAGTTTTAATTTTCAATTCCAACAACGTTTAGGAGGAGTGACCTCTTCTAAAAATTTGTATCTGCCAAGTCAGCCATCTAACAAAAATGTACATGTGATACCAGGTAGGATTCTATATGTACATACAAAAATACATGTGCTGAATAGGCTACAGATAAAGGGAGATAGGAATTCACATATTTGTTAACTATAAAACACATGGAGAACTATTTCAATTTAAAATTGACTAGATTTATAACACCTACCCTTTATCATGCAAAAGGTAAATCCAACTATACTCCATGCCTCTCTAAACTGCTTGTATTTCTATTCTGTTTGGGTTCTTTTTCTCCATCACTTTAGGATTGCTGCAATCTGGCTGGGCACAATTCAGGAGCCACTTGTCAAAAGAAACTAACCTTACTTTTAGAACCACACATGACTAAAAATTAGCTCCTCGGGAAAAACCCTCAGAGCCCAACTGCCACTACTGGCTTCCCACAAGCTCTCAACCTCCACACTCCTTCTCTTGAGGTCGATTGGCTGGGTCGTGTGGGCAGAGCCCAAAAAGTCCCACAATGAGCAGCTCCGTTGTCTGAAAGGGTGGGGAAACAGCCCAATGGCATTACCACAGAGGAGTCAATCAGCTAGATATTGCTGGGGCTGCTGTGAGCCAATCATCAGCTTGCAGTCTGAAAGGGTGGGGAAACTGCTCAATGAGCATCTCCAATGAGCATCACCGCAGAGGAGCCAATTAGCTTGATGTTGCTGGGGCCGCTGTTAGCCAATCATCAGCTGGCAGTCTGAAAGTTTGTTTGGCCCGTTGGGCTGTGCCTCTCAACACCTCCCCCTCTCTGTTTAAAGAACAAGCATGTGGCTTAGGGACCATGCCTGCCTTAGGTTGTCCAATAGTACATATGGTGCTTACCCATTATCGAATGAGCTGACCTCAAGGTATCAGCCTCCAGTCTTAGATTGGTACCATTGCAATTGGATCTTACCCGTCACTAGCTACAGGTCCAGTATACAGTCACACCTGTGGAGAGGTCTTTGTACCAGCGGGGGGTGAGGTTCTTTGTCTCACCTCTGTTGGCCCCCAAATTTTAGCTGAACGACCATGACAGCAGAAGGGAGGAAGATACACCAAGCCAATTGACGGCTCCTTTTGGAAAAATTGTACCACCGATGACATCATCAGCAAAAATACCCCAACACTACCACAAGTCAATTCACCAACATATTGTTCACAATGCATGCAGGTGAGTTCACAATGCATACAGGTGATACATAGTCCAGGCAAGTTCTGCAAGCAGTTCAGTGATGGCTATTGCAGAAGCTGTAGATTGGTTTTATCTTTGTCTTTACAGGCACTGGGATGAAGATAGGAATTTTGGCAATAATGGCCAAAGAAAAATTATGTAACATTCCAGAAGGTACTAAAAGAAAACAATTTTCTTAACAATTTACATTGTCTTGAAGAGAATTATTAAATATAATGAAAAGAAAAGGTGAAAGTAAACAAACAGATCTGTTAACCTCCTTTTTTGTACACATTTTAAAACAGTCCTCAACAGGTGTTTACCCAATTTAAATTAAAACATTTACATCAAGTGTATAAAAATATATTTGGATCCATTTTTTCATGAGCGCTCATCATATATGATATATGGACATACGTACATTCAAACATATAACACAAAACACAAGTGTGCACACGTAATATAATACATACAACACATAACATAAGAGTAAAGGCCTTATAACATTTTACAGGTGAAATCTCCATTGCAATGTCTAAAAACTCTATAGTCCAAAAATAGAACTGATCAGCAAAACATTAACCTAGGTTTGTATGAGCTCAAAAAACAAAATAGAACTTCATGACATGGGAAAGGGTAATAATAAAATAGATATTTAAAAAAGCATCCTGGATTTGTCACAGATGTAAGAATAGCCAAACTGGAGTTCTGGATATCAGCTGTTATGGATTTGAGCCAAATCATATTCTTTTAATCTGTAGAAATCGCTTTAGTTAGTCTCTCTGGAATCCAAATCGGCTGCTGTTCTCCCTGTGGAAACACACAAACAGACCTCCAACTCCAGACAATTACTGGGTCAGGACATTTCCATTGTCCTGTTAGAATATCCTTCCAAAGTACCTTGGTCTTATGTACATTTTTTGGACACATATGCCTTTCCACAGGACTAAGCCCTGATGAATCCAAATTTCCAAAGTTTAGAGTAAAAAGGGTTATTTTAAGTTTATCTTTGGGGAATATATACCCCTTCCCAATTCCCTTTTTTTCTTTTAATTAGTACGTTTTAATAGTTTGATGAGCTCATTTAACTATGCCTTGTCCCTGCGGATTGTATGGGATTCCTGTTACTTGAGTAATGCAAAATGATGAGCAAAATTCTTTAAAAGAGGTAAAAGTATAACCAGGGGCAACATCTGTTTTTAACTGTTTTGGAATGCCCACAGTGGCAAAATTTTGTAAGCAATGAGCTATAACATCTTTAGTTTTTTTTCTCCGGCATGAAGGGAGTCCATCAAAAATTCAGAAGAAGTATCAACTGTAACATGCAAATATTTTAATTTTCCAAATTCTGGCAAGTTTGTGACGTCCATCTGCCAAATATGGTTAGGTATCAATCCTCTAGGATTGACTCCAAGATTAACTTGTGGTAAAATGGTCACACAATTTTGACATTGTTTTATTATTTGTCTAGCTTGTTCCTTAGTTATTTTAAAGCGCTTATGTATACTATTAGCATTGACATGGAATTTTTTATGAAAATTTGTAGCTTCTTCTACTGTAGAGAAAATATGTATGTCATGCGTAGTTTTATCTGCTAAATCATTACCCAAACTAAGGGCTCCAGGCAATCCTGTATATGTCCTGATATGCCCTATAAAGGACGGATCTTTTCTGTCCCAGATTAGATTTTGTATAGTGGAAAGAAAAGAGAAAACAGGAGAGGAAGGGGAAATTTGTTTCTTCCAAAGATTATATATTCAAACTCAACCCTGTTGAAAATGTATAATCATATCACTCACTTTATACTTTGCCTGATTTCATAATGTCTCTAAAGATATGTGGTTTCCTGCATATTTTCACCAGTTCACCATTGTGACTGACCCTTCACATGAACTTATGTTCACTTTCACTCTCTAACCACAACCCTAATGCTCCAGAACTTTTGTTCCAAATCCTATACTCACTCTTCTTCCTTAACCAACTCTGTACCTAATTCTACCTACTATCCGTTTTTGACTGGATGTTCTCTTCAACATTCAATCATCCAAGCTACAAGGTCCGATGCCATTGTATATCTATTTATCTGAGACATCTGTACACAATGTAAATCAAAGTTAAGTATCCCAATCAAGGGCCCAATGCCCTTCTGGGCTTCAAAATTACCTTGATTTCGGTTTTCATTCATATATTTAACCTCTATATTTTTATAAATATCTCAGGTTCCCAATACCATTATTCATCCCGCAGGATTATTCCTAACTCAAATCAAACATTTTATTAGCCCTAAGAATACACTCTTCTATCAACCTAAATTTAAAGAAAAGCAGGGACAGAGTTGGTCTTACAATACAGGAATGTAGGGGATCTTCCACCTGCTGAGAACTTCCAAAGTCCATGCAGAAATGAATCCTGGAGAAGATATAGTCAGCTATGAAGGATCTGCGAGAGCAAAAGTCATCTTCCATGGCAATCACCCTGGTCAGGATGAAGGGATGTGTCTGAATCAGCCTCTCTCTTCTTAATGTAGAGGAGATTGACCAAACCAGGCCTGTGTGGATAGCTATTCCCGGGTTCCTAAGGTTGACATACCATTCTAACTTGTGAAAGTTTCAAAGGAAGTAGGGGAAGCCTCCATCTAATGGGACACTTGGAAGCAACTATTAGGACAAAATGGTTTACAAGGCAGTGAATTTATTCAGTTCCTGAAGGGAGTGACCTCACCTCACTTTCTTGGTGATGGATCTCTCTGAACTTGGGATACTGGAAACCAGGCACATAGAGCCAGTCCCAGTCCCAGTCCCAATGGGCTCACTTGTTTGGATTTACCAAGGACAGAGTCAGTCTTTCTTTGTACCTACTGATGTTAGAATGGCAAAAGCAAGGAGAGCTCTGAAGAAGGGCCTTTCCTGAGAAAGCAGGTAGTGGCTAAACACTAGCTTCTGACAACTTAACAGAGTTGGTCAAGGAGAACAGACCTGAGACAGGACAGGACTTTTCAGGGGAAAATTGTATGGCCCACCAGTCAGAGGACACTCCCTAGAATCACAGACCTACTTGGGGGAAGGAGGTGCCAATATGGGTGTGGTTTTGGGTTTATGATTTTGTCTCATGTTCTGAGAATAGGTAGGAAAGGTGGTTTGTTTTTTTGGGTTGAACTGTTTCTAGTAAGACGTTTGACAAGGCGAGTGTTTCTATGTCTGTGTATCCCACTATGTCCGTGGTTGTAGACATTAGAAAAGAGAATGCATCAATGGATTTGTCCTGTCTTGTAGAAAGCTTCCCAGCATTCATCCTGCCCAATTAATGAATGGATTGCAGCTTTCCTTAAGGATGGACAACACCAACAATCTTAGTAATTTCCAATTTTCTTTCTGAATTCTGGCCAATCTCCAGAATAGGCTCATGGTTTTGTGTCCAAGATATGTACCACCTCCAAGCTCTGTGACATGGCCATGTACTGGATAGATGAAGGGAATGGCGAGCATCTCAGAAAACACAGATATCAGTGTGACCAGTAAACTCTCAGTGGAGAAACCCTTCTTTGAGCCTTTTGCTTACATAATGTTCTGTTGCCTTGAATGTCAAGAAGTTCTTTGTTTCGGACCACCCCTTTGTGAAGCCTGAAGAAAACAGTTTTCAGATGGAAATGAATGGGCATAACCTGTGGCTCTTTGCTTAATTGCTTTGGAAATGGATGTGTCTGAATCCAACTCTATGCCCTGTGTGAGGCTGTGTCTTAGATTCTCTGCAACTGATAGATCTAAAGAAAGATCCCATGTGTGCATCCAAAACCAAAATGGCCACAAGAGCAGTCATTGTGGGTGAAGTTTCTCTCCTTCCTCTGTTAGGTTCTTGACGTCCATCAAGTGAGAATTGGGATCCTTTGGGTCAAATGAGTTTTTCAAAGCACTACAGATGTGGTTGGGTTTTCTTATGACTGAAATTCACATAAAGAATCTACACCTGACAGTCAGTAGGCCTCAAATTGCAGAAGAATATCAGTATTAATGGCAGGCGTATTTGATCAATCCTGGTTCACTGGAAGGGTTTCCAGGCCACCCTGACTTTAGGCAAATTAGCGGCAAGGGAGCATGTTTTGGACACTGTCTTGGGCTATGCCCCTCATGGAAACGTCCAGCCAGAGGTTATGATGAGTGTCTATATGGAAGAAGATGAGGGCCATTGGGGCGTGTTTTGGTTTTAATTGTGGTCATTTGTGTGGCATTTGGAAGAGATGACTGGGTCCACCTGGGCTTGAACTCTGGTGTGATTCCCCTTAGAGACTGAGTTCTGGAACTGAGCTCAGAGAAGTATTGCCATTAATTGTGTTGGGATTTTATGAGACCACGCATAAGAGTCGCCCTTTAAACTGAGATCTAGCATTGAAGTGCTCTGTCCCATAATGAAAGATCCACAAACAGTGAAAGCAACGACACATGAAACAGACAAGACAAGACAATAAAGACAGGCAATGGACGTCCAACACTGAGATCAGGACTGAGTAGCCGGCAATAACCAATGGGCTGGCAATACCGAATCCAAAACAAAATATCACTGAGTCGAGGAATCTATTATAACTAAATTTCCCAAGTCCTCTGGGGCGTCCTCCAGGAACGTGGCCTGTGGCTCTGTGACACGTCTGTCAGCCACTGTCGGAGAGAGCTCACACTCTTCATCAATAGCCATTTTTCCAAGTCCTAACCTGAAACCTGAAACCAGGAATAGGAGACTTACTTACCCCAAGAGTAGCCCGTTGGGGTCTCTCATCCGCCGCTGCCAGATATCAGTGGAAACTTCATGTGTAAAGGTCGGGCGTGCATTGGAGGAAGAGACCACCAAGAAACTGACTCATGAAACAGCAAAGGGTTTATTGGAGTTCCAGCATGCTGGGGCTCAGAGCTCACTTGAATACAGCAGAGAGCCCTGAGAAGAGCTTGAGCAGAGCTTATATACTTTCCTTGCCGAGGGCAAGGAGGGAAGTTTATTGATGGGTCAGTGGGAGTGGGCAGTTTGCATGCAACCAGGTGAGAGAGTAAATTCTGCAGTTTGAAAACTGGGGACAGCACATTCTGGGAACAAGTTTAGCAAACAGTTCTCAAGATTTCAACAGTGTTTTGTTAAGCATAGAGAAAAACAGGAAGTGACAAGTACCTATTTAATTAACCATTCAATAACAACTATACCTTTTTAAATGGATGTTCTCATCTACATTCAATCTTCCAAGGTACAGGGTCCTATGACATTGTATATCAATTTACCTGAGACATCTGTGCAGAACGTAATTCAACGCTAAGTATCCCAATTAAGGGCCCAATGCCATTCTGGGATTCAAATCTTACTTAGATTTCTGTTTTCCTACATATATTTCAACTATATATTCTTATACATATCGCAGCTTCTCAATAGAATTATTCATAAACAGAATGATTCCTAACCCAAATCAAACATGTTATTAACCCTAACCCTACAGTGTTCCCTCAATCTAACCTTAAAGAAGAGCACGGACAGAGTTGGTCTTATAATACAGGAATGTAGGGGATCTTTCACCTGCTGAGAACCTCAAAGGTCCATGGAGAAATAAGCCATGGAGAAGATGTAGGCAGCTATGAAGGACCTGAGACAGCAAAAGTCATCTTCCATGGCAAACAACCTGGTCAGGATGAAGGGATGTCTCTGAATCTGCCACTCACACCCTGTGAACTGCGCCACTTCACAGGTGAATAACGAGTTAGAATGACAAAAAATTATCTTGTTAGGATCTTACAGAAAAATGGGTGTGCACCGAAACCTAGAAGAATGATTTCCACCAATGAGGTCCGGTAATTGAGTCTCAAACACGAGCCAAATGTGCGACCGGAGATCTGGGCTGACAAATCTGTGTGGCCTGCCCCGTGGCTAGAGACAGCAGGGCACCACCTAGAAGCGACCAGCCGTCAGGGAGAAACGTTGCTGCAGATTCTGTGGAATCCTGCTGGCTGACCTCCAACTGAGCCCCGGGCTGAGTTTGGGATTTCAGACGGGGAAGGAAGTGCTACAGTTCTATCCCCCCACAATAAAAACTCCACCAAGGAAACCAAGGGCCATCATCTTGGAGAGTAGAAGTAACCACCGCCACTCTCCAACAGATTGCAACAATAAAACAGGTTTGTGTTACTCAGCTCATCTCCCATACAGCAGGGAATTCACATAAAATCTCTCTTAGGCTTTCCATTGGAGAGATTATCAGAGAGAGCCTGCATAAAGACGTCGGGAAAACTAGAGGCACCTGACCTTCAACTTCCCCTCCCATCAGCGGCGAAAACGAAACCTGTCTAGCCAGAGCTGGGAGAGGGGCAAGAGGAAAAAATCAAAACAATAGAGTGCCGGGGTTCCCCATAGACACCATCCACACCCAAGAAACGGCAGGCCCAGAGGACAGTATGAGCTGCCGAGAGGCATCACTCAGGGGAAATCTGGTCTACCACGAGAAACCAGGACTAGCAGGAGATAACAGGGGACTATAGGCCAGGCCCGCGTGACTGGGCGGCTGGAGAACGCCCGCCCACTGGTCACAAACAGCCTGCTGCTGGTGTGACTGGGTGGCTGGTGCCCGCCTGCCTACCAGCGACCAATCGCCCGCTGGCTGCACGTGCAACTGGGTGGCTAGAGATCTCCCGCCCACCAGTGACAGCCCACCCGCTGACTGTGTGACTGGACAGCTGGAGACCGCCCGCCCGCCGGCGACCGGGAGTTGAAAACAAACAGAGACAGATCAGTCCCAGCCCACTCCCATTTGAACACCCTGGCAAGGAGCCTGGGGCCCGCCATAGCAGACAGATGACATCACTGGAGCTCGGCCATCGCAATTCCTTCCAAGCAGAATTCACTTTAGCAGGCATAGTCTACCAACACAAAGGAGAGACAAGAGATATATTAAACCAAAACAAATCTATAGAATAGAGCAGAAAAACAGCAATCAAATAGAGATGGAAAACAACGTGAACATCATGAAAAAACAAAGGAAAAAAATGTGTACAAACAATGCAGGACAGCTTAATTCTACAGAAGGACCTAGAATCATCAGAAACAGGGATAGGGAAAAAAACTCAAGGCTTACCTAACTCAGATGGAAAGGGATATTAGAGAATACATGAATCAGCAAGTCCTAGCAATAAAAGTATATTTTG
This sequence comes from Callospermophilus lateralis, assembly GCF_048772815.1. Taxonomy (NCBI): domain Eukaryota; kingdom Metazoa; phylum Chordata; class Mammalia; order Rodentia; family Sciuridae; genus Callospermophilus; species Callospermophilus lateralis. Next base: position 238,199 of record NW_027514419.1, on the reverse strand, counting down.
AAAATGAATTAAACAAATTCAAATGGCAAAGAACAAGCTTTACCAGGAGATAGAGATCTTAAAAAAAATCAAACAGTAATCCTAGAAATGCAGGAAACTATTAATTAAAACTCAAACGAGAATATTACAAATAGACTAGATCAAATAGAAGTCAGAAGATCAGATAATGACAACAACGTTTATCAACTTGAAAAGAATATAGTCAACACAGAAAAGATGCTTAAGTCCCAAGAGCAGTCTATTCAAAAGATATGGGATGTCATAAAAAAAACAAATTTCACAGTCATCGGGATAGAAGAAGCCATAGAGATTCAAACCGAAAGAATGGACAACATATTAAATGAAATAATTCTAGAAAACTTCCCAGAGATGAAAGATGGAATGGATTGCTAAATCCTTGAAGCCTACAGGACCCCAAACATTCAAAACCATAATAGACCAACTCCAAGACATATAATTATGAAGATAGCCAACATACAGAACAAGGAGAGAATATTAAAAGCTACGAGAGAAAGGAGGCGGATTACATTCAGGGGTAAACCAATTAGATTAACGACTGATTTTTCATCACAAACTTTGAAAGTGAGAAGATCCTGGAACAATGTATTTCAAACACTGAAAAATAATGAATTCCAACAAAGAATACTGTATCCAGCAAAATTAAGCTTCAGATTTGACAATAAAATTAAAATCTTTCACAATGAATAAAAACTAAAAGAATTCACACCCATAACACCAGCACTGCAAAGGATTTTGGGCAAAATACTACAAGAAGAAGAATTGAAAAATAGTGCCCCAAACTAACAGTGGGAGGTATCTCAGTAAAGGGGGAGGAAAATAACCAAAAAGTAAAAACTAGCCAAACTAAAATAAATAAATAAATTAACATGAATGGATGTACAAATCATATTTCAATTGTAACCTTAAATGTTAATGGCCTAAACTCACCATTCAAGAGACATAGGGTAGTAACCTGGATCAAAAAAACAAATCCAACAATATGCTGCCTTCAGGAGGCTCATATGATAGGTAAAGACATACACAGGCTGAAAGTAAAAGGTTGGGAAAAATCATACCACTCACAGGGCACACGGAAGCAAGCAGGAGTGGCCAAACTCATATCAAATACAATCAACTTCAAACCTACGTTAATCAAAAGGGATAAAGAAGGACACTATATAACGTTAAAAGGAACCATCCACCAACATAACATAACAATTACCAATTTGTATGCAGCAAACAAATGAGCTGCCACACTCATAAAACAAACTCTTCTCAAGTTCAAGAGTCAAATAGACTACAACATAATAATTATAGGTGACGTCAACAGACCGCTCTCACCATTAGACACATCCTCTAGACAAAAACTGAATAAAGAAACTATAGAACTCAACAGCACAATCAATAACCTAGACTTAACCGACATATATAGAATATATCAACCATCATCAAGTGGATACACCTTCTTATCAGCAGCAGATGGATCCTACTCAAAGATAGACCATATATTAGGTCATAGGGCAACTCTTAGTAAATATAAAGGCGTGGAGATAATACCATGCACCATATCAGATCATAATGAAATGAAACTGGAAATCAATGATAAAAGAAGGAAGGAAAAATCCTACATCACATGGAAAATGAACAATATTCTACTGAATGATCAATGGGTTACAGAAGACATTAAGGAGGAGACAAAAAAATTCTTAGAGACAAATGACCATACAGACACAACCTACTGTAATCTATGGGACACAATGAAAGCAGTTTTAAGAGGAAAATTCATTTCTTGGAGTTCTTTCCTCAAAAAAAGAAAAAAAAACAACAAATAAATGAACTCACACTACACCTCAAAAACCTAGAAAAGGAAGAGCAAAACAACAGCAAATGTAGTAGACGACATTAAAATAAGAGCAGAAATCAACAAAATTGAAACAAAAAATCATTGAAAAAATTGATAAACTAAAAGTTGGTTCTTGGAAAAAATAAATAAGATTGACAGGCCCTTAGCCATGATAATGAAGAGAAGAAGAGAGAGAACTCAAATTATTAACATAGGGGGTGAAAAATGCAATACCACAACAGACACTACAGAAATATAGAAGATAATTAGAAAGTATTTTGAAACCCTATATTCCAATAAAATAGAAGATAGTGAAGATATCAATAAATTTCTTAAGTCATACGATCTGCCCAGATTGAGTCAGGAAGACACACACAATTTAAACAGACGAATGACAAAGGAAGAAATAGAAGAAGCCATCAAAAGATAACCAACGAAAAAAAGCCCTGGACCGGATGGGTAAACAGCGGAGTTCTACAAAACCTTCAAAGAAGAATTAATACTGATTCTTTTCAAGCTCTTTCAAGAAATAGAAAAAGAAGGAGCTCTTTCAAATTCATTCTATGAGGCCAAAATCACCCTGATCTTGAAATCAGACTAAGACACTTCAAAGAAACAAAACTACAGACCAATATCTCTAATGAACTTGGATACAAAAATTCTCAAAAAAATCCTGATGAATCGAATACAAAAGCATATCAAAAAAAATTGTGCAGCATGATCAAGTAGGATTCACCCCTGGGATGCAAGGCTGGTTCAATATACGGAAATCAATAAATACTATTCACCACATCAATAGACTTAAAGACAAGAACCATATGATCATCTCGATAGATGCAGAAAAAAAACATTTGACAAAGTACAGCATCCCTTTATGTTCAAAACACTAGAAAAACTAGGGATAACAGGAACTTACCTCAACATTGTAAAAGCTATATATGCTAAACCTCAGGCTAGCATCATCCTAAATGGAGAAAAACTGAAGTGATTGCCTTTAAAATCTGGAACAAGACAGGGATGCCCTCTATCACCACTTCTATTCAATTTAGTTCTTGAAATTCTAGCCAGAGCAATTAGACAATTGAAATTAAAGGCATAAAAATAGGAAAACAAGAACTTAAATTATCACTATTTGTGGATGACATGATAATATATATAACAGACCCAAAAGGGTCTACAAAGAAACTGCTAGAGATAATTAATGAATTAAGCAAAGTGGCAGGATATAAAATCAACACGCATAAATCAAAGGCATTTATGTATATCAGGAGCAAAACTTCTGAAATGGAAAGGAGGAAAACCACTCCATTCACAGTATCCTCAAAGAAAATAAGATACTTGGAAATCAACCTAACAAAAGAGGTGAAAGATTTATATAATGAAAACTACAGAACCCTAAAGAGAGAGATAGAAGAAGATCTTAGAAGATGGAAAAATGTACCCTGTTCATGGATAGGCAGAACTAACATCATCAAAATGGTGATATTACCCAAAGTTCTCTACAGGTTAAAATGGATGCCAATCAAAATCCCAACGGCATTTCTTGTAGAAATGATAAAGCAATCATGAAATTCATATGGAAAAACAAAAGACCCAGAATAGCAAAAGCAATTCTAAGCAGGAATTTGAATCTGGAGGTATAGCGATACCAGAGTTCAAACTGTACTACAAAGCAATAGTTATAAAAGCAGCGTGGTACTGGTACCAAAACAGGCAGGTGGATCAGTGGTAGAGAATAGAGGACACAGAAATCAATCCACAAAATTACAACATTCTTATATATGATAAAGAGGCTAAAAGCATATTGGGAGATGGATAGCATCTTCAACAAATGGTGCTGGGAAAATTGGAAATCCATATGCACCAAAATGAAACTGAATCCCTTTCTCTCGCCATGCACAAAAGTTAACTCAAAATGGATCAAGGAGCTAGTGATGAAATCAGAGACACTGCATGTGATAGAAGAAAAAGATGGCTATGATCTACATACTGTGGGGTCGGGCTCCAAATTCATTAATAGGACACCCATAGCCCAAGAGTTAATAACAACAATAAACAAATGGGACTTACTTAAACTAAAACGTTTTTTCTCTGCAAGAGAAACAATAAGAGAGGTAAATAGAGAGTCTACATCCTGGGAACAATTTTTTACCACTCACACTTCAGATAGAGCCCTAATATCCAGAATATACAAAGAACTCAAAAAATTAAACAATAAGATAACAAATAACCCAATCAACAAATGGGCCAAGGACCTGAACAGACACTTCAGAGAGGAGGACATACAATCAATCAACAAGTACATAAAAAAATGCTCACCATCTCTAGCAGTCAGAGAAATGCAAATCAAAACCACCCTAAGATACCATCTCACTCCAGTAAGATTAGCAGCCATTATGAAGTCAAACAACAATAAGTGTTGGCGAGGATGTGGAGAAAAGGGTAAACTTGTACACTACTTGTGGTACTGAAAATTGATAAGGCCAATTTGTAAAGCAGTATGGAGATTTCTTGGAAAGCTGGGAATGAATGCACCATTTGACCCAGCTATCACCCTTCTCAGACTAGAGAGTCTTAACAGAGCGTACTATAGGGATACTGCCACATCAATGATCATAGCGCCACAATTCACAATAGCTAGACTGTGGAACCAACCTAGATGTCCTTCAATAGATGAATGGTTAAAAAACTGTGGCATCTATACACAATGGAGTATTACTCAGCACTAAAAAATGGCAAAATCATAGACTTTGCAAGGAAATGGATGGCATTAGAGCAGATTATGCTAAGCTAAGCTAACCAATCCTTAAAAAAATGCCAAATGTCTTCTTTGATATAAAGAGAGCACCTAAGAACAGAACAGGGAGGAAGAGCATGAGAAAAAGATTAACATTAAACAAAGACGAGTGGGGGGATAGAAAGGGGGAGAGAAGGGAAAGCATATGGAAATGGTAGGAGACCCTCAATGTTACACAAAATTACATATAAGAGGTTGTGAGGGGAAATGGGGGGAAAACAATGGAGAGAATTGAACAACAGCAGATGAGGTAGAGAGGAAAGATGGGAGGGGAGGTGAGGGGGGATAGTAGGGGATAGAAAGGTAGCAGAATACAACATCACTATTATGCCATTATGTACAAATGTGAATGTGTAACCAATGTGCTTCTACAATTCGTATTTGGGGAAAAATGGGAGTTCATAACCCAATTGAGTCAAATGTATGAAAGATAATATATCATGAGTTTTGTAATGTTTTGAACAATCAATAACAATAAATAAATAAATAAATAAAGGTTTAAAATTGAGTGGCAAGAAATCAGCTAAAAAAGTGTTGAGATGCATTCATTTTGCTAAGCAGAAACTTTGTTTTGTGTAGTTGTATCTATCACAAATTTATTTTACCAGAAAACTGGCTTTTGAAAATACACTTAATTGAGATTAAAGGATAATCCACCTACCTTCATGAAAAATTCATAGCATTTCCTATATTTTTCATATTTCATTTTTTGGTAAATATTTTGTCATGGACCAGGTCTAGTCTTAGGCTATTCTTTCAGAATACTGCCTCATCTGATAAGTTGGTACAATGTGTTGGATTGTTCTTTTCATCTTTTATTTAATAGTTTCTAGCTGATAATGTGTATTTTTCATTATCTTTATTTGGACATACATACCCAACGATATCTTTGCATTTTATGTTTTACTGGGAAGAGACTCATAAAAAGCTCTGTATTATATGTATCAACAATCAAACATTTAGAGCATGCAATTATTCTTAATTTTGCATGAAAATATCTTTGTACCATTTACTTATAAAAATTTAGAACTATTAATAATGTCCCTACTGTAATAAGTAACTAATTACCAGAAAAATTAAACAATTCACTTTATATCAATTATGAATATGAAAAGTACTAAAATAAGTATTTGGCAATTAATACATAATTGATAGAAATTGAAATCATAAGAAAGCCATTTAAAATGTCAGTGCATATGGTCCTTAAATAATAGGTTGTTCAAAAAAATTTCTCTAATTCATAAGATATAATATGCCATATTACAGCGTAACGTGATAAAAAACATTAAATTATCAATATTGATAATAAAGAATGATACCTTTTTTCTTAAATATGTGTATTTGATTTTCATTGTAAGATGTTAATTCTGGAAGACTTCAGAATTAAGAAAGTCTTGGTGTATATTATTTCTAACAGGCTAATCAAAGTACTTTTAAATATATATGTATATATATATATATATATATATATATATATATATATATATATACATAATATATGTAATGCATATGCATGAATATAGACACATATGTATAATAAATGTATTGTAATATATCTATCAGGTGATTATAATTATTAAATTTTTTAAAAAAAATAGTGACTATAAAAAACAGTCTCAAATTTAAATTTCATAGCATACAACTGTTTGTAATGCCATGAGAGAAAAATAGATATGGAGGAAAAACGAAAAAGGAAGAGAGAGAAGGGGAAAAATGAGGAAGAAAGTGAGTAAAGAAGAGGGAGAGGCGTGTTCGATGTTAAGACAAAAGTGGAGCGGCTGGGTTTGTGATTCAGTGTTAACATGTTTGCCTAGTATGTGTGAGGAACTGGGTTCTATTCTGAGCACCACATAAACAAATAAACAAAATGAAGATCCATCAACAACTTAAAAAATAAAAAATAAAAAACTAGAAATATTACTAAAATCCCAAGCATTTATGAATGTTAAATAATAAAATATATGTTACATAGCCTTATGTAATTTATAGACTCCCCAAAAGAGTCATTAAATGTTAGATTATTAGTGCTATAACTAAAAATCCATTGCTCTTTCCTCTACATTCTGTGGCATTCTAGTGCTAAAATAAATTGTAGTATAACACCAAAAAAAAAAAAATCCTAATATTTCTACAGTAACTGACCCAGTTTAACATCAATGCAAGTAGATTCCTATGGGACATGATATGTACTTTGAAGTTTATTTTTATTCAACACTGGTACATTTCTATTTCTTGAGTTAATGCACATTATAGGATATATATTTCATCCACACGTTCGCAAATTTATAGGCATTTATTTCACTTTCAATCACTTCCTGCTTCAGAAAACATGTATTCCTCCGTTTCTGACTGGTGTTTTCTTGAAACATCTTTCCAAACACATTATTTTCGATTTCCATTATCACATTTGAAGCAAAACTCACACACCCCTCATAATAAACCATAACCCTAATATTACCATTAGATGTACAACTGGTTGGAATGAATGATTGTATATCAATATAAGATTTCTTACTTAGTTTCAGATATCAATTCAATCCATTATTTAAAGTGGAACCAGTTATATTATTTATTCACAATGTGGTATTTTCATGCATTATCTCTATATTCATAGACACAGGGTACACCTCTTTGTACCCCCAACACTAATTTATACGTCTTCAAAATATTGCTCCCAGAAATGTTGGAAGAAATACCCATGTCACCTGATCTACATATGCATTTTATCACTGAAATATTCTGGACACAAAAAGCAAAGGTCACACTTATCATTGTATCAAAGCTAAATGAAAAGTGAACATGGATTACTAAAAACATCCATGTCCAGGTTGCCTAATGCTCTCAAATGAAAATCCTATTGGTAAATACAAATTAGTTTCTTCCAAAGATTATATATTCAAACTCAACCCTGTTGAAAATGTCTAATCCTCTCACTCACTTTATACTTTGCCTGTTTTTGTAATGTCTCTATTGGTATCTGCTTTTCCACAGTTCATCATTGTGACTAAATCTTCACATGTTCTGAAACTTACATTCACACTCTAATCGAAATCCTATTGCTAAAGAACTTTTGGTCCAAATCCTATATTCACTCTTCTTCTTAAAACCTACCTACTATCTTCCTAATCCTACCGACTATCACTTTTTGACTGGAGGTTCTCTTCTACATTCAATCATCCAGTTACAAGGTCTTATGCCATTGTATATCGATTTCTCTGAGACATTTTTGCAGAATGTAATTCAACGATAGGTATCCCAATCAAGGGCCCAATGATTTCTGGGCTTCAAATCTTACTTAGATTTCTGTTTATGTACATATATTTCACGTCTGTATTCTAATAAATATCACAGGTTCCAATAACATTATTCATCCAGCAGAATGGTTCCTAACCGAAAATGAAAATGTTATTAACCCTAACCATACACTGTTCCCTCAATCTAACTTTAAAGAAGAGCAGTGACAGTGTTGGTCTTACAATACAGGAATGCATGGGATCTTCCACCTGCTGAGAACCTCAAAGGTACATGCAGAAATGATCCCTGGAGAAGATGTAGGCAGCGATGAAGGACCTGAGAGAGCAAAAGTCATCTCAATGGCAAACAACCTGGTAGAATTAAGGAATGTGTCTGAATCAGCCTCATTCTTCTTAATACAGAGAAGATAGACCAAACCATGCCTGTGTGGAGAGCTGTTCCCTGGTCCCTATGTTTGATATACGATTCGAACTTGTGAAAGTGTCACAGGATGTAGGGGCATCCTCCATCTCATGGGAACCTTGGAGGCAAATGTTAGGACAACGTGGTTTCCTAGGCAGTGACCTCATTCAGTTCCTCAAGGAAGTGACTTCACCTCACTTCCTTGGTGATGCAAGTCTCTGAACTTGGGATCCAGGAAGCCAGGCACCCAGAGCCATAACCCGTCAAAGTCCCAGTGGTCTAACTTGTTTGGATTTACGAAGGACGGAGTCAATATTTCTTGGTACCTACTGATTTGAGGATGGCCAAATGCCAGGAAACCTCTGAAGAGGGTCCTATCCTGATAAAGCAGGTAGTGGATCACCGCTGGCTCCTGACTACTTCACAGAGTTGGCAAAGTAGAGCAGATCTGAGACAGGACAGGCCATTTTGGGAGAACATAGTATGGCCCACCAGTCAGAGGACACTCCGGATATGACAGACCTACTTGGGGGAAGGAGGTGCCTTTGCGGGTGTGGGTGTGGGTTTGTAGTTTTGTCTCATGTTCTGAGAATACGAAAGAAAGGCGGTTTGATTGGATTGTAGTGAACTGTTTCTAGTAAGTCGTTTGACAAGGCGAGTCTTTCTATGTCTGTGTATCCCACTGTGTCCGTGGTTGTCGACATTAGAAAAGAGAATGCATCAGTTGATGTGTTCTGTCTAGTAGAAAGCTTCGCAGCATTCATCCTGCCCAATTGATGAATGGACTGCGGCTTGCCTCATGGATGGGCAACACCTACTATCTGCCTAAGTTCCTGTTTTCTTCCTGAATTCTGGCCACTCTCCCGAATAGGCACATAGTTTTGTGTTTAAGATATGTACCACCTCAAGCTCTGTTAAATAGCCATGTACTGGACAGCTGAAGGGAATGGGAGAATCTCAGAAAACTCAGATATCAGTGTGACCAGGAAAGTCTCAGTGGAGAAACCCTGCTATGGGCCATTCTCTTACTATGTATCTGTTTCCCTGAATGTCAGGAAGTTCTTTGCCTCAGGCCACCCTCATGTGAAGCCTGAAAAAAAGAGTTTTCAAATGAAAATGAATGGGCATCACCTGTGGCTCTTTGCTTAATTTCTTTGCAAAGGGATGTGTCTGAATCACCCTTTGGCCCTGTGTGCGGTTGTGGCTTAGATTCTCAGCCCCTGATGGATCTAAAGAAAGATCCGATGTGTGCATCCAAAACCAAAATTTCAAAAAGATCAGTTATGATGGATGAAGTCTCTTGCCTTTCTTTGTTAGGTTCCTGAACTACATCAAGTGAGAATAGGGATCCTTTGGTTCAAATAAATTTTTGAAAGCCCTGAAGAAGTGCTTGGGTTTTCTTATGACTCCAATTCACATAAAGAATATATACCTGACAGTCAGTAGGCCTCAAATTGGAGAAGCAGATCAGTATTAACTGCGGTCTTATTTTATCACTCCTGGTTCACATGCAGGGTGTCCAGGCCACCATGACTTTAGGCAAATGAGCGGCAAGGGAGCTTATTTTGGACACTAACCCATACCCTACTAGACTCTGACTAGTAATCCTAACATGATGGAGAATAATAATCCCAACAGAAGAGAAATACAAGAAATTTTGAGGATTCATGTTGTATAGTTGTACTTGCCTTTTGCATTATATAGGGTAGGAGTTATAAATTTAGTCAATTTTTAATTGAAACAGTTCTCCATGTGTTTTTAAAGTTCACAACCATGTGAATTCCTCTCTCCCTTTCTCTGTAGCCTATTCAGAACATGTATTTTTATATGCACATTTAGAATCCTACCTGGTATCACATGTACATACTTGAGAGGTTGCTGACTTAGCAGATACAAATTGTCAGAAGAGATCACTCCTCTGAATGCTGTTGGAAGTGAAAATTCAAACTATGGGTGACTTCCTAGTTGAACAACATTATACATAAATCCACGTTTAGTAAAATTAATATTTTTGGATCTGTGGATTATATATATTTCATGATATATATATATATATATATATATATATATATATATATATATATATATTGCTACATTTTAATGTCTGTTTGAGTGTGTGTGTGTGTGTGTGTGTATAGATAGATAGATAGATAGATAGATATACACTCTCCAGATTTTTGAAAATATGAAACATATGTGTCTTATTATATACTCCCTAAATTCATTCATGTACATGTATGTGGATTTATAATCAACTTTTCACAAGATTATTTTCAAAAATATTCATCCACCTGAAATACATATTTGTTTCCTAGTACTAAAAACAAACTTCAGTGAATGGTGCATACAAATCCAAATATTTCTACAGTAACTGTCCCAGTTTAACATCAATGCTTGTAGATTCCTATGGGACATGATGTGTATTTTGACGTTCATTTTTTAACAAAACTGGTACATTATTATTTCTTCAGTTTATGCACATTATAGTATATATATTTCATTAACAAGTTCACAAATTTATAGGCATTTGTTTCGCTTTCAATAACTTCCTTTTTCAAAACTCTTGTATTCCTCCAGGTTTCTTGTCTGGTCTCTTCATGAGACTTCTTTCCAAACTCATTATTTCTGAAATCCATAATCACCTTTGAAACAAAATTCACACACTCTTTATGATAATCCATAAGCCTAATATTAAAATAAGATGGATACCTGGATGGATTGAATGATTGCATATCAATATAAGATTTCCTGTATATTTTCAGATATCAATTCAATTCATTATTTAAATTTAGAACTTGTTACATTGTTTAATCAAAGTTTTGTCTATTCATGCATTATCTCTATATTCCTAGACACAGGGTACACCCATTTGTAACCCCAATACTAATTTATATATCTTCAAAATATTGCTCCCAGAAACGGTGGAATAAATACTAATGTCATCTGATCTACATATACATTTTATCACAGTAATTTTCTGGACACAAAAAGCAAAGTTCACACTTATGATTTTACCAAAGCCTTAATGGAAAGTGAGTATGCATTACTAAAAACATCCATGTCCAGGTTGCCTAACGCTCTCAAATGTCAATCCTATTGGTGACTACATATTTGTTTCTTCCTAAGATTATATATTTTACCTCAAGCCTGTTGAAAATGTCGAATCCTATCAATCACTTTATCATTTGCCTGATTTACTAATGTCTCTATTAATATCTGCTTTCCTACATATTTTCCACAGTTTATCATTGTGACTGACTCTTCACATGTGCTCACATTTTCATTCACTCTCTACCCGAAACCCTATTGCTAAAGAACTTTTGGTTTAGATCCTATACTCTCTCTGCTTTCTAAACCTACTGACTATCTTTCAAATAATACCGAGTATCCCTTTTTGACTAGAAGTTCTCTTCGACATTCCATCATCCAAGGTACAAGGTCCTATGCCATTGTACATCGATTTATCTGAGACATCTCTGCAGAACATAATTCAAAGCTAAGTATCCCAATCAAGGGCCCAATACCCTTCTGGGCTTCAAATCTTACCTAGATTTCTGTTTTCATTCTAATATTTCACTTTTACATTCTTGTAAATATTACAGGTTCCCAATACAATTATTCATCCTGCAGAATGATTCTTAACCCAAATCGAACCTTTTATTAACCCTAACCATACACTCTTCCCTCAATCTAAGTTTACAGAAGAGCAGGGACAGAGTTGTTTTTACAATACAGGAATGTAGGTCATCTTAAACCTGCTGAGAACCTCAAAGGTCCATGCAGAAATGATACCTGGAGAAGATGTAGGCAGCTATGAAGGAGTTGAGAGAGCAAAAGTCACCTTGCATGGCAAACCACCTGGTCAGGATGAAGGGTCGTGTCTGAATCAGTCTCTCTATTCTAAATGTAGAGAAGGTGGACCAAACCAGGCCTTTGTTGAGAGATGTTCCCGGGTGCCTATGGTTGATATACCATTCTAACTTGCGAAAGTGTCACAGGAAGTAGGGGCAGCCTCTATCTCATGGGACCCTTGGAAGCAACTGTTAGGACAAAGTGGTTGCCAAGGGAGTGACCTCATTCAGTTCTTGAAGGAAGTGTCCTACCTCACTTCCTTGGTATTGGAACTCTCTGAAATTGGGATCCAAGATGCCAGACACCCAGAGCCAGTCCCAGTCCCACTCCCACTGGGCTCAGTTGTTTGGATTTACCAAGGACAGAGTCAGTCTTTCTTGGTACCTACTGCTGAGAGAATGGCCAAATGCCAGGACAGATATGAAGAGGGTCTTTCCTGAGAAAGCAGGTAGTGGCTCACCACTGTATCCTGACAACTTCACAGAGTTGGCCAAGGCAACCAGAACTGAGACAGGACTGGCCATTTCGGGGAACATAGTTTGGCTCAACAGACAGAGGACACACTGGAGAGTCAGAGACTTACTTGTGGGAAGGAGATGCCTTTGTGGGTGTGGGTGTGAGTTTGTGGTTTTGTCTCATGTTCTGAAAATAGGTAGGAAAGGTGGTTTGTTTGGTTTGGAATGGACTGTTTCTAGTAAATCGTTTGACAAGGTGAGTGATTCTAGTTCGGTGTATCCCACTGTGTACGTGGTTTTGGACATTAAAAAACAGAATGCAACAATGGATGTATCCTGTCTAGTAGAAAGCTTCCCAGCATTCATCCTGCTCAACTGATGGATGGACTGCGGTGTGTCTTATGGATGGGGAACACCTACTATCTTCCTAAGTTCCTGTTTTCTTCCTGAATTCTGGCCACTCTCCAGAATAGGCTCATGGTTTTGTGTCCAAGATATATACCACCTCCAAGCTCTGTGCCATGGCCATGTACTGGACAGCTGAATGGAATGGGAGAATCACAGAAAACTCAGATATCAGTGTGACCAGGAAAGTCTCAGTGGAGAAATCCTGCTTTGGCTATTCTCTTACCTATATTTCTGTTGCCCTGAATGTCAGGAAGTTCTTTCCCTCAGCCCACCCCTTTGTTAAGCCTGAAGAAAACAGTTTTCAAATGGAAATGAAAGGGCATCACCTGTGGCTCTTTGCTTAATTTCTTTGGAAAGGGATGTGTCTGAATCAGCCTCTTGGCCCTGTGTGCGGTTGTGGCTTAGATTCTCAGCACCTCATCAATCTAAAGAAAGATCCCATGTGTGCATCCATAACCAAAATGGCAAAAAGATCTGTTATGGTGAATGAAGTCTCTTGCGTTCCTTTGTTAGGTTTCTGACCTACATCAAGTGAGAATAGGAATCCTTTGGTTCAAATGAATTCTTCAATGCCCTGAAGAAGTGGTTGTGTTTTCTCATGACTCCAAATCACATAAAGAATCGTTACCTGACAGTCAGTAGGCCTCAAATTGGAGAAGCAGAGCCGTATTAACTGCAGTCCTATTTTATCACTCCTGGTTCACATGCAGGGTGTCCAGGCCACCATGACTTTAGGCAAATGAGGGGCAAGGGAGCTTATTTTGGACAGTAACCCATACCCTACTAGACTCTGACTACTAATCCTAATATGATGGAGATTAATAACCCAAACAAAATAGAAATACAAGCAGTTCAGAGGAGTCATGTTGTATAGTTGGACTTGCCTTTTGCATTATATAGGGTAGGAGTTATAAATCTAGTCAATTTTTAATTAAAATAGTTCTCCATGTGTTTTTAAAGTTAACAAATATGTGAATTCCTCTCTCCCTTTTTGTGTAGCCTATTCAGCACATGTATTTTTATATGCACATATAGAATCCTACCTGGTATCACATGTTCATACTTGAGAGGTTTCTGACTTGGCAGATACTGCCGCGGTCCGGTTGGAGCAAAATAACCGGGGGGTGGGGGTTATGAATAACATGTGTATGTTGATATAGCAGGAGTGGAAGCCATTTATTGTAGGACAATAGAGGTATTTATACATTCCACCCAGCTTATCTAATTAACATAAACTAGATACTGCAGTCAACCTATCAGGAATCTCCACACTTAATGGCTCGCTTTTGTTACATCTCAAACCACTCCCTCTGGCATTTTGCCAGGCATCATCCAGACTTGTTTACACACTCTAACATTCCCCTGGCAAAATGCCAGGTGTTATTTTGACATGTTTACAGACTCTAACATTTCCCCCTTTTATTTAATTTAAATAAAGACCACAGTGGTTTTTACAGAAACACCATAAATAACCTGCTACAAACAGAAAGGGAGGATACAAAATGTCACAATACAAGCCAATTGATGAAGCACTTGGAGAAATAATACCAGCAATGACACTGTTAGCAAAGACACCGAGTTAAAATTTGTTATAGATTACAGTTTGTTGTCTCAGTCCAGGTAAAGCAGTGTCTCAATAGATTAACTCACAGTTCAGGTAAACCACAGTCCAGGTATGTTCTGCAGGCAGCTAGCTTAAATCACAGTCCTGGTAAGTTCTGCAGGCAGCTAGCTTAAATCACAGTCCATGTAAATTCTGCAGGCAGCTAGCTTAAATCACAGCCCAGGAAAGTTCTGAAGGCAGCTAGCTTGATCCAAAGTCTCCTCCGTTTCTCAGCCGAAGTCTCCTCCGGTTTTCAGCAACACTGGAAATTCTTCCACCCTTGTCCTCACCGGCACTGGGATAAAGGCAGGAACTCCTACCACTGGCTAAAGAAAATCCTATAGTATTCCACCAGGTGCTAAGAAAACAACCTTCTGAAAAATTTAGTACATTATCTCAAGGTTTTTTTACATTTGAAAAAAGCCTTAATAGTGCTTATTATTTATTATCTTCCGGGTGTGGGAGAACCATTGTATCTAAGTTATTGGCATTGAAAATGACCAAACATCAGGGAGCCAGTAGCATCTATGGCTGGCTGTAGCATCCTGGGCAGCCACAGATGGCCCTGGGGAGTTTCCAGGACTCAAACTGCCACGGGGCCCCGCTCCCCAGGCTGGGGGCGGGGAATTGCCAGCTGCCACTGCTTGAAAAGCCCTTGCTGCACAGTGACTGGCTTGAGCATGTGGCAGCCGAGGCGCCTATTCACACACACTCCGGAAACGAAAAGTATTCAGTAACAGCCTTTTGCTGAAACTTTTTTCCTGATAATCCTTCTTCTTCTTAACTTTCTTTTTCTTTCTGATTAGACTTCCTGGGCTTCCATCAACACATGCCCTAATTGCTCTTGTTTCCACTGGGGTGCCTCTTTCCATTATCAATTTACTTCTCACCCCTTCCTTATTTTCATCACAAAGACAATACAATACACTGAGATAAAACAAGACACAATCATACTGTATCAATCTTCTCCATTTTTTGAAATGACCGTTTTTCCTCTCCCCCTATCTGCCTAGGGATGAGCAGATTTGCTCCCATCCTATCTATGGATGGGCAGCTTTTATTCGTCACTTACCCCCAAGTGTCCCAGGGCTCCCTGTATAGGCCACCATCTGCAGCAGTCCCACTGCAGCAAAATAACCGGGGCAGGGGGTGATGAATAACTAGTGTATGTTGATACAGTAGGAAAGGCGTGATAGGTAGGAAAGGCTATTTGTTTGGTATTGAGTGGACTGTTTCTAGTAAGTTGTTTGACAAGGCAAGTGTTTCTATATCTGTGTATCCCACTGTATCTCTGGTTGTAGACATTAGAAAAGATAATGCATCAATGGATTTGTCCTCTCCAGGAGAAAGTTTAACAGCATTCATCCTGCCCAATTTATGAAAGGACTGTGGCTTGCCTTATGGATGGGCAACACCTACAATATTCCTAAGTTCCTGTACTCTTCCTGAATTCTGGCCACTCTCCACAACAGGCTCATGGTTTTGAGTCCAAGATATGTACCACCTCCAAGCTCTGTGACATGGCCATGTACTGGATAGCTGAAGGGAATGGCGAGCATCTCAGAAAACTCAGATATCAGTGTGACCAGTAAAATCTCAGTGGAGAAACCCTGCTTTGGGCCTTTTCTTACATAATGTTCTGTTGCCCTGAATGTCAGGAAGGTCTTTGCCTCAGGCCAATCCTTTGTGAAGCCTGAAGAAAACAGTTTTCAAATGGAAATGAATGGGCATCACTTGTGGCTCTTTGCTTAATTTCTTCCAAAAGGGATGTGTCTGAATCAGCCTCTTGGCCCTGTGTGAGGCTGTGGCTTAGATTCTCAGCACCTGATGGATCTAAAGAAAGATTCCTTTTGTGCTTCCAAAACCAAAATGGCCAAAAGGGCAGTCATTGTGGTTGAAGTCCCTCGCCTTCCTGTGTAAGGTTTCTGACCTACATCAAGTGAGAAGAGGGATCCATTGGGTCAAATGAGTTCTTCAAAACCCTGCAGAGGCTAGCCCGTAATTGCTTGGGTTTTCTCATGACTCCAATTCACATAAAAAATCTATACCAAACAGTCAGTAGGCCTCATATTGGAGAAGCTGGGCAGTACAAATGGCAGGCATATTTGATCACTACTGGTTCACAGGAAGGGTGTCCAGGCCACCCTGATTTTAGGCAAATGAGGGGTAAGGGAGCTTATTTTGGACACTGTCGTGAGCTTTGCCCCTCATGGAAAACCCCAGCCAGAGGTTATGATGAGTGTCTATATGGAAGAAGATGAGGGCCATGTGGGAGTGTTTTGGTTTTAATTGTGGTCATTTGTGTGGTGGTTGAAATAGATGACTGGGTCCACCTGGGCTTGAAGTCTGGTGTGATTCCCCTTAAAGACTGAATTCTGAAACTGACCTCAGAGAAATATTGCCATGAGTTCTCTTGGGATTTTAGGAGGCCACGCATTAGAGTCGCCCTTGGAAACTGAGATCAAGTCCCAGGGTGGCTTTCCACAGAGCATCGGGAATCTCAGCCAGGATATCACATGATTTTATTATGAAAGACTTGGCAGCCATAGATGAGATTCAAAACAAACATGGACCTCACACTCTAGACCTCAATGGGCCTGGGTTCATGTGATCTTTTGGCCACTCTTTGGGAAGACTTGACTGTGAGAATTCTCCAGAGCTTTCATTGAAATGAGCTTCCATACCATTTAATGGTTCTTGAAAGAATTGAAACCTACAGTGCCTCCAACTTCATCCGTGAAAAATGCTAGATAAATACCAAGAAATTTTTGAAATTCCCATAACCAGGTGTCAGAGGAGAACATTTGGATGTCCTGTTGCTGATCAGGAGTGTTCCAGACAGTGGTTTGATTGACTGGGTTTCATGAAAATGGTGTAGAACTGAAATGCCAGTATGTTGGAGCCTGCTGAGTATTGGGCCCAGAACTGTGGTGTGCAGGTGTGGGATAAAACATTTGTGTTGGGGCCATTTGGATCTACCATTGACTTCCAAATGGCTTGTGACTGACATGGTGCAGCCAGCAGACCCTTATATGTAAAGGCATCTTGTTATATGGAGAGGTTTTAGGGCAATGTTCCGAATCAGGTTGCTATCTTCAAGTGGGCAAGCTATGTGGGATAGAATCCTGGTTGGTGCATTCTCCTGCAGACTCTGATAGACCACACGTGACAGAACTACCTTCAGCACTGTGTCCCAGTTGAACTTCTTGTATTTCATAGAGCAAATACCAAACTCCCAGTGCAGCAGCAAGAAACACCATGAATAGTGGAAGATGACTAAATGGGTACACAGTCCACACAGGGAGACACTTAGCCTTCAGTCGCCACAGTTTACCTACGAAGAGAGAATTCAGCACTTTGCCTCATTTTCATTGGAAAATAAGAAACCAATTTCTTCAGGTCACATAGATGCAGAGCCAGCTTTGATGGTCTCACAACAAAGAAAGCTAAAGCTCCTGAAAACAACATATATTTCAAGTGCCCAACCTCAGAGGCAGTTTCTCAAAAAGTCGTTAGGCCAGCAGAGCTCCATGTTTGTGGAGTGTTTACCTGTTAGACAAGGATGCAAGAAAAGACCACTGACTCCAATTAAAATCAAATTAAACTAAGCTTATTATTTTCACCAGCCAGGCTAACTCTCCCTCCCAAAACGGCCAGAACAAGACAGCAACCCCAACTTACCTACAGCCCAGCTTTAAAGCCCAGAAAGTTACACAAAAGGGGGGTTAGAGATAACAGAACTCGGACAAGCATCACACTAATGGTAGTTTATATATATATATATATATATATATATATATATATATATATTTTTTTTTTTTTTTTTTTTTTTTTTTGCTGGCCCCAACATCAGAATTTGTGAGGACCATTAGACCCTCAGAGATGGTCATTGTCTGTCCAGGGAAGGCCAATATTTATGATGTGTCGCTAATGTTTCACAGAGTGCTGCTATCTGGTCAGAGAGCCAGACATGGGTGAGTTCAAGGCATGGGCAGGCATTCCAAGCAGGTTCAGAATTTGCAGTAATTTATAGTAAAGCCAAAATTATCTTATCATGGCTTTGTGGCAAGATGGCTCCCAATTTTAATAAAAGATCAGGTTCGGCCTATCATTCCCCCCTTTTCTTATGTATTCCTTTCAAATCTTTGATAGATTAAGGGAAGTGCACTGAGGAAATTTAAATCCCTCAGGTAACAGTCTCCAAATTTCTAGAACTCACCCAAAACGGGTCTCCCTGATTTTACCTGACTTAATTAATTACGTATATTGATAGTCTATTTATTTTTGGCTCCATTGTTGTAAGAAGGGAGGCCTCACGCATTTTGGATTCTTCTGCGCTGAGAGAGGGTGACGTAAGGGTCATGGCATGAGGGACATGAGTTGCCTTTTAGAATTTAGTTGAGGGACATGAGTTGCCCCTTAGATTTCAGCTTGGTTTGAAGTCTGGTTGGGGAAGAACAGGTTGTAAAGTCATCTGGGAATGGGTTCTTCTATGAGAGTAACAAAAACCATGAGTAATGAATAAATGTTGCAGCAGCTGGAACATGTCACCGTATAGAAGTTCCCTCACCATTCTTTAATATCCTCAGTTATCAGGACTGTCAACTTAATATTTAATTTTTTGTTTTACAGTTGTCCCTCCCCATAAGATACAGTTTATTAATTTAATGTCATCTGATCTTGCAAAATCCTTTTTCTAGTATGACCTCTGTGTCTAATAGAGAAACCTTTAATTCTGTTACTCAGGGCTGGATAATCGTACTAGCAAACACCAAGCCTACCTCTGTAGGTTAGGAATATCTGTAGGCCCTAAACTAAATTTTCTGCCTCTGGCAGCTCCTCTTAATAGTCTCTTTTTATAGTTATCAGGCATTCCTGTCTGAGAATCCTTCTTTGTAACCTCCAGTCTTACTTATTTTGGGAGGCTAACATAAAGTGTATACCTTAAAATATTAATATTTGTTTTCTTGGCCGATTCATTTAACTTTAATTTTAAATCCTAATCTTAAACATGCAGCAAATAAATTTTAACAGCCTTATATTGAGAGTACTGGGCTTTAATATCTATAACTTAATTATTATTTATCTTTTCATTAATTGGGATATGTATTATTCTGTCTGTCTTGTAGGTGATGACTTATTATCTTAAATTAACCCATGTTGTGTTATTAAAGCAACACTTCTGTAAAAGACAAACAGGGAATCTTTAGATCACTTATAAGCAAATTAAAAATAAAATTTTTTAACAAGAGTAAAAATACTTAGTTTCTGTAATAGCTACCCTGAATTTTTTGGCTGAGTTATACATTATATGCCCTGTTTGAGATCCTAGTAATCTTCACAGAAAAACAAAAGAACTTTTGAACATAACTTTAAATGAAATAAAATCTGACCTACTCCTTTTGTAGTCATTCTCACATGTAGTAAGATGGGACACAGAGCCTTATCTCAGGTAAGGCAGGCCTCTTAATAAATATTAAGTGTTTTAGTTCTAAAGCTGATCATTGTTTTTTAAAAATCATTTTACAAAGTTTACATAAATTGTTTGAGGTCACATGAACATTATCTAACATCATATGACATCACATTTAAAACATGGATTAAAGAAAGGCTGAAAGATTTTAACCTTTACATATATTAGGCTCTGATTAACTTAAAAATACATTTAAATTGTTCCCCAATGAAAAAAGTAACATAAAACTTTACATATCTTATTGATAACAGGTAAATAAATCCCCAGTACATTTTTTTTTACCATACAACTTCAGAATACCAGCTTGATATAATGCTCTTTAAATGTTTCTAACTTACAGACTTGTATACCTGGAAGATATGAGCACATTAATAGCATCAATATTACATTGATATTTCTAGATTAACCAAGTTTAGCTTTTAAAGAAATGGCAGTAGAGTGCTCTAAAATAACAGTTCTTATTTAATCAGTTGTTTAATTTTTATGGTTGCTTGCTCTAGAAAAAATAAAACTTAATAAACACAATGTTATGGGTAAACTTATGTTTTCAGAAATTTTTGTCTCTTTAACACATGACTTATTTTTACAATCTGATACAGACCTTAGTAAATCAATCGGGTATCTAACAAATGTACTCAAGAATGAGAAATTCCACATCAAATTTACTTTACTTATTTATTAAAATATTAGACAAATGTATTGAACAGTGTAAACCATTTTTTGTTGAAGGAAAAGTCCTAGAATCAAGGCATTTTAGACATTTTGTAGATATTAATATTTTACTAGATTTTTGAACACCTATAAAAACTTGTAAGCTTAAATTTAAAAACATTTATTTTTATCTTTTTATGCAATTTAAATTGAACAATTTTAATCACGTGAATTAAAGATCTTTGGATCCACTTTTTTTAAATTAATTTTTATTGTAGGTTGTTCAAAACATTACATAGTTCTTGATATATTATATTTCACACTTGATTCAAGTGGGATATGAACTCCCGTTTTTACCCCATATACAGATTGCAGAATCACATCGGTTGCACAACCATTGATTTACATATTGCCATTCTGGTGTCTGTTGTATTCTGCTGCCTTTCCTATCCTCTACTATCCCCACTCCCCCATCCCCTCCCCTCTTCTCTCTCTACCCCCTCTACTGTAATTCATTTCTCCCCCCTCATATTTTTCCTCCTTTCCCCTCACTTCCTCTTGTATGTAATTTTGTATACCCCTGAGGGTCTCCTTCCATTTACAGGAAATTTCCCTTCTCTCTCCCTTTCCCACCCACCTCTCATCCCTGTTTAATGTTAATCATCTTCTCATGCTCTTCGTCCCTACTCTGTTCTTAGTTACTCTCCTTATATCAAAGAAGACATTTGGCATTTGTTTTTGAGGGATTGGCTAGCTTCACTTAGCATAATCTGCTCTAATGCCATCCATTTCTCTCCAAATTCTATGATTTTGTCATTTCTTAATGCAGAGTAATACTCCATTGTGTAAAAATGCCACATATTTTTAATCCATTCGTCTACTGAATGGCATCTAGGTTGCTTCCACAGTCTTGCTATTGTGAATTGTGCTGCTATTAACATGGATGTAGCAGTGTCCCTATAGTGTGCTCTTTTTAGGTCTTTAGGGAATAGACCGAGTAGGGGAATAGCTGAATCAAATGGTGGTTTTATTCCCAGCTTTCCAAGAAATCTCCATACTGCTTTCCAAATTGGCCGCACCAATTTGCAGTCCCACCAGCAATGTACAAGAGTACCCTTTTCCCCACATCCTCGCCAGCACTTGTTGTTGTTTGACTTCCTAATGGCTGCTAATCTTACTGGAGTGAGATGGTATCTTAGGGTGGTTTTGATTTGCATTTCTCTGACTGCTAGAGATGGTGAGCATTTTTTCATATACTTGTTGATTGATTGTATGTCCTCCTCTGAGAAATTTCTATTCAGGCCCTTGGCCCATTTGTTGATTGGGTTATTTGTTATCTTATTGTCTAATTTTTTGAGTTCTTTGTATATTCTGGATATTAGGGCTCTGTGTGAAGTGTGAGGAGTAAAGATTTGTTCCCAGGACGTAGGATCCCTATTTACCTCTCTTATTCTTTCTTTTGCTGAGAAAAAACTTTTTAGTTTGAGTAAGTCCCATTTGTTGATTCTAGTTATTAACACTTGTGCTATGGGTGTCCTATTGAGGAATTTGGAGCCCAACCCCACAGTATGTAGATCATAGCCAACTTTTTCTTCTATCAGACGCCATGTCTCTGATTTGATATCAAGTTCCTTGATCCACTTTGAGTTAACTTTTGTGCATGGCAAGAGAAAGGGATTCAGTTTCATTTTGTTGCATATGGATTTCCAGTTTTCCCAACACCATTTGTTGAAGATGCTATCCTTCTTCAATTGCATGCTTTTAGCCCCTTTATCGAATATAAGATAGTTGTAGTTTTGTGGATTGGTTTCTGTGTCCTCTATTCTGTACCATTGGTCCACCCACCTGTTTTGGTACCAGTACCCTGCTGTTTTTGTTACTATTGCTCTGTAGTATAGTTTGAAGTCTGGTATAGCTATCCCGCCTGATTCACACTTCCTGCTTAGCCTTGTTTTTGCTATTCTGGGTCTTTTATTTTTCCATATGAATTTCATGATTGCTTTCTCTATTTCTACAAGAAATGCCGTTGGGATTTTGATTGGCATTGCATTAAACCTATAGAGAACTTTTGGTAATATCGCCATTTTGATGATGTTAGTTCTACCTATCCATGAACAGGGTATATTTTTCCATGTTCAAAGATCTTCTTCTATTTCTCTCTTTAGGTTTCTGTAGTTTTCATTGTATAAGTCTTTCACCTCTTTTGTTAGGTTGATTCCCAAGTATTTTATTTTATTTGAGGATATTGTGAATGGGGTGGTTGTCCTCATTTCCATTTCAGAGGATTTGTGGCTGATATACAGGAATGTCTTTGATTTATGTGTGTTGATATTATATCCTGCCACTTTGCTGAATTCATTTATTAGCTCTAGTAGTTTCTTTGTAGACCCTTTTGGGTCTGCTAGGTATAGAATCATGTCATCTGCAAATAGTGATAATTTGAGTTCTTTTCCTATTTTTATGCCTTTAATTTCTTTCGTCTGTCTAATTGCTCTGGCCAGTGATTCGAGAACTATGTTGAACCGAAGTGGTGAGAGAGCGCATCCCTTAAAATTTGTTTTTATGAGTGCTTTTTTTATTATGAGCGCTCCTTATATATGTTAATTTCTGTATCATATATATGATTAAGAATATATATATATATATATATATATATATATATATATATATATATATATAGACATACAACAAATAACAAAAGTGTGCACACATAATAATAGCAAAGGCCTTGTAGCTTTTAGCAGGTGAAATCTCCATTGCCATGTTTTAAAAACTCCACAGTTGGTCAAAGATAGAACTGATCAGAAAAACATTAACCTAGGTATGTAGGATCAAAATTATGAGTTAGAAAAATTAAAGGATCTAAGGAAAAAAATAAGAGTCCTAGAAAAAATAACTGACCAGTAATTAGTAAAGACCATACTATTTACTTTTTTTTTTCCTTAAGCCTCATATCAGTCTCCTACTGATCTTGCAGGCTTCTTTCATTTGCATTTCAATCTAAGTCCTGGCTGAGGTCTGGAAGGAGCAGGAAAAAACTGCTATTCTGAGCAGACACCTCAGGCCTAACGCATTTTAACCATAATTTTCCAGATAGGATGTTGAAAATTTTAATACAATTTTAAGACAAAATTTAAAAAATTTTATATCTTTACATCTTGTGTTGTCAACAAATACCATACTATGATTTACTATCCTTGTCCAAATTAATGCACTGGTACACACAGTGACATTTTCCCAGGCTACCCAATTAAAAATTGGTGAAAAAAAAAGACTGAATGATTGGAAAATTTCTTGCCAACTTGGAAGTAGAGTTCTTTAGTTTTCCATCCTAAGTATTTAAGTTCTCTGGCATGAATTATCTGAAATCATAAACTAAACAATTATCTGAATCTGACTTATAACGGCAAGATTCTGCAATGCTTCAAAAACCCAATAAGCTACCAGATTGTTACAATAAAACATCATCATTTAGACACACATTCAGGTAAAATCATTCCCAAGAAACAATATATAATATCAACACATTATTGCACATGTCTTAAAGTGCCAGAAACAAAGACACACGACAGACAGAAAGGAGCTTCAGACTATGACTGACAGACCCAAGCCTTTAAAACAGAGCAGATAAGAGAAAAATCTCCTACACCAGTTGCACCACAGATGTCCCCACAAGGGGACCAGATGTTTTCACAGAGGAGCATCCTGAAATGTAAAATCAAGGGTCTCCATAGTGACTTTCCTGCATTTAGTGTCCCCTTTTTTTCCCTCTTTTTTAAGATGACAGAGGTGGCATTATCGTTAAATTGCAGGGAAAGACCTAGGGAATTCTCTGAAAAAATAAGGCTTCAGCAGCTGCTGGGAGTCCCTCAGTCCCTCCTTTTACTTACAGGATTTTCTCCTCTGGTTCAGTTCCACCACAAGCATGCTCCATCTCCTAACATTTCTGTAGTCAGCTCTCAAAAAGTTCCAGGGTTATCAAAATTTGTAACTTAAAGTTGGGTTCCTGAACTTGAAGCCAATTAATGCCAATTTAAAAATGAGGACAGGGTTTTGAGAAAAAGAAAAACGAAGGTTTATTGCTTTGCTAACAAAGATAAACACAGGGACTCTGCCAAAAGGTTGTGACTCTCTTTATCTGGAGGGACAAGGGATTTTAAAGGAGTTTCACTTATTAACCTGGGAGATACTCAGTTCTTAGGTCCCCCGCAGGCACTGCCCTCTGCAGTGAGTGTGCTCCAGGCAGCCAGCTAGGGGCTTCTCTCATACTGCTTAACAAACGGGTGTAAAGTTCATTGCAGTTCCTTTAAACTCAGTCCAAAGGGTGTCAGGCTTACTTGCTTTATTTTCATGTCCGATATCCTTAAGTTTTCACCACAGAAATCACACAACAAAATGCACAAAAACAAACAAACAAAAAACATATAGAACACAGAACAAAACAACTACAACAACAACAAAAAAAAAAAAACAGAAATCCGGCGCCGAAACAGGAAAACAGAGGAGCAATGCAGTGTCTTCCTAAAGCTCCCCGTAGGAGCGCATGCGTGCCCGTTGGCACCTCTCTACCCTTCCAGATGAATTCCCTAGAGAACAGAACAGATGACAGAATGATTCTTGTTACTGTCCCAGACAGGAGTATATGTGAGCCTCCTCAGTCCACCTCTCTGTCATCAGAAGTGATCTCCCTTAACCGGATATCAGATGTTATAAAGGCACCAATTACCTATGGAGGCCTCCTCCACCAGGTGCTTGCTAATAGTTTTAATGCGGTGGTTCACTGCAGTGCTCCCTGAACTGAAGGCTAACTCCAAGGCCTTGGACCATCTCAAGTTGCACAAACCCTAGAGTTGCTCTCAAGCTTGGAGCCCTGGAAGGAAGGCCAACTTCAGAATTTACAGCAGTCTGGTCTTGTGATCTTGTCCGGCAGGGTCATCTCACTGGGGAACTCCAAAATATTAAACCAGGAACGCATGTAAAGACCACTGACTCCTAGTAAAATCAAATTAAGGCAAGCTAATTATTTCAAAGGGAAAGGCTACCTCTCCCTCCCAAAATGGCGGAAGCAAGACAGCAAACCCACCTTTCCTATAGCCCAGCTATATAGCCCAGAAAGATGCACAAAAAGGGGGTTACAGATAACAGAACTTTAACAAGCATCACACTAACGGTAGTTTACATTTTTTTTTAAGCTCACCCCAACATCAGAAATTATGAGGACCATTAGAGCCTCAGATACTCGTTGTCTGGCCAGGGAAAGAAAATATTTATGAAGTGTCACTAAAGTTTCAGAGAGGGCTGAAATCTGGTCAGAGAGCCAGGCATGGGTGAGTTTAAGGCATGGGCAAACATTCCAAGCAGGTTCAGAATTTGCAGTAATTTATAATAAAGCCAAAATTATCTTTTCATGGGTTTCTGGCAAGTGGGCTCCCAATTTTAATAAATGATCAGGTTGGGTCTATCAACCCTGTCCCTTACTTTTGGAAACTCCCCTTCCACATCCAAGCTTGTGAACTCCTGAGCATTTTCCATTCCAGATATGTATTCATAGATTCTCTAACTCTTCTCCTCTAATTGTGTATTACTTGGGGCGAATGTAATGTCAAGGCATTGTTCTGGATGAGAATGGGAAGATTTTTTGCATACACATTGGATTCATTATCTAATTTTTCATTCGAAATACTTAATCCCTGACACTAAAACCTACCCTACTGGACTCTGACTACTAATGCAAATATGATGGAGATAAATTACCCCAACAAAATAGAAATACAAGCAGTTCAGAGGAGGCATGGTGCATAGTTGGACTTGCCTTTTGCATTATGTAGTGTAGGAGTTATAAATCTAGCAAATTTTCAATTTAAATAGTTCTCCATGTGTTTTGAAAGTTAACAAATATTTGAATTCCTGTCTCCCTTTCTCTGTAGCCTATTCAGCAAATGTATTTTTATATGCACATATCAAATCCTACCTGGTACCACACGTACATTCTTGTGAGGTGGATGAATTGGCAGATACAATTTGTGAGAATAGATCACTCATTCTAAACGCTGTTGGAACTGAAAATTCAACCTATGGGTGAGCTTCCTAGTTGAACAACATTATACATAAACACATGTTCAGTAAAATGAATATTTTTGGATCTGTGGATGATATATATTTCATGATTAATTTAGATTGCCATATATATTGCTACTTTTTAATGTCTGTGTGTGTGTGTGTGTTTTATATATATATATATATATATATATATATATATATATATATATATATATATATACTCTCCAGATTTTTCAAAATATGAAATATATGTGTCTTATTATACACTCCCTAAATTCATTCATATTCATATATGTGGATTTATGATCAACTTTTCACAAGATTATTATCAGAAATATTCATCCACCTGAAATACATATTTGTTTCCTAGTACTGAAAACAAACTTCAGTGAATGGTGCACACAAATCCTAATATTTCTACAGTAACTCACCCAGTTTAACATCAATGCGTATAGATTCCTATGGGACATGAAGTGTATTTTGATGTTCATTTTTATTCAACTCTGGTACATTACTATTTCTTCTGTTAATGCACATCATAGGATAAATATTTCATCCACAATTTATCAAATTGATAGGCATTTGTTTCACTTTCAATCACTTCCTGATTCAGAACACATGTATTCCTTAATGTTTCTTGACTGCTCGTTTCATGAGACTTCTTTCCAAACACATTATTTTCAATTTCCATTATGGCTTTGAAGCAAATCTCACACACCCGTCTTGATAAACCATTAAAGTAATATTACCATTATATGTATAATTGGTTGGAATTAATGATTGTATATCAATATAAGATTTTCTGCATATTTTCAGATATAAATTCAATCGATTATTTAAAGTGTAATCAGTTATATTATTTATTCACAGTATGGTCTCTTCATGCATTATCTCTACATACATAGACACAGGGTACACCTCTTTGTACCCCCAATATTAATTTATATGTCTTCAAAATATTGCTCCCAGAAATGGTGGAAGAAATACTCTGTCAACTGATCTACATATACATTTTATCACAGTAATATTCTGGACACAAAATGCAAAGTTCACACTTATGATTGTACCAAAGACTAAATGGAATGTAAACATGGATTACTAAAAAAATCCATGTCCAATTTGGCTAATGCTCTCAAATGTCAATCCTATTAATGATTACATATTTGTTTCTTCCTAAGATTATATATTCAAATTCAACCCTGTTGAAAATATCTAATACTATCACTCACTTTATACTTTGTCTGATTTCATAATGTCTCTATAGATATCTGCTTTCCTACATATTTTCCCCAGTTCATCATTGTGACTCATTCTTCACATGTGCTGACATTGACATTCACTCACTAACCGAAACCCTGTTGCTAAAGAACTTTTGGTCCAATTCCTATGCTCACTCTTTTTTCTAAACTTACTTAGTATCTTCCTAATCCACCTACTGTCCCCTTTTGACTGGATATTCTCTTCGACATTCAATTATCCAAGGTACAAGGTCCTATGCCATTTTATATCGATTTATCTGAGACATCTGTGCAGAACATAATTCAAAGCTAAGTGTCACAATCAAAGGCCCAATTCCCTTCTGGGCTTCAAATCTTACCTAGATTTCTGTTTTCATACTTACATTTCACCTATTTATTCTTGTAAATATCGCAGATTCCCAATACCATTATTCATCCTGAAGAATGATTCCTAACTCAAATCGAATATGTTATTAATCCTAACCATACATTCTTCCATCAATCTAACTTTACAAAAGAGTAGGGACACAGTTTGTCTTACAATACAGGAATGTAGGGGATCTTCCACCTGCTGAGAACCTCAAAGGTCCTTACAGAAATGATCCCTGGAGAAGATGTTGACAGCTATGGAGGACGTGAGAGAGAAAAATTCATTTTCCATGGAAAACAACCAGGTCAAAATGAAGGGATGTGTCTGAATCAGCCTCTCTCTTCTTAATGTAGAGTAGTTGGACCAAATCAGGCATGTGTGGAGAGCTGTTCCCGGGTGCCTATTTTTGATATACAATTCTTAGCTTGAAGTGTCACAGTAAGTAGGGGCAGGCTCCATCTCATGGGAACCTAGGAAGCAACTTTTAGGACAAAGTGTTTGCCAAGGCAGTGACCTCATTCAGTTTCTGAATGAAGTGACCTACCTCACTTCTTTGGTGATGGAACTCTCTGAACTGGGGATCCAAGAACCCAGGCACCCAGAGTCAGTCCCAGTCCCAGTCCCAGTGGGCTCACATGTTTGTATTTACCAAGGACAGAGTCAGACTTTCTTGGTACCTACTGATGTGAGGATGGCCAAATGCCAGGAGAGCTCTGAAGAGGGCCAGTTCATGAGAAAGCAGGCAGTGTCTCACCACTGGCTCCTGAAAACTTCACTGAGTTGGCCAAGGAGACCAGATCTGAGAGAGTTTCCCAATACTATTATTCATCCCGAAGAATGATTCCTAACCCAAATTGAACATGTTATTAACCCTAACATACACTGTTCCCTCAATCTAACTTTACAGAAGAGCGGGGACAGTGTTGGTCTTACAATACAGGAATGTAGGGGATCTTCCACCTGCTTAGAAACTCAAAGGTCCATGCAGAAATCATTCCTGGAGAAGATGTAGGCAGCTATGAAGGACTTGAGAGAGCAAAAGTCATCTTCCATGGCATACAACCTGGTCAGGATAAAGGATTGTATCTGAATCAGCCTCTCTCTTATTAATGTAGAGAAGATGGATCAAACCAGGGCTGTGTGGAGAGCTATTCCTGAGTGCCTATGGTTTATATACCATTCTAACCTGTGAAAGTGTAACAGGAAGTAGGGGCATCCTCTATCTCAAGACACCATAGGAAGCAACTGTTAGGACAAAGTGGATGCCAAGGGAGTGACCTCTTTCAGTTTCTGAAGGAAGTGACCTCACGTCACTTCCTTGGTGTTGGAACTCTCTGAACTTGGGATCCAGGAAGCCAGGCACCCATTGCCAGTCCCAGTCCTACTCCTAGTGGGCTCACTTCTTTGGATTTACCAGGGACAGAGTCAGTCTTTCATGGTACCTACTGATGTGGGGATGGCCAAATGCCAGAAGAGCTCTGAAGAGGGGCCTTTCCTGAGAAAGCAGGTAGTGGCTCATGCTGGCTCCTGAAATCTTCGCAGAGTTGGCCACGAAGACCAGATCTGAGACAAGACAGGCTATTTTGGGGGAACATAGTATGACCCACCAGTCAGAGAATACTCCAGATAGTCACAAATGTACTTGGGGGAAGCAGGTGCCTTTGTGGGTGTGGGTGTGGGATTCTGGTTTTGTCTCATGTTCTGAGAATAGGTTAACCAGTACCCTGGTTATTAATTGGTAGTTACATTATGCTTATAGACCCCAGAACTCAGGACAGGTAGAAAAAATAAATAGAACCATTAAATAGACCTTTACGAAATTAATCTTAGAGACCTGCATAAAAGATTGGACTACGCTCCTGCCTTATGCACTGTTTCATGCAAGAAATACTCCCTCTGTTTTTTTGTGTAACCTCACCACCTGTGAAATTCTCTATGGTGCCCTTCCTCCAGTAAGGGACCTAACCCCAACTCTAAGACCTAAGAATCCCTTCCACACCCCCTAGCTTGACAGAATTAAAGCTCTTGAAAGAACTCATTGATATCTGTTCAAACAGCTGGCCACGGCCTACCAAACTGGGGACAAGGGGACTCCTCTTCAATATAATGTAAGAGACTTCATCTACATAAGAAGACATCAGGTTTCATTCCTGGAACCCCGATGGAAAGGAACATACCAGGTACTACTTATAACACCTACATCAGTAAATGTATACGGAATCAATTCCTGGATCCATGCCTCTCATCTCAAGCCTGCGCTCTGTCTAGACTCTTGCTGGAAACTGGAAATGACTAGTAATCCTTTCAAATTGTGTATTCACCATATGAATAAGGCTATAGACTCTCCCCTTGGCCACCAGTAGTCCTAAACCTCATCAGGTGGTTCATCAGCGATGGCTGATCACAAATCCTACTAGAGAAGAAGTATGGTCTATCTCGCTTACAGCCCCCATAGGGACCTGGTGGCCATCTCTCCACCCAGACATTTGTCAGCTGGCTATAGGTTTTTCCTATTGGGATATATCTGATAAAGTGGATCCCACTAAAATTCTATTAAATACCTTCTGTATCATCGATAATGGAAACAAACATTATGGATGTAGGGACACGCGAGCAAGATGCAGGTTGGCTAGCCCAGATTACTATGTTTGCATGGCAGACTATCAAAGCCACAAAGAGCCACGGCTGTGAGGGGAAAAAGCCAACTTCTTCTGTAAGTCATGGGGATGGTAGCATACAGGGACTGCCTGGTGGAACCCAAACTCCCCTTCAAATTCAGTACACAGGATTGGCCATATTACCAATTAGACAATCAAAACCGATGGACCCCAGAAGGCTCTCTAGATCCTCAAATTATGCATGACATTTTTAACTTCTACAAGTGATCAAAAGGGTGGAAGGAGATTCCCCTATGTGAAGACCTTTTCCCTCCTTCACTCACGTCCTGAACTATGCTTCTCCAATAGATCCTAACCCTCAGCCTTCTGCTCCAGACTCTCTGCTTTCACTCCCACCTCAGCAACCTGATTTCTCCCCTCCATTTACTAGATCAAAAAACCAAACCTCGGCCGGTTCTCAGACCATTGCGCCCTTGCTGACGTATCAGGTACTGAGGTACCCCTCCACCCACTCAGTCCTCTTTTCTCCAGTAAGTGCCCAGAGCAGGTCCCATCAGGTCCTCTTACCAGCTAACCCAAAGCTCAAACCAGCTGAGGAGATCCCTCAGACCACTATCCAAGATGTAATGAAAGTGACCTTTAAAGTTGCCTTGTCATCACTGAAAACAGGTGACTAAGAATTTAAAGTCCCTCACAGGCTTTTTGGGATACTCACTCCTGTCGTCCCCTCTGCTCTACCTGTTCTACTGCTCAAGTTTTTGTTGCCAGGAAAATCACAAACCCCTTTCCCAATATTCTTTTACATCTCTCCTTCCTAATTCTCAGATAAACGGAGCTGCTCTCAGCCTTGCTTTCCACGTCTTGCCCCTCTTTACCAGGCCCACAGAAAAGTCTTATATGACCTTCTCCAGAAGTCTTCACCATTGCTGACATAAGGACTTTCAGCAAAAGAGTCCCTATAAAAGAATTCAATGTAGATAAACTCCGTGTTTTCATGTCGCCCTGTTCTACTTGGCCAGTGGCTGGAAAAATCAGCACTCCTAAGCTAGACACCCCCTTACGAGTTTTTCACAAAATAAGTGAACAAGGCCTCTGGCCTTGAGCTGGGGATTCACAGAGATGGCTACAATTCTAAGTAAAGAAGTTACCAACTAGGCTCCATGGTAACAGCTGGCAGGGAGAAAAAAAAGAGAAAAAAAAAAGCTCTCCCTGTCCCAAGTGTCCTTGAAAAGTTAACTTGCCGAGAACAGAGGAAAAAATAACAGAAACAAAAACTGCTTTTTGTGAACTTCTGCAGACTGTGAACTTCTGAGCCCCTTCCCTTACATGTTGGGTA
Source organism: Callospermophilus lateralis (assembly GCF_048772815.1). Lineage (NCBI taxonomy): Eukaryota > Metazoa > Chordata > Mammalia > Rodentia > Sciuridae > Callospermophilus > Callospermophilus lateralis. The sequence continues at coordinate 205,838 of NW_027514419.1, read as the reverse complement.
CAAATTCTGAAACTACCTAAACTTGGGGTTCAGAAGATTAATTGATTACAACAGAAGCAATACCCTCTAAATCCGTTTGCAAGCAAATAGGGCTGTTTCCCTGTCTTCGGTGCTATCTTAGATTCCTTTCCTTTTCCGTACCTACAACAGTATAATTCTATATACTTAAACATTGTTTATGTTTTCATGAAATGGTCAACAGATGTGATTAATTATGTAATGGTGCAGATGTTTCCCAGAGTGTTCTAGGATGATGCATGTTCATTTAAAGATCAAATCGGAGGGCATACAACCTGTTTCCACCGGGAACCTGTATCTCTCACTTTAGCCATCCTATTAGGAATAGGAGTTGCTGCAGGAGTGAGCACAGGAACCCTAGTCCATGGGACACAAGAAATGATCCAATTAGAAGCAGCAATAGACCAAAAATTAAAGATAATAAAACCTCCATCACAGCTTTACAGGAATGTTTAACCTCTCTCTCTGAAGTTGTTTTACAGAACAGGCGAGGGTTAAACCTTCTCTTCATGAGAGAAGGGGGACTTTGTGCTGCATTGAGGGAAGAAGGTTGTTTTTATGCCGACCATACTGGAGTTGTATAAGAACCTATGAGTATATTAAGAAAATGCCTTTAAGAGTGTCAACGAGAGAGAGAGGCCCAAAAAGGGTGGTTTGAGTCTTGGTTCACACAGTCCCTCTGGTTAACTATGCTTTCATCAGCCCAGGCCTGTCCATTAATAATCCTCATATTATTGCTAACTGTAGGACCCTGTTGGCTCAACCATGTAGTTTCCTTTCTCGAAGCTCAAATTGGACAATTTAAACTTATGGTAATCAGACAACAATATACCCCACTAGGAGACATAAAATGTGACACCCTTCAATGATCACTTTCATGATTAAAAGTAACCAGAAGAAGAATTGGGGAATAAAAAGTTAATAAAATAGGTACTTGTCACTTCCTATTTTTCTGTATGCTTAATAAAACACTGTTGAAATCTTGAGAACTGTTTGCTAATCTTGTTCCCAGAATGTGCTGTCCCCAACTGCCAAACTGCAGAATGTACTCCATCATCCCGTTGAAAGCAAACTGCCCACTCTCCCTGACGCATCAATAAATTTCCCTCCCTGCCCTCTCCAAGGAAAGTATATAAGCTCTGTTTAAGCTGTTCTCAGGACTCTCTGCTCTATTCAAGTGAGCTCTGAGCCCCAGCATGCTGGACCCTCAATAAACCCTTTGTTGTTGCATGAGACAGTCTCTTGGTGGTCTCTTCCTCCTATGCCTGCCCGACCATTACAATATTCCAACTCTATATTCTTATAAATATTTCAGGTTCCCAATACCATTATTCATCCAGCAGAATAATTCCTAACCCATATCAAACATGTTATTAAACATAACCATACACTCTTCCCTCAATCTAACTTTACAGAAGAGCAGGCACAGAGTTGGTATTACAATACAGGAATGTAGGGGATTGTTCATCTGCTGAGAACCTCAAAGATCCATGCAGATATGATCACTGGAGAAGATGTAGGCAGCTATGAAGGACCTGAGAGAGCAAAAGTCATCTTCCATGGAAAACAACCTGGTCAGTATGAAGGGTTGTGTCTGAATCAGGCTCTCAAATTTTAATGTAGAGAAGATGGACCAAACCAGGCCTGTTTGGAGAGTTGTTCCCAGGTGCCTATGGTTGATATACCATTCTAACTTGTGAAACTGTCACAGGTAGTAGGGGCAGCCTGCATCTCATGGGACCCTTGGAAGCAAATGTTAGGACAAAGTGGTTGCCAAGGCAGTGACCTCATTCAGTTCCTGAAGGAATTGACCTCACCTCACTTCCTTGTTGATGGAACTATCTGAACTTGGGATCCAGGAATCCAGGCACACAGAGCCAGTCCCAGTCCCAGTCCCAGTGGTCTCACTTGTTTGGATTTACCAAAGACAGAGTCAGTCTTTCTTGGTACCTACTGATGTGAGGATGGCAAAATGCCAAGAGAGCTCTGAAGAGGGGCCTTTCCTGAGAAAAATGTAGTTGCTCAATGCTGGCTCCTGACAACTTTACAGAGTTGGCTAAGGAGGACAGATCTGAGAGAGAACATGCCATTTAAAGGGAACATACTGTGGCCCACTAGTCAGAGGACACTCCAAATAGTCTCAGAATTACTTAGGGAAAGGAGGTGCCTTTATGGGTGTAGGTGTAGGTTTGTGGTTTTCACTTGTTCTGAGAATAGGTATCAAAGGCGGTTTGTTTGGATTGAGTGAACTCTTTCTGGTAAGTACTTTGACAAGGCGAGTGTTTTTATGTCTGTATATAAAACGGTGTTCGTGGTTGTAGACATAAGAAGAGAGAATGCATCAATGGATATGTCCTGTCTAGTAGAAAGCTTGCCAGCCTTCATACTGCCCAATTTATGAATGGACTGCTGCTTGACTTATGGATGGGCAACATCTGCTATCCTCCAAAGTTCCTGTTTTCTTCCTGAATTCTGGCCTCTCTAAAGAATAGGCTCATGCTTTTGTGTCCAAGATATGTACCACCTCCAAGCTCTGTGACATGGACATGTACTGGATACCTGAAGGGAATGACGAGCTTCTTAGAAAACTCAGATATCAGTATGACCAGTAAAGTCTCAGTGGAGAAAGCCTGCTTTGTGCCTTTTGCTTACCTATTGTTTTATTGCCCTAAATGTCAGGAAGGTCTCTGCCTCAGGCCTCCCCTTTGTGAAGCCTGAAGAAAAGAGTTCTCAAATTGAAATGAATGGGCATCACCTGTGGCTCTGTGCTTAATTGCTTTGGAAAGGGATGTGTCTGAATCAGCCTCTTGGCACTGTGTGAGGCTGTGGCTTAGATTATCAGCACTAGATGGATCCAAAGAAATATCTCATGTGTGCATCCAATACAAAAATGGCTAAAAGAGCAGATATTGTAGATGAAGTCTCTCGCCTTCCTATGTAAAGTTCCTGACCTCCATTAAGTGAGAATAGTGATACTTTGGGTCAAATGAGATATTTAAAGCCCTGTAGAGGCTAGCCTATAGGTGCATGGGTTTTCTCATGATTCCAATTCACATAAAGAATCTAAACCGCACAGTAATTAGGCCTCAAATTGGAGAAGCAAAGCAGCATTAACGGCATGCCTATTTGATCACTCTTGGTTAACAGGAAGGGTGTCTAGGCAACACAGACTTTAGGAAAATGAGGGAAAAAGGGAGCTTATTTTGGACACTGTATAAACTAGTTAATTTTTTTATTGAAATAGTTCTCCATGTGTTTTTAAAGTAAACAAATGTATGAATTCGTGTCTCCCTTTCTCCGTAGCATATTCAGCACATGTATTTTTATATGCACATACAGAATCCTACCTGGTACCACTCGTACAATCTTCTGAGGTGGCTTACTTGGCAGATACAAATTGCGAGAAGACATCACAGCTCCTAAACACTGTTGGAACAGAAAATTAAACCTATGGGTGAGCTTCCTAGATGAACAACATTATACATAAATCCATGTTCAGTAAAATGAATATTTTTGCATCTGTGGATGATTTATATTTCATGGTGAATTTCGATTGGCATATATATTGCTACTTTTTAATGTCTGTGTGTGTGTATATATATATATATATATATATATATATATATATATATATATATACAGTCTCCAGATTTTTCAAAATATGAAATATATGTGTCTTATTACACACTTCCTAAATTCATTCATATTCATGTATGTGGATTTATAATCAAATTTTCACATGATTATTCTCAGAAATATTCATCCACCTGAAATACATATTTTTTCCTACTAGTGAAAACTAACTTCAGTGAATGTTGCATACAAATCCTAATATTTCTACAGTAACTGACCCAGTTTAACATCAATGCGAGTAGATTCCAATGGGACATGCTGTGTGTTTTGACGTTCATTTTTATTCAACACTGGTACATTATGATTTCTTCAGTTTATGCACATCATAGGATATATTTTTCATCCACAGTTTCGCAAATTTATAGGCATTTGTTTCACTTTCAATCAATTCCTTCTTCATAACACATGTATTCATCCATGTTTCTTGACTGGTCTTTTCATGAGACTTCTTTACAAAACACATTATTTTCAATTTTCATCATCATTTTTGAAGCGAAACTCAGACACCGTTCATGATAAACAATAACACTAATATTAACAATAGATGTATAACTGGTTGGAATGAATGATTTTATATCAATATAAGATATCTTAAATACTTTCAGATATCAATTCCATCCATTATTTAAAGTGGAATCAGCTATATTATTTATTCACAGTGTGGTCAATTCATGCATTATCTCTATATTCATAGACACAGGGCACACCTCTTTGTACAACCAATACTTATGTATATGTCTTCTAAATATTACTGCCAGAAATGGTGTAAGAAATACTCATGTCACCAGATCTACATACACATTTTATCACAGTAATATTCGGGACACAAAAAGTAAATGTCACACTTATGATTGTACCGGAGTCTGAATGGAAAGTGAACATGGATTACTAAAAACATTCCTGTCCATGTTGCCTAATCCTCTCAATTATCAATCCTGTTGGTGACTACATATTTGTTTCTTCCAAAGATTATATATTCAAACTCTACCCTGTTGAAAATGCCTAATCATATCACTCACTTTATACTTTGCCTGATTTCATTATGTCTCTATTGATATGTGGTTTCCTACATATTTTCCCCAGTTCATCATTGTGACTGACCCTTCACATGAAGTTATGTTTACTTTCACTCTCTAACCAAAACACTATTGCGATAGAACATATATTCCAAATCCTATATTGACACTTCTTCCTAAACCTACTATCTACCTAATCCTACCGACTATCCGTTTTTGACTGGATGTTCTCTTCGACATTCAATCATCCAAGGTACAAGGTTCTTTGCCATTATATATCTATTTTTCTGAGACATCTGTGCACAATGTAAATCAAAGTTAAGTATCCCAATCAAGGGCCCAATGCCCTCTAGGCTTCAAAATTACCTAGATTTCTGTTTTTATTCATATATTTAACCTCTATATTTTTATAAATATCGCAGGTTCCCAATACCATTATTCATCCCGCAGAATGATTCCTAACCCAATTCAAACATTTTATTAACCCTAAGAATACACTGTTCCCTCAATCTAAATTTAATGAAAAGCAGGGACAGAGTTGGTCTTACAATACAGGAATGTAGGGGATCTTCCACCTGCTGAGAACTTCAAAGATCCATGTAGAAATGAACCCTGGAGAAGATATAGTCATCTATGAAGGACCTGAGAGAGCAAAAGTCATCTTCCATGTCAAACACCCTGGTTAGGATGAAGGTATGTGTCTGAATCAGCCTCTCTCTTCTTAATGTAGAGGAGAAGGACCAAACCAGGCCTGTGTGGATAGCTATTCCCAGGTTCCTAAGGTTGACATACCATTCTAACTTGTGAACATTTCAGAGGAAGTAGGGGAACCCTCCATCTAATGGGACCCTTGGAAGCAACTATTAGGACAAAATGTTTACAAGACAGTGAATTCATTCAGTTCCTGAAGGAAGTGACCTCACCTCACTTCCTTGGTGATGGATCTCTCTGAACTTGGGATCCTGGAAGCCAGGCACACAGAGCCAGTCCCAGTCCCAGTCCCAGTGGGCTCACTTGCTTGGATTTACCAAAGACAGAGTCAGTCTTTCTTTGTTCCTACTGATATTATGATGCCAAAAGCAAGGAGAGCTCTGAAGAGGGGCCTTTCCTGAGAAAGCAGGTAGTGGCTCAAAATTCCCTTCTGACAACTTAAAAGAGTTGGCCAAGTAGACCAGATCTGAGACAGGACAGGACATTTCGGGGGAACATTGTGTGGCCCACCAGTCAGAGGACACTCCGTAGAGTCACAGACCTACTTGGGGGAAAGAGGTGACTTTGTGGGTGTGGTTGTGGGTTTATGATTTTGTCTCATCTTCTGAGAATAGGTAGGAAAGGCAGTTAGTTTTTTTTTTTTTTTTGGAGTGTACTGTTTCTAGTAAGTCGTTTGACAAGGCGAGTGTTTCTATGTCTGTGTATTCCACTGTGTCCGTGGTTGTATACATTAGAAACGAGAATGCATCAATGTATTTGTCCTGTCTAGTAGAAAGCTTCCCAGCATTCAACCTGCCCAATTTATGAATGGGTTGCGGCTTTCCTTAAGGATGGGCAACACCTACTATCCTCCTAATTACCAATTTTCTTCCTGAATTCTTTCCAATCTCCAGAATTGGCTCATGTTTTTTTGTCCAAGATATGTACCACCTCCAAGCTCTGTGACATGGTGATGTACTGGATATCTGCAGGGAATGGCGAGCATCTCAGAAAATTCAGATATCAGTGTGACCAGTAAAGTATCAGTGGAGAAACCATGCTTTGGGCCTTTTGCTTACATAATGTTCTGTTGCCCTTAATTTCAAGAAGTTCTTTGCCTCAGGCCACCCCTTTGTGAAGCCTGAGGAAAACAGTTTTCAAATGGAAATCAATGGGCATCACCTGTGGCCCTTTGCTTTATTGCTTTGGAAAGGGATGTGTGAGATTTAGCCTCTTGGCCCTGTGTGAGGCTGTGGCTTAGATTCTCAGCACCTGATGGATCTAAAGAAAGATCCCATGTGTGCATCCAAAACCAAAATGGCCAAAAGAGCAGTCCTTGTGGATGACGTCTCGCCTTACTCTGTGAGGTTCCTGACTTCCATCAATAGGGATCCTTTGGGTCAGAGGAGTTCTCCAAAGCCCTGCAGAGGTGCTTGGTTTTTCTCATGACTCCAATTCACATAAAGAATCTTAACCTCTGAGTCAGTTGGCCTCAAAGTAGAGAAGCGGTGTAGTCTTCACAGCATGCCTATTTCATCACGCCTGGATCACAGAAAGTATGTCCAGGCCACCCTGACTTTAGCAAATGAGTGGCAAGGGAGCTTATTTTGGACACTGTCTTGGACTGCGCTCCTCATGAAAACCTCCAGCCAGAGGTTATGATGAGTGTCTATATGGAAGAAAATGAGGGCCATCTCGAAGTGTTTTGGTTTTAATTGTGGTCATTTGTGTGTCAGTTGGAAGAGATAACTGTGTTCACCTGGGCTTGAACTCTTGTGTGATTCCACTTAGAGACTGCTTTCTGGAACTGACCTCAGTGAAGTATTGCCATGAATTGTTTTGAGATTTTAGGAGGCCATGCATGAGATTCGCTCTTGGTATCTGTGATCTAGGCCCAGGGTGGCTTTGCACAGAAAACTGGGAATCTTTGCAAGGATATCACATGATTTTATTCTGAAAGACTTGGCAGCCATCGTTGAGAGTCAAAACACACATGGACCTAACATTGTAGACCTCAATGGGCCTTGCTTATGTTACCATTTGGACTCTGTTTCTGTAGCCTTGCCTATGAGAGTTCTCTAGAGCTTTCATTGAAATGAGCTTCCTCACCATTTAATGGTTCCTGAATTAATTGAAACCCAGAGTGTCTCAAATTCATTTTTGAAAAATGGCTAGATAAATACCATGCAAGTTTTGAAATTCCCATGACCAGGTGGCACTGGAGAACCTTTGGATATCTGGTTCCTGATCATGAGTGTACCAGACAATGCCTTGATTGACTGGGTTTCATGAAAATGGAGTAGAACAGAAATGCCTGTAAGTTGGAGCCTGCTGAGTAGTGGGCCTAGAGCTGTGGTGTGAAGGTGTGTGATAAACATCTGTGGTGGGGCCATGTGAATATGTCTTTGACTTCCAAATGGCTTGTGACTGACATGCTGCTGCCAGCAGACCCTTATATGTAAAGGCATCTTATTATATAGAGGGGTTTCAGGGCAATGTTCAGAATCAGGTTGCTCTTGTCAAGGGGGCAAGCTATGTGGGATAGAAGCCTGGTTGGTGCATTCTCCTGTAAACCCTGACCCACCACACCTGACAGAACTCCCTCCAGCACTGTGTCCCTGATGAACTCCTTGTATTTTTTGAAGCAACACCAAACTACGAGTGCAGCAGCCAGAAACACCACGAAAATTGGAGGATGACCAAATGACTTCACAGTACACGCGGGCAGACACTTAGACCCAGGTGGCCAAAGTTTGCCGACAAAGATAGAATTCATCACTGCTGCCTAATGTTCATTGGAAAACAAGAAACCATGTCCTCCAGGTCACATAGATGCCATTCCAGATTTGATGGTCTCACTACAAAGGAAGCTAAATCTCCTGACAACAACATATACTTTAAGTGCCCAAACTCAGAGGCAGTTTGTCAAGAAGTCTTTAGGCCAAAAGAACTTCATGTTTGTGGAGTGTTTACCCTATCCCTTACTTTTGGATACTCCTCTCCCAACTCCAAGGTTGTGAACTCCTGAGCATTTTCCATTCCGGATATGTATTCAAAAATTTTCTAACTCTTCTCCTCTAATTGTGTCTTACTTGTGGTGAAGGAAATGTCAAGGCATTGTTCTGGATCAGAGTGGGGAGATTTTTGTGTAGCACATATTTGAATACACATGAGATTAATTTTCCTATTTTCCATTCGAAATTCTGAATCCCTGACACTTACCCATACCCTACTAGACTCTCACTACTAATCCTAATATGATGGAGAAAAATAACCCAAACAAAATAGAAATACAACCAGTTCAGAGGAGGCCTGTTGTATAGTTGGACTTGCCTTTTGCATGAGAAAGGGTAGGTGTTACAAATCTAGTCAATTTTTAAATGAAAAAGTTCTCCATGTGTTTTTAAAGTTAACAAATATGTGAATTCTTGTTTCCCTTTCTCTGAAGCCTATTCAGAACATGTATTTTTGATGCACATATTGAATCCTACCTGGTATCACACTTATATTTTTGTGAGGTGGATGACATGGCAGATACAAATTGTGAGAAGAGATCACTCCTCCTAAACACTGTTGGAACTGAAAATTCAACCTATGGGTGAGCTTCCTAGTTGAACAACATTTTACTTAAATCCATGTTTAGTAAAATAAATATTTTTGCTTCAATGGATGATATATATTTCATGATGAATTTCTATTGGCATATATATTGCCAGTTTTTAATGTCTCTGTGTGTGTTTTTTGTATATATATATATATATATATATATATATATATATATATATATATATATATATTCTCCAGGTTCTTCAAAACATGAAATATATGTGTCTTTTATACACTCCATAAATTTATTCATGTTCATGTACTTGGATTTATAATCAACTTTTCAGAAGATTATTCCAGAAATATTCATCCACCTGAAATTCATATTTGTTACCTAGTACTGAAAGCTAACTTCAGTGAACGGTGCACACAAATCCTAATATTTTTATAGTAACTGACCCAGTTTAATATCAAAGCAAGTTGATTCCTATGGGACATGTTATGTATTTTGACGTTTATTTCTATTCAACTCTGGTAAATTACTATTTCTTCTTTTTTTGCACATCATAGGATATATATTTAATCCAAAAGTTATCAAATTTACAGGTATTTGTTTCACTTTCAATCACTTCCTGCTTCAGAACACACATATTCCTGCAGGTTACTTGACTGGTCTTATCATGAAACTTCTTTCCAAACACATTATTTTTGATTTTCATAATGATTTTTGAAGCAAAATATACACAATTTTCATGATTATCCATAACCCTAATATTTCCATTAGATGTATAAATGGTTGTAATGAATGTATGTGTATCAATATAAGATTTCATGTATATTTTCAGACATCAATTCATTCCATTATTTAAAGTTGGAACCAGTTATATTTTTAATTCTCAGTATGGTCTCTTCATGCATTATCTCAATATTCATAAACACATGGTACACCCATTTGTACCCCCAATACTAATTTATGCATCTTCAAAATATTGCTCCCAGAAACAGTGGAAGAAATACTCCACCTGATCTACATATACATTTTATCACTGTAATAATCTGGACACAAAATGCAAAGTTCACCTTTATGATTGTACCAAAGCCTAAATGGAAATTGACCATGGATTACTAAAATATCTATGTCTAAATTGCCTAATGCTCTCAAATGTCAATCTATTTGTGACTCCATATTTATTTTTCCCTAAGATTATACAGTCAAGTTCAACCCTGTTGAAAATGTCTAATATTATCACTCACTTTGAACTATACCTGATTTCCTAATGTCTCTATTGATATCTGCTTTGCTACATATTTTCCCAGGTTCATCATTGTGAGTGACCCTACACATGTGCTGATATTGACATTCACTCTCTAACCGAAACCCTATTATTAAAGAACTTTTGGTCGAAAGTCTATACTCGCCCTCATTTCAACACCTACCAACTATCTTCCTGATCCTACAGACTATCCCTGTTTGATTGGATGTTCTCTTCTACATTCAATCATCCAAGGTACAAGGTCCTATTTCATTGTATATCGATTTATCTGAGACATCTGTGCATAACATAATTCAATGCTAAGTATCCCAATCAAAGGCCCAATGCCCTTCTGGGCTTCAAATCTTACCTAGATTTCTGTTTTCATACTTATATTTCACCTATATATTCTTAAAAATGTCACAGGTTCCCAATACCATTATTAATTGAGCGGAATGATTCCTAACCCAAATCAAACATGTTATTAACCTTAACCATACACTGATCCCTCAATCTAACTTTTCAGAAGAGCAGGGACAGAGTTGGTCTCAAAATACAGGCATGTAGGGGATTCTCCACCTGCTGAGAACCTAAAAGGCCCATGCAGAAATGATCCATGGAGAAGATGTAGGCAGCTATGAAGGACCTGAGAGAGCAAAAGACATCTTCCATGGTGAATAACCTGGTCAGGATAAAGGGTTGTGTCTGAATCAGCCTCTCTTTTTTTCATATAGATAAGATGGACCAAAACAGGCCTATGTGGAGAGCTGTCCCTAGGTGCCTATGCTTGATATACCATTCTAACCTGTGAAAGTATCACAGGAAGTAGGGGCAGCCTCCATATCATGGGACCTTTGGAAGCAAATGTGAAGGCAAAGAGGTTGCCAAGATAGTGACCTCATTCAGTTCCTGAAGGAAGTGACCTCATCACACTTCTTTGGTGATGGAACTGTCTGAACTTGGTATCCAGGAAGCCAGGCACTCAGAGCCAGTCACAGTCCCAGTCCCAGGGGTCTCAATTTTTTTGATTTACCAAGGAGAGAGTCAGAGTTTCTTGGTAACTACTGATGTGTGGATGGCCAAATGCCAGGAAAGCTCTGAAGAGGGGCCTTTTCTGAGAAAGCAGGTAGTGGCTCACCACTGGCTCCTGACAACTTCACAGAGTTGGACAAGGAGACCAGATCTGAGAAAGGACAGGCCATTTCAGTGGAACATAGTATGACCCACCAGTCATAGGACACTCTGGATAGTCACAGTCCTACTTGGGGGAAGGAGGTGCCTTTGTATGTGTGTGTGTGTTTGTGGTTTTGTCTCATGTTCTGAGAATAGGTAGTAGCGGCGGTTTGTTTGGTTTTGAGTGAACTGTTTCTAGTAAGTCATTTGACAAGGCGAGTGTTTCTATGTCTCTGAATCCCACTGTGTCCGTGGTTGTAGACAGTTGAAAAGAGAATGGATCAATGGATTTGTGTTGTCTAGTAGAACGCATCCCAGCATGTATCCTGCCAAATTTATTAATGGTCTGAGGCTTTCCTTATCGATGGGCAACACCTGCTATCTTTCTAAGTTCCTGTTTTCTTCCTGAATTCTGGCCAATATCCAGAATAGGCTCATGGTTTTCTCTCCAAGATATGTACCACCTCCAAGCTCTGTGACATGGCCATGTACTGGATAGCTGAAGGGAATGGAGAGCATCTCAGAATACTCAGATATCAGAGTGACCATTTAAGTCTCATTGGAGAAACCCTGCTTTGGGCCTTTTGCTTACCTATTGTTCTGTTGACCTGAATGTCAGCAAGGTCTTTGCCTCAGGCCATATCTTTTTGAAACCTGAAGAAAACAGTTTTCAAATGGAAATGAATGGACATCCCCTGTGGCTCTTTTCTTAATTTCTTTGGAAGGAGATGTGTCTGATTAAGCCTTTTGGCCCTTTGTGAGTCTGTGGCTTAGATTATCAGCACCTGATGGATCTAAAGAATGATCCCATGTGTGCATTCAAACCAAACTGGCCAAAAGAGCAGTCATTATGGATAAAGTCTCTCACCTTCCTTTGTAAGGTTCCTGACCTCCATCAAGTGAGAATAGGGATCCTTTGGGTCAATTGAGTTCTTAAAAGCCCTGCAGAGGCTAGCCCATAGGTGCTTGGGTTTTCTGATTACTCCAATTCACATAAAGAATCTAAACCCCACAGTCAGTAGGCCTCAAATTGGTGAACCGAAGTAGTATTAATGGCAGTCCTATTTGACCACTCCTGGTTCACAGGAAGGTTGTCCAGGCCACCCTGACTTTAGGCAAACCAGAGGCAAGGGAGCTTATTTTGGACACTGTCTTGGGCTGCGCCCCTCATGGAAACCTTTAGCCAGAGGATATGATGAGTGTCTATATGGAAGAATATGAGGGCCATGTGGGAGTGTTTTGGTTTTAATTGTGGTCATTTGTGTGGCAGTTGGAAGAGATGACTTGTAAGATTCCAGCAGACGTCGGAGGAAGAGACTACCAAGAGACTGGCTCATGCAACAGCAATGGGGATTTATTGAGCATCCAATTCAGTTCGCTGGGGCTCTGTGCTCACTCAACAAGCAACAGCAGCCCAGATCCCCGAGAAGAGGTTAAGCAGTGCTTCAGTACACTTTTTGGGTAGGCAGAGGCTTTATATATATGTGAGGAAATCATCTTGATCAGCCGGAAAATCGAACAACAACTCTCAAACTTGATTAGCACATTCATTGGTGGAATCAGGTCGGGCGGGGGTGATAGGTCGATCCTAAGGAGGGGGGTACATTAAAACTGATTGGTTTGGGCCCTGATATGCTTAGGTGCCAAGCTGCACAGGGTCCTAGATTATTAAACAACTGGATGGTCAGGGGGAATATTTAATGGGCAGTGAAAGGAATTGTCCTAACAGCTACAGGAATTTCAGGTTTTAGGTTTAGCATGGGAACTTAACAATACCTGGTCCTTTACATTTTAACTCAGGCTTTGCAGCTTAGAAACTTTACAACACCCGCTATTTTACACTTTAACTTCAATTTCTTTTACCCTAACAGACTGGGTCCAGCTGGGTGTGAACTCTGGTGTGATTCCCCTTAGACACTGAGTTCTGGAACTGAACTCAGAGAAGAGGTGTCATCAATTGTGTTGGGATTAGAAGAGGCCACACATGAGAGTTGCCCTTGGAAACTGAGATCTAGGCCCAGGGTGGCTTTCCACAGAGCATTGGAAATTTCAGTCAGGATATCACATGATTTTATTCTGAATGACTTGGCAGCCATAGTTGAGAGTCAAAACACACATGAACCTCACACTGTAGACCTCAATGGGCCTGGTTTCATGTGACCTTTTGGCCACTCTTTGAGAAGCCTTGTCTGTGAGAGTTCTATAGAGATTTCATTGAAATCAGCTTTCTCAAAATTTAAAGGTTCCTGAATGAATTGAAATCCACAGTGCCTCCAACTTCATCCTTGAAAAATGGCTAGATAAATACCATGAAATTTTTGAAATTCCCAGGACCAGGTACCACTGGAGAAAGTTTGGATGTCCGGTTTCTGATCATGAGTATAACAGACAGTGCCTTGATTCCCTGGGTTTCATGCAAATGGTGTAGAACAGAGATGCCAGTAAGTTTGAGCCTTCTGAGTAGTGGGCCTAGAGCAGTGGAGGGCAGGTGTGTGATAAAACATCTGTGGTGGGGCCATGGGGATCTTCCATTGTCTTCCAAATGGCTTGTGACTGACATGGTGCAGCCAGCAGACCCTTATATGTGAAGGCATCTTGTTATTTGGAGAGGTTTCAGGGCAATGTTCAGAATCAGGATGCTATGGTCAAGGGAAAAGCTATGTGGGATAGAAGCATGGTTGGTGCATTCTCTTGCAGACCCTTACCCACCACAGGTGACAGAACTCCCTCCAGCACTGTACCAGGTGAACTACTTGTATTTCGTGAAGCAAATAACAAACTCCCAGTGCATCAGTAAGAAATACCACGAAAAGTGGAGGATGACCAAATGGCTTCACAGTCCACACAGAAAGAAACTTAGCCCCCAGTGGACACTGTTAACCTACATAGAGAGAAATCAGCACTGCTGCCTCATGTTCAGTGGAAAATAAGAAACTATGTCCTCCAGGTCACATACATGCACACCCAGCTTTGATGGTCTCACTACAAAGGAAGCTCCTGACAAATACTTATATTTCAAGTGCGCAACCTCAGAGGCAGTTTCTCAAGAAGTCTTTAGGCCAGCAGAGCTCCATGTTTGTTGAGTGTTTACCGTGTCCCTTATTTTGGAAACTCCTCTACCACCTCCAAGGTTGTGAACTCCTGAGCGTATTCCATTCCAGATATGTATTCACAGAATTTTTAACTCTTGTCCTCTAATTGTGTCTTACTTCAGGCGAGGGTAATGTCAAGGCATTTTTCTGTATGAGAGTGCAAAAATTTGTGTGCAGCATTTATTTGAAATACTGAATCCCTGACATTAACCCATATCCTAATAGACTCTGACTACTAATCCTAATATGATGGAGAAAAATAACTCAAACAAAATAGAAATACAAGCATTTCATAGGAGGCATGGTGTATAGTTGGACTTGCCTTTTGCATTATATAGGTTAGGAGTAATAAATCTAGTCAATTTTTAATTGAAATAGTTTTCCATGTGTTTTTAAAGTTAAAAAATATGTAAATTACTGTCTCCCATTCTCTCTAGCTTATTCAGAACATGTGTTTTTATATGCACATATAGAATCTTACCTGGTTATCACACATACAGTCTCATGAGGTGGCTGATTGGCAGATACAAATTGTGAGAAATGACCACTCCTCGTAAACGCTGTTGGAACTGAAAATACAACCAATGGGTGAGCTTCCTATTTGAACAACCTTATACAAAAATCCATGTTCAGTGAAATTAATATTTTTGGATCTGATGATGATATATATTTCACGATAAATTTCGATTGGCATATATATTGCAATTTTTAATGTCTCTCTCTCTCTGTGTGTGTATATATATATATATGTATATGTATATATATATATATATATATATATATATATATATATATATATATATATATACATATATATATATATATATATGCACTCTGTCTAGATTTTTCAAAATATGAAACATGTGTCTTATTGTAGACTCCCTAAATTCATTTATATTCATGTATGTGGATTTATAATCAACTTTTCAAAGATTTTTCTCAGAAATACTCATCCACCTAAAATACATACTTGTTTCCTAGTACTGAAAACTAACTTCGTTGAATGGTGCATACATATCCTAACATTTCTACAGTAACTGACCCTGTTTAACATCAATTCAAGTAGATTACTATGGGACATGATGTGTATTTTGAAGTTCATTTTTATTCAACACTGGTACATTGCTATTTCTTCAGTTTATGCACATCATAGGATACATATTTCATCCACAAGTTAGCAAATTGATAGGCATTTGTTTCACTTTCAGTCACTTCCTGCTTCAGAACACATGTATTTCTCCATGTTTCTTGACTGATATTTTCATGAGACTTCTTTCCAAACACATTATTTTCGATTTCCATAATCACTTTTGAAGCAAAACCCACACACCTTTCATGATAACCCATAACCCTAATATTACCATTAGATGTATAACTCGTTGGAATGAATGACTGTATATCAATATTAGATTTCTTATGTATTTTCAGATATCAATTCAATCCATTATTTAAAGTGGAACCAGTTATATTATTTATTCACATGATGGTCAATTGATGCATTATCAATATATTCTATGACACAGGGTATACCCTTTGTACCGCCAATACTAATTTATATTTCTTCAAAATAGTGCTCCCAGAAATGGTGGAAGAAATACCCATGTCACCTGATCTACATATACATTTTATCACAGTAATATTCTGGACACATAAAACAAAGGTCACTCCTATGATTGTACCAAAGCCTAAATGGAAAATGAGCATGGATTACTAAATGCACCCATGTCCAGGTTGCCTAATGCTCTCAAATGTCAATCCTATTGGTGACTACATATTTGTTTCTTTCTAACATTATATATCCAAACTCAAGCCTGTTGAAAATGTCTAGTCCTATGACTCAGTTTATACTTTGCCTGATTTCCTAATGTCTCTATTAATATCTGCTTTCCTCCATATTTTCCCCAGTTCATCATCGTGACTGACTCTTCACATGTGCTAACATTTACATTCACTCTCAACTGAAACCATATTGCTAAAGAACTTTTGGTCCAGATCATATACTCACTCTTCTTCCTAAAACTACTATCTCCTGTTCCTACCGAGTATTCCTTTTTGACTTGATGTTCTCTTCTACATTCAATCATTCAAGGTACATGGTCCTATGCCATTGTATATCGATTTATCTGAGACATCTGTTCAGAACGTAATTCAACGCTAAGTATCCCAATCAAGTTCCCATGCCCTTCTCGGCTTCAAATCTTAACTAGATTTCTGTTTTCATACTTATATTTCACCTATATATTCTTGTAAATATCGCAGGTTCCCAATACTGTTATTCAACCCTCAGAATGATTCCTCACCCAAATCGAACCTGTTATTCACCCTAATCATACACTCTTCCCTCAATCTAACTTTACAGAAGAGCAGGGAAGGAGTTGGTATTTCAATACAGGAATGTAGGCGATCTTCCACCTGTTGAGAACCTCAAATGTCCTACATAAATTACACCTGGATAATTTGTAGGCAGCTATGAAAGACCTGAGAGAGCAAAAGTCATCTTCCATGGAAAACAACCTGGTCAGGATGTAGGGATATGTATGAATAAGCCTCTCTCTTATTAATGTAGAGAAGATGGACCAAACCAGGCCTGTGTGGAGAGCTGTTCCTGTGTGCCTATGGTTGATATACCATTCTAACTTGTGAAAGTGTCACAGGAAGCAGGGGCAGCCTCCATCTCATGGGACCCTTGGAGTCAACTCTTAGGACAAAGTGGTTGCCAAGGCAGTGAACTCATTCAATTCCTGAAGGAAGTGACTTACCTCACTTCCGTGGTGATCAAACTCTCTGAACTTAGATCCAGTAAGCCAGGCACCCAGAGCCAGTCCAAGTCCCAGTCTCAGTGGTCTCACTTGTTTTGATTTTCCAAGGATAGAGTCAATCTTTCTTGATACCTACTGATGTGGGAATGGCCAAATAACAGGAAAGCTCTCAAGAGGGGCCTTTTCTGAGCAAGCAGGTAGGGGCTCACCCCTGGCTTCTGACAAGTTCACAGAGTTGACCAAGGAGACCTAATCTCATACAGGACAGGCCATCTCAGGGGAACATAGTGTGGCCCACCAGTCAGAGGACACTCCGGATAGTCACAGACCCATTTGAGGGAAGGAGGTGCCTTTGTTGTGTGGGTGTGGTTTTTTGGTTTGTCTCATATTCTGAGAATATGTAGGAAAGGTGGTTTGTTTGGTTTGTAGTGAACTGTTTTTAATAAGTCATTTGACAAGGCGACTGTTTCTATGTCTGTGTATCGCGGTTGTAGACATTAGAAAAGAGAATGATTCAATGGATGTGTCCTGTCTGGTAGAAAGCTTCACAGCATTCATCCTGCCCGATTTATGTATGGACTTTGGCTTGCCTTATCGATGGGCAACACCTGCTAATTTCCTAAGTTGCTGTTTTCTTCCTGAATTCTGGCCACTCTCCAGAAGAGGCTCATGGTTTTGTGTCCAAGATATGAATCACTTCCAAGCTCTGTGACATGGCTATATTCTGGATAACTGAAGTGAATGGCGAGAAGCTCAGAAAACTCAGATCACTGTGACCAGAAAAGTCTCAGTGGATAAACCCTGCTTTGGGACTTTTGCTTACATATTGTTCTGTTACCCTGAATGTCAGGAAGTTCTTTGCCTCAGGCCACCCCTTTGTGAAACCTGAAGAAAACAGTTTTCAAATGGAAATGAATGGAAATCACCTGTGGCTCTTTGCTTAATTGCTTTGGAAAGGGATGTGTCTGAATCAGCCTCTTAGCTCTGTGTGAGGCTGTTGATTAAATTCTCAGCCCCTTATGGATCTAAAGAAAGATCCCATGTGTGCATCCAAAACCAAAATGGCCGAAAGTACAGTCATTGCAGATGAAGTCTTTCTCCTTCCTCTGTAAGGTTCCTGACCTCTATAAAGTGAGAATAGGGAAGATACACCAAGCCAATTGATGTCTCCTTTTGGAAAAATTGTACCACCAATGAGAGCATCAGCAAAATTACCCCAACAGTACCACAAGTCGCTGCACCAACAGATAGTTCACAATGCATACATGTTAGTTCACAATGCATACAAGTGATACATATTCCAGGCAAGTTCTGCAAGCAGTTCAGTGATGGCTATTGCAGAAGCTGTAGATTGGTTTTATCTT
Organism: Callospermophilus lateralis; assembly: GCF_048772815.1. Lineage (NCBI taxonomy): Eukaryota > Metazoa > Chordata > Mammalia > Rodentia > Sciuridae > Callospermophilus > Callospermophilus lateralis. The sequence goes on along the minus strand of NW_027514419.1, from coordinate 187,294 downwards.
TGTCTTCACCAGCACTGGGTTGAAGATTGGAATTCTGGCAATAATGGCTAAAGAAAAAATTACTTACCATTCCAGAAGGCACTAAAAAACCGAATTATCTTAACAATTTACATTATCTTGAAGAGAATTATTAAATATAATGAAAAGGAAAGGTGAAAGTCAACAAACAGTTCTGCTAAACTCCTTTTTTTGTTCACATATTAAAACAATCCTCAACAGTTGTTTACCCAATTTAAATTAAACTATTTAAATCACGTGAATAAAAAAAAATTTGGATCCATTTTTTCATGAGCGCACATCATATATGATATATGGATATATGTACATTCAAACATAAAACACAAAACACAAGTGTGCACAAATAATATAATATATACAACACATAACATAATAGTAAAGGTCTTATAACTTTTTACAGGTGAAATCACCATTGGAATGTCTAAAAACTCTATAGTCAAAAAATAGAACTGATCAGCAAAACATTAACCTAGGTCTGTATGAGCTCAAAAAAAAAATTAAAAAATAGAACTTCATGATGTGGGAAAGGGCAATAATAAAATAGATATTGAAAAAAGCATCCTGGTTCTGTCGCAGATGTAAGGATAGCCAAACAGGAGTTTTGGATATCAGCTGTTATGAATTTGAGCCAAATCATCTTCTTTTTGGTCTATAGAAATCATTTTAGTTAATTTCTCTGGAATCCATATTGCCTGCTGTTCTTCCTGTGGAAACACACAAACAGACCCCTGACTAAAGACAATCACTGGGTCAGGACTTTAGTTAATCTCTCCAAAATCCAAATCAGCTGCTGTTCTTCTTGTGGAAACACACAAACAGACGCCCGACTCCAGACAATTACTGGGTCAACACTTTTCCATTGTCCTATTAGAATATCCTTCCAAAGTACCTTGGGCTTATGCACATTTTTTGGAAACATATGCCTTTCCACAGCACTAAGTCCTGATGAATCCAAGTTTAAAAAGTTTAGAGTAAAAAGCGTTAATTTAAGTTTATCTTTGGGGAATATATACCCCTTCTCAATTCCGTCTTTGTGCTTTAATAAGTACATTTTTATTGTTTGATGTGCTCTTTCAACTATGCCTTGTCACTGTGGATTGTATGGGATTCCTGTTATATGAGCAATGCCAAATGATGAGCAAAATAGTTTAAAAGAGTTAGAAGTGTAACCGGGGGCATTATCTGTTTTTAACTGTTTTGGAATGCCCACAGTGGTAAAATTTTGTAAGCAATGAGCTATAATATCTTTAGTTTTTTTCTCCAGCATGAAGGGAGCCCATTAAAAATCCAGAACAAATATCAACTGTAACATGCAAATATTTTAATTTTCCAAATTCTGGCAAGTGTGTGACGTCCATCTGCCAAATATGATTAGGTATCAATCCTCTAGAATTGACTCCAAGATTAACTTGTGGTAAAAAGGTCACACAATTTTGACATTGTTTTATAATTTGTCTAGATGTTCCTTAGTTTTTTTGAAATGCTTTTGTAAAGTATAAGCATTGACATGGAACTTTTTAAGAAAATTTATTGCTTCTTCTAGTGTAAAGAAAATATGTATGTATGTCAATTGTAGTTTTATCTGCTAAATCATTGCCCAAACTAAGGGCTTTAGGCAATCCTGTATGTGCCCTGATATGTCCTATAAAGAATGGATCTTTTCTGTCCCAGATTAGACTTTATAGTGGAAAGCAAAGAGAAAACCGTAGAGAAAGGGGAAATCCTACCAGCATCTTCAAGGGATACTATAGCATTAACTATATACTGACTATCGAAAAATAAATTAAATACAGAATCTTTAAAAATCACAAAAGCTTGTAATACTGTTCTAAGCTCTACCTTGTGAGCTGATTGTTTTGGTACTAAAAATATAAAAGTTGGATCAGGTGTAACTATTGCTGTTGTACCATTATTTAACCCATTGGTGAATATATTTGGAGCATTCATGATAGGTGTTTTCTTGTCATTTTTGGAAAAATTACAGGATGCGATGACCAAAAAGACAATAAAAGATAAGATGGTAAGTGGTTATCAAATGAAACATTAGATTTACACACGATTATTGCCCAAGTATTTAACTAATTAGCTAATTCATCAATTTGATTCATAGTATATGGAGTAATAATTTTATTGGGTGAAATTCCACACACACTCTTTTTGCTGCTTTTATTCCTATGAGTATTAATTCTCCCTCAGCCTCAGGATAGCAAGTAATAATAGTGTTAGAAGAATAAGATAAATGTATCCATAATAATGGACCTTCTTCCCAAAATACTCCTGTAGAAATATTTTTTTTTCTTGTTAGTACAATAAATAATAAATGCAAAATTATATCAACTCTATCCAAAAGCATAATTCCCATATATGTTTCAATAATTTTTATTGCTTTTCTTGCTTCAGGCGTTAACATTCTGAGTGAATTTGGATCTCAGGGTCCTTTTAGGATATCAAATAAAGGTCCCAACTCTCCTGTTGGTATACCTAGATGAGGCCTTATCCAATTTAAGTCTCCTAATAACTCTTGAAAGTCATTAATTGATTTGAGTTGATCTACTCGTATTTGAATTTCTGGTTGACTGACCATGGTTGAGGATAATAGAGCTACTAAATAATTAATTGGAAAATTTAATTGTATTTTACCTATTGCTATCTCTAGGTTATAATTTTTTAATACGTTTGTAAGTGTGGCATACCATTCTAGCAATGGGTTTTTAACTTTGTGTGCTAATAATACATCATCCATATAGTGAAAAATTTGTATTTCAGGAATTTGATTTCTAAGTGGCTGGATTACTTTGTTAACATAAATTTGACACATAGTTGGGCTGTTAGCCATCCCTTGAGGGAGTACTTTCCACTCATATCTCTTGTCAGGACCTTCATGATTCAGTGCAGGTATAGTAAATGCAAAACTTGGAATATCCTCAGGATGAATTGGAATTGAAAATAAAACGATCTTTAATATCTACAATGAAAACATACCAAGTTTTTGGCAAAGCACACAATTGAGGAATCTCTGATTGAGCAGGTCCCATAATAACCATCCCATTATTAATGGCTCTTAAATCTTGCAATAATCTCCATTTACCAGATTTCTTTTTAAGGACAAAAATGAGAGTATTATGGGGAGACACAGAAGGTTGTATATGTCCTTCCGCTAATTGTTGTTTGACCATGTCATGGGCTACTTGTATCTTTTCTTTAGTCAGGGGCCACTGAGGAACCCATACTGGTCTTTCTGATTTCCAAGTAATATTTATTGTCTCAGTGGCCCTTTCTGAAAATCCAACCCATATCTATCTGTTCCTTGATCTTTTTGTATTGGTGCTGCTATACCTTGTTCTTGCTTTTCTAATCTTTTTCCTTTCCTAAAATCTTGTCTAGCCATAATAGTGGGTGAATTTTGATTGATGTTATTTGTTAATGTCAAACCTAATTGATCTAGGACATCTCATCCCCATAAATTTACGGGAAGATGTTCCAATACATATGGCTTTATAGTTCCTTCACATCCTTCAGGATCCTTCCAATCTAATACCGTTGCACTTTTATGGGGATTAGTCGCCACTCCTAGGCCTCGAAGCGTTTGAGTGGCTTGTTGTAATGGCCAATGTTTTGGCCATTCTTGACGACAGATGATGCTAAGGTCTGCACCTGTATCCAGTAGCCCATTGAATTCATGTCCTTGAATATTTAGTTTTAGCATGGGGCGAGAATATAAATTTAAAGAAAGCATAGCCCAATCTACACCTGTGGAGCCTAATCCCTTGGAACCTCTTTCTACAGCATAACTGTAAAATTTATCATGTGGGCTGGGTATTATTAGTAATTGTGCTATTCTATCTCCTGGAGAAATTACTGATATACCCTTTGGAGAACTGGCTATAATTTTTATTTCACCTTCATAATCGGGATCAATTACCCCAGGACTCATCATAAGTCCTTTTAGAGTAGAAGAGCTGCATCCCAATAATAAGCCTACTGTTCTTTTGGGAAGAGGTCGTTTCACCCCTGTGGGAATGATTTGAACTCCCATCTCTGGAGTTAGTATTGATCTGGCGGAGGCACAGATGTCCAACCCTGCGCTCCCTCTGGTTTGTCTGATGAGGGATCTGATGAACAATGTGTCGTGGGCACTACACTGATGGGGTTGCTGGTTTCCTCCAGTGCTCCATATATTTGCGGTTTCGGGCCCCAGAGCATTGGGCCCCCCTGTCCATTTTTTGGCAATGGAGCCGGATGCCTTTCTTCATGATATCGTGGATAAACACCTGGTGCTTGTTTGTTTTTTGATAATGAAGTACCCTCTATGGTGGTTTGAGAATGGTATTCATTAGCCCAATGTCTCCCTCTACGTCATCGTGGCCAAATACCCGGTATTCTAGTCCTTTGATACCTAGTTTTGTTAAACCCTCCTCCTATGGGGCAATTCCTTTTAAAAAGTCCTGTTTGTTCACAATTGTAGCATGTTCTTGGCCTGTCTTCTAAAGCCTGTTTTACTAAAGCTGCCACAATTTGCCCTTTTTCATTAATGTCTCTGGCATCTAAAGCCTGTTTTATTGCAGCTGCCACGACTTGCTCTTGTTCATTAATGTCTCTACCAAATTTAATAAATGTGTTTAAATCTTCATGTTTCCATGGTCTAATGATACCTCTGCAGCAATGATTCGCTTGGTCATAAGCCAGTTGGTTTAATAATGGCATTGCTTGTTCTGTATTTCCAAAAACTCTGTAGCTGTTTCAATAAGCCTATCTACAAATCCAGCGTAAGATTCATTAGCTCCTTGTATTACCTTAGATAATTGACCTTGTAAACCTCCATGTCCTTGTAAAGTCTTCCATGCCCTAACTGCCTCTACAGCAATTTGTGCGTATATGCCAGGATCATATGGAATTTGTTGTTGCTGATCCTCATAAGGTCTCTTTTCTAACAACAAATCTAGATTTCTCTGAGGATAACCAGCTGCTGTATTTCGCCTAGACATCTCTTTGCAAAATTCCTCATTGGCAACCTTCCATAATAGGTATTGACCTCCATTTAGCACAGCTTTACACATATTAGCCCAATCTGCTGGCGTCATGTTCAAGGTGTTAATGGATTCGACCAAGCTTACAATGAAGTGTGCTTGAGGACCATATGTTGTTACAGCCTCTTTTAGCTGCTTCACTATTTTGAAATTTAAAGCATGGTGAATTCGCTGCCCTCCTACCTCAAATACAGGGCATGTTAATACTTGAGATCCTGTCTCAGGATCCGAACTATCAACTGTTGGGGTTGGGGGCCTCCCAGCACATGGAGGTGGCCTTGTTAGTTGGACATTTACATCCTCTGGTGACAGAAAGGTGTTAGTAGCAGTCTCCTTTTTTAACTTTGCCCCTGATTGCTTTTTATGCTCTAAACTTGGTTTCTCTATCTTTGTCTGAACTGAAGGCTTTGGACTAAGCAAACCAGATATGAACGTCCACAATGGCAATGTGCCAACTGGCATAGTCCCTCGGCTGCTCTTTTCTAATCCTTTTAAATCTTCACCATGATGGTTCCATTGTGATATATTTAATGACTCCTCCTTCAAAAGCCATGGGCTACATTTTTGTATTGTATCAACAAATGCCCTGACTGTCCTTGATATTTCTGAGATGCCTCCTTTCTCTAACAATTTATTTAACACTCTTTCAGTTTGTTTTTTACTAATTTCTGATCCCGTATTTCTATTATAATACAACCCAACAAGATGACGCCAAACAAAACTGAGACAGAATGAATTAAAAAGGGAACAACAAAAAGTCATTATAGCCTTTCTATCCTCCTGACATGTGCATCCGTCCTTTATACCTATCTGTTCCTCAGACGTAAATAGTTTTTTCTCAGATGTGAGTGGTTTTTCTTCCGTTCCACTCATCTCCAGGAACAGGCAACTTAAAACAAAAGTGAAGCAAAACAAAGGAGTCATCTTAAAATGGCTACCCATCCTTTCACCTTGCCCACAGGGGCAAGCAGTTTACCTTATCACTTACCCTCAGTCGTTCCCCATGTGAGCCACCAAATGCTGCAGTCTGGCTGGGCATGATTCAGGAGCCACTTGTCAAAAAAAAAAAAAAAAAAACTAACTTTATTTTTAGAACCACACACGGCAAACAAAACAACTCCTCAGGAAAAACCCTCAGAGCCCAACTGCCACTACTGGCTTCCTTGTAAAGTCTCTCTCACACACACAAGCCTCTCCACCTGCCACAATCCTACTGCTCTTGAGGCCGATTGGCTGGGTGGAGCCCAAAAAGTTCCCCAAGGAGCAGCTCCATGGTCTGAAAGGGCAGGGAAACAGCCCAATGAGCATCACCACAGAGGAGCCAATCAGCTAGATGATGCTGAGGTCGCTGTGAGCCAATAATCAGCCGGCAGCTGGAAATTTGCTGGCAGCTGGAAGTTTGCTGGGGCCCCTTCAGCTGTGGCTCTCAACAAATTCCTGTCTCATTTCTCTGTAGCCTATTCAGCACATGTATTTTAATATGCACATATAGTATCCTATCTGTTATCACATGTACATTTTTGTGAGGTGGCTGACTTGGCAGATACAAATTATGAGAAGAGATCACTCCTCCTAAACATTGTTGGAACTGAAAATTCAAAATATGGGTGAGCTTCCTAGTAGAACAACATTATACATAAATCCATTTTCAGTGAAATAAATATTTTTGCATCTGTGGATGACATATATATTTCATGATGAATTTTGATTGGAATACACACTCTACAAATTTTTCAAAATATGAAATATATGAGTCTTATTATACACTCCTTAAAATCATTCATATTCATGTATGTGGATTTATGATCAACTTTTCACAAGATAATTCTCAGAAATATTCATCAACCTGAAATACATATTTGTTACCTAGTACTGAAAGATAACTTCAGTGGATGGTGCATACAAATCCTAATATTTCTACAGTAATACCCAGTTTAATATCAATGCAAGTAGTTTCCTATGGGACATGATGTGTATTTTCGGGTTCTTTTTTATTCAACAGTGGTACATTACTATTTTCTCAGTTTATGCACATCATAGGATATATATTTCATCCACAAGTTCACAAATTTATAGGCATTTGTTTCAATTTCAATCACTTCCTGCTTCAGAACACATATATTCCTCCAGATTTTTTGACTGGTCTTTTCATGAGACTTCTTTTCAAACACATTATTTTCGATTTCCATAATCACTTTTTAAGCAAAACTCACACATTCTTCTTGATAAACCATAACCCTAATATTACCGTTAGATTTATGACTGGTTATAATGAATGTATGTATATCAATTTAAGATTTCCTTTACATTTTCAGATATTAATTAAATCAATTATTTAAAGTTGGAACCAGTTACATTATTTGTTCACAGTATGGTCTATTCATGCATTATTTCTATATTCATAGACACATGGTACACCTCTTTGTTCCCCCAATACGAATTTATACGTCTTCAAAATATTGCTCCCAGTAATGGTGGAAGAAATACTCATGTCACCTAATCTACATATACATTTTATCACAGTAACATTCTGGACACAGAAAACAAAGGTCACTCTTATGATTGTACCAAAGCCTAAAAGGAAAGTGAGCATGCATTACTAAAAACATCCATGTCCAGGTTGCCTAATGCTCTCAAATGTAAATCCTATTGTTGACTATATATTTGTTTCTTCCTAAGATTATATATTCAATCTCAAGCCTGTTGAAAATATCTCATCCTATCCCTCACTTTAAACTTTGCCTGATTTCTTAAAGTCTCTATTGACATCTGCTTTCCTACATATTTTCCCCAGTTCTCATTGTGACTGACTCTTCACATGTGCTGATATTTACATTCACTCTCTACTTGAAAACCTATTGCTAGAGAACTTTTTGTCCAAATCCTATACTCACTCTTGTTTCTAAACCTAGCAACTATCTTCCTAATCCTACGGACTTTCTTTTTTTAATTGGATGTTCTCTTCAACATTCAATCATCCAAGGTACAAGGTCCTATGCCATTGAATATCGATTTATCTGAGACATCTGGGCAGGACATAACTCAAAGCTAAGTAACCCACTCAAGGGCCCAATGCCCTTCTGGGCTTCAAATTGTACCTAGATTTCTGTTTTCATTCTTGTATTTCACCTATATATTCTTGTAAATATCCCAGTCTCCCAATACCATTATTCATCCTTCAGAATGATTCCTAACCAAAATCGAATATGTTATTAATGCTAACCATAGACTTTTCCCTCAATCTAACTTTACACGTGAGCTGGGAGAGTGTGATCAGGAAAGTCTCAGTGGAGAAACCCTGCTTTGGGCCATTTGCTTACCTATTGTTCTGTTGCCCAGAATATCAGGAAGTTCTTTGCCTCAGGTCACCCCTTTGTGAAGCCTGAAGAAAGCTGTTTTCAAACGGAAATGAATGAGCATCACTTGTGGCTCTTTGGGTCAAATGAGTTCTTCAAGCCATAAAGAGGTGCTTGGGTTTTCTCATGACGCCAAATCACATAAAGAATCTATACCTATCAGTCAGTAGTAGTCAGTCAATATTGCTCCTAAAAATGGTGGAGAAATACTCATGTCAAATGATCTACATATATATATATATATTTAATCACAGAAATATTCTGGGCACAGAATTCAAAGTTCACATTTATGATTGTACCAAAGCCTAAATGGAAAGTGAACATGGATTACTAAAAATATCATGTCCAGGTTGCCTAATGCTCTCAAATGTAAATCCTATTGGTGACTACATATTTGTTTCTTCCTAAGATAATATATTCAACCTCAACCCTGTTGAAAATGTCTAATCCTATCACTCACTATATACTTTGCCTGATTACCTAATGTCTCTATTTATATCTGCTTTCCTACATATTTTCCCAGTTTCATCATTGTGACTGACTCTTCACATGTGCTGACATTTAAATTCATTCTCTAACCGAAAACCTATTGCTAAAGAACTTTTGTTGCAAATTCTACATGCACACTTCTTCCTAATCCTAACTACTATCTTTCTAATCCTACTGACTATACCTTTTTGACTGGATGTTCTTTTCTACATTCAATCATCCAAGGTACAAGGTCATATGCCATTGTATATCGATTTATCTGAGACATCTGTTCAGAAGTTAATTCAATGCTAAGTATCCCAAGCAAGGGCCCAATGCCCTTCTGGGCTTCAAATCATACTTAGATTTCTGTGTTCATGCATACATTTCACCTCTATATTGTTATAAATATCGCAGGTTCCCAATACCATTATTCACCCAGCAAAATGATTCCTAACCCAAATCGAACCTGTTATTAACCCTAACCATACAGTATTCCCTCAATCTTACTTTACAGAAAAGCAGGGAAAGAGTTGGTCTTATAATACTGGAATGTAATGGATCTTCCACCTGGTGATAACCTCAAATGTCCATGGCGAAATGATCCCTGGAGAATATGTAGGCAGCTATGAAGGACCTGAGAGAGCAAAAGGCATCTTCCATGGCAAACGGCTTGGTCAGGATAAAGGGTTGTGTCTGAATCAGCTTCTATTCTTAAAGCAGAGAACATGAGCCAACCCAGGCCTGTGTGTAGATCTGTTCCTGGGAGATTATGGTTGATATACAATTCCAACTTGTTAAAGTGTCACAGGAATTAGGGCCAGCCTCCATCTCATGGGAACCTTGGAAGCAACGTTTGGACAAAGTGGTTGCCAAGAGAGTGACCTCATTCAGTTCCTGAAGGAGGAACTAAAAACAGTTCCATCACACTTCAGTGGTGATGGAACTCTCTGAACTTGGGATCCAGGATGCCAGGCACCCATTGCCAGTCCCAGTCCCAGTCCCAGTGGTCTCACTTGTTTGGATTTACAAAGACAGAGTCAGTCTTTCTTGGTACCTACAGATGTGAGGAAGGCCAAATGCAAGAAAGCTCTGAAGCAGAGCTTTTCCTGAGAAAGCAAGTAGAGGCTCCGCTGGCTCCTGACAACTTCACGGAGTTGGCCAAGGAGACCAGATCTAAGACAGGACAGGCCATTTCGGGGGAACATTATTGGCCCACAAGTCAGAGGACACTCCGGATAGTCACAGACCTACCTGGGCGAAGGAGGTGCCTTTTTGTTTGTGGTTATGAGTTTGTGGTCTTGTGTCATGTTCTTAGAATAGGTAGAAAAGTAGGTTTGTTTAGTTTGGAGTGGACTGTTTCTAGTAAGTCGTTTGACAAGGCGAGTGTTTCTATGTCTGTGTATCACATTGTGTCCGGGGTTGTAGACATTAAAAAAAATGCATCAATGGATGTGTCCTATCTAGTACAAAGCTTCACAGCATTTATCCAGCCAAATTGATGAATGGACTGTAGCTTGCCTTATGGATGGGCAACACCTACTATCTTTCTAAGTTCCTGTTTTCTTCCTGAATTCTGGCCACTCTCCAGAATAAGCCCATGGTTTTGTGTCCAAGATATGTACCCCCTCCAAACTCTGTAACATGGCCATGAACTGGATAGCTGAAGTGAATGGCGAGCATCTCAGAAAACTGAGATATCAGTGTGACAAGGAAAGTCTCAGTGGAGAAACCCTGCTTTGGGCCTTTTGCTTACCTATTGTTCTGTTGCACTGAATGTCAGGAAGGTCTTTGACTCAGGCCATCCCTTTGTGAAGCCTGAAGAAAACAGTTTTCAAATGGAAATGAATGGGTATACCTGTGGCTCTTTGCTTAATTGCTTTGGAAAGGGATTGTCTGAATCAGCCCCTTGGCCCTGTGTGAGGCTGTGGCTTAGATTCTCAACACCTGATGGATTTAAAGAAATTTCCCATGTGTGCATCCCAAACCAAAATGGCCAAAAGAGCAGTCTTTGGGATGAAGTCTCTCGCCTTCCTCTGTAAGGTTCCTGACCTCCATCAAGTGAGAATAGGGATTCTTTGAGTGAAATGAATTTTTCCAACTTACAGAGGCTAGGCTATAGGTGCTTGGGTTTTCCATGACTCCAATTCAAATAAAGATTCTAAACCCCACGGTCAGTTGGCCTCAAATTGGAGAAGTGGACCTGAATTAATGACAGGAGTATTTGATTACTCCAGGTTCACAGCAAGTGTCCAGGACACCCTGACTTTAGGCAAATGAGAGGAAAGGGAACATATTTTGGACACTGTCTTGGTCTGCGCACCTCATGGAAACCTCCAGCCAGTGGTTATGATGAGTGTCTATATAAAAGAAGATGAGGGCCATATGGGAGTGTTTTGGTTTTAACTGTGGTCATTTGTGTGGTGGTTGGAAGAGATGACTTTGTCCACCTGGGCTTGAACTCTGGTATGATTCCCCTTAGAGACTGAGTTTTAGAACTGACCTCAGAGAAGTATTGCAATAAATAGTGTTGCAATTTTAGGAGGCCATGCATGAGAATCGCCCTTGGAAAATGAGATCTATTCCCAGGATGGCTTTCCACAGAGCTTGGGAAATCTAAGCCACGATATCGCAATATTTTATTCTTAAAGACTTTGCAGCCATAGTTGAGATTCCAAACACTCATGGACCTCACATTTTAGACCTCAATGGTCCTGGATTCATGTGACCTTTTGGCCACTCTTTGGAAAGGCTTGCCTGTGAGAGTTCTCCAGAGCTTTCATTTAAATGAGCTTCCTCACCATTTAATGGTTCCTGAATGAATTGAAACCCACAGTGCCTCAAATTTCATCTTTGAAAAATGGTGATATAAATACCATGAAACTTTTGAAATTCCCATGACCAGGTGGCACTGGAGAACCTGTGGATGTCCGGTTGCTGATCATGAGTGTACCAGACAGGGCCTTGATTGACTGGGTTTCGTGATAATGGTGTAGAACAGAGATGCCAATAAGTTGGAGCCTGCTGAGTAGTGAGTGTAGAGCAGTGGACTGTAGGTGTGTGAATAAATATTTTTGGTAGGACCACCTGGATCTGCCATTGGCTTCCAAAGACATGTGACTTGCATGATGCAGGCAGCAGATCCTTATATGTAAAGGCATCTTGTTTTATGGAGAGGTTTCAGGGCAATGTTCAGAATCAGGTTGCTATAGTCAAGGGGAAAACTATTTGGAATAGAAGCATGGTTTGTACATTCTCTTGGAGACCTTGACAAACCACACGTGACAGAACTCCCTCCAGCATTTTGTCCCAGTTCAACTCCTTGTATTTCGTGAAGCCAATGTCAAACTCCCAGTGCAGCAGTAAGAAACACCACTAAAAGTGGAGAATGACCAACTGACTTCACAGACAACACGGGGAGACACTTAGCTCCCAGTAGCCACAGTTTACCGACAAAGAGAGAATTCATAACTGCTGTCTCATGTTCATTAGAATATAAGTAACCATGTCATCCAGGTCACATAAATGCAGACCCAGATTTGATGGGGTCACTACAAATGAAGCTAATTCTCCTAACAATTACATATATTTCATGTGCCCAACCTCAGAGGAAGTTTCTCAAGAAGTCTTTAGGCCAGCACAGCTCCATGTTTGTGGAGTATTTACTCTCTCCCTTACTTTTGGAAACTGTTCTACCACCTCCAGTGTTGTGAACTCCTGAGCATTTTCCATTCCACATATGTATTCACATATTTTCTAACTCCTCTCAACTAATTGTGTCTTACTTGGAGCAATGGTTATGTCAAGGCTTCGTTCTGGATGAGAGTGGGAAGATTTTTGTGTAGCACATGTTTGCATACACATTAGATTCATTTTCCTATTTTCCATTTGAAATACTGAATCCCTGACACTAACCCATACCCTACTAGACTCTGACTACTAATCTTAATATAATGGAGAAAAAGAAACCTAACTAAATAGAAATACAGGCCTTTCATAGGAAGCATGGTGTATGCTTGGATTTGCCTTCTGCTTTATCAAGAGTATGTGTTATAAATCTAGTCAAGTTTTCATTGTAGTATTTTTCCCTGAGCTTTTAAAGTTAATATATATGTAAATTCCTGTCTCTCTTTTTCTGTAGCCTATTGAGTACATGTATTTTTTTAAGCATATATAGTATCCTACCTGGTAACACACGTATATTCTTGTGAGCTCACTGACTTTGGATATAAAAATTGTGAGAAGAGATTACTTCCCCTAAATACTGATGGAACTGAAAATTCAACCTATGGGTGAGCTTCCTAGTGAAAAACATTATACATAAATCCATGTTCAGTAAAATGAATATTTTTGGATACGTGGATGTATTATATTTCGTGATGAATTTCAATTGGCATATATATTGCTAAATATTAATGTGTGTGTGTGTGTGTGTGTGTGTATATATATATATATATATATATATATATATATATATATATATATATATACTCTCCAGATTTTCCAAAATATGAAATAAGTGTGTCTTATTATACATTCCCTAAATTCATTCATGTTCCTGTATGAGTCAGTCTTTCTTGGTACCTACAGATGTGAGGAAGGCCAAATGCAAGAAAGCTCTGAAGCGGGGCTATTCCTGGGAAAGCAGGTAGTGGCTCACCGCTGGCTCCTGACAACTTCACAGAGTTGGCCAAGGAGACCAGATCTGAGACAGGACAGGCCATTTTGGGGGAACATAGTATGGCCCAAAAGTCAGAGGACACTCCGGATAGTCACAGACCTACTTGGGGGAAGGAGGTGCCTTTGTGGGTGTGGGTGTGGGTTTGTGGTTTTGTCTAATGTTCTGAGAATAGGTAAGAAAGGCGGTTTGTTTAGTTTGGAGTGAACTGATTCTAGTAAGTCGTTTGACACGGCGAGTGTTTCTAGGTCTGTGTACCCCACCGTGTACGTGGTTGTAGACTTTAGAAAACAGAAAGCTTCAATTGATGTGTCCTGTGTAGTAGAAAGCTTCCCAGCATTCATACTTCCCAATTTATGAATGGACTGCGGCTTGCCTTATCAATGAGCAACCCCTGATATCTTACTAAGTTTCTGGTTTTTTTTCTGAATCCTGGCCACTCTCCAGAATAGGCTCATGATATTGTTTCCAAGATATGTACCACCTCCAAACTCAGTGACATGGCCATGTACTTGATAGCTGAAGGGAATGGCGAGCGTCCCAGAAAACTCAGATATCTGTGATCAGGAACAGTCTCAGTGGAGAAACACTGCTTTGGGCCTTTTGCTTACCTATTTTTCTGTTGCCCTGAATGTCAGGATGATCTTTGCCTCAGGCCACCCATTGGGAAGCATAAAAAAAACAGTTTTCAAATGCAAATGAATGGGCATCACATGTGGCTCTTTGCTTAATTGCTTTGGAAAGGAATGTGTCTGAATCAGGCTATAGGTCCTCTGTGAGGCTGTGGCTTAGATTCTCAGCACCTGATGCATCTAAAGAAAGATCCCATGTGTGCATCATAAACTACATTGGCTAAAAGAGCATTCATTGTGGAAGAATTCTCTCGCCTTTCTCTGTAAGGTTCCTGACCTCCATCAAGTAAGAATATGAACCTTTGGTTCAAATAAGATCTTCAAAGCCCTGCAGAAACTAGCCCATAGGTGCTTGGGTTTTCAACTGAATCCAAATCACATGAAGAATCTATACCTGGTGCTGGGGATGTGGCTCACGCCCTAGCGTGCTCGCCTGGCATGCATGCGGCCCGGGTTCGATCCTCAGCACCACATACAGACAAAGATTTTGTGTTCGCCAAATACTAAAAAAGAAAAGTATTAAAATTCTCTCTCTCTCCCCGTCTTTCTCACTCTCTCACTCTTTCTAAAAAAAAAAAAAAAAAGAATCTATACCTGACAGTCAGTAGGCCTCATATTGGAGAAGCAGAGCAGTATTAACAGCAGGCCTATTTGATCATTCCTGGTTCCCAAGATGGGTGTCCAAGCCAACATGTCTTTATGCAAATGAGGGGCAAGGGAGGTTATTTTGGACACTGTCTTGTGCCGCACCCCTCATGGAAAACTTCAGCCAGAGGTTATGATGAGTGTCTGTATGGACGAAGATGAGGGCCATGTGGGAGTGTTTTGGTTTAAATTGTGGTCATTTGTGTGGCAGTTGGAACAGATGCCTGGGTCCACCTGGACTTGAACTCTGGTGTGATTCCCCTTAGAGAATGAGTTCTGGAACAGACCTCAGAGAAGTACTGGCATAAATTGTGTTGGGATTTTATGAGGCCACGCATGAGAGTCACCCTTGGAAACTGAGATCTTGGCCCAGGGTGGCTTTTCCCAGAGCACTTGGAATCTCAGCCAGGATATCACATGATTTTATTCTGAAAAACTTGGCAGCCATAATTGAGAGTCAAAACACACATGGACATCACATTGTAGACCTCAATAGGCCTGGATTCATGTGACATTTTGGCCACTGTTTGGGAACCTTCCTGTGAGGGTTCTCCAGAGATTTCATTGAAATGAGCTTTCTCACCATTTAATGGTTCCAGAATAAATTGAAACCCACAGTGCCTCCAACTTCCTCCTTGAAAAGTGGCTAGATAAATACCATGAAATTTTTAAAATTCCCATGACCAGGTGGCACTGGAGAATCTTTGGATATCCTGAGGATGATCATGAGTATACCAGTCAGTGCCTTGATTGACTGGTTTTTATGAAGATGGTGCCGAACAGAGATGCCAAGAAGTTGAAGCCTGCTGAGGAGTGGGCATAGAGCAGTGGTGGGCAGGTGTGTGATAAAACATCTGTCGTGGGGGCCATGTGGATCTCCCTTGGCTTCCAAATGCCTTGTGACAGACATGGTGCAGCCAGCAGTCCCTTCTATGTAAAGGCATCTTGTTATATGGAGAGGTTTCAGGGCAATGTTTAGAATCGGGTTGCTATGGTCATGGGGGCAAGCTATGTGGAATATAAGCCTGGTTGATGCATTCTTCTGCAGACCCTGACCTACCACAGGTGACAGATCTCCCTCACGCACTGGGTAACAGTTTAATTCTTTGTATTTCGTGAAGCAAATATAAAAATTCCATTTCAGCAGCAAGAAACACCACAAAAAGTGAAGGATGCCCAAATGGCTTCACAGTCCACATGTGGATACACTTAGCCCCCCGTGGCCACAGTTTACCCTAAAAGAGAGAATTCAACATTGCTGCCTCATGTTCATTGGAAAATAAGAAACCATGACCTCCAAGTCACATAGATGCAGACCCAGATTTGATGGTCTCACTACAAAGAAAGCTAAAATTCCCAACAACAACATATATTTCAAGTGCCCAACGTCAGAGGCAGATTCTCAAGAAGTCTTTAGGCCAGCAGAGCTCCATGGTTGTGGAGTGTTTACCCTGTCCCTTACTTTTGGAATCTCAGAAGGGAGGAAGATACACCAAGCCAATTGACGGCTCCTTTTGAAAAAATTGTACCACCAATGACATCATCAGCAAATATAACCCAACACTACCACAAGTTGCTGCACAAACAGATAGATTACAATGCATACATGTGAGTTCACAATGTGTCCAGGCAAGTTCTGCAAGCAGTTCAGTGATGGCTATTGCAGAAGCTGTAGTTGGTTTTATCTTTGATTTCACCACCACTGTGACGAAAATAGAAATTCTGGCAAAAATGGCTAAAGAAAAAATTATGTAACATTCCAGAAAACACTGAAAGAAAACAATTTTCTTAACAATTTACATTGTCTTGGAGAGAATTATTAAATATAATGAAAAGGAAATGTGAAAGAAAACAAACAGATCTGTTAACCTCCTTTTTGTTCACATTTTAAAACAATCCTCAACAGCTGTTTACCCAATTTAAATTAAACCATTTAAATAATGTGAATAAAAAAATATTTGGATCAATTTTTTCCTGAGCCCTCATCATATATGATATATGGACATATGAACATTCAAACATATAACACAAAACACAAGTGTGCACACATAATATAATACATACAACACATAACCTAATAGTAAAGGCCTTATAACTTTTTACATGTGAAATCTCCATTGCAATGTTTAAAAACTCTATTGTCAAAAAATAGAACTGATCACCAAAACATTAAACTAGGTATGTATGAGCTCAAAAAAACAAAATAAAATGTGGGAAAAGGCAATAATAAAATAGATATTGAAAAAAGCATCCGGGTTCTATCTTAGATGTAAGGGTAGCCAAACTGGAATTTTGGATATCAGCTGATATGGACTTGAGTCAAATCATCTTCTTTTTGTTCTGTAGAAATCTCTTCAGTTAATCTCTCTGGAATCCAAATCGGCTGTTGTTCTCTCTGTGGAAACACACAAACAGGCCCCTGGCTCCAGACAATCATTGGGTCAGGACCTTGGTTAATCTCTCTGGAATCCAAATCGGCTACTGTTTTTCCTGTGGAAACAGACAAACGACCCCTGACTCCAGACAATTACTGGGTCAGGACCTTTCCATTGTCCTGTTAGAATATCTTTCCAAAGAACCTTGGGCTTATGCACATTTTTTGGACACATATGCCTTTCCCCAGCACTAAGTCCTGATGAATCCAAATTTTAAAAGTTTAGAATAAAAAGGGTTATTTTAAGTTTGTCTTTGGGGAATATATACCCTTTCCCAATTGCGTCTTTTTTGCTTTAATAAGTACTTTTTAATAGTTTGATGAGCTTTTTCAACTATGCCTTGTCCCTGTGGATTGTATGGGATTAATGTTATATGAGTAATGCCAAATGATGACCAAAATTGTTTAAAAGAGGTAGAAGTATAACCAGGGGCATTATCTGTTTTTAACTGTTTGGGAACGCCCACAGTGGCAAAATTTTGTAAGCAATGAGTGATAATATCTTTAGTTTTTTCTCCGGCATGAAGGGTGCCCATCAAAAATCCAGAAGAAGTATCAACTGTAACATACAAATATTTTAATTTTCCAAATCCTGGCAAGTGTGTGATGTCCATCGGCCAAATATGATTAGGTATCAATCCTCTAGGATTGACTCCAAGATTAACTTGTGGTAAAAAGGTCACACAATTTTGACATTGTTTTATTATTTGTCTAGCTTTTTCCTTAGTTATTTTAGAAGGCTTTTGTAAGGTATTAGCTTTGACATGGAACTTTTTACGAAAATTTATAGCTTCTTCTAGTGTAGAGAAAATATGTATGTCATGTGTACTTTTATTTGCTAAATCATTGCCCAAACTGATGGCTCCAGGCAATCCTGTATGTGCCCTGATATGTCCTATAAAGAATGGATCTTTTCTGTCCCAGATTATACTTTGTATAGTGGAAAGCAAGGAGAAAACAGTAGAGGAATGGGAAATCCTACCAGCATCTTCAAGGCATACTATAGCATTAACTATATGCTGACTATCAAAAATAAATTAAATACAGAATCTTTAAACATCACAAAAGCTTGTAATACTGCATTAAGCTCTACATTTTGAGCTGATTGTTTGGGTACTAGAAATGTAAAAGTTTGATCAGGTGTAACTATTGCTGCTGTACCATTATTTGATCCATCAGTAAATATATTTGGAGCATTCATGATAGGTTTTTTTCTTGTCAATTTTGGAAAAATTACAGGATGCGATGACCAAAAAGACAATAAAGGATTAGATGGTAAGTGATTATGAAATGAAACATTAGATTTGCACATGATTATTGCCCAAGTATTTAACTCATTAACTAACTCATCAATTTGATTCAGAGTATGTGGAGTAATAATTTTATTGGGAGCAATCCCAAGCACTCACTTTGCTGCTTTTATTCCTTTGAGTATTAATTGTCCTATAGCCTCAGGGTACCTAGTAAGAATAGTGTTAGGAGAATAAGATAAATGTATCTATAATAATGGACCTTCTTGAAAAAATACTGCTGTAGGAATATTTTTTGTTGGTAGACAATAAATAATAAAGGCAAACTTATATCAATTCTATCCAATTGCATATTTTCCATATATGTTTCAATGATTTTTAATGCCTTTCTTGCTTCAGGCGTTAACATGTACCGTGAATTGGGATATGATGGACCTTTTAGGATATCAAATAAATATCCCAACTCTCCTGTTGGTATACCTAGATAAGGCCTTATCCAATTTATGTCTCCTAATAACTTTTGAAAGTCGTTATGTGATTTGAGTTGATCTACTTGTATTTGAATTTTTGGTGGCGGTACATGGTTGAGGATAATAGAACACCTAAATCATTAATTGGAAAATTTAATTGTACTTTATCTATTGCTATATCTAGATTATTTTTTAATAAGTTTGTAAGTGTGGCATAACATTCTAGCAATGTGTTTTTAGCTTTGTGTGCTAATAATACATCATCCATATAGTGAAATATTTGTAGTTCAGGATTTTGATTTCTAAGTGGCTTGATTACTTTGTTAAAATAAATTTCACACATTGTTGGGCTGTTAGCCATCCCTTGAGGCAGTACTTTCCATTCATATCTCTGATCAGAACCTTCATGATTCAGTGCAGGGATAGTAAATGCAAAACGTGGACTATCCTCAGGATGAATTGGAATTGAAAAAAAAAAAAAAACCTTTAATATCTATAAGTAATTTTGTTAAACCCTCCTCCTATGGGCAATTCCTTTTAAAATGTCCTGTTTGTTCACAATTGTAGCATGTTCTTGGCCTGGCATCTAATGCCTGTTTTAGTGCAGCTGCCACAATTTGCCCTTCTTCATTAATGTCTCTGGCATCTAAAGCCTGTTTTACTGCAGTTGCCACGACTTGCTCTTGTTCATTAATGTCTCTACATAATTTAATATATGTGTTTAAATCTTCATGTTTCCATGGTCTAATTATATCTCTGCACCAACTATTCGCTTGCTCATAAGCGAGTTTTTTTAGTAATAGCATTGCTTGTTCTGTTTTCCCAGAACCTCTGGTACCTGTTTGAATAAGCCTATCGACAAATTCAGCATAAAGTTAATTAGCTCCTTGTATTACTTTAGATAATTGACCTTGTAAACCTCCAAGTCCTTGTAAAGTCTTCCATGACTTAATTGCATCTACAGCAATTTATGCACATACACCAGAATCATATGCAATTTGTTGCTGCTGATCCTCATAAGGTCCCTTTCCTAACAACATATCTAGATTTCTCTGAGGATAACCAGCTGCTGCATTTTGCATAGCCGTCTCCTTGCAAAATTCCTCATTGTCAACCTTCCATAACAGGTATTGTCCTCCATTTAGCACAACTTTACACATATTAGCGCAATCCGCTGGCTTCATGTTCAAGTTGTTAATGGTTTCGACCATGCTTACAGTGAAGGGTGCTTGAGGACCATAGGTTGTTACAGCCTCTTTTATCTGCTTCACTGTTTTGAAATTTAAAGCATGGTAAACTCGCTGCCCTCCTACCTCAAAAATAGGGCATGTTAATATTTGAGATCTTGTCTCAGGATCCCAACTATCAACTGTGGGGGTTGGGGGCTTCCCAGCATATGGAGGTGGCCTTGTTAGTTGGACACTTACGTCCTCTGGTGATAGAAAAGTATTAGTAGCAGTCTCCTGTAGAGGTGGTTCTGTTGGTTGGACACTTACACCCTCTGGTGATAGAAAGGTGTTAGTAGTAGTCTCCTGTTGTAAATTTCCCCCTGATGGCTTTTACTGTTTTACACTTTCTTTCTCTGTCTGACTAGCTTGAGAGGCCTTCTCTTTTACATGATTTTTTTCCTCTGTCTGACTGGTTCGAGAGACCTTCTCTTTTACTTGAATTTTTTCCTCTGTCTGACTAACTTGAGAGACCTTCTCTTTTACTTGTGCCGCAGTCTCTGGCTGGGCACAAATCACGAGTCTCCACACAGCTTGTAGATTCAAACAGCAATTCTTTATTCCCGAACTCACACCGGCCGTCTACAAACACGTTCTGGGGGAATCCAGGTTCTCTGCCCATATCCAATCCGCCCAAATCCACTCCTGCCTAAATCCACACCGCATGGGCTTCTGTCTCCCAAAATATACTGTCTGACCCTAAGCACTCAAGAGGAACTCAGCAGCAGGATACGCCCTATTCCAAAAGAGGAACACCCTAATCTCCTATTACTAAACCGCCCTATTCTAAAGGGGAAACACCCTACTCTCCTATTATGCTAAACTGCCCTATTCTAAAGGGGGAACACCCTAAACACGGATCCTGCCCTGGTCCTTGAGCAAGGTCACCTTTCAGAAGTCCTTCCACTAGACAGCATGGGAGTAAGCTGGCAAGGAATTTGTCATACCTACTTGGCTGATGGCTCCCAGCATCTCCCCCCTTCTGATTAATTAAACAACAAGTAATGTGGCTTAAGGACCGTGCCTGGTAGGTTGTCCAGTTCAACATATGGCTCTTACCCGTCATGGGAAAACTGACCTTTAGGCAACTGACCTTTAGGCGTCAGCCTCCTGTCTTAGGTTGATACCATTGCAATTGGATCATACCCGTCACTGACTGCCGGTCCAGCATATAGCCATTGGCCCCCAAATTTAGACCATCACTAGCAGAAGGGAGGAGGATACAGAAATGCCACGACACCAAGCCAATTGACAGTTCCTTTGGAAAAATTGCATCATTGGTGACACCATCAGCAAAGATCACTGGTGACACCATCAGCAAAGATATGCCAGCATTACCACAATTTGCTGCACTAAACGTAGTTACATAGTCCAGGCAAGTTCTGCAAGCGGTTCAAAGTGGAGGAATCTATCAATCTGTCCGTCTCCTCCCAAAGTCCGTTGCCTCCCAAAGTAAGTTGGCTCCTTGATTGAGCATACTTGTTGAGTTATATTCATTGGGATGAAGATAGGAATTCTGGCAATGATGCTAAAAAGACATTATCCTGAAAAGAATTATTAAATATAATGAAAAGGAAAGGTGAAAGTAAACAAACAGATCTGTTAACCTACTTAAAAAACAATCCTTAACAGCTGTTTACCTGATTTAAATTAGTAAACAAGCAGATATGTTAAGCACCTTTAAAAACAATCTTTAACAGCTGTTTACCTAATTTAAATTAAGCCATTTAAATCACGTGAATAAAAAAAAAAATTCGGATGCATTTTCTCATGAGCGCTCCTCATATATAAAATACGCACACACAGACATACAACACAAAACACAAATGTGCAAACAAACGTACAACATATAAGATAATAATAAAGGCCTTGTAGCTTTACCTAGGTGAAATCTCCATTGCAATGTTTAAAAACTCTATAGTCAAAAAAAAATAAAACTGATCAGAAAAACATTAACCTAGGTTTGTGTGAGCTCAAAAAATAAAAATAGAACCTTATGATGTGGGAAAAATGCAATAATAAAATAGATATTGAAAAAAGCATCCTTGTTAATCACTGTTGCAGATGTAAGAATGGCCAAGCTGGAGTTCTGGATATCAGCTGTTATGGATTTGAGTCAAATCATCTTCTTTTCGATTCGTAGAAATTGCTTTAGTTAGTCTTTCTGGAATCCAAATCGGCTGCTGTTCTCCCTGTGGAAACACACAAACAGAGCCCGACTCCAGACAATCACTGGGTCTGGACCTTTCCATTGTCCTGTTAGAATATCTTTCCAAAGAACTTTAGGCTTATGCACATTTTTTGGATACATATGCCTTTCCGCAGCACTAAGTCCTGATGAATCCAAATTTAAAAAGTTTAGAGTAAAAAGGGTTATTTTAAGTTTATCTTTGGGGGATATATACCCCTTTCCAATTCCCTCTTTTTGCTTTAATAAGCACGTTTTAATTCTATCTTGAATGTCTGTATCTAATAGTTGTCTTAGCTTTTTGTATTTTTAATTTGAAATACCTTTACTTGACATTTTTAACCATTTTCTAATTCTTGTCTTCCTACAACTTTTCTAACTTTTTTCTTTTTAACTTTCTATACTTCTGTCTTTAAAGTTTTTCACTTCAAATTTTTAATTTTCTTTATCTAAATATCTTTTATCCTATTATCTTCCCATTATCCTGGGGTTTTTTTTTTTTTTTTTCTCCGTCATGAAGGCATCTTAACCACCTTCAATTTAACCTTTTAAAGCCTTTTAATTATCATCTATACTGTACTTTTAAATGTACTTTTTCATTACCTACAGCTTCGCTCTTTTAAACGAGGCTTAGACTCTGTTTAAATCGCTTAATGTTAGTTTATATGGCTGCCCTTCAACCAAAGGCCTTTTTTACTCCATTAAGAAGCTTTGTCTCAATCTGCCATGTACAAATACTTTTTTTTTTCTTTCTTCCTTTCTCAAACTTTTAAGGTAAGTCTAGTTTCCTCAAAATCTTTTTAAATGGCATTTCACAACTTTTTACTTTACCACACAGAGATTATCTCATCTAGAAACATTTCTTTTTCTTTTAACCTTCCATATTAAAATATATTTTTACATCTTGAATCTTTTAATCTCTTTTTTAGCCGTTAACCCTTTTTATAAATTCACATTCTGAAATAACCCTTATAAAATTTCTGATCTAGACAAATTACTCCACTTTAATAAGATGAAATACTTTCATGTTTTTTATGGTACTATAATACTGTAATGGAAACCCAACTGAAACTTCTTATACTCTTTGTATATAAATTACACCTGATAGAATCTTAACACTTAGTAACCTTGTTTCGGCAAAGACACAGACCAAAGCAATATTAAACATTTTTCCATTCACCAATTTATGAAAACACACATAATGATTAAATATATTACCTTATGGAACTTAATAAGTAAAGAGTACTTGATTTCATATTTAGTGGTTGATATTTTAACACTCTAGTTTTGTAAATTAATCAGATGTCTGTAAAAAGCAAGATCTTAGACAAATGTAGTAAACAAAATTAGCCATCTCTTTCTTGTTGAAGAAAAATCCTTCTACAGGATACCATTTTGGTCCCATTGATATATTTAACAACTTCTCGTTTAAAAGCCATGGGCTGCATTTTTGTATTGTATCAACATATGCCCTAATTGTTTTTGGTCTTACTGGGGTGCCTCCTTTCTCTAACAATTTTTCTTCCTTGGAGGCGAACAACTTAAAACCTTGAGTTAACCATTTTCCCCAGTTTGCCTGAGAAAGTTCTAGGAACAGGCAACTTGAAATAAAAACAAAATAAATCAAAAGGAGAACACATTGTTTTTTGAAATGGTCACCCATTCTCTCACCTTCCCTCAGGGGCGAGCAATTTCACTTACCTCCAAGTTTCAGACATTCCGCGTACGAGCCACCAGATGCCGCAGTCTCTGGCTGGGCACAAATCACGAGTCTCCACACAGCTTGTAGATTCAAACAGCAATTCTTTATTCCCGAACTCACACCGGCCGTCTACAAACACGTTCTGGGGGAATCCAGGTTCTCTGCCCATATCCAATCCGCCCAAATCCACTCCTGCCTAAATCCACACCGCATGGGCTTCTGTCTCCCAAAATATACTGTCTGACCCTAAGCACTCAAGAGGAACTCAGCAGCAGGATACGCCCTATTCCAAAAGAGGAACACCCTAATCTCCTATTACTAAACCGCCCTATTCTAAAGGGGAAACACCCTACTCTCCTATTATGCTAAACTGCCCTATTCTAAAGGGGGAACACCCTAAACACGGATCCTGCCCTGGTCCTTGAGCAAGGTCACCTTTCAGAAGTCCTTCCACTAGACAGCATGGGAGTAAGCTGGCAAGGAATTTGTCATACCTACTTGGCTGATGGCTCCCAGCAACTTGAATCAATATGTCTTCTCCTTCCTCTACCATTGTCTGAACTGAAGGCTTTTGACTAAACAAACAAGATACGAAAGTCCACAATGGCAATGTGCCAACTGGCAGAGTCCCTTGGCTTTTCTTTTCTATTCTTTTTAAATCTTCACCATGATGGTTCCATTGTGATATATTTAACAACTCCTCCTTAAAAAGCCATGGGCTACATTTTTGTATTGTATCAACGTATGCCCTGACTGCTCTTAATTTTACTGGGATGCCTCCTTCCTCTAACAATTTACTTAACACTTTTTCAGTTTGTTTTTTTTTTCTAATTTCTGATGCCATATTTCTACTATAATACAACCCAACAAGATAACACCAAACAAAACAGAGACAGAATGAAATAAAAATGGAAAAACAAAATATCATTATAGCCTTTCTCTCTATCTGTTCCTCAGACACAAATAGTTTTTCCTCAGATGTGAGCGGTTTTTCTTCCATCTCACTCATCTCCAGGGACAGGCAATTTAAAGCAAATGTGAAGCAAAACAAAAGAGGAATCTTAAAATGGCTACCCATCCTCTTGTCCTGCCCTCAGGGGCGAGCAGTTTACCTTATCAGTTACCCTCAGTCGCTCCCCATGCGAGCCACCAAATGCTGCAGTCTGGCTGGGCACAATCAGGAGCCACTTTTCAAAAGAAAGCAACTTTATTTTTAGAACCACACACGCCAAGCAAAAGAGCCTCTCAGGAAAAACCCTCAGAGCCCCAACTGTCACCACCGGGTTCCCACAAGCCTTTCCCTCCCACACAAGCCTCTCTCCACTTCCCACAATCCTCCTGCTCTTGAGGCCGATTGGCTGGGTCACGTGCGGAGTCAAAAAAGTCCCCCAATGAGCAGCTCTGTGATCTGAAAAGGCAGGGAAGCAGCCCAATGAGCATCACCGCTGAGGAGCCAATCAGCTAGATGTTGCTGGGGGCCGCTGTGAGCCAAATATCAGCTGGCAATCTGAAAGGGTGGGGAAACAGCTCAATGAGCATCTCCAATGAGCATCACCGCAGAGGAGAAAATCAGCTAGATGTTGCTGGAGCCACTGTGAGCCAATCATCAGCCGGCAGCTGAAAGTTTGCAGGCAGCTGGAAGTTTGCTGGGCCCCTTAGCTGCAGCTATGAACAGGAGTTGTATGCACCATTCACTGAAGGTAGTTTTCAGTACTAGGAAACAAATATGTATTTCAGGTGGATGAATATTTCTGACAATAATCTGGTGAAAAGTTGATTATAAATCCACATACTTGAACATGAATGAATTTAGGGAGTGCAAATAAGACATATATATTTCATATTTTGAAAATCTGTAGAGTGTGTGTGTATACACACACACACACACACACACACACAGATATTAAAATGTAGCAACATATATGCAAATCGAAATTCCACCATGAAATACACAACATTCACAGATCCAAACATATTCAATTTACTTAACAGGGATTTATGTATAATGTTGTTCTACTAGAAGGCTCTCCCATAGTTTGAATTCAGTTCCAACAGCGTTTACGAGGAGTGATCCCTTCTCAAAATTTGTATCTGCCAAGTCAGCCACCTCACAAGAATGTAGGTGTGATACCAGCTGGGATTCGATATGTGCATACAAAAATACATGTGCTGAATAGGCTACACACAAAGGGAGACAGGAATTCACATATTTGTTAACTTTAAAAACACATGGATATCTATTTCAATTAAAAATAGACTGGATTTATAACACCTACCCTTTATCATGCAAAAGGCAAGTTCAAGAATACACCATGCCTCTTCTGAACTGCTTGTATTTCAATTCTGATTTGGTTACTTTTCTGCATCATATTAGAATTAGTAGTCAGAGTGTAGTAGGGTATAAGTTAGTGTCAGGGATTCAGTATTTCAAAATGGAAAATTGGAAAATGAATCCAATGTGTATGCAATATGTGTTACACAAATAACTTCCCACTCTAATTCAGAAAATGGCTTGACATAACCTTCGCCCAAAGAAAGACAAAATTAGAGGAGAAGAGTCAGAAAATCTGTAAATACATATATGGAATGGAAAATTCTCAGAAGTTTAAAACTTTTGAGGCTTTAGAGGAGCTTCCAAAACTTAGGGACAGGGTAAAACTCCACAAACATGGAACTCTACTGGCCTAAAGACTTCTGGAGATACTGACAATGAGGTTGGGCACTTGAAATATACGTTGTTGTCAGGAGCTTTAGCTTCCTTTTTAGTGAGAACATCAAAGCTGAGTCTGCATCTATGTGACCTGGAGGACATGGTTTCCTATTTTTCAATGAACATGAGGCAGCAGTGTTGAATTTTCTCTTTGTAGCTAAACTGTGACCACTCAGGGCTAAGTGTCTCCCCATGTGGACTTGAAAGCCATTTGGTCATCCTCCAGTGTTCGTGTTATTTCTTGCTCCTGCACTGGGTGTTTTGTATTTGCTTCAAGGCATATAAGGAGTTCAACTGAGACACAGTCCTGGAGGGTGTCCTGTAAATATGTGGGGGGTCAGGGTCTGCAGGAGAATGCAACAACCAGGCTTCTATCCAACATTGCTTGCCCCCTTGATCATAGCAACCAGATTGTGAACATTGCCCTGAAAACTCTCTATGTAACAATATGCCTTTATATACAAGGGTGTGCTGGCTGCACCATGTCATTCACAAGCCATTTGGAGCCAGTGTAAGATCCACATGACCCCACCACAGATGTTTTATCACACACCTGCACACCACTGCTCTAGGCCTACTACTCAGAAAGCTCCAACTTACTGACATCTCAGTTCTAGGCACTGTTTGGTACCCTCATGATCAGCAACAGGACATCCTAAGGTTCTCCAGTGCCACCTGGTCATGGAAATTTCAAAAATGAAGTTTTTGAAATTTCATTAATGAAGTTGAAGGCACTGTGGGTTTCAATTCATTCAGGAACCATTAAATGATGAGGAAGCTCATTTCAATGAAAGCTCTGGAGAACTCTCAGATACAAGGCTTCCCAAAGAGTAGGCAAAAGGTCACATTGTGGTCTACAATGTGAGGTCCATGTGTGTTTTTACTCTCAACTACGGCTGCCAATCTTTCAGAATAAAATCATGGCATATCTTGGATGAGATTCCCAGTGCTCTGTGGAAAGCCCCCCTGGGAGTAGATCTCAGTTTCCAAGGACGACTCTCATGGGTGGACTCCTAAAATCCAAACACAATACATGGCAATACTTCTCTGAGGTCAGTTACAGAACACAGTCTCTAAGGGGAATCACACCTGAGTTCAATCCTAGGTGCACCCAGTCATCTCTTCCAAACGCCAAACAAATGACCACAATTAAAACCAAAACACTCCCACATGGCCCTTATCTTCTTCCAATAGACACACATAATAACCATTGGCTGGGGGTTTTCATGAGGGGCGCTGTGCAAGACAGTGTCCAAAATAAACTTCCTTGCCCCTCATTTGCCTAAAGTCAGGGTGTCCTGGACACCCTTCCTGTTAACCATGAGTGATCAAATAGGACTGCTGTTAATACTGTTCCAATTCTCCAATTTGAGGCCTACTGGCTCTGGGGTTTAGATTCTTTATGTGAATTGAAGTTATGAGAAAACCCACGCATCTCTGGGATAGCCTCTGCAGGGCTTTGAAGAACTCATTTGACCGAAAGATCCCGATTCACAATTGATAAGGGTCAGGATCCTTAGAGGAAGGCGAGAGACTTCATCCACAATGACTGCTCTTTTGGCCATTTTGGTTTTGGATACAGAAGAGATTTTTCTTTAGATCCCTCAGGTGCTGAAAATCTAACCACAGCATCACAGAGGGCAAAGAGGCTTATTCAGACCCATCCCATTTCAAAGCAATTAAGCAAAGAGCCACAGGTGATGCCCATTCATTACAATTTGAAAACTGTTTGCTTCAGCCTTCACCAAGGGGTGGCCTGAGGCAAAGACCTTCCTGACATTCAGGGCAACAGAACAATAGGTAAGCAAAAGGCCCAAAGCAGGGTTTCCCACTGAGACTCTTCTGGTCACGCTGGTATCTGAGTTTTCTGAGATGCTCGCCATTTCCTTCAGCTATCCAGTACATGGCCATGTCACAGAGTTTGGTGGTGGTACATATCTTGAACACAAAACCATTTGCCCATTCTGGACAGTGCCCACAATTCAGGAAGAAAACAGAAACTTAAGGAGATAGGAGGTGTTGCCAATCGAAAAGTCAAACTGCAGTCCATTCACAAATTGGGCAGAATGAATGCTGGGAAGCTTTCTACTAGACAGGACACATCCATTGATACATTCTCTTTTCTAATGTCGACAACCACGGACACAGTGGGATACACAGACCTAGAAACACTCGCCTTGTCAAATGACTTACTAGAAATAGTCCACTCCAAACCAAACAAACTGCTTTTCCTATCAATTCTCAGAACATGTGACAAAGCCACAAACACACACCCACACCCACAAAGGCAACTTCTTTACCCAAGAAGGTCTGTGAATATCCGGAGTGTCCTCTGACTGGTTGGCCATTATTTGTTCCCCCAAAATGGCCTGTCCTGTCTCAGATCTGGTCTCCTTGGCCAACACTGTGAAGTTGTCAGGAGCCAGGGGTGAGCCACTACCTGCTTTTTCATGAAAGACCCCTCTTCAGAGCTTTCCTGGCATTTGGCCATCCTCATATCAGTAGGTACCAAAAAAGACTTACTCAGTTCTTGGTAAATCCAAATAAGTTAGCCCACTGGGACTGTGACTGGGACTGTCTCTGGATGCCAGGCTTCTTGGATCCCAAGTTCAGAGAGCTCCATCACCAATAAATTAGTAATTTCACTTCCTTCAGGAACTGAATTATGACACTGCCTTGGCAACCACTTTGTTTTAACAGTAGCTTCGAAGGGTCTCATGTGATGGAGGCTGCCTCTACTTCCTGTGACAGTTTCACAAGTTAAAATGGTATATCAACCATAGGCACCTGGGAACAGCTCACCATACAAGCCTCGTTTGGTCCGTCTTCTCTACATAAAGAAGAAAGTGGCTGATTCAGACAAATCCCTTCATTCTGAGCAGGTTGTTTGCCATGGAAGATGACTTTTGCTCTCTCAGGTCCTAAATAGCTGCATACATCTTCTCCAGGGATCATTTCTGCATGGACCTTGAGGTTCTCTGCCGGTGGAAGATCCCCTCTATTTCTGTATTGTAAGACAAACTCTGTCCCTGCTCTTCTGTATAGTTAGATTGAGGGAAAAGTGTATGGTAAGGCTTAATAACAGGTTCGATTTGGCTTAGGAATCATTCTGATTGATGAATAATGGTATTGGGTACCTGTGATATTTACAAGAATATACAAGTGAAATATAAGTATGAAAACAGAAATCTAGGTAAGATATGAAGCCCAGAAGAGCATTAGGCCCTTGATTGGGATACTTAGCTTTGAATTTTGTTCTGCACAGATGTGTCAGATAAATCGATATACCATGGCATAGGACCTTGTACCTTGGATGATTGAATGTTGAAGAGAACATCCAGTCAAACAGGGATAGTCGGTATTATTAGAAAGATAGTTGGTAGGTTTAGGAAGAAGGGTGAGTATAGGATTGGCAGCAAAAGTTCTTTAACAATTGGGTTTCAGATAGAGAGTGAATGTAAAAGTTAGTATATGTGAAGAGTCAGTCACAATGATGAACTGGGGAAAATATATAGGAAAGCAGATATGAATACAGACATTATGAAATCAGGCAAAGTATAAAGTCAGTGATAGGATTAGGCATTTTTAACAGGGTTGTTGTTGAATATATAATCTAAGGAAGAAACAAATATGTACTCAACAATAGGATTGACATTTGAGAGCATTAGGCAACCTGCACATAGATGTTTTTAGTAATCCATGCTCACTTTCCATTTAGGCTTTCGTACAATCAAAGTGTGACCTTTGCTTTTTTGTCGAGAATATTACTGTGATAAAATGTATATGGACATCAGGTGACATGAGTATTTCTTCCACCATTTCTGTGAGCAATATTTTGAAGACGTATAAATAAGTGTTGGGTGTATAATTAGGTGTACCTGGAGTCTTTGGATATAGAGATAATGCATGAATAGACCATCCTGAGAATAAATAATATAACTGATTCCAACTTTAAATAATTTTTTGAATTGATATCTGAAAATATACAGAAAATCTTATATTGCTATACAATCATTCATTCATCCTGTTACATTCTAATGGTAATATGAGTGTTATGGTTTATCATGAAGAGGTGTGTGAGTTTTGCTTCAAAAGTGATTGTGGAAGTCAAAAATAATGTGTTTGGCAAGAAGTCTCATGAAAAGACCAGTCAAGAGACCTGGAGGAATAAATGTGTTCTGAAGAAGGAATTGATTAAACATGAAAAAAAATTCTTATAAATTTGTGAAACTCTGGATGAAATATATATACTATGATATATATATATATATATATATATATTTGAATATATGTAGAATACATAGGTAAAATATATGTATGAAAACAGAAATCTAAGTAAGATTTGAAGCCCAGAAGGGCATTGGTCCCTTGATTGGGACTACTTAGCTTTGAATTACTTTCTGCAAAGTTGTCTCAGATAAATCCATATACAATGACATAGGACCTTGTACCTTGCATGATTGAATGTAGAAGCAAACATCCAGTCAAAAAGGGATAGTTGGTAGTGAAAGTTTAATAAAATAGGTACTTGTCACTTCCTGTGTTTCTGTACGCTTAATAAAACACTGTTGAAATCTTGAGAATTGTTTGCTAATCTTGTTCCCAGAATGTGCTGTCCCCATCTGCCAAACTGCAGATTGTACTCCCTCACCCGGTTAAGCGCTAACCGCCCACTGACCCTTACCCATCAATAAACTTCCCTCCCTGCCCTCTCCAAGAAAAGTATATAAGCTCTGCTGAAGCTGTTCTCAGGGCTCTCTGCTCTATTCAAGTGAACTCTGAGCCCCAGCATGCTGGACCCCCAGTAAATCCTTTGCTGTTGCATGTTAAAGTCTCTTGGTTGTCCCTTCCTCTGACACTAGCCCGACCTTTACATATGGAGGTTCCACAGAGATCAAGCAGCGGTGGACGAGAGACCCCAATGGACCCCCCTCAGATAAGTAAGGCGCCTCTTTCTGGTTTCAGGTTTCAGGTTAGGATTTGGCAAAATGAAGAGTGTGAGCTCTCTCTGATGGTGGCTGACAGTCGTGTTACAGAACCACAGGCCACGTCCCTGGAGGACGCCTGAGAGGACTCGGGAAATTGAGGAACAATAGTCTCCTTGACTCAGTGATATTTTGTTTCGGATTCAGTATTGCCAGTCCATCGGATTTTGACGGCTACTCAGTCATGGTCTCAGTGTTGAACGTCCATTGCCTGTCTTTATTGTCTTGTCTTGCCTGTGTCATGTGTCTTGCTTTCACTGTTTGTGTATCTCTCATTATGGAACAGAGCACTTCAATGCCTCTGTCCCTGACCGTTGATCACTATACCAAAGTCCGTTTAAGGGCTCAGAATCTCTTTATTTCAGTAAAGCCCCGGATGTGGCAGACTCTCTGTACCTCAGAATGGCCCACCTTTGGAGTCGGATGGCCCCTAGAAGGATCTTTCTACTTCCCACTAATTTATAATTCAGAGATATTGTCTTTCAGCCGTGGCCAGATAGTCATCTGGATCAACAGCCATATATTTTAATTCAGCAGGACCTCTGCAAATTTCCTCCTCAATGGGTCAAGCCTTTCCTTGCCCCTGCCCCTGCAATGACTCCTTCCCCCAGGAACTCACAAACACTCTGCTCCTCCTCCTCCTCCACACTCTGTTTTCCCTGTGTCACCAGATTTGAGTCTACTGGACTCTCCTCCCCCTCCTTATCCCCTGCCCTCATCCTCTAACCCCCAACACCCTCTAAGTGATACCCCTGCTGCTGACTCAGCCTCTACTCCATTGAAGGAAGCTAAGCCGGCCCAGCGCCCTCCAGGTAATTCCCCTGCAGCACACACAGCACCTCCTCCCATGGAGGAAGCTGGCCCTTCTAAAGGAACTCGCTGGCGGTGAATGATTGAAAACCCTGGAACTCTTGGGATGCCTCCCCTTCGACCCTATGGACCAATGATTGACAATGGCCATTGGGGGAAAATTCAAGCCTACCAGTATTGGCCGTTCTTCTCTTCAGACCTATGTAACTTAAAAAATTACAATCCCCCTTTTTCCGAGGACCCCACCCGGCTCTCAGGTGTGGTTGAGTCATTGATGTTTTCACACCAGCCTACTTCGGATGACAGCCAACAACTGCTAGGGACTTTCTTCATGACAGAGGAAAAAAAGCGAATTCTCCAGGAAGCTAAAAAAAAATCCTTGGACCAGGTGTGCATCCGACACAACTTACCAACATAATCAAACCGGCTTTTCCTTGAACCGACCCAACTGGGACCCCAACACCTTTGAAGGTAGGGAGCATCTGTCCACTTATCGCCGGGCTCTAATAGTGGGTCTCCGAGCAGCCGCTAGTGACCAACTAATTTGGCCAAGGTAAGAGAGATTATCAGGGGCCTGATGAATCTCCCTCTATGTTTCTAGAGAGAATTATGGAGGCATATAGGAGCTATAATCCTTTTTATCATCAGGCAGAGAATCAAAAGGCATCTGTCACGATGGCCTTTATTGGGCAAACTGCCCTGGATATTAAAACAAAGTTACAAAGCTTAGATTGATTACAAGATATGACTTTGAGAGATTTAGTTAGAGAAGCTGAGAAGGTATACTATAAGAGAGAAACTGAGGAAGAGAAGGGAGCAAATGGAGGATAAAAGAAACAAAAGGCAGAGTAAGGCATTGACTAAGGTCCAGGTCACAACAACAAATAGGCCAAAAATTAAGAAACAGGGAGACAAGAAGGTATACGTTGGCCCACGACAGAGGCCACCCTTCGCCTCAGATCAATGTGCCTACTCAAACAAAAAGGACACTGGGCCAAAATTGACATAGAAAGCGACAGCCACGCCAGCCAGCCATTCTGACTCTGGAGGATGACTAAGAAAGTCGGGGCTCAGATCCCCTCCCCGAGCTCAGAGTAACTTTTGAAGTGGAGGGGACCCCAGTAAACTTTGAAGTGGATACAGGGGCAATATACTGAGCCCATAAGGCAACATTGGGCCCTCTATCAAATAAAAAATCTCTATTTCAAGGGGCTAATGGCAGTAAATATCGGGCTTGGACAACTAAGAGGACCATGGACCTGGGAAAAGGAAAAATCCATCACTCCTTCCTAGTAGTCCCAGAATGCCTGGCCCCATTGATCGGCGGAGATCTGCTCACCAAGCTCTGGGCCAAAATAAATTTTAACCCTGAAGGCCCTTAAGTGGAATTTCTAAATCTTTCAGTAAAAACTCCAAGAGCCACGGCTCTAACTATGTCAGTAGAAAATGTACATCAACTCACTCACCTTGGTTCAAAGAAACTGCAGGCATTCCTGAAGGATCAAGAACAGAGTTTTCCACTAACAGACTCACAGTGAAGAAAATAACTGAATGGGTAACAAAAGCCTGTCGGGTTCATCAATTGGTAAATGCTTACCCTTCCAAGCTTCCTGTATGAAAGCACATACGAGGAACCAAACCAGGACAATACTGGGAAGTGGACATTACTGAAATAAAGCCAGCAAGGTATGGACTTAAATATCTCCTAGTCTTTGTAGATACATTTTCAGGATGCATTGAAGCCTTCCCCACAAAAAAAAAAAAAGAAAAGAAATAGCGCAAATTTTGGTCAAGAATATCCTAGAAGATATTTTTCCAAGATACAGCCTGCCTAAGTTAATAGGGTCTGATAATGGACCGGCGTTCATGGCCCAGGTAAGTCAGGGGTTAGCCAGGACCCTGGGGATTAATTGGAAGTTACATTGTGCTTATAGACCCCAGAGTTTAGGACAGGTAGAAAGAATGAACCAAACCATTAAACAGACCTTAACAAAATTAAGCTTAGAGACCGGAATAAAAGATTGTACTATGCTCCTGCCTTATGCACTGTTAAATGAAGAAAATACTCACTCTGATTTTAGTGTAACCTCACCCCCTATGAAATTCTCTATGGTGCCCCTCCTCCAGTAAGGGACCTAACACCAACTCTAAGACCTTACAATCCCTTCCACACCAGCTTGCTTGACAGACTTAAAGCTCGTGAAAGAATTCAGTGACACCTGTGAAAACAGCTGGCCACTGCCTACCAAACTGGGGACGAGGGGACTCCACATCGATATCAAGTAAGAGACTTTGTCTTCGTAACACGACATCAGGTGACATCGCTGGAACCCCGCTGGAAAGGACCATTCCAGGTGCTACTTATAACACCTACAGTGGTAAAGGTAGATGGAATCACTTCCTGGATCCATGCCTCTCATCTCAAGCCTGCGCCCTGTCCAGACATTGACTGGAAACTGGAATTGGCTGGAAACTGGAAAAGACTGGTAACCCTTTCAAATTGCACATTCGCCGTGTGGATAAGGCTATAGACTCTCCCCTTGACCACCAGTATTTCTAACCCTCATCACCCCTTTCAGCAGCGATGGCTGATCACAAATCCTACTGGACAAGAAGTTTAATCAATCTTGCATATAGCCCCCTTAGGGACCTGGTGGCCATCTCTCCACCCAGACATTTGTCAGCTGGCTATATGTCTTTCCTATTCAGATATCCCTGAAGAAGAGGATCCCACTAAAATTCCATTAAATCCCTTCCGTATCATATGTAATGGAAACAAACATTATGGATGTAGGGACACGTGAGCCAGATGCAGGTCGGCTAGCCTAGATTACTATGTTTGCCCGGTGAACTATCAAAGCCACAAACAGCCATGGCTGTGTGTGGGAAAAGCCGACTTCTTCTGTAATCAAGGGGATGTGAGCATACAGGGGCTGCACGATGGAACCCAAACTCCTAATCAAATTCAGTACACAGCCTTGGCCATATTACCAATAAGATAACCTAAATCGATGGCCCCCAGAGGGGTCTCTAGATCCTCAAATTCTGTGGAACCTTTTTAACTTTGGGAAGGGCTCAAAGGCGTGAAAAGAGATTCCCCTATGTGGAGGCCTTTTCCGTCCTTCGCTCACATCCTGAACTATGCTTCTCCAATGGATCCTCACCCTCAGCCTTCTGCTCTAGTCTCTCTGCTGTCACTCCCACCTCAACAACCTGATTTCTCCCATCCCGTTACTAGATCAACAACCCAAACATCCGCCGGTTCTCAGACCATTGCCCCCTTGCTGAGGTAGCAGGTACTTAGTTACCACTCTACCCACTCACTGCTCTCTTCTCCTGTCAGCACCCATACGGGGTTTCACCAGGTCCTTTTACCAGCTAACATAAAGCTCAAAACAGCTGAGAAGACCCCTATCCAAGATGTAATAAAAATGGTCTTTAAAGTTGCTTTGTCATCACTGAAAACAGGTTACTGAGAATTTAAAGTCCCTCACAGGCTTTTTGGATACACACTCCCATCTTCCCCTCTTTTCAACCTGTTCTACTGCTCAAGTTTTTGTTGCTAGAAAATCCCAAACCCCTTTCCCATTATTCTTTTACATCTCTCCGTACTCATTCTCAGATCCTCGGAACTGCTCTAAGTCCCGCCTTCCCTCTCTTTCCCCTCTGTTCCACACCCACAGAAAAGTCTTAACTGATCTTCTCCAGATGTCTTCACCATGGCTGACTTTAGGACGTTCAGCAAAAGAGTCCCTATAAAAGAGTTCAGTGTAGACAAACTTCCTGTTTTCATGTGGCCCTGTTCTACTTGGCCACTGGCTAAAACAATCAGTACTTGTAAGCTAGACACCCCCTTACTAGTTTTTCACAAAATATGTGAACAAGGCCTCTGACTTTGAGCTGGGGCTTCAAAGAGATGGCTACATTTCTATGATAAAGAAGTTACCAACTGGCTCCATGGTAATAGCTGGCAAGCGGAAAAAAGAAAGGGATGAAATATCTCTCCCCCTCCCAGGTGTCCTTGAAAAGTTAATTTGCTCAGAACAGAGGAAAAAAACATAAAAAAACTGCTTTTTGTGAATTTCTGCTGACTGTGAACTTCTGAGCACATTCCCTTACATGTTGGGTACAAAATTCTGAAACTTCCTAAACTTGGGGTTCATGGGATTAATTGATTACAACAGAAGCAATGCCCTCTGAATCCGTTTGCAACCAAATAGGACTGTTTCCCTAGCTTTGGTGCTATCTTAGGTGCCTTGTCTTGACTGTTCCTACAACAGTATAATTCTATATACTTAAACATTTTTATGTTTTCATTAAATGGTCAACAGTGGTGATTAAATGTGTAATAGTGCAGAGGTTACCCAGAGTGCTCTATCATGATGCAGGTTCATTTGAAGATCAAACAGGGGGGCATACAACCCGGTTCCAAAGGGAACATATATCCCTCACTTCAGCCATCCTATTAGGAATACGAGTTGCTGCAGGGGAGGTCACAGGAACCACTGCCTTCGTCCATGGTACATAGCAAAATACCCAATTAGAAGCAGCAATAGACCAAAACTTAAAGATATTAGAAACCTCCATCACAGCTTTGTGGGAATCTTTAACCTCTCTCTCTGATGTTGTTTCATACAACAATCGAGGGTTGGACCTCCTCTTCATGAGAGAATGGTGCCTTTGTGCTGCATTGAGGGAAGAATGTTATTTTTATGGCAACAATACTGGAATTGTAAAAAATTTATGAGTAAAATAAAAGGATGCCTTGAAGAGTGTCAACGAAAGAGAGAGGCCCAAAAAGGGTGGTTTGAGTCTTGGTTCACACAGTCCCCCGGGTTAACTATACGTTTATCAACCTTGGCCAGTCCAATAATAATACTCACATTCTTGCTAACTATAAAACCCTGTTTGCTCAACCATGTATTTTCATTTCTCCAAGCTCAAATTAGACAAGTTAAACTTATGGTAATACCCCACTAGCAGACATAGAATGTGACACCACTCCAATGATCACTTTTATGATTAAAAGTAGCCAGAAGAAGACGTGGGGAATGAAAGGTTAATAAAATGGTACTTGTCACTTCCTCTTTTTCTGTATGCTTAACAAAACACTGTTGAAATCTTGAGAACTGTGTGCTAATCTTGTTCCCAGAATGTGCTGTCTCCAACTTCCAAAATATATAATGTACTCCCTCTCCCGGTTGCATGCAAACTGCCCACTCGCCCTGACCCATCAATATACTTCCCTCCCTGCCCTCTACAAGGAAAACACATAAGCTCTGCTTAAGATGTCCTCAGGGCTCTCTGCTCGATTCAAGGGAGCTCTGAGCCCCAGCATGCTGGACCCCCAATAAACCCTTTGCTGTTCCATGAGACAGTCTCTTGGTGGTCTCTTCCTCCGATGCTCACCTGAACATTACTTGGATGATTGAATGTAGAAGAGAACATCCAGTCAAAAAGGGATAGTCGGTAGGATTAGGAAGATAGTCGGTATGTTTAGGAAGGAGAGTGAGTATAGGATTTGGAACAAAAGTTTTTTA
This sequence comes from Callospermophilus lateralis, assembly GCF_048772815.1. NCBI lineage: Eukaryota > Metazoa > Chordata > Mammalia > Rodentia > Sciuridae > Callospermophilus > Callospermophilus lateralis. The sequence goes on along the minus strand of NW_027514419.1, from coordinate 149,155 downwards.
GCAATAGGGTTTTGGTTAGAGAGTGAATGTAAATGTGAGCACATATGAACCATCACAATGATGAACTGGGGAAAATATGTAGGAAAGCAGATATCAATAGAGACATTATGAAATCAGGCAAAGTATAAAGTGTGTGATAGAATTTGGCATTTTCAACAGGGTTGATTTTGGATATATTATCTTAGGAAGAAACGAATATATTGTCACAAATAGGATTGACTTTTGAGAGCATTAGGCAACCTGGACATGGATGTTTTTAGTAATCCATGTTCACTTTACATTTAGGCTTTGGTAGAAACATAAGTGTGACCTTTTCTTTTTGTGTCCAGAATATTACTGGGTTAAATTGTATATGTAGATCAGGTGACATGAATATTTCTTCCACCATTTCTGGGAGCCATAATTTGAATACGTATAAATTAGTATTGAGTTTACAATGAGGTGTACCCTGTGTCTATGAATATAGAGACAATGCATGAATAGACTATACTGTGAATAAATAATATAACTGGTTCCACTTTAAATAATGGATTGATTTGATATCTGAAAATATATAAGAAATCTTATATTGATATACAATCATTCATTCCATCCAGTTATACATCTAATGGTAATATTAGGGTTATGGTTTATCATGAATGGTGTGTGAGTTTTGCTTCAAAAGGGATTATGGAAATCGAAAATAATGGGTTTGGTAAGAAGTCTCATGAAAAGACCAGTCAAGAAACATGGAGGAATACATGTGTTCTGAAACAGAAAATTATTGAAAGTGAAACACATACCCATAATTTTGCTAACTTGTGGATGAAATATATACTCTATTATGTGCATTACCTGAAGAAATAGTAATGTACCAGTGGCAAATAAGAATGAACATGAAAATACACATCATGTCCCATATGAATCTACTTGCATTAATGAGAAACTGGGTCAATTATTGTAGAAATATTAGGATATGTATGCACCATTCACTGAAGTTAGTTTTCATTACTAGGAAGCAAATATGTATTTCAGGTGGATGAATATTTCAGAGAATAACCTTTTGAAATGTTGACTATAAATCCACATACATGAATATGGAAAAATTTAGGGAGTGTATAATAAGGCATATATATTTTATATTTTAAAAAAATCTGGAGTGTGTATATATACACAGAGAGAGAGAGAGAGACATTAAAAAGTAGCAATATATATGCCAATCGAAATTCACCGTGATATATATATATTTTACACAGATAGAAAAATATTCAATTTACTGAACATGGATTTATGTATAATATTGTTCAACTAGGAGGCTCACACATAGGATGAATTTTCAAATCCCATAGCGTTTAGGTGGAGTGATCACTTCTCATCATTTGTATCTGTCAAGTCAGACACCTCACAAGAACGTATGTGCGATACCAGGTAGTATTCTATATGTGCATATAAAAATAGATGTGCTCAATAGGTTACATAAAATGGGAGAGAGGAATTCACATATTTGTTAAATTTAAAAATACATGGAGAACTATTTCAATTTAAATCGACTACATTTATAACACCTACATTTTGTCATGCAAAAGCCATGTCCAACTATACACCATGCCTCCTCTGAACTGCTTGTATTTATATTCTGTTTGGGTTATTTTTCTCCATCGTATTAGGATTAGTAGTCAGAGACAAGTAGGGTATGGGTTAGTGTCACGGATTCAGTATTTCAAATGGAAAATAGGAAAATAAATCCAATGTGTATGCAAATATGTGCCACAAAAAATATTCCCACTCTCATCCAGAAAAATGCCTTGAAATTATCTTCGCCCCAGGTAAAACACAATTAGAAAATAAGAGTTAGAAAATCTGTGAATACATATGTGGAATGGAAAATGCTCAGGAGTTCACAACCTTGGAGGTGGTAGAGGAGTTTCCAAAAGTAAGGGACAGTGTAAACACTCCACAATCATGGAGCTATGCTGGCCTAAAGACTTCTTGAGAAACTGCCTCTGAGTTTGGGCATTTGAAAAATATGTTGTTGTCAGGAGCTTTAGCTTCCTTTGAAGTGAGACCATCAAACCTGGGTCAGTATCTATGTGACCTGGAGGACATGGTTTCTTATTTTCCGATGAACATGAGGCAGCAGTGCTGAAGTCTCTTTGTAGGTAAACTGTGGCCTCTTCGGGCAAAGTGACTCCCCTTGTGGACTTTGAAGCCATTTGGTCATCCTCCACTTTTCGTGGTGTTTTTTGCTGCTGCACTGGGAGTTTGGTATTTGATTCATGACATACAAGGAGTTCAACTGGGACACAGTGCATGAGGGAGTCTTGTAACGTGTGGTGGGTCAGGCTCTGCAGGAGAATGCACCAACTGGGCTTCTATCCCACATTGCTTGCTGCCTTGACCATAGCAACCTAATTCTGAACATTGCCCTGAAAACTCTGCATATAACAAGATGCCTTTTCATATAATGGTCTCCTGGCTGCATCAAGTCAGTCACAAGCCATTTGGACGCCAATGGCAGATCCACATGGCCACATCACAGATGTATTATCACACACCTGCCTACCACTGCTCTAGGCCCACTACTCAGCAGGCTCCAACTTACTGGCATCTCTGTTCTACACCATTTTCATGAAACCCAGTCAATCAAGGCACTGTCTGTTACACTCATGATCAGCAACAGGACATCCAATGGTTCTCCAGTGCCATCTGGTCATTGGGAATTTCAAAAATTTCATGGTGTTTATCTTTCCATTTTTCAAGAATGAAGTTGGAGGCACTTTGGGGTTTCCATTCATCCAGGAACCATTACATGGGGAGGAAGCTCATTTCAATGAAAGCTCTGAGGAACTCTAACAGGCAAGGCTTCCCAAACACTGGCCAAAAGGTCTCATGAAGCCAGGCCCATTGAGGTCTACAACGTGAGGTCCATGTGTCTTTTGACTCTAACTATGGCTGCCAAGTTTTTCAGAATAAAATCATGTGATATCCTTGCTGAGATTTTCAGCTCTCTTTGGAAAGCCATCCTGGGCCTAGATCTCAGGTTTCAAGGGCAACTCTCATGTGTGGCCTCCTACAATGCCAACACAATTAATGGCAATACTTCTCTGAGGTCAGTTCCAGAACTCAGTCTCCAAGGAGAATCACACCAGAGTTCAAGCCCATGTGGACCCTGTCATCTCTTCCAACCGCCACACAAATGACCACAATTAAAACCAAAACATTCCCACATGGCCCTCATCTTCATCCATATAGGCACTCATCATAAACTCTGGCTGGAGGTTTCCATGAGGGATACAGCCCAAGACAGTGTCCAAAATATCCACCATTGCCCCTCATTTGTCTAAATTTAGGGTGGTCTGGAAACCCTTTCTGTGAACCAAGAGTGATCAAATAGGCGTGCCGTTAATACTGCTCTGCTTCTCCAATTTGAGGCCTACTGACTGTCAGGTATAGATTGCTTATGTGATTTGGCATCATGAGAGAAACCAAGCACTTATGCAGGACTTTGAATAACTCATTTGACCTATAGGAATCCTATTCTCACTTGATGGACGTCAGGAACCTAACAGAGGAAGGCAAGAGTCTTCATCCACAATGACTGATCCTTTTGCCATTTTGGTTTTGGATGCACACATGGGATCTTCTTTAGATTTATCAGGAGCTGAGAATCTTAGCCACAGCCTCAACCAGGGCCTAGTGTCTGATTAAGACACATCCCTTTCCAAAGAAATTAAGCAAAGAGCCACAGGTGATGCCCATTCATTTCCATTTGAAAACTGTTTCTTCAGGCTTCAAAAAGGGGTGGCTTGAAACAAAGACCTTCCTGACATTCAAGGCAACAGAACCATAGGTAAGCAAATGGCCCAAAGCAGGGTTTCTCCAATGAGACTTTACTGGTCACACTAATATCTGAGATGTTCCCATTCCCTTCAGCTATCAAGAACATGGCCATGTCACAGAGCATGGAGGTTGTACATATCTTGGACAATAAATCATGAGCTCATTCTGGAGAGTGACCAGAATTCAGGAAGAAAACCGGAACTTAGGAAGTTAGTAGTTGTTTCCTATCCATAAGACAAGCCACAGTCTATTCATCACTTATGAACGATGAATGCTGGGAAGCTTTCTACTAGACAGGACACCTCCATTGATGCATTCTCTTTTCTAATGTCTAAAACCACGGACACAGTGGATACACAGACATAGAAACACTCGCCTTGTCAAAAGAGTTACTATCAACAGTAGACTCCAAAGCAAACGAACCACCTTTTTTACCTATTTGCAGAATATGAGACAAAACCACAAACTCACACCCACACACATAAAGTCACCTCATTCCCAAAAGTGGATCTGTGACTATCTGGAGTGTCCTCTGACTGGTGGGCCATACTATGTTCCTCTCGAAATGGCCTTTCCTCTCTCAGATTTTGTCTCCTTGGCCAACTCTGTGATGCTTTGAGGAGCCTGCAGTTAGCCACTACCTGCTATCTCAGGAAAGGCCTCTCTTCAGAGCTCAATTGGCATTTGGCCATCCTCAAATCAGTAGGTACCAAGAAGGTCTGAATCTGTACTTGGTAAATACAAACCAGTGAGCCCACTGGGACTGGGACTGGGACTGGCTCTCGGTGCCTGGCTTCTTGCATCACAATTTCAGAGAGTTCCATCACCAAGGAAGTTAGCTAGGACACTTCCTTCAGGAACTGAATGAGGTCACTGCCTTGGCAACAACTTTGTCCTAACCGTTGCTTCCAAGGGTTCCATGAGATGGAGGCTGCTCCTACTTTGTGTGACAATTTGACTTGTTACAATGGTATATCAAAATAGGCACCTGGGAACAGCTCTCCACGCAGGCCTGCATAGGTCCATCTTCTCTACATTAAGAAGAGAAAGGCTGATGCACACACATCCCTTCGTCCTGTTCAGGTTGTTTGACATGAAGATGGATTTTGCTCTCTCAGATCCTTCATAGCTGCCTACATCTTCTCCAGGGATCATTTCTGCATCGAACTTTGAGGTTTTCAGCAGTTGGAAGATACCCTACATTCCTGTATTGTAAGGCGAACTCTGTCCCTGCTCTTTTGTAATTTTAGATTGAAGCAACAGTGTATGGTTAGGGTTAATAACAGGTTCGATTTGGGCAAGGAATCATTATGCGGGATGAATAATGGTATTGGGAACCTGCAATATTTATAGGAATATAGAGATGAAATATAAGTATGAAAACAGAAATCTAGGTAAGATTTGAAGCTCAGAAATGCATTGGGCAACTGATTGCGATACGTAGCTTTGAATTACGTTCTAGATACATGTTTCAGAAAAATCGATATACAATGGCATAGGATCTTGTACCTTGGATGATTGAATGTAGTAGAGAACATCTACTCAAAAAGGGATAGTCGATAGGATCAGGAACATAGTCAGTATGTTTCGGAAGAAGAGTGAGTATAGGATTTGGACCAAAGTTCATAAGCAATAGGGTTTCGGTTAGAGAGTGAATGTCAATGTCAGCACATGTGAAGGGTCAGTCACAATGTTGAACTGGAGAAAATATGTAGGAAAGTAGATATCAATAGAGACATTAGGAAATCAGGCAAAGTACAAAGTGAGTGAAAAAATTAGACATTTTCAATGGTATTGAGGTTGAATATATAATCTTAGGAAGAAACAAATATGTAGTCACCAACAGGATGATCATTTGAGAGCATTAGGCAACCTGGACATGGATGTTTTTAGTAATCCATGTTCAGTTTCCGTTTAGGCTTTGTTACAGTCATACGTGTGACTTTTGCATTTTGTGTCCAGAATACTACTGTGATAACATGCATATGTAGATCAGGTGACATGAGTATTTCTTCCACCATTTCTGGGAGCAATATTTTGAAGATGTATAAATTAGTATTGGGGGTACAAAGAGGTGTAACCTGTGTCTATGAATATAGAGATAATGCATGAATAGACCATACTGTGAATAGATAATATAACTGGTTCCACTTTACAAAATGTATTGAATTGATATCTGAAAATATATAAGAAATCTTATATTAATATAAAATCATTCATTCCAACCAGTTATACATCTAATTGTGATATTATAGTTATGATTAATCATGCAGTGTGTGTCCGTTTTGCTTCAAAAGTGATAAAGGAATTCGAAAATAATGTGTTTGGAAAGAAATCTCATGAAAAGATGAGTCAAGAAACATGGAGGAATCCATGTGTTCTAAAGCAGGAAGTGATTGAAAGTGAAACAAATGCCTATAAATTTGCTAACCTGTGGAGGAAATATATATCCTATGATGTGCATAAACTGAAGAAATTGTAATGTCCCAGTGTTGAATAAAAATGAACATCGATAAACACATCATGTCCCATAGGCATCAACTTGCATTGATGATAAACTGTGTCAGTTACTATAGAAATTTTAGGATTTGTATGCACCATTCACTGAAGTTAGTTTTCAGTACTAGGAAACAAATATGTATTTCAGGTGGATGAAATTTTTTGAGAATAATCTTGTGAAAAGTTGATTTTAAATCCACATTCATAAACATGAATAAAATTAGGGAGTGTATATAAGACACATATATTTCATATTTTGAAAAATAGAAGGAGAGAATATATATATATATATATATATATATATATATATATATATATATATATATATATATATACACACACACACAGACACACCCAGAAACATTAAAAATAGCAATATATGCCAATCAAAATTCACCATGAAATATATATCATCCACAGATCCAAAAATATTCATTGTACTGAACATGGATTTGTGTATAATTTTGTTCAACTAGGAAGCTCACCCATAGGTTGAATTTTCAGTTCCAATGACATTTAGAAGGAGTGATCTTTTCTCTCAATTTGCATCTGCCAAGTTAGCCACCTGACAAGAATGTACGTGTAGTACCAGGTAGGATTCTCTATGTGTATATAAAAATATATTTGCTGAGTAGGCTACAGAGAAAGAGAGACAAGAATTCACATATTTGTTATCTTTAAAACCACATGGACAACTATTGCAACAAAAAATTGTCTAGATTTATAACCCCTAACCTTTAAAATGCAAAAGGCAAGTCCAACTATACACCATGCCTCCTCTGAACTGCTTGTATTTCTATTATGTTTGGGTTATTTTTCTGCCTCATATTAGGATTAGTAGTCAGAGACTAGTAGGGTGTGGGTTAGTGTCAGAGATAAAGTATTTGAAATGGAAAATTGGAAAATGAATCCAATATGTATGCAAATATGTCCTACACAAAAGTCTTCCCACTCTCATCCAGATAAATCCTTTGACATTACCTTTACCCCATGTAAGATGCAATTCGAAGAGAAGAGTTAGAAAATCTGTGAATACATATCTGGAATGGAAAATGCACAGGAGTTCACAACCTTGGAGGTGGTAGAGGAGTTTCCAAAAGTAAGTGACTGTGTAAACACTCCACAAACATGGAACTCTGCTGGCCAATAGCCTTCTTGTAAAACTGCCTTTGAGTTTGGACACTTGAAATATATCTTGTTGTCTGGAGCTTTAGCTTCATTTCTGGTGAGACCATCAAACCTGGATCTGCATCTATGTGACCTGGAGGACATCGTTTCTTATTTTCCATTGAACATGTGGTACCAGTGTTGATTTCTCTCTTTGTTGGTAAACTGTGGCCACTGGAAGCTTATTGTCTCCCTGAGTGGACTGTGAAGCCATTTGGTCATCCTGCCCTTTTTGTGGTGTTTCTTTCTTTTTTTTAATTTTATTTTTTTATTGGTTGTTCAAAACCCTACAAAGCTCTTGACATATCAAATTTCATACATTAGCATACATTAGCTTCAAGTGAGTTATGAACTCCCTTTTTTGCCCCAAGTACAGATTGCAGAATCACATGGGTTACACATCCACATTTTTACATAATACCATAATAGTAACTGTTGTATTCTGCTACCTTTCCTATCCTCTACTATCCCCCCTCCCCTCCCCTCCCATCTTCTCTCTCTACCCCTTCTACTGTAATTCATTTCTCACCTTGTTTATTTTCCCATTCCACTTACAACCTCTTATATGTAATTTAGTATAACAATGAGGGTCTCCCTCCGTTTCCATGCAATTCCCCTTTTCTCTCCCTTTCCCTCCCACCTCATGTCTCTGTTTAATGTTAATCTTTTCTTCCTGCTCTTCCTCCCTGCTTTATTCTTAGTTGCTCTCATTATATCAAAGATGACATTTGGTATTTGTTTTTTAGGGATTGGCTAGCTTCACTAAGCATAATCTGCTCTAGTGCCATCCATTTCCCTGCAAATTCCAAAATTTTGTCATTTTTTAGTGCTGCGTAATACTCCATGGTGTATAGATGCCACATTTTTTTAATCCATTCATCCATTGAAGGGCATCTGGGTTGGTTCCACAATCTAGCTATTGTAAATTGTGCTGCTATGAACATCGATGTGGCAGTATCCCTGTAATACGCTCTTTTAAGGTCTTCAGGGAATAGTCCGAGAAGGGCAATAGCTGGGTCAAATGGTGGTTCCATTCCCAGCTTTCCCAGGAATCTCCATACTGCTTTCCAAATTGGCCGCACCAATTTGCAGCACCACCAGCAATGTACAAGAGAACCCTTTTCTCACTCCAGTAAGATTGGAAGCCATTATGAAATCAAACAACAACAAGTGCTGGCGAGGTTGTGGTGTTTCTTGATGCTGCAATGGGAGGTTGGTATTTGCTTCATGAAATACAAGGAGTTTGACTAGGATATAGGGCTGGAGGGAGTTCTGTCACGTATGTTGGGTCAGGGTGTGCAGGAGAATCCACCAACCAGGGTTCTATCCCACATAACTTGCCCCCTTGACTATAGCAACTTGATTGTGAACATTGCCCTGAAACCTCTCCATATAACAAGATGCCTTTTCATATAATGGTCTGCTGGCTGTACCAAGTCAGTCACAAGCTATTTGGAAGCCAATGGCAGATCCACATGGCGACACCACAGTTGTATTATCACACACCTGCCCACCACTGCTCTAGGCCCACTACTCAGCAGGCTCCAACTTACTGGCACCTCTGTTCTGCACCATTTTCATGAAACCCAGTCAATCAAGGCACTGTCTGTAACACAACAATCAAGCCACTGTCTGCAAAAGAACATCCAATGGTTCTCCAGTGCCACTTGGTCATTGGGAATTTCAAAAATATCATGGTATTTATCTATCCATTTTTCAAGAATGAAGTTGGAGGCACTTTGGGGTTTCCATTCTTCAAGGAACCATTACATGGGGAGGAAGCTCATTTCAATGAAAGCTCTGAGGAACTCTAAAAGGCAAGGCTTCCCAAACACTGGCCAAAAGGTCACATGAAGCAAGGCCTATGGAGGTCTACAACGGGAGGTCCATGTGTCTTTTGACTCTTAACTATGGCTGCCAAGTTTTTCAGAATAAAATTATGCGATATCCTTGCTGAGATTTTCAGTTCTCTGAGGAAAGCCATCCTGGGCCTAGATCTCAGGTTTCAAAGGCAACTCTCATGTGTGGCCTCCTACAATGCCAACACAATTAATGGCAATACTTCTCTGAGGTCAGTTCCAGAACTCAGTCTCTAAGAGGAATCACACCTGAGTTCAAGACCATGTGGACCCTGTCATCTCTCCCAACCGCCACACAAATGACCACAATTAAAACCAAAACATTCCCACATGGCCCTCATCTTCAGCCGTATAGACACTCATCATAAACTCTAGCTGGAGGTTTCCATGAGGGGCACAGCCAAAGACAATGTCCAAAATATGCACCCTTGCCCCTCATTTGTCTAAATTCAGTGTGGCCTGGACACCCTTCCTTTGAACCAGGAGTGATCAAATAGGCCTGCTGTTAATGCTGCTCTGCTTCTCCAATTTGAGGCCTACTGACAGTCAGGTATAGATTCATTATGTGATTTGGCATCATGAGAGAACCCAAGTACTTCTGCAGGATTTGAATAACTCATTTGACCCATAGGAATCCTATTCTCACTTGATGGAGTTCCGGAACCTATCAGAGGAAGGCAAGAGACTTCATCTACAATGACTGATCTTTTTGCCATTTTGTTTTTGGATGCACACATGGGATCTTCTTTACATCTATCTGGAGCTGAGAATCTTAGCCACAGCCTCAAACAGGGCCTAGTGTCTGATTAAGACACCATCCTTTTCAAAGCAATTAAGCAAAGAGCCACAGGAGATACCCATTCATTTTCATTTGAAAACTGTTTCTTCAGGCTTCACAAAAGGGTGGCCTGAGGCAAAGACCTTCCTGACATTCAAGGCAATAGAACCATAGTTAAGCAAATGGACCAAAGCAGGGTTTCTCCACTGAGACTTTACTGCTCACACTGATGTCTGAGTTTTCCGAGATGTTCCCATTCCCTTCAGCTATCAAGAACATGGACATGTCACAGAGCTTGGAGGTGGTACATATCTTGCACAATAAATCATGAACCTATTCTGGAGAGTGGCCAGAATTCAGGAAGAAAACAGGAACTTAGGATGTTAGTAGGTGTTTAAGATCCATAAGGCAAACCACAGTCCATTCATCAATTGAGCAGGATGAATGCTGGGAAGCTTTCTACTAGACAGGACACCTCCATTGATGCATTCTCTTTTCTAATGTCTAAAACCACGGACACAGTGGATACACAGACATAGAAAGTCGCCTTGTCAAAAGACTTACTAGAAACAGTCGACTCGAAACCAAACCAACCACCTTTCCTACCTATTCTCAGAACATGAGACAAAACCGCAAACTCACACCCACACACAAAGGCACCTCCTTCCCAAAAGTAGGTCTGTAACTATCCGGAATGTCTTCTGACTGGTGGGCCATACTATGTTCCCCACAAAATGGACTCTCCTGTCTCAGATCTTGTCTCCTTGGCCAACTCTGTGATGCTTTGAGGAGCCAACCGTTAGCCACTACCTGCTATCTCAGGAAAAGCTTCTCTTCAGAGCTCTACTGACATTTGGCCATCCTCACATCAGTAGGTACCAAGAAGGTCTGATCTGTACTTGGTAAATCCAAACAAGTGAGCCCACTGGGACAGGGACTGGGACTGGCTCTCGGTGCCTGGCTTCTTGCATCAAAATTTCCGAATGTTCCATCACCAAGGAAGTTAGGTAGGTCACTTCCTTCAGGAACTGAAAGAGGTCACTGCCTTGGCAACAACTTTGCCCTAACCGTTGCTTCCAAGGGTTCCATTAGATTGAGGCTGCCCCTACTTCCTTTGAAAATTTGACTAGTTTCAATTGTATATCAAAATAGGCACCTGGGAACAGCTCTCCATGCAGGTCTGGTTAGGTCAATCTTCTCTACATTAAAAAGAGAGAGGCTGATGCATACACATCCCTTTTTCCTGTCTAGATTGTTTGCCATTGAAGATGGCTTTTGATCTCATAGGTCCTTCATAGCTGCTGACATCTTCTCCAGGGATTATTTCTGCATCGAACTTTGAGGTTCTCAGCAGTTGGAAGATACCCTACATTCCTGTATTGTAAGGCGAACTCTGTCCCTGCTCTTTTGTAATTTTAGATTGAAGCAACAGTGTATGGTTAGGGTTAATAACAGGTTCGATTTGGGTAAGGAATCATTATGCGGGATGAATAATGGTATTGGGAACCTGCAATATTTATAGGAATATAGAGATAAAATATAAGTATGAAAACAGAAATCTAGGTAAGATTTGAAGCTCAGAAATGCATTGGGCAACTGATTGCGATACGTAGCTTTGAATTACGTTCTAGATACATGTTTCAGAAAAATCGATATACAATGGCATAGGATCTTGTACCTTGGATGATTGAATGTAGTAGAGAACATCTACTCAAAAAGGGATAGTCGATAGGATCAGGAAGATAGTCAGTATGTTTCGGAAGAAGAGCGAGTATAGGATTTGGACCAAAGATCTTTAGCAATAGTGTTTCCGTTACAGAGTGAATGTCAATGTCAGCACATGTGAAGGGTCAGTCACAATGTTGAACTGCGGAAAATATGTAGGAAAGTAGATATCAATAGAGACACTAGGAAATCAGGCAAAAGTATCAAGTGAGTGAAAAAATTAAACATTTTCAACAGTTTTGAGGTTGAATATATAATCTTAGGAAGAAACAAATATGTAGCCAGCAATAGTATTGACATTTGAGAGCATTAGGCAACCTGGTCAGGGATGTTTTTAGTAATCCATGTTCAGTTTACCTTTAGGCTTTGGTACAATCATACGTGTGGCTTTTGCATTTTGTGTCCAGAATATTACAGTGATAACATGCATAGGTAGATCAGGTGACATGAGTATTTCTTCCACCATTTCTGGGAGCAATATTTCAAATATATATAGATTAGTATTGGGGGTACAACCAGGTGTACCCTGTATCTATGAATATAGAGATAATGCATGAATAGACCATACTGTGAATAAATAATATAACTTGTTACACTTTAAACAATGTATTGAATTGATATCAGAAAATATATAAAAAATCTTTTATTGATATATAATCATTCATTCCAACCAGTAATACATCTAATGGTGATATTACAGTGATGGTTTATCATGAAATGTGTGTCCCTTTTGCTTCTAAAGTGATAAAGAAAATCGAAAATAATGTGTTTGGATAGAAGTCTCATGAACAGACCAGTCAAGAAACATGGAGGAATACATGTGTTCTGAAGCAGGAAGTGATTGAAAGTGAAACAAATGCCTATATATTTGCTAACCTGTGGAGGAAATATATATCCTACGATGTGCATAAAATGAAGAAATTTTAATGTCCCAGTGTTGAATAAAAATGAACATCAATATACACATCATCTCCTATAGGAATCTACTTGCTTTGATGATAAACTGTGTCAGTTACTGTAAAAATATTAGGGTTTGTAAGCACGATTCACTGAAGTTAGTTCTCAGGACGAGGAAACAAATATGTATTTCAGGTGGTTGAATGTTTCTGAGAATAATCTTATGAAAAGTTGATTTTATATCCACATACATGAATATGAATGAATTTAGATAGTGTTTAATAAGACACATGTTTTTCATATTTTGAAAAATCTAGAGAGTATATATATATATATATATATATATATATATATATATACACATATAAAACTCATGGAGAAATATTACAATGAAAATTTGACAAGATTTATAACACATACCCTTGATAAAGCAGAAGGCAATTCCAAGTATATACCATGCCTCCTATTAAAGGCCTGTATTTCTATTCTGTTAGTTTTCTTTTTATCCATCATATTAGCATTAGTAGTCAGAGTCTATTAGGGTATGTGTTAGTGTCGGGGATCAGTATTTCAAATGAAAATAGGAAAATAAATCTAATGTGTATGCAAATATGTGCTACACAAAAATCTTGCCACTCTCATCCAGAACAATTCCTTTACATTAACTTCACTCCAAGTAAGACACAATTAGTGGAGAGGAGTTCGAAAACCTGTGATTACATATGTGGAACTGAAAATGTTCAGGAGTTCACAACATTGGATGTGGTAGAGCAGTTTCCAAAAGTAAGGGAGAGGTTAAACACTCCACAAACTTGGAGCTCTGCTGGCCTTAAGACTTCTTGAGAAAATGCCTCTCAGTTTGGGAACATGAAATATATGAAGTTGTCAGGAGATTTAGCTTCCTCATTGTGACACCATCAAATGTGGGTCTGCATCTATGTGACCTGGAGGAAATGGTTCCTTATTTTCTAATGAACATGAGGCAGCAGTTCTGAATTCTTTCTTGGTAAACTGTGGCCACTGGGAGTTAAGTGTCTCCCCGTGTGGTCTGTGAAGCCATTTGGTCATCCTCCATTTTTGTGGTGTTTCTTACTGCTGCACTGGGAGTTTGGAATTGGCTTAATGAAATACAAGGAGTTCAACTGGGACACAATTCTGGAGGGAGCTCTGACACGTGTGATTGGTCAGGGTCTTCAGGAGAATGTTCGAACATGGGTCTATCCCACATGGCTTTCCCCTTGACTATAGCAACCAGATTCTGAACATTGCCCTGAAACCTCTCAATAAAACAAGATGCCTTTACATATAAGGGTCTGCTGCCTGCACCATATTAGTCACAAGTATTTTGGAAGCCAAAGGCAGATCCACGTGGTCCCACCACAGATATTTATTCACAAACGTATAGTCCACTGCTCTAGCCCCAATACTCAGCAGGCTCCAACTTACTGACATCTCGGTTCTATACCATTTTCATGACAACCAGTCAATCAAGGAACTGTCTGGTACACACATGATCAGCAACAGGACATCCAAAGTTTCTCCAGTGCCACCTGGTCATGGAAATTTCAAAAATTTCATGGTATTTGTATAGCCATTTTTCAAGGATGATGTTGGAGGCACTGTGGGTTTCAATTCATTCAGGAACCATTAAATGGTGAGTAAGCTCATTTCAATGAAAGCTCTGAAGAACTCTCACAGGCAAGGCTTCCCAATGAGTGCCCAAAAGTTCACATGAAGCCAGGCTCATTGAGGTCTACAATATGAGGTACATGTGTGTTTTGAGTCTCAACTATGACTTCCAAGTCTTTCAGTAAAAAAATCATGTGTTACCCTGGCTGAGATTCCCAGTGCTCGGTGGAAAGCCACCCTGGGCCTAGATCTCAGTTTCCAAGGGCTAATCTCATGTGTGGCCTCCTATAATCCCAAAACAATTCATGGCAATACTTCTCTCAAGTCAGTTCCACAACTCAGTCTCTAAGGAGTATCAGAGCAGAGTTCAAGCCCTGGTAAACCAAGTCATCTCTTCCAACCGCCACACAAATGACCACAATTTAAACCAAAACACTCCTACATGACCCTCATCTTCTTCCATAAAGACACTCATCATAACATATGGCTGGAGGTTTCCATAAGGGGCACAGCCCAAGACAGTGTCCAAAATAAGCTCCCTTGCCCCTCATTTGCCTAAAGTCAGGGTGGCTTGGACACCCTTCTTGTGAACCAGGAGTGATCTTTAAGGGTAAAAGAAATTTAAATTAAAGTGTAAAAGTTAAAGTGTAAAAGACCGGGTTTGTAAAGTTTCTAAGATTCAAGGCCTGATTTAAAATGTAAAGGACCAGGTATTGTTAAGTTCCTATGCTACATGAAAAATCTGAAATTCCTGTTACTTGTAGGACAATTTCTGGACTGCCCAGTAAATATTCCCCCTGATCGCCTGGTTGTTTAATAACCTAGGACCCTGTGTGGCTTGGCACATATGCATCGCAGGGCCTAATCTAATCAATTTGAATCTGTACCCCGCTGTAGAACTGACCTATCCCTCCTGCCTGACATGTTCCCACCAATGAATGAACTAATCATGTTTAGGATTTGTTGTTTGATTTTCCCGCAGTGTATGGTGATTTGTTAAAAGATACTGTGATATATGTAAAGTCTCGTCCTCCCCAAAAAGTGTACTTAAGCACTGCTCAACCTCAGCTCGGAGATCTGGGCTGCTCTCCCTTCTTGAGTGACCACGGAGCCCTAGCATACTGGATTGGATCCTCAATAAATGTCTTTTGCTGTTGCATGAGCCGTGGTCTCATACATGAACATGAATGAATTTAAGGAGTGTATAATAAGACACATATATTTCATATTTTGAATAATCTATAGAGTGCAGATTTTTCACAAAACACATACAGAGATATTAAAAAGTAGCAATATATATGCCAATCAAAATTCATCATGAAATACATATCATACACAGATCCAAAAATATTTATTTTACTTAACATGGATTTATGTGTAATGTTGTTCAACTAGGAAGCTCACGCATAGGTTGAATTTTCAGTTCCTACAGCGTTTAGGAGGAGTGATCTCTTCTCACAATTTGTATCTGCCAAGTAGGCCACCTCACAATAATGTACGTGTGGTACCAGGTAGGATTCTATTTGTGCATATAAAAATACATGTGCTGAATAGACATCAGAGAAAGGGAGACAGGAATTCACATATTTGATACCTTTCAAAACACATGGAGAACTATATCAATTAAAAATTAACCAGATTTTTAACAACTACCCTTTATCATGCAAAAGGCAAGTCCAACTATACACCATGCCTCTTCTGAACTGCTTGTATTTCTATTCTGTTTGGGTTATTTTTCTCCATCATATTAGCATTAGTAGTCAGAGTCTAGTAGGGTATGCGTTAGTGTCATGGATTCAGTAATTCAAATGGAAATAAAGGAAAATGAATCCATTGTGTATGCAAATATGCGCTACAAAAAAACTTTCCACTCTCATTCAGAGCAATGCCTTGACATTACCTTCACCCAAGTAAGACACAATTAGAGGACAAGAGTTAGAAAATCTGTGATTACATATCTGGAATGGAAAATGCTCAGGAGTTCACAAGCTTGGGCATTTTAGAGTAGTTTTCAAACTTAAGGGACAGGATAAACAGTCCAAATTCATGGAACTCTGCTGGCCTAAAGACTTCTTGAGAAACTGCCTCTGAGGTTGGGCACTTGAAATATATGTTGTTGTCAGGTGCTTTAGCTTCCTTTGTAGTGATACCATCAAAGATGGGTCTTCATTTATCTGACCTGGAGGACATGGTTTCTTATTTTCCAAAAGAACATGAGGCAGCAGTGCTCAATTCTTCCTTTGAAGGTAAACTGTGGCCACGGAGGGGTAAGTGTCTCCCCGTCTTGACTGTGAAGCCAATTGGCCATCCTACAATTTTCGTGGTGTTTCTTGCTGCTGCACTGGGCTTTTGGTTTTTCCCTCATGAAATACAAGGAGTTCAACTGGGACACAGTGCTGGAGCGAGTTCTGTCACGTGTGGAGGGTCAGGGTCTACAGGAGAATTCACCAACCAGACTTCTATCCCACATAACTTGCAACATTATCCATAGCAAACTGATTCTGAACATTGTCCTGAAACCTTTACATATAACAAGATGCCTTTACAGATAAGGGTCGGCTAGCTGCACCATGTAAGCCACAAGCCATTTGGAAGTCAATGGCAGACCCAAATGGCCCCACCACAGATGTTTTATCATACACCTGCACACCACAGCTCTGGGCCCACTTCTCAGCACTCTCCAACTTACTGGCATCTCTGTTCTACACAATTTTCATGAAATCGAGTCATTCAAGGCACTGTCTGGTACACTCATGATCAGCAACAAGACATCCAAAGGTTCTACAGTGCCACCTGGTCAGGGGAATTTCATGGTATTTATAGAGCCATTTTTCAAGGATGAAGTTGGAGGCACTGTGGGTTTCAATTCATTCAGGAACCATTAAATGTTGAGGAAAATCATTTCAATGAAAGCTCTAGAGAACTCTCACAGGTAAGGCTTCCCAAAGATTGGCCAAAATACACATATATTTCATATTTTGAAAAATCTTGACAGTATATATATATATATATATATATATATATATATATATATATATATATACAAACACACACAGACATTAAAAACTAGCAATATATATGCCAATCGAAATTCATCATGAAATATATATCATCCACGTATCCAAAAATATTCATTTTACTGAACATGGATTTATGTATAATGTTGTTCAACTAGGAAGCTCACCCATAGGTTGAATTTTCAGTTTCAACAGCGTTTAGGAGGAGTGAACTTTTCTCACAATTTGTATCTGCCAAGTCAGCCACCTCACAAGAATATATGTGTGATACAAGGTACAATTCTATATGTGCATATAAAAATACATGTGCTGAATAGGATACAAAGAAATGGGGGAGACAGGAATTCACATATTTGATAAGTTTAAAAATACATGGACAACTCTTTCAACAAAAAATTGACTAGATTTAAAACTCCTTCCCTATATAATGGAAAAGTTAATTCAATGGTACACCATGCCTCCTCTGATATGTTTGTATTTCTGTTCTGTTTGGGTTATTTTTCTCCATTACGTTAGGATTAGTTGTCAGAGTCTTGTAGGGTATGGGTTAGTTTCAGGGATTCAGTATTTCGAAAGGAAAATTGGAAAATGAATCCAATGTGTATGCAAATATGTGCTACACAAAAATCTTCCGACTCTCATCCACAACAATGCCTTGACCTTAACTTCGTCCCAAGTAACACATGTAGAGGAGATGAGTAAGAAAATCTGTGAATACATATCTGGAATTTAATATGCTCAGGAGTTCAAAAACTTGCAGGTAGAAGGCGAGATTCCAAAAGTAAGGGACAATGTAAACACTCCAAAAACATGGAGCTCTGCTAGCCTAAAGGCTTCTGGAAAAACTGGCTCTGATGTTGGGCTCTTGAAATATATGTTGTTGTCAGGAGCTTTAGCTTTTTTTGTAGTGAGACCATAAAAGCTGGGTCTGCATCTATGTGACCTGGAGGAGATGCTTTCTTATTTACCAATGATCATGAGGCAGCATTGCTGAATTCTCTCTTTCGGGGTCAACTGTGGCCACTTGGGGCTAAGTGTCTCCTCATGTGGACTGTGAAGCCATTTGATCATTCTCCAATTTTTGTGATATTTTTTGCTGCTACACTGGGAGTTCAGTATTTGCTTCATGAAATACAAGGAGTTCACCTGGGACACAGTGCTGGAGGGAGTTCTGTCACGTGTGGTGGGACAGGGTCTGCAGGAGAATGCACAAACCAGGCTTCTGTCCAACATAGCTTGACCCCTTGACCACAGGAACCTGATTCTGAACATTGCCCTGAAACTTATCCATATAACAAGAATCATTTACATATAAGGGTCTGCTGGCTGCACCATGTCAGTCACAAGCCATTTGGAAGCCATTGGGAAATCCACATGGAAGCACCACAGATGTTTTATCTCACACATGCCCACCTTTGCTCTAGGCCCACTATTCAGCAGGCTCCAACTTACTGGAATCTCTGTTCTACACCATTTTCGTGAAACCCAGCAAATCAAGGCACTGTCTGGTACACTCATGATCACCAACAGGATATCCAATGGTTCTCCAGTGCCTCCTGGATATGGGAATTTCAAAAATTTCATGGTATTTATCGAGCCCATCTTTCAAGGTTGAAGTTGGAGGCACTGAGTGTTTCATTTAATTCGGTTACCATTAAATTGTGAAGAAGCTCATTTCAAAGAAAGATCTGGAGAACTCTCACTGCCAAGACTTCCCAAAGAGTGGCCAAAAGGCCACATGAAGCCAGGCCCATTGAGGTCTACAATGTGAAGTGCATTTGTGTTTTGACTCTCAACTATTGCTGCCAAGTGTTTCAGAATAAAATTATGTGATACCTTGGCTGAGATTCCCAGTGCTCTGTGGAAAGCCACACTGGGAATAGATCTCAGTTTCCAATGGTGACTCTCATGCGTGGCCTCCTAATATCCCAACACAATTCATGGCAATACTTCTCTGAGGTCAGTTCCAGGACTCAGTCTCTATAGGGTATCACGCCAGAGTTCAAGCCCAGGTGGACCCAGTCATCGCTTCCAACTTCCACACAAATAACCACAATTAAAACCAAAACACTCCCACATGGCCCTCATCTTCTTCCATATAGACACTCCTCATAACCTCTGGCTGGATGTTTCCATGAGGGGCGCAGCCCAACACAGAGTCCAAATAACCTCGCTTGCCCGTCATTTTCCAAAAGGCAGGGTGGCCTGTACACCCTTCCTGTGAACCACAAGGGATCAAAAATGCCTTCCTTTAATACTGCTCTGCTTCTCCAATTTGAGGCCTACTGACTGTCAGGTATAGATTCTTTATGTGATTTGGAGTCATGAGAAAACACAAGCATGTATGGGATAGCCTTTGCAGGGCTTAGAAGAACTCATTTGATTCAAAGGATCTCTATTCTCACTTGATGGTGGTCAGGAACCTAAGAGAGGAAGGCGAGAGACTTCATCAACAATTACTGATCTTTTTCCCATTTTGGTTTTGGATGCACACATGGGATCATTCTTTAGATGCATCAGGTGCTGCGAACCTAAGCCACAGCCTCACACAGGGCCAAGAGACTGATTCCGACACATCCATTTCCAAAGAAATTAACAAAGAGCCACAGGTGATGCCCATTTATTTCCATTTTAAAACTGTTTTCTTCAGGCTTCACAAAGCGGTGTCTTGAGGCCAAGACCTTCCTCACATTCAGGGGAAGAGAAGAATTGGTTAGCAAAAAACCCAAAGCAGAGTTTCTCCACTGAGGCTTTCCTGGTCACACTGATATCTGAGTTTTTTGAGATGCTAGCCATTCCCTTTAGCTATCCATTACATGGCCTTGTCACAGAGCTTGGAGGTGGTACATATCTTGGACACAAAACCATGAGCCTATTCTGGAGAGTGGCCAGAATCAGGAAGAAAACAGGAACTTAGGAAATTAGTAGGTGTTGCCCATCCATAAGGGAAGCCACAGTCCATTCATCAATTGTGCAGAATGAATGCTGGGTAGGTTTCTACTAAACAGGACACATCCATTGATGAATTCTCTTTTCAAATGTCTACAACCACAGACACAGTGGGATACACAGACATAGAAACACTCACTTTGTGAAACGACTTACTAGGAACAGTCCACTCCAAACCAAACAAACCGCCTTTTTTACCTATTCTCAGAAAATGAGACAAAACCACAAACTCACACCCACACCCACAAAGGCACCTCCTTCCCCCAAAGAGGTCTGTGACTATCCGGAGTGTCCTCTGACTTGTGGGCCTTATTATGTTCCCTGAAATGTTCTGTCCTGTCTCAGATCTGATCTTTTTGGCCAAATCTGTGAAGTGGTCAGGAGCCAGCTGTGAGCAACTTCCTGCTTTCTCAGGAAAGGCCCCTCTTCTGAGCTCTCCTGAAATTTGGCCATTCTCACATCAGTAGTTACCAAGAAAGACTGACTCTGTTCTTGGTAAATCCAAATAAGTGAGCCCACTGGGAATGGTACTGGGACTGCCTCTGGTAGCCTGGCTTCCTGGATCCCAAGTTCAGAGAGTTCTATCACCAAAGAAGTGAGGAAGGTCACCTCCTTTGTGAACTGAATGAGGTCACTGCTTTGGAAACCACTTTGTCCTAAAATTTGCTTCCAAGGTTCCCATGAGATGGAGGCTGCCCCTATTTCCTGTGATACGTTCACAACTGAGGATTGTATATCAACCATAGGCAGCCGGGAACAGCTGTCTACACTGGACTGGTTTGGTGCATCTTCTCTACATTAAGAAGAGTGAGGCTTATTCTAACACTTCCCTTCATCCTGACCGGGTTGTTTGCCATGGAAGATGACTTTTGCTCTCTCAGGTCCTTCATAGCTGCCTACATCTTCTCCAGGGATCATTTCTGCATGGAACTTTGAGGTTCTCAGCAGGTGGAAGATCCCCTACACTCCTGAATTGGAAGACTAATTCTGTCCCTCCTCTTCTGTAAAGTTAGATTGAGGAAACATTGTATGGTTAAGGTTAATAACAGCTTCCATTTGGGTTAGGAATCATTCTCTTGGATGAATAATGGTATTGGAATTTTGCGATATTTTCAAGAATATATAGGTGAAATATAAGTATGAAAAAAGAAATCTAGGTAATTTTTGAAGCACAGAAGGGAATTGGCCCCACTATTGGGATTCTTAGCTTTGAATTATGTTCTGCACAGGTGTCTCAGATTAATTGATATACAATGGCATAGGACCTTGTCTTTTGGATGATTGAATGTCGAAGAGAAAATCCAGTCCAAAAGGGATAGTTGGTAGATTAGGAACATATTCGGTAGATTTAGAATGAAGAGTGTGTATAGCATTTGGACCAAAAGATCTTTAGCAATAGGGTTTTGGGTAGAGAGTGAAAGTAAATGTCAGCACATGTGAAGAGTCAGTCATAATGATGAACTGGGGAAAAAATACAGGAAATCAGATTTCAATAGAGACATTAGGAAATCAGGCAAAGTATAAAGTGAGTGATAGGATTAGACATTTTCAACAGGGTTGAGGTTGAATATGTAATTTCAGGAAGAAACAAATATGTAGTCACCAATAGGATTCACTTTTGAGAGCATTAGGCAACCTGGACATGGATTTTTTTTTAATCCATGCTCACTTTCCATTTAGGATTTGGTACAATCATAAGTGTGACCTTGCTTTTTGTTTCCACAATATTACTGTGATTAATGTATATATAGATCAGGTGACATGAGTATTTCTTCCACCATTTCTGGGAGCAATATTTTGAAGACATATAATTTAGTATTGTGGGTACAAATAGGTATACTCTGTGTTATATGAATATAAAGATAATGCATGAATAGACCATACTGTGAATAAATAATATAACTGGTTCCAAATTTAAATAATGGATTGAATTGATATCTGAATATATACTGGAAATCTTATATTGATATTCATACAATCATTCCAACCAGTTATACATATAATGGTAATATCACTGTTATGGTTTATCATGAAGTGTGTGTGAGCTTTGCTTCTAAAATTATTATGGAAATTGAAATAATGTGCTTGGAAAGAAGTCTCATTAAAAGAGCAGTCAAGAAACCTGGGGGAATACATATGTTCTGAAGCAGGAAGTAATTGAAAGTGAAAAAAATGCCTATAAATTTGTGAATTTGTGAATGAAATATGTATTCTATTATGTGCAAAAACTGAAGAAATATTAATGTACCAGTTTTGAATAAAAATGAACGTCAAAATACATATCATGTCCCATAGGAATCTACTTGCATTGATGTTAAACTGAGTCATTTACTATAGCAATATTAGGATTTGTATGCACCATTCACTGAAGTTAGTTTTCAGTATTAGGAAACAAATATGTATTTCAGGTTGATTAATATTTCTGAGAACATTCTTATGAAAAGTTGAATATAAATCCACATTCATGAACATCAATGAATTTAGGGAGTATATAATAAGACACATACATTTCATATTTTGAAAAATCTGGAGAGTTTATACATATATATATGCACACACACACACACACACACACACGTATACATTAAAAAGTAGCAATATATATGCCAATCAAAATACATCATGAAATATATATCATCCACAAATCCAAAAATCTTCATTTTTCTGAGCATCGATTTATGTATAATGTTGTTCAACTAGGGAGCTCACCCATAGTTTGAATTGTAAGTTCCAACAGCATTTAGGAGGAGTGATCCCTTCTCACAATTTGTATTTGCAAAGTCAGCAACCTCACAAGTATGTACATGTGATACCAGGTAGGATTCTATATGTGAATATAAAAATGCATGTGCTGAATAGGGTACAGAGAAATGGAGACAGGAATTCTCATATTTGTTAACTTTAAAAACACATGGAGAAGGGAGGGGCAGAGCCGCCAACCGCGCCTGTAAGGTAGGCGGACCTGCGAGCCACCCGTAGAACAGGCCTAGCGGCCCGCCATCGTGAAAGACACATCACCCTGGTTGGGGGTTGGGCAGAGCCACTGCACGCCTGCAAGGAACGCGGACATGCGACCCACAGGCAGAACAGGCCCAGACACCCGCGGAGGGGCAGAGACACCCCTTGCGACTTCAAGATAGGTGAACCTGCGACCCACCGGCTGAAGCGGCCCAGCTGCCTTCAGAGGGTTAGAGCCGGCCCCAGCGCCTGTGAAGTAGGTGGATCTGCGAACACCGACAGACCAGGTGCTAGGCCCCGCCAGGGTGCTAGACACATAACCAGGTTTGGGGAGGGGCCGAGCCGCTGCCCGTGCCTGCAAAGCAGGTGGACATCTCACCCAGAGGCAGAACAGACCCAGCGACCTACCAGCGTGGTAGACACATCGCCCCGGTTTGGGGGGGGCAGAGATGCCACTCACGCCTGCAATGTAGACAGCCCTGCAACCCACAGACAAAGAGGCCCAGCGGAGTGCGGAGGGGCAGAGCCGACGCCTGTGCCTGCAAGGTAGCTGGACCTGTTACCCACTGGCTGAACAGGACCAGCACCCGCAGATGGGTAGATCAACTGCCCGCTCCTGCAAGGTAGGCGGACCAGCTACCAAGAGGCAGAACAGGCCCAGCGGCGTCCTGGTGTGGTAGGCACATTGCCCCAATTGGAGGAGGGGCAGAGCCGCTGCTTACGCCTGTGAGGGAGACTTTTCAAGAATACAATAGCAATATAAACATTTAGGGGTAAAATTCAATAACACAAAAGTTTCACCAAGCCGAAAAAAACGTGAACAGTAGGGAAAGACAAGGAAAAAAAGGACCACAAGCAACGCAGGTCAACTCAACATTAGAAGAGGTAATATCTGCAGCATATGGAATGTCAGATAAAGAATGAGGATATACTTGCTTCAGATGATCTGGAGTCTCCAGGGAGACATTAGACAGCAAAATCAGACAATGAAAGATCACTTTGACAATGAATTACATAACCAAATCCAAGAAGCAAAAGATCAACTATACAGGGAGATAGAGGTTATAAAAAACACACAAACAGAAATCATAGAAATGCAGGAAGCAATAAACCAACTTAAAAAATCAATTGAGAATACTACCAGCAGAGTAGATCACTTAGAAGATAGAACATCAGACAATGAAGACAAAGTATTTCAACTTGAAAAGAACATAGAAAGCTCAGCAAGACTGTTAAGAAACCATGAGCAGAACATCCAAGAAATATGGGATAACATGAAGAGACCAAACTAAAGAGTAATTGGGATACAGGAAGGTATACAGGTCCAAACCACAGGATTGAGCAATCTATTCAATGAAATAATATGAGAAAACTTTCAAGACATGAAGAATGAGACAGAATCCCAAATCCTAGAAGCCTACAGGACGCCAAATGTGCAAAATCATAAGAGATAAACACCTAGACATATTATAATGAAGATGCCAAACATACAGATTAAAGAGAGAATTTTAAAAGGTACAAGAGAAAGGAAGCAGATTACATTTAGGGGTAAACCAATCAGGATAACAGCTGATCTTTCAACACAGACTCTGAAAGCTAGAAGATCCTGGAATAACATATTTCAATCACTGAAAGAAATTGGGTTCCAACCAAGAATTGTTTATCCAGCGATTTTAAGCTTCAGGATGGAAGATGAAATTAAAACCTTCCATGATAAACAAAAGTTAAAAGAATTTGCAGCTAGAAAACCATCTCTTCAAAAGATCCTTGGCAAAACATTATAGGAAGACGAAATGGAAAATAACAATGAAAACCAACAGTGGGAGGTAGTACAGTAAAGGGGCGAAAAATAATCAAAGAGAAAAACAAACCATGTTTAGTAACATAAATAAACAAATATGGCTGGAAGAACAACCCATATTTCAAAAATAACCCTAAATGTTAATGCCTTAAACTCACCAATTAAGAGACACAGGCTAGTAGAATGGATCACGAAAGAAGACCCAAAAATTTTCTGCCTACAGGAGACATATTTGATAGGAAAAGACATATATAGACTAAAGTTGAAAGGTTGGGAGAAATCATATCACTCATATTGACTTCGGAAACAAGCAGAAGTGTCCATACTCATATCAAATAAAATAGATTTCAAGACAAAGTTAATCAAAAGGGATAAAGAGGGACACTACATATTGCTCAAGGGAACCATACACCAACAAGACATAACAATCATAAATATATGTGCCCCAAACAATGGTTCAGCTATGTTAATCAAACAAACTCTTCTCAAGTTCAAGAGTCTGGTAGACCACCATACAATAATCATGGGAGATTTCAACACACCTCTCTCACTACTGGACAGATATTCCAAACAAAAGTTGAATTAGGAAACTATAGAACTCAATAACACAATTAATAACCTAGACTTAATTAACATATATAGAATATACCACCCAACATCAAGCAGTTACACTGTTTTCTCAGCAGCACATGGATACCTCTCAAAAATAGATCATATATTATGTCACAGAACAACTCTTAGACAATATAAAGGAGTATAGATAATACCAGGAATCTTATCTGATCGTAATGGAATGAAACTGAAAATCAACAATAAAAGAAGGAAGGAAAATTCATGCATCACTTGGAGAATGAACAATACGTACTGAATGATCAATGGGTTATTGAAGACATCAAGGAGAAAAATAAAAAAAAAAATTCTTAGACATAAATGAAAAAGACAGACAGAACATATCAGAATCTATGGGACACATTGAAAGCAGTTCTAAGTGGAAAATTCATTGCTTGGAGTTCTTTCCTTAAAAAAAGAAAAAAAAAACAACAACAAATAAATGATCTCATAGTTCATTTCAAAAGTCTAGAAAAAGAAGAGCAAAACAACAGAAAAAGAAGTAGAAGGCAAGAAATAATTAAAATCAGAGCTGAAATTAATGAAATCGAAACAAAAGAAACAATTGAAAAAATTGAAAATACTAAAAGTTGAAAAATTAATAAAATCGACAGACTCTTAGCCATGTTAATGAAGAGAAGAAGAGAGGGAACTCAAATTACTATCATAAGGGATGAAAAAGGCAATATCACAACAGACACTTCTGAAATACAGAAGATAATCAGAAATTATATTAGAAGATAGTGAAGGCATCAATAAATTTCTTAAGTCATATGATCTGCCCAGATTGAGTCAGGAGGATATAGACAACCTAAGCAGACCAATATCAATTGAGAAAATAGAAGAAACCATCCAAAGACTACCAACTAAGAAAAGCCCAGGACCGAATGGGTATACAGCAGAGGAGGCCAATATCACCCTGATTCCTAAACCAGACAAAGACCCTTCAAAGAAACAAATGTACAGACCAATCTCTCTAATGAACCTAGATGCAAAAATCCTCAATAAAATTCTGGCGAATCAGATACAAAAACATATTTAAAAAATTGTGCAACATGATCAAGTATGATTCATTCCTGGGATACAAGGCTGGTTCAATATATGGAAATCAATAAATGTTATTCACCACATCAATAGACTTAAAAATAAGAACCATATGATCACCCCAATAGATGCAGAAAAAGCATTCAATAAAGTACAGCATCCCTTTATGTTTAAAACTCTAGAAAAACTGGGATAACAGGAACATACCTCAATATTGTAAAAGCAATCTATGCTAAGCCTCAGGCTAGTATCATTCTGAATTGAGAAAAAATTGAAGGCATTCCCTCTAAAATCTGGAACAAGACAGGGATGCCCTCTCTCACGATTTCTGTTCAACATAGTTCTCGAACACTGGCCAGAGCAATTAGACAAATGAAAGAAATTAAAGGCATAAAAATAGGAAAAGAAGAACTTAAATTATCACTATTTGCAGATGACATGATTCTATACCTAGTAGACCCAAAAGGGTCTACAAGAAACTATTAGAGATAATAAATGAATTCAGCAAAGTGGCATGATATAAAATCAACAATCGTAAATCAAAAGCATTCCTGAATATCAGCAACAAATCCTCTGAAACGGAAATGAGGACAACCACTCCATTGAGAGTATCCTCAAAAAAAATAAAATAAAAAATAACATCTTTTGTTATCAACGTAACAAAAGATGTGAAAGACTTACACAATGAAAACTACAGAACCCTAAAGAGAGAAATAGAAGAAGATCTTACAAGATGGAAAAATATACCCTGTTCATGGATAGGCAGAATTAACATCATCAAAATGGCGATATTACCAAAAGTTCTCTATAGGTTTAATGCAATGCCAATCAAAATCCCAACGGCATTTCCTGTAGAAATAGATAAAACAATTATGAAATTCATATGGAATAATACAAGACCCAGTATAGCAAAGACAACTCTAAGCAGGAAGTGTGAATCAGGCGGTATAGCGATACATGTCCTCAAACTATACTACGGAGCAATAGTAACAAAAAGAGGATGGTACTGGTACCAAAACTGGCGGGTGGACCAATGGTACAGAATAGAGGACACAGAAATCAATCCACAAAATTACAGCAATCTTATATTTGATAAAGGAGCTAAAAGCATAAACTGAAGGAAGGATAGCATCTTCAACAAATGGTGCTGGAAAAACTGGAATTACATATGTAAGAAAATGAAACTGAATCCCTTTCTCTCGCCATGCACAAAAGTTAACTCAAAATGGATCAAGGAGCTTGATATCAAATCAGCGACACGGCGTCTGATAGAAGAAAACTTTGGCTATGATCTACATACTGTGGGGTCGGGCTCCAAATTCCTCAATAGGACACCCATAGCATAAGAGTTAATAATTAGAATCTACAAACAGGACTTACTCAAACTAAATAGATTTTTCTCAGAAAAAGAAACAATAAGAGAGGTAAAAAGGGAGCCTACATCCTGGGAACAAATCTTTACTCCTCACACTTCAGATAGAGCCCTAATATCCAGAGTTATACAAAGAACTCAAAAAATTAAACAATAAGCAAATGAATTACCCAATCAACAAATGGGCCAAGGACCTGAACAGACACTTCTCAGAGGAGGACATACAATCAATCAATAAGTACATCAAAAAATTCTCACCATCTCGAGCATTCAGAGAAATGCAAAACAAACCCACCCTAAGATACCATCTCACTGCAGTAAGCTTGGCAGCCATTATGAAGTCAAACGACAACAAGTGCTGGCGAGGATGTGGGAAAAAGGGTACACCTGTACATTGCTGGTGGGACTGCAAATTGGTGCAGCAAATTTGGAAAGCAGTATGGAGATTTCTTGGAAACTTAGGAATGGAACCGCCATTTGACCCAGCAATTCCCCTTCTCGGTCTAATCCCTATAGACCCAAAAAGTGCATGCTACAGGGACACTGATAAATCTATGTTCATAGCAGCACAATTCACAATAGGAAGACTGTGGAACCAACCTAGATGCCCTTCAATAGATGAATGGATTAAAAAAAATGTGGCATTTATACACAATGGAGTATTACTCTGCATTAAAAAATGACAAAATCATACAATCTGCAGAGAAATGGATGGCATTAGAACGTATTATGCTACGTGAAGATAGCCAATCACTAAAAAACAAATGCCAAATGTTTTCTTTGATATAAGGAGAGTAACTAAGAACAGAGTTGGGAGGAAGAGCATGAGAAGATGATTAATATTAAACAGGGGTGAGAGGTGGGAGGGAAAAGGAAAGAGAAGGAAAATTACATAGAAATGGAAGGAAACCCTCATGGTTATACAAAATTAAATACAAGATGAAGTGAGGGGAAGGGGGACAAAAACAAGTGGAAGAAATGAATTACAATAGATGGGGTAGAGAGAGAGGATTGAAGGGGAGGGGATGGGAGATAGTAGAGGACAGGAAAGGCAGCAGAATACAACAGACACTAGTATAGCAATATGTAAAATAGTGGATGTGTAACTGATGAGATTCTGCAATCTGTATACGAAGAAAAATGGAAGTTCATAACCTACTTGAATCAAAGTGTGAAATATGACATGTCAAGAACTATGTAATGTTTTGTAGAACCAACAATAAATATTAAAGGAAAAAAAACACATGGAGAACTATTTCAATGAAAAATTGACTAGGTTTATAACACCTACACTTTATCATGCAAAAGGCAAGTCCAACTATACACCATGCCTCTTCAGAAGAGCTTGTATTTCTATTCTGTTTGGGTTATTTTTCTTCATCATATTAGGATTAGTAGTCAGAGTTTGGTAGGGTATGCGTTAGTGTCAGGGATTCAGTCTTTGGAATGGAAAATTGGAAAATGAATCCAATGTGTATGCAAATATGTGCTACACAAAAATCTTCCCACTCTCATCCAGAACAATGCCTTGACGTTACCTTCACGCCAAATAAGAAACAATTAGAGGAGAAGAGTTAGAAAATCTGTAAATACATATCTGGAATGGAAAATATTCAGGAGTTCACAAACTTGGAGGTGGTAGAGGAGTATCCCAAAGTAAGGGACAGGGTAAACACTCCACAAACATGGAGGTCTGCTGGCCTAAAGACTTCTAGAGAAACTGCCTCTGAGGATGGGCACTTGAAATATATGTTGTCAGTAGCTTTAGCTTCCTTTGTAGTGAGATCATCAAAGCTGGGTCTGCATCTATGTGACCTGGGGGACATTCTTTCTTGCTTTCCAATACACATGAGGCAGCAGTGCTGAATTCTCTCTTCATATGTAAACTGTGGCCACTGGGGTCTAAGTGTCTCCCTGTGTGGACTGTGAAGCCTTTTGTTCATCCTCCATTTTCGTAGAGTTTCTTGCTGCAGCACTGAGAGTTTGGTATTTGCCTCACAAAATACAAGGAGTTCAACTGGAACACAGTCCTGGAGGGAGTTCTGTCATTTGTGGTTTTTCAGGGTCTACAAGAGAATGCACCAACCAGGCTTCATTCCCACATAACTTGCCCCCTTCTCCATAGCAACCTGATTCTGCACATTGCCCTGAAAACTATCCATTTAACAAGACACCTTTACATATAAGTGTCTGGTCACTGCACCGTGTCAGTGACAAACCATTTGGAAATCAATGGCAAAACCACATGGCGCAACCACAGATGATTTATCACACACCTGCACACCACAGCTCAGGGCCCACTACTCAGGAGGGTCCTACTTAATGGCATCTCTGTTCTACACCATTTTCATAAATCCCAGTAAATCAAGGCACTGTCTGGTACACTCATGATCAGCAAGAGGTGCTGACAATTGAAGCCACAGCCTCACACAGGGCCCAGAGTCTGATTCAGACATAACCATTTCCAAAACAATTCATCAAAGAGGCACAGGTGATGCCCATTCATTTCCATTTGAAAATCGTTTTCTTCTGGCTTTATAAAGGGGTGGCCTGAGGCAAAGAGGTTCCTGACATTCAGGGCAACAGAACAATAGTTAAGCAAAAGGCCCTAAGCCAGGTTTCACCATAGAGACTTTCCTGGTCACACCAATATCTGAGTTTTCTGGTGTGCTCGCCATTCCTTTCAGCTAACTAGTACATGGCCATGTCACAGAGCTTGGAGGTGGTACATATCTTGGACAAAAAACCATGAGCCTTTCTGGAGAGTTGCCAGAATTCAGGAAGAATTCAAGAACTTAGGATGATACTAGGTGTTGCCCATGGATAAGTCAAGCCTCAGTCCATTCATTAATTGGGCAGGATGAATGCTGTGAAGCTTTCTACTAGACAGGACACACCCATTGAGCCATTTTCTTTTCTAATATCTACAACTAAGGACACAGTGGGATACACAGACATAGAAACAGTCTCCTTGTCAGATGACTTACTAGAAACTGTCCACTCCAAACCAAACAAACCTCCTTTTTTACCTATTCTCAGAATATGAGACAAATCCACAAACTGACATCCACACACACAAAGTCACCTCCTTCCCCAAGTATGTCTGTGACTATCCGGAGTATCCTCTGACTAGTAGGCCATAGAATGTTCCCCAGAAATGGCCGGTCCTGTCTCAGATCTGGTCTCCTTGGCCAATTCTGTGAAGTTTTCAGGAGGCAGTGGTGAGCCATTTCCTGCCCTCTCAGGAAAGGACCCTCTTCAAAGCTTTCTTGGCATTTGGCCACCCTCACATCAGTAGGTACCAAGAAAGACTGACTCTTTACTTGGTAAATCCAAACAAGTGAGCCCACTTGGACTGGGACTGGTACTGGCTCTTGGTGCCTGGCTTCCTGGATCACAAAATTCAGAGAGTTCCATCATGAAAAAAGTGAGGTGAGGTCACTTTCTTCAGAAAATGAATGAGGCCACTGTCTTGGCCACCACTTTGTCCTAACAGTTGCTTCCTAGTGTCTCAGGAAAAGGAGGCTGCCTCTATTTCCTGTGACACTTTCACAAGTTAGAATGGTATAGAAACATAGGCACCTGGGAACAGCTCTCCACACATGCCTGGTTTCATACATCTTCCCTACATTAAGAAGAGATAGGATGATTCAGACAAATCCTTTCATCCTGATCGGGTTGTTTGCAAAGGAAGATGACTTTTGCTGTCTCAGGTCCTTCATAGCTGCCTACGTCTTCTCCAGGGATCATTTCTGCATGGATTTTGAGGTACTCAGCAGGTGGAAGATCTCCTAACTTCCTCTATTGTAATACTAACTTTGTCCCTGCTCTTCTGTAAAGTGAGATTGAGTGAACAATCTCAGTTTACAGAATGGTTAGGGTTAATAGCATGTTCGATTTGGGTTATGAATCATTTTGCTGGATGAATAATGATATTGGGAACCTGTGATATTTACAAGAACATGGAGGTGAAATATAAGTATGAAAACAGAAATCTAGGTAATATTTGAAGCCCAGAAGGACTTTGGGCCCTTGATTGGGATACTTAGCTTAAATTATGTTCTGTGTGACCTTTGCATTTTGTGTCCAGAATATTAGTGTGATAATATGTATATGTAGCTAAGGTGACATGAGTATTTCTTTCACCATTTCTGTGAGCAGTATTTTGAAAACTTATAAATTAGTACTGGGGATACTATTAGGTTTACCCTGTTTTGATGAATATAGAGATGATGCATTAATAGACCATACTGTGAATAAATTATATAACTGGTTCCAAATTTAAATAATGGATTGTATTGATATCTGAAAATATATAGAAAATCTTATATTGATATACATACATTCATTCCAACCAGTTATATATCTAATTGTAATGTTAGGGTTATCATTTATCATGAATAGTGTGTGAGTTTTGCCTCAAAAATGATTATGGAATCGAAAATAATATGTTTAGAAAGAAGTCTAGTAAAAAGACCAGTCAAGAAACATGGAGGAACATATGTCTTCCGAAGGAGGAAGTGATTGAAAGTGAACCAAATGTTTATAAATTTGTGAACTTGTGAATGAAAGGAAATATCTTATGATGTCCATGAACTGAAGAAATAATAACGTACCAGGTTTAAATAAAAATGAACTTTAACAAACACAATAGAGACATTAGGAATTCTGGCAAAGTATAGTTCACAGTGAAAGGTTAATAAAATAAGTACTTGTCACTTCCTGTTTTTCTGTATGGTTAACAAAACACTTTTGAAATATTGAGAACTGTTTGCTAATCTTTTTCCCAGAATGTGCTGTCCCCAATTGCCAAACTGTAGAATGTACTCCCTCAACCGGTTGCACGCAAACCGCTCACTCGCCCGGACCCATCTATAAACTTACCCCCCTGCCCTCTCCAAGGAAAATATATAAGCTCTGCTTAAGCTGTTCTCTGGGCTCTCTGCTCTATTCAAGTAAGCTCTGAGCCCCAGCATGCTGGACCCCCAATAAACCCTTTGCTTTTGCATGAGACAGTCTCTTGGTGGTCTCTTCCCCCGATTGTCACCGGACCTTTACATATGGAGGTTCCACTGAGATCCGGCAGCGGTGGACAAGAGACCCCAACGAACTCCTCTCAGGGTAAGTAAGGTGCCTCTTTCTGGTCAGGTTTCAGGTCAGGGCTTGGCAAAATGGATGTCAATGAAGAGCGTGAGCTCTCTCCAACGATGGCTGACAGTCATGTCACAGAGCCACAGGCCAAGTCCCTGGGTGACGTCATAGAGGACTCAGAAAATTGAGGAACAATAGTCTCCATGACTCAGTGATATTTTGTTTCAGATTCGTTATTGCCAACCGATCGGGTTCTGCCAACTACTAAGTCCTGGTCTCAGTGTTGGACTTCCATATCCTGTCTTTATTTTCTTGTCTTGTCTGTGTCGTGTGTTGTTGCTTTTACTGTTTGTGTATCTTTCATTATGGGACAGAGCACTTCAATGCCTCTGTCTCTGACCCTTGATCACTTCACCAAAGTTTGCTTAAGGGATCAGAATCCTTCTTTTTTAGTAAAACGCTGGACCTGGCAGACTCTCTGTGCCTCAGAATGGCTCACCATTGGATTTGGATGGACCCTAGAAGGATCTTTCTACTTCCCACTAATTTAAAAAGTCAGAGATATTGTCTTTCAGCCAGGACCACACAGATACCTGTGAAGACAGATGGCCACTGCCTACCAACCCGGGGACGAGGGGAATCAACATCAATATCAAGAAAGAGACTTGTCTACATTAGACGACATCAGGTGTCATCCATGGAACCCCGCTGAAAGGGACCATAGAAGGTGCTACTTATAACACCTACAGAAGTAAAGGTAGACAGAATCACTTCCTGGATCCCTACCTCTCATCTCAAGCCTGTGCCCTGTCCAGACTCTGGCTGGAAACTGTAAAAGACAGGTAACCCTTTCAAATTGTGTATTTGCCTTTTCAATAAGGCTATAGACTCTCCCCTTGACCACCAGTAGTCCTAACCCTCATCAGCCCATTCAGCAGCAATGGCTGATCACAAATCTTACTGGACAAGAAGTATGGTCTATCTCGCATACCGCCCACTTAAGGACATGGTCGCCATCTCTCCACAGAGACATTTGTCAGCTGGCTATAGGTCTTTTCCATTGGGATATCCCTGATGAAGTGGATCCCACTAAAATTCCATTAAATCCCTTCTCTACCATAGATAATGGAAACAAATATTATGGATGTAGGGACACGCGAGCCAGATGCAGTTTGGCTAGCCTAGATTACTATGTTAGCCTGGCGGACTATCAAAGCCACAAACAGTCACGGCTGTGTTGGGGGGAAGCCGACTTCTTCTGTAAGTCATGGGGATGTGAGCATTCAGGGACTGCTTGATGGAACCCAAACTCCTCATCAAATTCTGTACACAGCATTGGCCATATCCAATTAGATAACCAAAATTGATAGCCCCCAGAGGGGTCTCTAGATCCTCAAATTCTGCGTGATCTTTTTAACTTTTGCAAGTGCTCAAAAGTGTGAAAGGAGATTCCCCTATGTGGAGGCCTTTTCCCTCCTTTGCTCACATCCTGAACTATGCTTCTCCAATAGATCCTCACCCTCAGCCATCTGCTCCATACTCTCTGCTCTTACTCTCACCTAAGCAACCTGATTTCTCCCCTCCAATTACTAGATCAAAAACCCAAACCTCCGCCCATTCTATGACCATTGCCCCCTTGTTAAGGTAGCAGGTACTGAGGTACACCTTAACCCACTCACTCCTCTCTTCTCTTGTCATTGCCTGCACCGGGTCCCACCAGGTCCTCTTACTACCTAACACAAAGCTCAAACCAGCTGAGGAGAGCCCTCAGACCCTTATCGAAGATGTAATGTAAATGGCCTTTAAAGTTGGTTTGTCATCACTGAAAACAGGTTACTAAGTATTTAAAGTCCCTCACAGGCTTTTGGGGATACTAACTCCCATCTTACCCTCTGCTCTACCTGTTGTACTGCTCAAGATTTGTTCCTAGAAAAATCCAAAACCCCTTTCCCATTATTCTTTTACATCTCTCCTACCTCATTCTCAGATCCACGGAGCTGCTCACAGCCACGCCTTCCCCGTCTTCCCCCTCTGTATCAGGCCCACAGAAATGTCTTAACTGACCTTCTCCAGAAATCTTCAACATAGCTGAATTTAGGACTTTCAGAAAAAGAGTCCCTATAAAAAATTTCTAAGTACATAAACTTCCTCTTTTCGTGTTGCCCTATTCTACTTGGCCACTGGCTAAAAAAATCAGCAATCCTAAGCTAGACACCACCTTACTAGTTTTTCACAAAATATGTGAACAAGGCCTTTGCCTTGAGCTGAGGCTTCACAGAGATGGCTACATTTGTAAGATAAAGAAGTTACCAACTGGGCTCCATGGTAACAGTTGGGAGGGGGAAAAAATAAAGGGAATATAATGCTCTCCCTCACCCAGGTGTCCTTGAAAAGTTAACTTTCCCACAACAGAGGAAAAAAACAGAATACAAACTGCTTTTTGTGAACTGCTTAAGACTGTGAACTTCTGAGCCCCTTCCCTTATATGTTGGGTACAAAATTCTGAAAGTACCTAAACTTGGGGTTCCGGGGATTTAATTGATTACAACAGAAGTAATGCCCTCTGAATCTGGTTGCAAACAAATAGGACTGTTTTCCTGTCTTTGGTACTATCTTAGGTGCCTTGCCTTGTCCGTCCCTACAACAGTATAATTCTATATACTTAAAACATTGTTTATGTTTTCATGAAGTGGTCAATAGATGTGATTAATTGTGTAGTTGTGCAAATGTTTCCCAGAGTGCTCTATCAACACAGGTTCATTTGAAGATCAAATAGGGGGGGCATAAAACCTAGTTCCACTGGGAACATATATCACTCACTTTTGCGATCCTATTAGGAATACATGTTGCTGCAAGGGTGGGCACAAGAACCACTGCCTTGGTCCATGGGACAAAACAAATGACCCAAATAGAAGCAGCTATAGACCAAAACTTAAAGATATTAGAAACCTCCATAACAGCATTGCAGGAATCTTTAACCTATCTCTCTGAAGTTGTTTTACAGAACAGTCTAGGATTGGAACTCCTCTTCATGTGAGAAGAGGGCCTTTGTTTTGCATTGATGGAAGAATGTTGTTTTTATGCCAACCATATTGGAGTTGTAAAAAAATCTATGAGTAAATTAAAAAGATGACTTGAAGAGCGTCAACAACAGAGAGAGGCCAAAAAAGGGTGTTTTGAATCTTGGTTCACAAAGTTCCCCTGGTTAACTACGCATTTATCAACCCTGGCCGGTCCAATAATAATCCTCATATTATTGATAACTATTAAACCCTGCTTGCTCAACCATGTAATTTATTTTCTCCAAGCTCAAATTGGACAAGTTAAACTAATGGTAATACCCCACTAGCAGACATAGAATGTGACACCCCCCAATGATCATTTTTATGATTAAAAGTAGCCAGAAAAAGAAGTGTCGAATGAAAGGTTAATAAAATATGTAGTTGTCACTTCCTGTTTTTCTGTACACTTAACAAAACACTGTTGAAATCTTGAGAAATGTTTGCCAATCTTGTTCCCAGAATGTGCTGTCCCCAACTGTCAAACTGCAGAATGTACTCCTTCACCAGGTTGCATGCAAATTGACCACTCGCCCTGACACATCAATAAACTTCCCTCCCTGCACTCGCAAGGGAAAGTATTTAACCTCTGCTTAAGCTGTTCTCAGGGCTCTCTACTCTTTTCAAGTGAACTCTGAGCCCCAGCATGCTGGACCCCCAATAAACCCTTTGCTGTTACATGAGATAGACTCTTGGTGGTCTCCTCTTCCGACACTCGACCGACTTTTACTTGGATGATTGAATGTAGAAGAGAACATCCAGTCAAAAAGGGATAGTCAGTGGGATTAGGAATATAGTCCGTAGGTTTAGGAAGAAGAGTGAGTATAGGATTTGGACCAAAAGTTGTTTAGTAATAGGGTTTCGGTTAGAGAATGAATGTAAATGTCAGCACATGTGAAGAATGAGTCACAATGATGAACTGGGGAAAATATGTAGGAAAGCAGATATCAATAGAGACATTAGGAAATCAGGCAAAGTATAAAGTGAGTTATAGGATTAGACATTATCAACAGGGTTGAGTTTCAATATATAATCTTAGGAAGAAACAAATATGTAGTCTCCAATAGGATTGACATTTGAGAGTATTAGGCAACCTGGACATGAATGTTTTTAATAATAAAGGTTCACTTTCTATTTAGCCTTTGGTACAATCATAAGTGTGACTTTTGCATTTTGTGTTCCGAATATTACTGTGATAAAATGTATATGTAGATCAGGTGACATGAGTATTTCTTCCAAAATTTCTGGGAGCAATATTTTGAAGACGTATAAATTGAGGACTCTAGGATATGCCAACAAACAATTCTTACACAAACTTTTACCAATGTGGTTCCAAAGGTAGAGGCGCATACGCAAGGAATGCAAAGTGAACTAATTCTAACCAAAAAAAAAAAAAAGAAAAAAAATTGATACTTTATCTTCCACTTCTTGTGCCACTCCTGTTTCAAATTACTTAGTCTTGACTGCATGTCTCCTGCAGAAATAATCAAAATCTCTGGAATACGTCTTTTGTTTGTTTTGCTTTTGCGGTGCTGCAGATAGAACCCAGGTCCTCCACATGCTTCGGAAAGCACTTGACTGCTAAACTACATCCATGCTCCCCACCCCCACTACTTTTTTGTTGTTTTGAGAAAGGGTCTTAGTAGCTGGGATTTCAGGCATGCACTATTGCACCAGACTCCTGAATATATCTTGCCACTACATTTAGATGCAGAATTGGCTCAACAATAAGAAATTAAGAGGGTGTGAATAAAATAGTAATAGTGAAGAACCACTAAGTATACAGAGAAAGCACACTAAACAATACCTTTTGTTCAAATGCAATCTCTTTTAAAAGATTTTTTAAATGGATGACAATAAACTTCTGAAAAACAGACACAAATATCTTTCCTATCCTTTTCCTGAATTTCAATACTTTAAATTTTATTTTAATTACAGCTTTACTGAGATACAAATTTATATACCATGCAATCTATTGTATCACATGTGTATCTATTTTATATCCAGTATGGTTATTTCAATAAAATGACACACTAACTTTTCTGAATGAGTAGAATTACTAGTTACTACTAGGGTTCAATTCCTAGCTTTGCAAAAGCAAACAAACAAACAAACAAAGTTGGCTAACGGATCATATATTCTAATATTCCTAGCATTTTTTCAGTACAAAAAACCCACATTATCCCACAAAGGGATATGAAATAGAATTATATTTTTTCATCTGGGTATGCTAAAGACAAGTCTATTTAGAAAATCCTGTTGTTTCAAATGTTGTTGAAAATAATATAAAAATACTTTAATAAAGAATTCAAAATAAAAAAAATAAATTAGTATTGGGGGTACAAAGAGGTGTACCCTGTGTCTATGAATATAGAAGTAATTCATGAATTGACAATACTGTGAATAAATAATATAACTGATTCCACTTCAAATAATGGATTGATAGAATTGATATCTGAAAATATATAAGAAATCTTATATTGATATAGAATCATTCATTCCAATGAGTTATACATCTAATGGTAATATTAGGGTTATATTCTATCATGAAAGGTGTGTGAGATCTGCTTCAAAAGTGAGAATGGAAAAGGAAAATAATGTGTTTGGAAAGAAGTCTCATGAAAAGACCAGTCAAGAAACATAGAGGAATGCATGTGTTCTGAAGTAGAAAGTGATTGAAAGTGACACAAATGCAAATAATTTTGCTAACTTGTGGATGAAATACATATCCAATGATGTGAATAAACTGAAGAAATAGTAAAGTACCAGTGTTGAATAAAAATGAACGTCAAAATGTACATCATGTCCCATAGTAATCTACTTGGATTGATGTTCAACTGGGTCAGTTACTGTAGAAATATTAGGATTTGTATGCACCATTCACTGATGTTACTTGTCAGTACTAGAAAACAAATATGTATTTCAGGTGGATGAATAATTCTGAGAATAATCTTGTGAAAAGTTTATTATAAATCCACATACATGAATATGAATGAATTTAGGGTGTGTAAAAGAAGACAGAAGTATTTCATTTTTTTAAAAATTTGGAGAGTGTATATGTATATATATATATATATATATATATATATACACACACACACACACACACAAACAAACAAACACATATACACACAGAGACATTGAAATGTAGCAATATATATGCCAATTGAAATTGATGTAGAAATACATATCGTCCAAAGATCCAAAAATATTTAATTTACTGAACATGGATTTGTGTATAATGTTGTTCAACTAGGAAGCTCCCCCTTAGGTTAAATTTTCAGTTCCAACAGCGTTTAGGAGGAGTGATCTCTTCTCATAATTTGTATCTGCCAAGTCAGCCACCTCACAAGAATGTACATTTGATACCAGGTAGGATTCTATATGTGCATATAAAAATGCATGTGCTGAATAGGCTACAGACAAACGGAGACAGGAATTCAAATACTTGTTAAATTTAAAAACACATGGACAACTATGTCAACAAAATATTGATTAGATTTATAACTCCTACACTATATAATGCAAAAGGCAAGTTCAACTATACACCATGCCTCCTCTGAACTTCTTGGATTTCTATTCTGTTTGGGTTATTGTTCTCCATCATATTAGGATTAGTAGTCAGATTCTAGTAGGTTATGGGTTAGTGTCAGGAATTCAGTATTTCGAATGGAAAATTGGAAAATGAATCCAATGTGTATGCAAATATGTGCTACAAAAAAATCTTCCAACTCTCATCCACAACAATGCCTTGAAATTACCTTCACCCCAATTAAGACACAATTAGAAGAGAAGAGGTAGAAAATCTGTGAATATATATACCTGTAGTGGAATATGCTCAGGAGTTCACCATTTTGGAGGTTGTAGAGCAGTTTCCAAAAGTAAGGGACAGGGTAAACACTCCACAAACATGGAGCTCTGTTGGCCAAAAGATTTCTTGAGAAACTGCCTCTCAGGGTGGGCACTTGAAATATATGTGTTTGTCAGAAGCTTTAGCTTCCTTTCTAGTGAGACCATCAAAGCTGGGTCTGTATCTACGTGACATGAAGATCTTGGTTTCTTATTTTCCAATGATCCTGAGGCAGCAGTGCTGATTTCTCTCTTTGTATGTAAACTGTGGCCACTGGGGGCTAAGTGTCACCCCATGTGGACTCTGAAGCCATTTGTTCATCCTCCAACTTTTGTGGTGTTTCTTGCTGCTGAACTGGGACATTGGTATTTGCTTCACGAAATACAATGAGTTCAACTGGAACACAGTGCTGGAGGAAGTTCTGTCACGTGTTGTGGGTCACGTTCTGCAGGAGAATGTACCAACCAGTCTTCAATACCAGATAGCTTGTCCCCTTAACCTCAGCAACCTGATTCTTAACATTACCCTGAAACCTCTCCATATAACAAGATGCCTTTACATAGAAGTGTCTGCTGGCTGCACCATGTCAGTCACAAGCCATTTGGAAGTCAATAGCAGATCCACATGGTCCCACCACAGATATTTTATCACACACTACTGCTCTAGGTCCACTACTCAGCAGGCTCCAACTTATTGGCATCGCTGTTCTAGATAATTTTTATGAAACTCAGTCAATAAAGGCCCTGGCTAGTATACTCATGATCAGCAACAGACCATTTAAGAGTTCTCCAGTGCCACCTGTTAATGGCCTCCACAGGGCTTTGAAGAACTCATTTGATGCAAAGAATGCCTAATCTCACTTGATGGAGGTCAGGAACCTTACAGAGGAAGGCAAGAGACTTCATCCACAATTACTGATCTTTTTGCCATTTTGGTTTTGAATGCACACATGGGATCTTTCTTTAGATCCATCAGGTGCTGAGAATCTAAGCTATAGCCTCACATAGGACCAAGAGGCTGATTCAGACGCATCCCTTTCCAAAGCAATTAAGCACAGAGCCACAGTTGATGCCCATTTATTTCCATTTGAAAACTGTTTTCTTCAGGATTCACAAAGGGATGGCCTGAGGCAAAGACTTTCCTGACATTCAGGGCAACAGAACAATAGCAAAAGGCCCAAAGCAGGGTTTATCCACTGAGACTTTCCTGGACACACTGATATTAGAGTTTTCTGAGATGCTCGCCATTCCCTTCATCTATCTTGTACATGGCCATGTCACTCAGATTGGAGGTGGTACATATCTTGGACACAAAACAATGAGCCTATTCTTGAGAGTGACCAGAATTGAGGAAGAAATCAGGAACTTAGGAAGATTGCAGGTGTTGCCCATCCATAAGGCAAGGGGCAGTCCACTCCTAAATTGGGCAGGATGAATGCTGGGAAGATTTCTACTAGACAGGACACATTGATGCATTCTTTTTTCTAAGGTCTACAACCACGAACACAGTGGGTTACAAAGACATGCAAAAAATCGCCTTGTCAAACGACTTACTAGAAGCAGTCCACTCCAAACCAAACAAACCGCCTTTCCTACCTATTCTCATAAGAAGAGACTAAACCACAAAATCACACACACACACGCGCAAACGCACCTCCTTCATTCAAGTAGGTCTGTGACTATCTGGAGTGTCCTCTGACTGGTGGGCCATACTATGTTCCCCCAAAAGGCCTGTCCTGTCTCAGATCTGGTCGCGGTGAACCACTACCTGCTTTCTCAGGAAAGGACCCTCTTCAGAGCTCTCCTGGCATTTGAAATCCTCATATCAGTAGGTACCAAGGAATACTTAGTCTATCCTTGGTTTTTCCAAACAATGGAGCCCACTGGGACTGGAACTGTGACAAGGTCTTGGTATTCTCTGTCTTCCTGGAGCCCAAGGTCAGGGAGTTTCTTCACCAAGGAAGTGAGGTAGGTCGCTTCATTCAGGAACTGAGTGAGTTTACTGCCTTTGCAACCACTTTGTCCTAACAGGTGATTGCAAGGTTCCCATGAGGTGGAGGCTGCCCCTACTTCCCGAGACAGTTTCAACAGTTAGAATGGTATATCAACCATAGGAATCCGGGAACAGCTGTCCACACAGGCCTGGTTTGGTCCCTCTTCTCTGCATTAAGAAAAGAGAGGCTGATTCAGACACAATGCTTCATCCTGAGTACGTTGTTTGCCATGGAAGATGACTTTTGCTCTCTCAGGTCCTTCATAGCTGCCTATGTCTTCTCCAGGGATTGTTTCTGCTTAAAACTTTGAGGATCTCAGCATCTGGAAGATCCCCTACATTCCTGTATTGTAAGACCAACTCTGTCGCTGCTCTTCTGTAAAGTTAGATTGAGGGAACAGTGTTTGGTTAGGCTTAATAACAGGTTCGATTTGGATTAAGAATCATTCTGAGCGATGAATAATGGTATTGGGAATGTGCGATATTTACAAGAATATTTAGGTGAAATATAAGTTTGAAAACAGAAATCTAGGTAAAATTTGAAGCCCAGAAGGGCATTGGGCCTTTAATTGGGATACATAGCTTTGACTTACGTTCTGCACAGATGTCTTAAATAAATCCATATACAATGTCATAGGACCTTGTACCTTGGATGATTGAATGTCACGAGAATATCCAGTCAAAAAGCTATAGTCGGTAGGATTAGGAAAAGTGTCGGTAGGTTTAGAAAGAATAGTGATTATAGGTTTTGGAGGAAATGTTTTTAGCAATTGGGTTTCGGGTAGAAAGTGAATTTAAATGTCAGCACATGTGAAGAGTCAGTCAAAATGATAAACTGGGAAAATATTTAGGAAAGCAGAAATCAATAGAGACATTAGGATATCAGGCAAAGTATAAAGTGAGTGATAGGATTACACATTTTCAACAGGCTTGAGGTTGAATATATAATCTTAGGAGGAAACAAATATATAGTCACCAATAGGATTGACATTTGAGAGCGGTAGCAACCTGGACAGGAATATTTTTAGTAATCCATGCTCACTTTTCATTTAGGTTTTGGTACAATCATAACTGTGACCTTTGCATTTTGTTTCCAGAATATTACTGTGATAACATGTACATGTAGATCAGGTGACATGAGTATTTCTTCCACCATTTCTGGGAGCAATATTGTGAAGACGTATAAGTTAGTACTGGGGGTACAAATAGGTGTACCCTGTGTCTATGAATATAGAGATAATGCATGAATAGACCATACTGTGAATAAATAGTATTACTGGTTCCAACTTTGAATAATGGATTGAATTGATAACTGAAAATATAGAGGAAATCTTATATTGATATATATACATTCATTAAAACCAAATATACATCTAATGGTAATATTAGGGTTATGGTTCATCATGAAGAGTGTGTGAGTTTTG
This sequence comes from Callospermophilus lateralis, assembly GCF_048772815.1. Lineage (NCBI taxonomy): Eukaryota > Metazoa > Chordata > Mammalia > Rodentia > Sciuridae > Callospermophilus > Callospermophilus lateralis. The sequence goes on along the minus strand of NW_027514419.1, from coordinate 105,616 downwards.
CTTCAAAAATGATTAAGGAAATCGAAAAAAAAACGTCATGAAAAGATCAGTCAAGAAACATGGAGTTATACATGTGTTCTGAAGCAGGAAGTGATTGAAAATGAAACAAATGCCTATTAATTTTCGAATTTCTAGATGAAATATATATTTTATGATGTGCATAAACGGAAGAAATTGCAATGTACCAGTGTTGAATAAAAATGAATTTCAAAATACACATCATGTCCCATAGAAATCTATTTGCATTGATGTTAAACTGGGTAAGTTACTGCAGAAATACAAGGATTTGTATGCACCATTCACTGAAGATAGTTCTCAGTACGAGGAAACAAATATGTTTTTCAGGTGTGTGAATATTCCTGGGAATAATCTCGTGAAAAGTTGATTAAAAATCCACATACATGAATATGAATTATTTTAGGGAGTGTATAATAAGACACATATTTCATATTTTGAAAAATCTGGAGAGTATGTATACACACACACACACACAAACAGACTTTAAAAAGTAGGAATACATATGCCAATTGAAATTCACCATGAAATATATATCATCCATAGATCAGAAATATTTATTTTACTGAACATGGGTTTTTGTGTAAAGTTGTTCAACCAGGAAGCTCACCCATTGGTTGAATTTTCAGTTCCAGCATCATTTAGGAAGAGTGAACTATTCTAACAATTTGTATCTGCCAAGTGAGCCATCTCACAAGAATGTACGTGTGATTCCAGGTAGGATTCTATATGTGCATATAAAATTACATGTGCTGAATAGGCTGCAGAGAAAGGGAGTCAGGTATTCACATATTTGTTAACTTTAGAAATACATGGAGAAATATTTCAACAGAAAATTGACTAGATTTATAACTCCTACCCTATATAATGCAAAAGGCAAGTCCCACTATACAACATGCATCCTCTGAACTGCTTATATTTCTATTCTGTTTGGGTTTTTATTCTCCATCATATTAGGATTAGTAGTCAGAGTCTAGTAATGTAGTGGTTAGTGTCATGGATTCAGTATTTCTAATGGAAATTTGGAAAATGAATCCAATGTGTATGTAAATATATGCTACACAAAAATCTTCCCACTCTCATCCAGAAAAATGCCTTGACATTACCTTCGCACCAAGAAAGACACAATTAGAGGAGAAGAATTAGAAAATGTGTGAATATATATATTCAATGAAAAATCCTCAGAAGTTCACAACCTTGGAGGTGGTAGAGGAGTTTCCAAAAGTAAGGGACAGGATAAACACTCCACAAACATGGAGCTCTGCTGGCCTAAAGACTTCTTGAGAAATGCCTCTGAGTTTGGGCACTTGAAATATATGTTGTTTTCAGGAGCTTTAGCTTCTTTCTAGTGAGACCATCAAAGCTGGGTCTGCATCTATGTGACCTGGAGGACATGGCATCTTATTTTTCAATGAACATGAGGCAGCAGTGCTGGTTTCTCTCTTTGCAGGTAAACTGTGGCCACTTGGAGCTAAGTGTCTCCCCGTTTGGACTGTGAAGCAATTTGGTTATGATCCACTTTTCGTTGTGTTTCTTGCTGCTGCACTGGGAGTTTGGTGTTTGCTTCATGAAATACAAGGAGTTTATCTGGGACACAGTGCTGGAGGGAGTTCTGTCACGTGTGGTGGGTCAGTGTCTGCAGGAGAATGCACCAACCAGGCTTCTATCCACATAGCTTTCCCCCTGACCATAGCAACCTGATTCTGAACATTGCCCTGAAACCTCTGCATATAACAAGATGCCTTTACATAGAAGGGTCTGCTGCCTGCAGCATGTCAGTCACAAGGCATTTGGAATCCAATGGTAGATCCTCATGGCCGTACCACTGATGTTTTATCACACACCTGCCCACCACTGCTCTAGGTCCACTTCTCAGCAGACTCCAACTCACTGGCATCTGTGTTCTACACCATGTTAAAGAAACCCAGTCAATCTAGGCACTCTCTGGTATACTCATGATCAGCAACAGGACATCCAAAGGTTCTCCCGTGCCACCTGGTCATGGTAATTTTAAAAATTTCATGATATTTATGTAACCATTTTCAAGGATGAAGTTGGAGGCATTGTGGGTTTCAATTATTCAGAAACCATTAAATGGTGAGGAATCTCATTTTAATGAAAGCTCTGGAGAACTCTCACAGGCAAGGCTTCCCAAATAGTGGCCAAAACGTCACTTGAAGCCAGGCCCATTGAGGTCTAAAATGTGAGGTCCATGTGTGTTTTGACTCTCAATTGTGGCTGCCAAGTCTTTCAGAATAAAATTATGTGATTCTCTGGCTGAGATTCCCAGAGAACTGTGGAAAGTCCCCCTGGGACTAGATCTCAGCTTCCAATGGCGACTCTCATGCGTTGCCTCCGAAAATCTTAACACAATTCATGGCAATTCTTCTCTGAGGTCAGTTCAAGAACTGAGTCTCTAAGGGGAATCACACCAGAATTCAACCCAGGTTGAACCAGTAATCTCTCACAATTAAAACCTAAACACTCCCACATGACCCTCATTTTCTTCCATATAGACACTCATCATAACCTCTGGCTGGAGGTTTCCATGAGGGCACAGCCCAAGACAGTGTCCAAAATAAGCTTCCTTGTCCCTCATTTGCCTAAAGTCACGTTTGCCTGGACACCCTTCCTATGAACCAGGAGTGATCAAATAGGCCTGACATTTATACTGCTCCACTTCTCCAATTTGAGGCCTACTGACTGAGGGGTTTAAATTCTTTTTGGGAATTGGATGCATGAGAAAACACAAGAACTATGGGCAAGCCACTGCAGAGCTTTGAAGAACCCATTTGACACAAAGGATCCCTATTCTTCCTTGATGGAAGTAAGTGCCCTACCAGAGGAAGGCAAGAGACTTCATCCACAATGACTCTACTTTTAGCCATTTTGGTTTTGGATGCACATATAGAATCTTTCTTTAGATCCATAAGGTGCATAGAATCTAAGCCACAGCCTCACACAGGGCCAAGAGGCTGATTCAGACACATCCCTTTCCAAAGCAATTAAGGAAAGAGCCACAGGAGATGCACATTTATTTCCAATTGAAAAGTCTTTTGTTAAGGCTTCCAAAAGTGTTGGCCTGAGGAAAACACCTTCCTGACATTCAGGGCAACAGAAAAATATGTATGCATAAGGCCCAAAGCAGGGTTTCTCCACTGAGATATTCCTGGTCACACTGCTATCTGAGTTTTCTGAGATTCTCGGCCATTCCATTCAGCTATCCAGTACATGGCCATTTCACAGACCTTGGAGGTGGTACATATCTTGGACACACAACCATGAGTCTATTCTTGAGAGTGACCAGAATTGAGTAAGAAATCAGGAACTTAGGAAGATTGCAGGTGTTGCCCATCCATAAGGCAAGCCGCAGTCCATTCATAAATTGGGCAGGATGAATGCTGGGAAGCTTTCTACTAGACAGGACACATCCATTGATGCATTCTCTTTTCTAATGTCTACAACCACTAACACAGTGGGATACACAGACATAGAAAAACTCGCATTGTCAAAGGACTTAGAAGAATCAGATAATTCCAAACCAAACAAACCTCCTTTCCTACCTATTCTGAGAACATGAGACAAAACCACAAACCCCACCCAAACTCACAAATTCAACTTCTTCCCCCAAGTAGGTCTGTGACTATCCGGAATGTCCTCTGACTTCTGGGCCATACTGTGTTCTTCCGAAATTGCCTGTCCTGCCTCAGATCTGGTCACCTTGGCCAACTCTGTGAAGTTGTCAGGAGCCAGTGTTGAGCCACTACCTGCTTTCGCAGGAAAGGCCCCTCTTCAGAGCACCCCTGGCATTTGGCCATCCTCACATCAGTAGGTACCAAGAATGACTGACACTGTCCTTGGTAAATCCAACAAGTGAGCCCACTGGAACTGTGACTGGGACTGGCTCTGGGTGCCTGGCTACTTGGATCACAAGTTCAGAGAGTTCCATCACCAAGGAAGTTAGGAAGGTCATTTCTTCGGGAACTGAATGAGGTCACTGCCGTGGCAACCACTTTGTCCTAACACTTGCTTCCAAGGGTCCCATGAGATGGAGGCTGCCCCTAATTCCTGAGACACTTTCAAAAGTTAGAATGGTATACCAACCATAGGTACCCAGGAACAGCTCTCCACACAGGCCCGGTTTGCTCCATCTCCTCTACGTTAAGGATAGAGAGTCTGATTCAGACTCAACCCTTCATCCTGACCAGGTTGTTTTCCATGGAAGATTACTTTTGCTCTCTCCGGTCCTTCATAGCTGCCTACATCTTCTCCAGGGATAATTTCTGCATTGACCTTTGAGGTTTTCAGCAGGTTGAAGATCCCCTACATTCCTGTATTGTAAGAACAAATCTGTCCCTGCTCTTCTGAATACTTAAATTGATGGAACAATGTATGGTTAGTGTTATTAACATGTTCAATTAAAACCAAAACACTACCACATGGCCCTTATATTCTTCCATATAGACACTCATCATTACCTCTGGCTGGAGGTTTCCACAAGGGGCGAAGCCCAAGACAGTGTCCAAAATAAATTCCCTTGCCCCTCATTTGCCTAAAGTCTGGGTTTCCTGGACACCCTTCCTGTGAACCAGGATTGATCAAATAGGCCTGCCATTAATAATGCTCTTTTTCTCCTTTTTGAGGCCTACTGAACGTGAGGTATTGATTCTTTATGTGATTTGGAGTCATGTGAAACCCAAGCACCTTTTCTCGTCTTTGAAGAACTCATTAGACCCAAAGGATCCCTATTCATACTTGATGGAGGTGAGGAGCCTAACAGAGGAAGCAAGAGACTTCATCCACAATGTCTGATCTTTTTGCCATTTTGGTTTTGGATGCACACATGGGATCTTTCTTTAGATCCATCAGGTGCTGAGATTCTAAGCCACAGCCTCACACAGAGCCGAGAGGATGATTTAGACACATCCTTTTCTAAAGCAATTAATCTAAGAGCCACGGGTGATGCTCATTCATTTCCATTTGAAAGCAGTTTCTTCAGGCTTCACAAACTGGTGGTCTGAGGCAAATACCTACCTGACATTCAGGTCAACAGAACAGTAGGTAAGCAAAAGGCACAAAGCAGGGTTTCTCTACAGAGACTTTACTGGTCACACTGATATCTGAGTTTTCTGAGATCCTCCCCATTCATTTCAGGTATCCAGTAAATGGCCATGTCACAGAGCTGGGAGGTGGTACATATCTTGGACAAAAAAAAATGAGCCTATTCTGGAGAATGGCCAGAATTCAGGAAGAAAACAGGAACTAAGGAAAATAGTAGGTGTTGCCCATCGATAAGGCAAGCAACAGTCCATTCATAAATTGGGCAGGATGTGTGCTGGAATGCTTTCTACTTGTCAGGACACGTGCATTGATGCATTCACTTTTCTCATATCTACAACCACCGACAAAGTGGGATACACAAACATAGAATCACTCACCATGTCAAATGACTTATTAAAAACAGTCCACTCCAAACCAAACAAACTGCCTTTCCTACCTATTCTCAGAACATGAGACAAAACCATAAACTCACATCTACACCCACAAAGGCATATCTTTTACCCACATAGGTCTGTGAGTAACCAGAGTGTCCTCAGACTGATAGGCCATACTATGTTCCCCCGAAATGGCCTGTCCTGTCTCAGATCTGGTCTCCTTTACCAACTCTCTAAAGTTTTCAGGAGCCATCGGTGAGTCACTACCTGCTTTCTCAGGAAAGGCCCCTCTTCAGAGCTTTCCTGGCATTTAGTGATCCACAAGAAAGACTGACTCTGTCCTTGGTAAATCCAAACAAGTGAACCCACTGGGAAAGGGACTGGGACTGGCTTTTGGTGCCTGGCTTCCTGGATCCCAAGTTCAGAGGGTTCCATCACCAAGGAAGTGAGGTAGGTCACTTCCTTCAGGAACTGAATGAGGTCACTGCCTTGGCAACCACTTTGTTCTAACATTTGCTTCCAATGGCTCCATGACATGGAGGCTGCACCTACTTCCTGTGTCACATTCACAAGTTAGAATGGTATACCAACCATAGGCACCCGGGAACAGTCAGAGTCTACTAGGGTATGGCTTACTGTCAGGAATTCAGTATTTCAAATAGAAAATAGGAAAATGAATCTAATGTGTATACAAATATATGCTAGACAAAAATCGTCCCACTATCCTCTACAACAATGCCTTGATATTTCCTTCACCACAAGTAAGACACAATTAGTGGAGAATAGTTTGAAAATCTGTGAATATATATCTGGAAAAAAAATGAATGGAGTTCACAACCTTGGAGGTGGTAGAGGAATTTCCAAATGTAAAAGAAAGGATAAACACTCCACAAACATGGAGCTCTGGTGGCCTAATAAATTTTTGAGAAACTGCCTCTGAGTTTGGGCCCTTGAAATATTTGTTGTTGTCAGGAGCTTTAGCTTCCTTTGTAGTGAGACCATCAAATCTGGGTCAGCATCTATGTGACCTGGATGACATGGTTCCTTATTTTCTATTGAACATGAGGCAGCAGTTCTGAATTCTCTCTTTGTAGGTAAACTGAGGCCACTGGGGTCTAAGTGTCTAACCGTGTGGTCTGTGAAGCCATTTGGTCATACTCGAATTTTTGTGGTGTTATTTACTGCAGTACTCTGAGTTTGGTATTGGCTTCATGAAGTACAAGGAGATAAACTGGGACACAGTCCTAGAGGGAGTACTCTCATGTGTGGTGAGTGAGGGTCTGCAGGAGAATGCACCAACCAGGCTTCTATCCCAAAAAGCTTGCACCCATGTCCATAGCAACCTGATTCTGAACATTGCCATGAAACCTCTCCATATAACAAGATCCCTTTATTTGTAAGGGTCTGCTGGCTGCACCATGTCAGTCACAATCCATTTGGAAGCCAAGGGAAGATCCATGTGGCCAAACGACAGATGTTTTATCATACACCTGCCAACCACTGCTCTAGGCCCACTACTCAGCAGGCTCCAACTTTCTGGCATCTTTGTTCTACAACATTTTCATGAAACCCAGTCAATCAGGGCACTGTCTGGTATACTCGTGATCAGCAACAGACATCCAAAGATTCTCTAGTGCCACCTGTTCATAGGAATATCAAAAATTTTATGGTGTTTATCTAGCCAATTTTCAAGGATGAAGTTGGAGGCACTGTGGGTTTCAATTCATTCAGGAACCATGAAATAGTGAGGAAGCTCATTTCAATGAAAGCTCGGGACAACTCTCACAGGCAAGGCTTCCCAAGGAGTGGCCAAAAGGTCACATGAAGCCAGGCCCATTGAGGTTTACAATTGAGGTCCATGTGTGTTTTGACTCTCAACTATGGCTGCTAAGTCTTTCTGAATAAAGTCATGTGATATCCTGGCTGAGAATCCCAGTGCTCTTTGGAAAGCCAACCTGGGCCTAGATCTCAGTCTCCAAGGGCAACTCTCATGTGTGGCCTCCTAAATTCCAAACACAATTCATGCCAATACGTCGCTGAGATCTGTTCCAGAACTCAGTCTCTAAAGGGAATCACACAAGAGTTAAAGCCCAGGTTGACCCTGGAATCTTTTCCATCCATAACACAAATGACCACAATTAAACCAAAACACTCCAACATGGCCCTCATCTTCTTCCATATAGACAGTCATTATAAACTCTGGTTGGAGGTTTCCATGAGGGGCGCAGCCCAAGACAGTGTTCAAAATAAGCTCACTTGCCACTCATTTGCCTAAAGTCAGGGTGGCATGGAAACCCTTCCTGTGAACGAGGGGTGATCAAATAGGCCTGCCATGAATACTGCTCTACTTCTCCAATTTGAGGCCTACTCTCTGTGGGGTATAGATTCTTTATGAGAATTGGGGTCATGAGAAAACCCAAGCACCTATGGGCTACCCTCTGAAGGGATTTGAAGAACCCATTTGAGTGAACCAAGGAGTTGGATCAAAAGACTTTAGATATAGGGTTTTGGTTAGAGAGTGAATGTAAATTTCAGCATATGTGAAGAGTCAGCCACAGTGATGAACTGGGGAAAATGTGTAGGAAAGCAGATATCAATAGAGATATTAGGAAATCAGGCAAAGTACAAAGAGAGTGATAGGATAAGACATTTTTAACAGGGTTGAGTTTGAATATACAATCTTAGGAAGAAACAAATATGTAGTCACCAATAGGAATGATATTCGAGATCATTAGTGAATCAGGACATGGATGTTGTTAGTAATACATGCTCACTTTCAATATAGGCTTTGGTACAATCATAAGTGTGACACTTGCATTTTTTGTCAGGAATATTACTGTGATGAAATGCATATGTATATCAGGTGACTAGAATATTTCTTCCACCATTTTTGAAAGCAATATTTTAAAGGCTTATAAATTAGTATTGGGGATACAAATAGGTATACCCTGGGTCTATGAATATAGAGATGATTCTTTAATAGATCATACTGTGAATAAATAATATAACTGGTTCAAAATTTAAATAATGGATTGAATTGATATCTGAAAATATACAAGAAATCTTACATTGATATACATACATTCATTCCGAACAGTTATACATCTAATCATAATATTAGTGTTACGGTTTTATTATGAAGAGTGTGTGAGTTTTGTTTCAAAAGTGATTATGGAAATCGAAAATAATGTTTTTGGAAAGATCTCATGAAAAGAACAGTCAAGAAACATGGAGGAATACATGTCTTCTCAAGTAGGAAGTGATTGAAATTGAACCAAATGCCTATAAATTTGTAAAATTGTGGATGAAATGATATATCCTATATTGCCCATAAACTGCAGAAATAGTAATGTACCAGTGTTGAATAAAAATGAACTTCAAAATACACATCATGTCCCATAGGTGTCTACTTGCATTGATGTTAAACTGGGTGAGTCACTGTAGAAATATTAGGATTTCTTAGCACCATTCCCTGAAGTTAGTTTTCAGTACTAGGAAACAAATATGTATTTCAGTGGATGTATATTTCTAAGAAAAATCTTGTGAAAAATTGATTATATATCCCCATACAGGAACATGAATGAATTTAGGCAGTGTATAGTAAGACACTTATATTTTATATTTTGAAAATCTGGAGACTATATATATATAGACACAAACACACACACATTATAATGTAGCAATATATATGCCAATTGAAATTCATCATGAAAAATAACTCATCTGCATATCAAAAAATATTCATTATACTGAACATGGATTATGTATAATGTTGTTCATCTAGGAAGGTCACCCATGGGTTGAATTTTTAGTTCCAACAGCCTTTAGGAGAAGTGATCTCGTCTCACAATTTGTATCTGCCAAGTCAGCCACCTCACAAGAATGTACGTGTGAAACCAGGTAGGATTCTATTTGTGCATATAAAAATACATGTGCTTAATAGGCTAAAGAGAAAGAGAGACAGAAATTCACATATTTCTTAACTTTAAAAACACATGGAGAATTATTTCAACAAATAATTGACTAGATTTATAACTCCTACCTTATATCATGCAAAAGGCAAGTACAACTACACACCATGCCTCTTCTGAACTGCTTGTATTTCTATTCAGTTTTGGTTATTTTTCTCATCATATTAGTATTAGTAGTCAGAGTCTATAAGGGTATGGGCTAGTGTCAAGGATTCAGTATTTCGAATGAAAAATTGAAAAATGAATCCAATGTGTATGCAAATATGTGCTACAAAAAAATCTTCCTTCTCTCATATAGAACAATGACTTGACATTACCATTGCCCCAAGTAAGTCACAATTAGAGGAGAAGAGTTAGAAAATCTGTAAATATATATCTGCAATGAAAATGCTCAGGAGTGCACAACCTTGGAGGTGGTAGAGGAGTTTCCAAAAGTAAGTGACATGGGAAATACTCCACAGACATGAAGATCTGCTGGCCTAAACACTTCTTGAGAAACTGCCTTTGAGGTTGGGCACTTGAAATATATGTTGTTTTCAGGAGCTTTCGCTTCCTTTATAGTGAGACCATCTAAGCTGGGTCTGCATCTATGTGACCTGGAGGACATGGCATCTTATTTTCCAATGAACATGAGGCAGCAATGCTGAATTCTCTCTTTGTAGGTAAACTATTGCCACTGGGGGCTAAGTGTCTCCCCGTGTGGACTGTGAAACCATTTGGTCATCTTCCACTTTTCGTGGTGTTTCTTGCTGCTGCACTGGTAGTTTGGTATTGGCATCACGAAATACAAGGAGTTCAACTGGGACACAGTGCTGGAGGGAGTTCTGTCACGTGTGGTACGTGTACCCTGGTCTACAGTAGAATGCACCAACCAGGCTTCTATCCCACATAGCTTGCCCCCTTGATCATAGCAACCTGATTCTAAACATTACTCTGAAACTTCTCCATATATCAAGATGCCTTTATATACAATGGTCTGATGGCTGCACCATGTCTGTCTCAAGACAATTGAAAGTCAATGGCAGATCCACATGGCCCCACCACAGATGTTTTATCACACACCTTCCCACCACTGCTCTAGGCCCACTACTCTGCAGTCTCCAACTTTCTGGCATCTCTGTTCTAAACATTTTCATGAAGCCCAGTCAATCAAGGCACTGTCTGGTATACTCATGATCAGCAAAAGTACATCAAAAGGTTCTCCAGTGCCATCTGGTCATGAAAATTTCTAAACATTCATGGTATTGATCTAGACAAATTTCAAGGATGAAGGTGGAGGCACTGTGGGTTTCAATTCATTCAGGGACCATTAAATGTTGAGGAAGCTCATTTCAATGAAAGATCTGGAGAACACTCACAGGCAAGGCTTCCCAAAGAGTGGCCAAAAGGTCACATGAAGCCAGGCCCATTGAGGTCTACAATGTGAGGTCCATGTGTGTTTTGACTCTCAACTATGGGTGCCAAGTCTTTCAGAATAAAATCATGTGATATCCTAGCTGAGATTCTCAGTACTCTTGGGAAAGCCACCCTTGGCCTAGATCTCAGTTTCAAAGGGCGACCCTCATGTGTGGCCTCCTGAAATCGCAACACAATTCATGGAAATACTTATCTGAGGTCAGTTCCAGAACTCATTCTCTAAGGGGAATCACACCAGTGTTCAAGCCCAGTTGGACCCAGTCATCTCTTCCATCTGCCACACAAATGATCACAATTAAAACCAAAACACTCCCACATTGTCCTCATCTTCTTCCACATAGACACTCCTCATAACCTCTGGCTGGAGTTTTTCATGTGGGGCACAGCCCAAGACAGTGGCCCAAATAAGCTTTCTTGCCCCTCATTTGCCTAAAGTCAGGGTGGCCTGGACACCCTTCCTGTGAACCAGGAGTGATTAAATAGGCCTGCCATTAATACTGCTCCACTTCTCCACTTTGAGGCCTTCTTACTGTGGGGTTTAGTTTCTTCTTTTTAAAAAAAAAAATTGAAATTTAATTGGAAAGTTAAAAAAAATTGTATTGCAGAATATTAAATTTCTTATGCAAAAGCCTTTATCTTGTTTGTGAGGGAAACCTTGATGCCTTGCCAATGTGGTTATATTGAGACACTGAAATTTTTCTGTTACATACTACATGGATGAATGGCTACAGCACATCGTTTTTTCAAACTGAAAGGCAGATAACAGCAAGTAAGATAACAAATAAAAGCCATTTTTATTAAAAAATAAAGTTGTAAAATGTCTCAAATATTGGAAATTAAATTCCTTTTTTTTTCTTTTTTTTGGTTGTTCGAAAGCTCATGCTATATCATCTTTCATACATTTGACTCATTTGGGTTATGAACTCCCATTTTTACCCCAATACAAATCGCAGAATCACATCAGTTACACACTCACGTTTTTACATAATGGCATATTAGTGATTGTTGTATTCTGCTACCTTTCCTATCCCCTACTATCCCCCTCCCCTCCCCAACCATCTACCCTCTATACCTCATCTGCTATTGTTCAATTCTATCCCTTGTTTCCCCCCCTTTCCCCTCACAACCTCTTATATGGAATTTTGTGTAACATTTAGTGTCTCCTACCATTTCCATATGCTTTCCATTCTCTCTCCCTTTCTCTCCCCCCACTCATCTCCATTTAGTGTTAATATTTTCCTCATGCTCTTCTTCCCTGATCTGTTCTTATTTGCTCTCTTTATATCAAAGAAAACATTTGGCATTTGTTTTTTAAGGATTGGCTAGCTTTGCTTAGCATTATATGTTCTAATGCCATCCATTTCCCTTCAAATTCAATGGTTTTTGTCATTTTTTAATGCTGCATAATACTCCATTGTGTATAGATGCCCCTTTTTTTATCCATTCGCCTATTGAAGGTCATCTAGTTTGGTTCCACAGTTTAGCTATTATGAATTGTGCCGCTATGATCAGTGATGTGGCAGTATCCCTATAGTGCGCTCTTTTAAGATCCTCAGGGAATAGTCCGAGAAGTGAGATAGCTGGGTCAAATGGTGGATCCTTTCCCTGCTTTCCCAGGTATCTCCATACTGCTTTCCAAATTGGCCTCAACATTTTGCAGTCCCACCAGCAGTGTACAAGTGTACCCTTTTCCCCACATCCTCACCAACACTTATTGTTGTTTGATTTCATAATGGCTGCCAATCTTACTGGAGTGAGATGGTATCTTAGGGTGGTTTTGACTTGAATTTCCCTAACTGCTAGAGATGGTGGGCATTTTTTCATGTTCTTGTTGATGGATTGTATGTCCTCCTCTGTGAAGTTTCTGTTCAGGTCCTTGGCCCATTTGTGGATTGGTTTATTTGTTATCTTATTGTTTAATTTTTGAGTTCTTTGTATATTCTAGATATTAGGGCTCTATCTGAAGTGTGAGGGGTAAAAATTTGTTCCCAAGATGTAGGCTCTCTATTTACCTCTCTTATTGTTTCTCTTGTTTCGAAAAAAACTTTTTAGTTTAAGTAAGTCCCATTTGTTGATTCTTGTTATTAACTCTTGTGCTATGGCTGTCCTATTAAAAAATTTGGAGCCCAACCCCACAGTATGTACATCGTAGCCAAATTTTTCTTCTATTAGATGCAGTGTCTCTGATTTTATATCTTGCTCCTTGATCCATTTAGAGTTAACTTTTGTGCATGGCGAGAGAAAGGGATTCATTTTCATTTTGTTGCATATGGATTTCCAATTTTCCTGGACCACTTGTTGAAGATGCTATTCTTCCTCCATTGCATGCTTTTAGGCCCTTTTTCAAATATAAGAAAGTTGTACTTTTGTGGATTGGTTTTTGTGTCCTCTATTCTGTACCATTGGTCCAGCTGACTTTTGTGATACCAGTACGACGCTGTTTTTGTTACTATTGCTTTGTAGTACAGTTTGAACTCTGTTATCGCTATACATCCTGATTCACACTTCCTGCTTAGAATTGCTATTGCTATTCTGTGTCTATTGTTTTTCCATATGAAATTCATGATTGCTTTATATATTTCTACAAGAAATGCCATTGGGATTTTGATTGGCATTGCATTAAACCTGTAGAGAACTTTGGGTAATATCGCAATTTTGATGATGTTAGTTCTGCCTATACATGAACAGGGTACATTTTTCCATCTTCTAACATCTTCTTCTATCTCTTTCTTTAGAGTTATGTAACTTTCATTGTATAAATCTTTCACCTCTTTTTTTAGGTTGATTCCCAAGTATCTTATTTTCTATGAGGATATTGTGAATGGAGTGGTTTTCCTCATTTCAATTTCAGAAGTTTTGTTGCTGATATACAGGAATGCCTTTGATTTTTTCTTGTTGATTTTATATACTGGCACTTTGCTGAATTCATTTATTAACTCTAGCAGTTTCTTTGCATACCCTTTAGGGTTTGTTAAATATATTATTATGTCATCCTCAAATAGCGAATATTTAAGTTCTTCTTTTTCTATTTTTATGCCTTTAATTTCTTTTGTCTGTCTAATTGCTCTGGCTAGTATTTCAAGAACAAAACTGAATAGAAGTGGTGATAGAGGGCATCTCTGTCTTGTTCCAGATTTTAGAGGAATGCCTTCAGTTTTTCTCCATTTAGGATGATGCTAGCCTGAGGTTTAGCATATATAGCTTTTACCATGTTGAGGTAAGTTCTTGTTATCCCTAATTTTTATAGTGTTTTGAACATAAAGGAATGCTGTACTTTGTCAAACGCTTTATCTACATCTATCGAGATGATCATATGGTTTTTGTCTTTAAGTCTATTGATGTGGTGGATTACATTTATTGATTTCCATAAATTGATCCAGGCTTGCATCCCAGGGATGAATCCTACTTGACCATGAAGCACAATTATTTTGATATGCTTTTGTATTCAATTCACCATGATTTTATTGAGAATTTTTGCATCCAAGTTTATTAGAGGTATTGGTCTGTAGTTTTCTTTCTTTGAAGTGTCTTTGTCTGGTTTTGGAATCAGGGTGATGTTGGCCTCATAGAATGAATTTGGAGGAACTCCTTCTTTTTCTATTTTTTGAAATTGCTTGAAAAATATTGGTATTAATTCTTCTTTGAGGGTTTTGTAGAACTCCACTGTATACCTATCCGTTCCAGGGCTCTTTTTGGTTGGTTGTCTTTTGATGGTTTCTTATTTTTCTTCCTTTGTTATTGGTCTATTTAAATTGTGGGTGTCTTCCTGAGTCAATCTGGGCAGATCATAAGCCTTAAGAAATTTATCGATATCTTCTTTATCTTCTATTTTATTGGAATATAGGGTTTCAAAATACTTTCTAATTATCTTCTGTGTTTCTGTAGTGTGTGTTGTGATATTTCCATCTTTATTCCATATGTTAGTAATTTGAGTTCTCTCTCTTCTTCTCTTCGTTAGCATGGCTAAGGGCCTTTCGAACATATTTATTTTTTCAAAGAACCAACTCTTATTTATTTCAATTTTTACAATGTAGATTTTTTGTTTCAATTTCATTGATTTCTCCTCTAATTTCAATTATTTCTTGTCTTCTACTACATTTGATGTTGTTTTGCTCTTCCTTTTCTAGGTTTTTGAGGTGGAGTGTGAGTTCATTTATTTGTTGTTGTTTTTTTCTTTTTTTGAGGAAAGAATTACAAGAAATGAATTTCCCTCTTAAAACGGCTTTCATTGTGTCCCATACAATCCAGTATGTTGTGTCTCTATTGTCATTTGTCTCTAAGAATTTTTTTATCTCCTCCTTTATGTCTTCTGTAACCCACTGATCATTCAGTAACATATTGTGCATTTTCCATGTGATGTAGAATTTTTCCTTCCTTTTTTTTTCATTGATTTAAAGTTTCAATCCATTATGATCAGATATGGTGCATGGTATTATCTCCATACCTTTATATTTACTAAGAGTTTCCCTATTGCATAATATATGGTCTATATTGGAGTAGGATCAATGTGCTGCTGAGAAGAACGTGTATCCACTTGATGATGGTTGATATATTTTATATATGTTGGTTACGTATGTTGGTTACGTCTAGGTTATTGATTGTGCTATTGAGTTCTATAGTATCTTTATTCAGCTTTTGTCTGCAGGAAGGCAAGAGACTTCATCCACTATGACTGCCCTTTTTGCCATTTTAGTTTTGGATGCACACATGGGATCTTTCTTTAGATCCATCAGGTGCTGAGAATCTAAGCCACAGGCTCACACAGGGCCTAGATGCAGATTCAGAAACATCCCTTTCCAAAGCAATTAAGCAAAGAGCCACAGGTGATGCCCATTTATTTCCATTTGAAAACTGTTTTCTTCAGTCTTCACAAAGGGGTTGCCGGAGGCAAAGACCTTCCTGACATTCAGGGCAACAGACAGGGAAGCAAAAGGCCCAAAGCAGGGTTTCTCCACTGAGACTTTCTTGGTCACACTGATATCTGAGTTTTCTGAGATACTCGCCATTCCCTTCAGCTATCCAGTACATTGCCATGTCACAGTGCTTGGGGTGGTACATATCTTGGACACAAAACCATGAGCGTGTTCTAGAGAGTGGCCAGAATTCAGGAAGAAAACAGGAACTTAGGAAGATGGCGAGTGTTGCCCATTTATAAGGCAAGCTGCAGTTCATTCATAAATTGCACGGGATGAATGCTGGGAAGCTTTCTAGTAGACTGGACAAATCCCTTGATGCATTTTCTTTTCTAATGTCTACAACCACGGACACAATGGGATATATAGACACAGAAACACTCGCCTTGTCAAATGACTTACTAGAAACAGTCCACTCCAAAACTAACAAACCACCTTTCCTACCTATTCTGAGAACAGGAGACAAAACAACAAACCCGCAACCACACCCACAAAGGCACCTCCTTCCCCCAGTAGGTCTCTGGCTATCCAGAGTGTCCTCTGACTGGTGGGCCATGATATATTCCCCCATATTGGGGTGTCCTGTCTCTTATCTGGTCTCCGTGGCCAACTCTGTGATGCTGTCAGAAGCCAGCGATGAGCCACTACCTGCTTTCTCAGGAAAGGCCCCTCTTCAGATCTTCCTGGCATTTGGCCAACCTCACATCAGTATGTACCAAGAAAGACTGACTCTGTCCTTGGTAAATCCAAACAAGTTTGACCACTGGGACTTGCACTGGGACTGGCTTTGGGTGCCTGGCTTCCTGGATCTCATGTTCAGAGAGTTTCATCACCAAGGAAGTAAGTTGAGTTCATTTCCTTCAGGAACTGAATGAGGTCACTACCCTGGCAACCACATTTTCCTAACAGTTCCTTCCGAGGGTCCCATCAGATGGAGGCTGCACCTACTTGCTCTGACATTTTCACAAGTTAGAATGGTATATCAACCATAGGCACCCGGGATCAACTCTCCACACAGGCCTGGTTTGGTCCATCTTCACTACATTAAGAAAAGAGAGGCTGATTCAGACACATCCTTTCATCATGACCAGGATGTTTTCCATGTAAGATGACTTTTGCTCTCTCAGGTCCCTCATAGCTGCCTACATCTTCTCCAGGGATTATTTCTGCATGGACTTTTGATGTTGTCAGCTGGTGGAAGATCCCCTACCTTCCTGTATTGTAAGACCAACTCTGTTCCTGCTCTTCTGTAAATGAGATTGAGGGAACAGTGTATGGTTAGGGTTAATAGCATGTTCGATTTGGGTTAGGAATAATTATGCTGGATGAATAATGGTATTGGGAACCTGTGATATTTATAAGAATATAGACGTGAAATATATGTATGAGAACAGAGATCTAGGAAAGATTTGAAGCCCAGATAGGAATTGAAACCACGATTGGTATACTTAGCTTGAATAATGTTCTGCACCGAGTTCTCAGATAAATCGATATACAATGGCATAGGACCGTGTACCTCGGATGTTTGAATGTAGAATTGAACATGCAGTCAAAAAGGGATAGTCTGTAGGATTAGGAAGATAGTCAGTAGGTTTAGGAAGAATAGTGAGTATAGGAGTTGGACCAAAAGTTCTTTAGCAATAGGGTTTCAGATAGAGAGTGAATGTAAATGTCAGCACATTTGAAGTTACAGTCACAATGATGAACTGGGGACAATATGTAGAAAAGCAGATATCAATAGGGACATTAAGAAATCAGGCATAGTATAAAGTGAGTGATAGGATTAGATATTTTCAAAAGGCTTGAGGTTGAATATATAATCTTAGGAAAAAACAAATATGTAGTAACAAAGAGGATTGACATTTGAGAGCATTACTCAACCTGGACAGATGTTTTTAATAATCCATGCTCACTTTCCATTTAGGCTTTGGTACAATCATAAGTGTGACCTTTGCATTTTGTGTCCAGAATACTACTGTGATAAATGTATATGTAGATTAGGTGACATGAGTCTTTCTTCCACCATTATGGGGAGCAATATCCTGAAAACTTATAAATTAGTACTGGGGATACGAAAAGGTGTACCCTGTGTTGATGATTATTCAGATGATGCATGAATAGACCATATTGTGAATAAAGTATATAACTGGTTCCAACTTTAAATAATGGATTGAATTTGCATCTGAAAAAAAATATATGAAATCTTATATTGATATACATACATTCATTCCAACCTGTTATATATCTAATGGTAATATTAGGGTTACAGTTTATCATGAAGAGTGAGTTTTGCTTGAACAATGATAATGGAATCGAAAATAATGTGTTTAGAATGAAGTCAAGTGAAAAGACCAGTAGAGAAATATGGAGGAATACATGTGTTCTGAAATAGTAAGTAATTGAAAGTGAACCAAATGCCTATAAATTTGTGAAGTTGTGAATGAAAAAAATATATCCTATGATGTACATAAACTGAAGAAATTTTAATGTACCAGTGTTTAATAAAAATGAACTTCAAAATACACATCATGTCCCATAGAAATCTATTTGCATTGATGTTAAACTGGGTCAGTTACAGTAGAAATATTAGGATTTGTAAGCACCATTCACTGAACTTAGTTTTCAGTAGTAGGAAACCAATATGTATTTCAGGTGGTTGAGTATTTCTTAGAATAATCTTGTGTAAAGTTGATTATACACCCAAATACATGAATACGAATGAATTTAGGGAGTGTATAATAAGATACATATATTTCATATTTTGGAAATTCTGGAGAATATATATATATATATATATATATATATATATATATATATATACACACACACACACAATTACACACACAAACACACACACACAAATTAATATGTAGAAATATATATGCCAATTAAAATTCATCATAAAATATAATTCATCCACATATCCAAAAATATTCATTTTACTTAACATGGATTTATGTATAATGTTTTTTACTAGGAAGCTCACCCATAGGTTGAATTTTCAGTTCAATCAGTATTTAGGGGGAGTCATCTCTTTTCACAATTTTTATATTCCAATGTCAGTGAGCTCACAAGAATGTACGTGGGATACCAGGTAGGATAGTATATGTGCATAAAAAATACATGTACTGAATAGGATACAGAGAAAGGGAGACAGGAATTTACATATGTGATAACTTTAAAAACTCATGAAGAAATATTATAATAAAAAGTTGACTAGATTTAAAACACATACTCTTGATAAAGCAGAAGGCAAATACAAGTATACACCATGCTTCCTATGAAAGGACTGTATTTCTATTCAGTTAGGTTTCTTTTTCTCCATCATATTAGGATTAGTAGTCAGATTCTAGTAGGGTATGGGTTGGTGTCAGGGATTCAGTATTTCAAATGGAAAATAGAAAAATTAATCTAATGTGTATGCAAACATGTACTACAGGAACAACTTCCCATTCTCTTCCAGAACAATGGCTTGACATAACCATCACTCCAAGTAAGACACAATTAGAGGAGAGGAGTTAGAAAATCTGTGAATACATATGAGAAATGTAAAATGCTCAGAAGTTCACAACACTGGAAGTAGAAGAACAGTTTCCAAAAGTAAGGGAGAGGGTAAACACTTCACAAACATGGAGCTCTGCTGGCCTAAAGACTTCTTGAGAAACTTCCTCTGTGGTTGGGCACATGAAATATTTGTAATTGTCAGGAAATTTAGTTTCGTTTGTAGTGACACCATGAAATCTGGGTCTGCATCTATGTGACCTGGAGGACATGGTTCCTTATTTTCTAATGAAAATGAGGCAGCAGTTCTGAATTCTCTCTTTGTAGGTAAACTGTGGCCACTGGGAGCTAAGTGTCTTCCCGTGTGGTCTGTGAAGCCATTTGGTCATGCTCCAATTTTCAGGGTGTTTCTTACTCCTGAACTGGGAGTTTCGTATTAGATTCATGAAATACAAGGAGTTCAACTGGGACACAATGATAGAGGGAGTTCTGTCACGTGTGGTTTGTCATGGTCGACAAGAGAATGTACGAACCAGGCTTTAATCCCACATAGCTCTTCCACTTGACTATAGCAACCTGATTCTGAACATTGCCCTGAAACCTCTCCATATAAAAAGATGCCTTTACATATAAGGGTCGGCTGCCTGCACCATGTCAGTCGCAAGTCTTTTGGAAGCCAATGGAAGATCCAGGTGATCCTACCAAAAATATTTATTTACACACCTACAGTCCACTGCTCTATGCCCACTACTCAGCAGGCTCCAACTTACTGGCATCTCTGTTCTACAACATTTTCACGAAACCCAGTCAATCAAGGCACAGTTTGGTACCATCATGATCAGCAACAGGACATTCAAAGTTTATCCAGTGCCACCTGGTCATGGAAATTTCAAAAATTTCATGGTATTTATCTAGCCATTTTTCAAGGATGAAGTTGGAGGCACTGTGGGTTTCAATTAATTCAGGAACCATTAAATGGTGAGGAAGCTCATTTCAATGAAAGCTCTGGAGATCACTCACGGGGAAGGCTTCCCAAAGAGTGGCCAAAACATCACATGAATCCAGGTCCATTGAGGTATACAAAGTGAGATTCATGTGTGTTTGTATTCTCAACTAAGGGTCCCAAGTCTTTAAGAATTAAATCATGTGATATCCTGGCTCAGAATCCCCGAGCACTGTGGAAAGCCATCCTGGGCCTAGATCTCAGATTACAAGGGTGATTCTCATGCGTGACCTCCTAAAATCCCAACACTATTTTTTGCAATACTTCTCTGAGGTCAGTTCCAGAACTCAGTCTCTAAGGGTAATCACACCAGAGTTCAAGCTCCGGTGGACACAGTCATCTCTTCCAACTACCACACAATTGACCACAATTAAAACCAAAACACTCCCATATGGCCCTCATCTCCTTCCATATAGACACTCATCATAACCTCTGGCTGGAGGTTTCCATGAGGGGCGCAGACCAAGACAGTATCCACAATAATCTACCTTGCCCCTCATTTGCCTAAAGTCAGGGTGTCCTGGACATGCTTCCTGTTAACCAGGAGTGATCAAATAGGCCTGATGTTAATACTGTTCTGCTTGTCCAATTTGAGGCCTACTGACTGTAGATATTGATTCTTTATGTGAATTGGAGTCATGAGAAAACCCAACCACCTATGGGCTAGCCTCTGCAGGTTTTGAAGAACTCGTTTGACCCAAAGGATTCCTATTCTCACTTGATGGAGGTCAGGAACCTTACAGAGGAAGGCGAGAGACTTCATGCCAATGACTGCTCTTTTGGCCATTTTGGTTTTGAATGCACGCATGGGAAATTTCTTTAGATCCCTCAGGTGCTGAGAATCTAAGCCACTGCCTCATACAGAGCCAAGGGGCTGATTCAGACACATCCCTTTTCAAAGCAGTTAAGGAAAGAGCCACATGTATGCCCAATAATTTCCATTTGAAAACTGTTTTCTTCAGGCTTCACAAAAGGGTGTCCTGAGTCAAAGACCTTCCTGAAATTCAGGAAAACAGAACAATAGGTAAGCAAATGGTCCAAAGCAGGGTTGCTCCACTGAGAATTTCCTGGTCACACTGATACTTGAGTTTTCTGAGATGCTTGCCATTTCTTTCAGCTATCCAGTACATGGCCAGTCACAGAGCTTGAAGGTGGTACATATCGTGAACAAAAAACCATGGTCCTATTCTGTAGAGTGGCCAGAATTCAGAAAGAAAAAAGGAACTTAGGAATATAGCAGGTGTTGCACATCAATAGGGCAAGCTACAGTCCATTCATAAATGGGGCAATTTGAATGCTGAGAAGCTTTCTACTAGACAGGACACATCCATTGATGCATTCTCTTTTCTAATGCATACAACCACGGACACAGTGAAATACTGAGACATAGAAACACTCGCCATGTCAAAAGACTTACTAGAAACACTAAACTTCAATCCAAACAAACCGACTTTAATACCTATTCTAGGAAAATGAGACAAAACCACAAACCCACAACCACACCCACAAAGGCACCTCCTTCCCCCAAGTAGGTCTGTGACTATCCAGAGTGTCCTCTGACTTGTGGGCCATAATATGTTCCCCCAAATTGGCCTGTCCTGTCTCAGATCTGGTCTCCTTGGCCAACTCTGTGAAGTTCTCAGTAGCCAGCGGTGAGCCACTACCTGCTTTCTCAGGAAAAGCCCCGCTTCAGAGATTTCCTCTCATTTGGCCTTCCTCACATCTGTAGGTACCAACAAAGACTGACTCTGTCCTTGCTGAATCCAAACAAGTGAGACCACTGGGACTGGGACAGGGACTGGCTCTGGGTGCCTGGCTTCCTGGATCCCAAATTCAGAGAGTTCCATCACCAAGGAAGTTAAGTGAGGTCCCTTCCTTCAGAAATTGAATGAGGTCACTGTCTTGGCAACCACTTTGTCCTAACTGTTGCTTTCAAGGGTCCCATGATACGGAGGCTGCCCCTACTTTCTGTGACACTTTCACAAGTTAGAATGGTATATCAACAATAGGCACCCAGGAATAGATCTCCACACAGGCCTAGTTTGGTCCAACTTCTCTACGTTAAGAAGAGAAGCTGATTCATACACAACCTTTTATCCTGACCAGGTTGTTTGCCATGGAAGATGACTTTTGGTCTCTCAGGTCCTTCATAGCTGCCTACCTCTTCTCCAGGGATCATTTCTGCATGGACCTTTGAGGTTCTCAGCAGGTGGAAGATTCCCTACATTTCAGTATTGTAAGATCAACTCTTTCCCTGCTCTTCTGTAAAGTTAGATTGAGGGAACAGTGTATGGTTATGGTTAATAACATGTTCGGTTTGGGTTAGAAATCATTCTGCTGGATGAATAATGGTATTGGGAACTTGCTATGTGTATAAGAATATATAGGTGAAATATATGTATGAAAACAGAAATCTAAGTATGATTTGAAGTCCAGAACGGCATTGGGCTCTTGATTTGGATATGCAGCTTGAATTACGTTCTGCAGAGGTGTCTCAATTAAATCGATATACAATGCCATAGGACCTTGTACCTTGGATGAATTAATGTAGAAGGAACATCTAGTCGAAAAGGGATAGTCCGTAGTGAAAGGTTAATAAAATAGGTACTTGTCACTTGCTGTTTTTCTGTATGCTTAACAAAACACTGTTGAAATCTTGAGAAATGTTTGCTAATCTTGTTTCCAGAATGTTCTGTTCCCAACTGCCAAACTGCAGAATGTACTCCCTCACTCAGTGTCATGCAAACTGCCCACATGCCCTCACCCATTAGTAAACTTTCCTCTCTTCCCTCTCCAAGGAAAGTATATAAGCTGTGCTTAAGGTGTTCTCAGGGCTCTCTGCTCTATTTAAGTGAGTTCTGAGCCACAGCATGCTGAACCCCAAATAAACCCATTGCTGTTGCATGAGACAGACTCTTGGTGGTCTCTTCCTTCGACACTCGCCCGACCTTTACATATTGAGGTTCCACCGAGTTCTGGCAGTGGCAGACGAGAGACCCCAATGGGCTCCTCTCGGAGCAAGTAAGGCGCCTCTTTCTGGTTTCAGGTTTCATGTTAGGGCTTGGCAAAATCTCTGGCGATGAAGAGCCTGAGCTCCCTCCGAAGGTGGCTGAGAGACGTGTCACGGAGACACAGGGCACCTCCCTGAGGGACGCTGCAGAAAACTCGGGAAATTAAGGAACAATAGGCTCCTCAACTCAGTGATATTTTGTTTCAGATTCGGTATTGTCATCCCATCGGGTTTTGCCGGCTACTCATTCCTGGTTTCAGTGTTTGACGTCCATTGCCTGTGTTTATGGTCTTGTCTTATCTGTGTCATGTCTCCTTGCTTTTGCTGTTTGTGTACCGTTCATTATGGGACAGAGCAGTTCAATGCCTCTGTCCCTGACCCTTGATCACTGGAACAAAGTCCGCTTAAGAGCTCAGAATCTTTCTTGTTTTAGTAAAATGCTGGACCTGGCAGAATCTCTGTGCCTCAGAATGGCCCACCTTTGAATTCGGATGGCCCCTAGAAGGATCTTTCTACTTCGCACTAATTTAAAAATTCAGAGATATTATCTCAGCCGGGGACACATAGCCATCTGGATCAACAGCCATATATCTTAACTTGGCAGAACATCTGCAAATCTCCTCCTCCATGGGTGAAGCCTTTCCTTGCCCCTGCCTCTGCTCCTACTCCTTCCCCCATGATCTCTCAAACCCTCTCAACCTCCTCCTCCTCCACCCCCTGTTCTCCCCGAGTCACAGATTTGACTCTACTGGACTCTTCTTCCCTTACTAATCCCCTGCCCTTGTCCCCTAACCCACAACACCCTCAAATGGATTTCCCTGCTTCTGACTCAGCCTCTTTACCATTGGAGGAAGCTAAGCCGGTAATAGGGTCTGATAATGGACCGGTGTTCATGGTCCAGGTAAGTCAGGGGTTAGCCAGGAACCAGGGAATTAATTGGAAGTTATATTGTGCTTATAGATACCCGAGTTCAGGACAGGCAGATAGAATAAATTGAACCATTAAAGAGACCTTAAGAAAATTAAACTTAGAGAACAGCATAAAAGATTGGACTATGCTCCTGCCTTATGCAATGTTTCATGCAAGAAATACTCCCTCTGTTTCTTTGAGTAACCTTAGCCCCTGTGAAATTCTCAATTGTTGCCCTCCTGCAGTAAGGGACCTAAGCCCGACTCAAAGACCTAACCATTCCATCCACACCCCCTTGCTTGACAGACTTAAAGCTCTAAAAAGAACTCAGTGATACCTGTGTAAACAGCTGGCCACTGCCTATCAAACTGGGGACAAAGGGACTCCACATCGATATCAAGTAAGAGACTTCATCTACGTAAGACGACATCAGGTATCATGCTTGAAACCCCGCTGGAAAGGACCATAGCCGGTGCTACTTATAACACCTCCAGTGGTAAAGGTAGACGGAATCAATTTCTGGATCCATGCCTCTCATCTCAAGCCTGCGCCCTGTCCAGACTCTGGCTGGAAACTGGAAAAGACTGGTAAAACCTTCAAATTGCGTATTCGCCATGTGGATAAGTCTGTGGACTCTCTCCTTGGCCACAAGTAGTCCTAAGCCACATCAGCCCATTCAGCAGTGATGGCTGATCACAAATCCTACTGGAAAAGAAGTATAATCTATCTTGCATACAGCCCCCTGAGGGACCTGGTGGCCATCACTCCTCCCAGACATTTGTCAGCTGGCTATAGGTCTTACCTATTGGGATATCCCTGATGAAGAGGATACCACTAAAATTCCATTAAATTACTTCTGTACCATAGATAATGGAAACAAACATTATGGATGAAGGGACATGCAAGCCAGATGCAGGTTGGCTAGCCTAGATTACTATGTTTGCCGGGCAGACTCTCAAAGCCACAGTCACGGCTGTGTGGGGGGAAAGCCGACTTCTTCTGTAAGTCATGGGGATGTGAGCAAACAGGGGCTCCCTGATGGAACCCAAACTCCTCATCAAATTCAGTACACATCATTGGCCATATTACCAATTAGATAAGAAGAACCGATGGCCCCCAGAGGGGTCTCTAGATCCTCAAATTCTGCGTGACCTTTTCCCTCCTTCACTCACATCCTGAACTATGCTTCTCCAATAGATCCTCACCCTCAGCCTTCTGCTCCAGACACTCTGCTGTCACTCCCACCTCAGCAACCTGATTTCTCCCCTCCAATTACTAGATCAAAAACCCAAACCTCTGCAGGTTCTCAGACCATTGCCTCCTTGCTGAGGCAGCAGTTACTGAAGTACCCCTCCACCCACTCACTCCTCTCTTGTCCTGTCAGTGCCCGCACCGGGTCCCGCCAGGTCTTCTTACCAGCTAAACCAAAGCTCAAACCAGCTGAGGAGAGCCCTCAGTCCCCTATCTAAGATGTAATAAAAATGGCCTTTAAAGTTGGTTTGTCATCACTGAAAACAGTTTACTAATAATTAAACGTCCCTCATATGCGTTTTGAGATACTCACTCGCATCATCCTCTCTGCTCTACCTGTTCTACTGCTCAAGTTTTTGTTGCTAGGAAAATCTCAAACCCGTTTCCCATTATTCTTTTACATCTCTCCTTCCTCATTCTCAGATCCACGGAGCTGATCTCAGCCCACCTTCCCCGTCTTCCCCCTCTGCACTAGGCCCACAGAAAAGTCTTAACTGACCTTCTCCAGAAGTCTTCACCATAGCTGACTTTAGGACTTTCAGCAAAAGAGTCCCTATAAAAGAGTTCAATGTAGATAAACTTCCTCTTTTCGTGTTGCCCTGTTCTACTTGGCCAGTGGCTAAAAAAATCAGCACTTCTCAGGTAGACACCCTTTTACTAGTTTTTCACAAAATATGTGAACAAGGCCTCTGTCCTTGAGCTGGGGATTCACAGAGATGGCTACATTTCTAAGATAAAGAAGTTACCAACTGGTCTCCATGGTAACAGCTGGCAGGGGTAAAATAAGAAAGGGAAGAAAAAGCTCTCCCCCTCCCAGGTGTCCTTTAAAAGTTAACTTGCCCAGAACAGGGGAAAAACAGGAACAAATACTGCGTTTTTGAACTTCTGCAGACTGTGAGCTTCTGAGCACCTTCCCTTACATGTTGGGTACAAAATTCTGAAACTACCTAAACTTGAGTTTCAGGGGATTAATTGATTACAACAGAAGCAATGCCCTCTGAATCCGGTTGCAACCAAATAGGACTGTTTCCCTGTCTTTAGTGCTATCTTAGGTGCCTTGCCTTGTCCGTCCTTACAACAGAATAATTCTATATACTTAAACATTGTTTATGTTTTCATGAAATGGTCAACAGATGTGATTAATCGTGTAATGGTGCAGATGTTTCCCAGAGTGCTATATTATGAAGCAGGTTCATTTGAAGATCAAATAGGGGGACATACAACCAGGTTCCACTGGGAGCATATATCCCTCACTTTAGCCATCATATTAGGAATAGGATTTGCTGCACGGGTGGGCCCAGGAACCACTGCCCTTGTCCATGTGACACAATAAATGACCCAATTAGAAGCAGCAATAGACCAAAACTAAGATATTAGAAACCACCATCAGAGCTTTGCATGAAACTTTAACCTCTCTCTCTGAAGTTGTTTTACAGAACAGTTGAGGTTTGGACCTCCTCTTCATTAAAGAAGGGGGACTTTGTGCTGCATTGAGGGAAGAATGTTGTTTTTATGCCGAACATACTGGAGTTGTAATAAAATCTATGAGTAAATTAAAAAGACACATTAAAGAGCATCAACAAGAGAGAGAGAGACCCAAAAAGGGTTGTTTGAGTCTTGGTTCACACAGTGCCCCTGGTTAACTACGTTTTTATCAACCCTGGCCGGTCCAATAATAATCCTCATATTATTGATAACTATAAAACCCTGTTTTCTCAACCGTGTAATTTCTTTTCTCCAGGCTCAAATTGGACGAGTTAAACTTATGGTAATACCCCACTAGGAGACATAGAATGTGAAACCCCCCAATGATCATTTTTATGATTAAAAGTAGCCAGAAAAAGAAGTGATGAATGAAAGGTTAATAAAATAAGTACTTGTCACTTCCTGTATTTCCCTATGCTTAACAAAAAACTGTTGAAATCTTGAGAAATGCTTGCAAAACTTGTTCCCAAAATGTGCTGTCCCCAACTGCCAAACTACAGAATGTACTCCCTCACCCAGTTGCATGCAAACTGCCCACTCGTCGTGACCCATCAATAAAATTCCCTCCCTGCCTTCTCCAGGGAAAGTATACAAACTCTACTTAAGCTATTCTCAGGGCTATCTGCTCTATTAAAGTGAGCTCTGAGCCCCAGCATGCTGGAAACCCAATAAACCTTTTGCTGTATCATGAGTACTCTGTTGGTCGTCTCCTTCTCCGAAGCTTGCCCGACATTTACTTGGATGATTGAATGTAGAAGAGAACATTCAGTGTAAAAGGTATAGTTGGTAGGATTAGGAAGATACTCAGTAGGTTTAGGAAGAAGAGTGAGTATAGAATTTAGAACAAAAGTTCTTTAGCAATACGGTTTCAGTTAGAGAGTGAATGTAAATGTGAGCACAGTTGAAGAGTCAGTCACAATGATGAACTGGGGAAAATATGTAGGAAAGCAGATATCAATAGAGACATTATGAAATCAGGGAAATTACAAAGTGAGTGACAGGACTAGATATTTTGAAAAGGATTGAGTTTGAATATATAATCTTAGGAAAAAACAAATATGTAGACACCAATAGGATTGATATTTGAGAGCATTAGGCAAATTTCAGGTGCATGAATATTTCTGAGAATAATCTTGTGAATAGTTGATTATAAATCCAGATACATGAACATGAATGAATTTAGGGAGTGTATATGAGACACATATATTTCATTTTTTGAAATATCTGGAGAGTGTGTATATATATATATATATATATATATATATATATATATATACACACACACACAAAACACACACAGACAAAAAAGTAGCAATATATATGTCAATCAAAATTCATCATATAATATATATTATCCACAGATCCAAAAATATTCATTTTACTGAACATGGATTTATGTATAATGTTGTTCAACTAGAAAGCTCACCCATATGTTGAATATTCAGTTTCAATGGGGTTTAGTAGGAGTGATCTTTTCTCTCAATTTGTATCTGCCAAGTCAGCCACCTCACAAGAATGTACGTGTGGTACCAGGTAGCCAACCTGATTCTGAACATTGCCCATAAACCTATCCATATAACAAGATGCCTTTACATATAAGGGTCTGCTTGCTGTACCCTGTCAGTCACAAGGCATTTGCAAGCCAATGGCAGATCAACATGGCCCCACCACACATGTTTTATCACACACCTTCACACCACTGCTCTAGGCCCACTAATGAGCAGGCTCCAACTTACTGGCATCACTGTTCTACACAATTTTCATGAAACAAAGTCAGTCAAGGCACTGTCTGGTACACTGATGGTCAGCAACAGGATATCCAAAAGTTCTCCAGTGCCACCTGGTCATGGGAATTTCAAAAATTTCATGGTATTTATCAAGCCATTTGTCGAGGATGAAGTTGGAGGCTCTTTGGGTTTCAATTTATTCAGGAACCATTAAATGTTGAGGAAGCTCATTTCAATGAAAGCTCTAGAGAACACTCACAGGCAAGACTTCCCAAAGTGTGGGCAAAAGGTCACATGAAGCCAGGCCCATTGAGGTCTACAATGTGAGGTCCATGTGTGTTTTGACTCTCAACTGTGGCTGCAAAGTCTTTCAGAATAAAATCATGTGATATCCTGGCTGAGATTCCCAGTGCTCTGGGGAAAGCCACCCTGCACCTAGATCTCAGGTTCCAAGGGCGACTCTCATGCATGGCCTAGTAAAAACCAAACACAATTCATGAAAATACTTCTCTGAGGTCAGTTCCAGAATTCATTCTCTAAGAGGAATCACAACAGAGTTCAAGCCCAGGTGGACCCAGTCTTTTCTTCTAAGTGCCACACAAATTACCACAATTCCAAACAAAACGCTGCCACATAACCCTTTTCTTCTTCCATAAAGACACTCATCATAACCTCTGGATGGAGGTTTCCATGAGGGGCGCAGGACAGGACAGTGTCCAAAATAACCTCCCTTGCCCCTCATTTGCCTAAAGTCAGTGTGGCCTGGAAATCCTGACTGTGAAACAGGAGTGATCAAATCGGCCTGCCGTTAATACAGCTTGGCTTCTCCAATTTGAGGCCTACTGACTGTAGGGTTTAGATTCTTCATGTAAATTGGGGTCATGAGAAAACCCAAGCACCTATGGGATAGCCTCTGCAGGGCTTTGAAGAACTCTTTTGAAACAAAGGATCCCTATTCGCACTTGATGGATGTCAGGAACCTTAGAGAGGGAGGCAAGAGTCTTCATAAACAATGACTGCTCTTTTGGCCATTTTGGTTTTTAATGCACCCATGGGATCTTCCTTTAGATCCATCAGGTGCTGAGAATCTAAGCTACAGCCTAACACGGGGCCAAGAGGCTGATTCAGACACATCCCTTTCCAAAGCAATTAAGCAAAGAGCCACAGGTGTTGCCCATTCATTTCCATTTGAAAACTGTTTTCTTCAGGCTTCACAAAGGGGTGGCCTGAGGCAAAGAACTTCCTGACATTCAGGGCAACAGAACAATAGGTAAGCAAAAGGCCCAAAGCAGGGTTTCTCCACTGAGATTTAATGGTCACACTAATATCTGATTTTTCAGAGATGCTCGCCATTCCTTTGAGCTATCCAGTACATGGTCATGGCACAGAGCTTGGAAGTGGTACATACCTTAGACATAAAACCATGAGCCTATTCTGGAGAGGGGCAGAAGTCCAGAAGAAAACTGAAACTTAGGAAGATTGCAGGTGTTATCCATCGAAAAGGCAATCTGAAATCCATTCATAAATTGGACAGGATGAATGCTGGGAAGCTTTCTACTAGACAGGACACATCCATTGATGCATTTTCTTTTCTAATATCTGCAACCACGGACACAGTGTGATAGACAGACATAGAAACACTCGCCTTGTCAAATGACTTACTAGAAACAGTTCATTCCACACCAAAAAAAGCGCCTTGCCTACCTATTCTCTGAACATGAGACAAAACCAGAAACCCACCCCCATACCCACAAAGGCACCTCCTTCCCCCAAGAAGTCCTGTGACTATCCGGAGTGTCCTCTGACTGGTGAGCCATACTATATTCCCATGGAATGGCCTGATCTGTCTCAGATCTGGTCTCCTTGGCCAACTCTGTGCAGGTGTCAGGACCCAGAGGTGAGCAACTACCTGCTTTCTCAGGAATGACCCCTCTTTAGAGCTTTCCTGGCATTTGGACATCCTCACATTAGTAGGTACCAAGAAAGACTGACACTGTCCTTGGTAAATCCAAAAAGTGAGACCACAAGTGTCACATGAGAAGGAGGCTGCCCCTACTTCCTGTGACACTTTCACAATTTAGAATGGTATACAACCATAGGCACCCAGAAACAGCTACCCACACAGGCCTGGTTTGGTCCATCTTCTCTAAATAAAGATGTGAGAGGCTGATTCAGACAGAACCCTTCATCCTGAACAGGTTGTTTGCCATTGAACATGACTTTTGTTCTCTCAGGTCCTTCATAGCTGCCTACATCTTCTTCAGTCAACATTTCTGCATGGAACTTTGAGGTTCTCAGCAGGTGGAAGATCCCCTACTTTCCTGTATTGTAAGACCAACTCTGTCCCTCCTCTCTGTAAATTTAGAATGAGGGAACAGTGTATGGTTAGGGTCAATAACATATTTGACTTGTGTTAGGAATCATTCTGCTGGATGAATAATGGTATTGGGAACCTGCAAAATTTATAAGAATATATATTTGAAATATAAGTATGAAAACATAAATCTAGTTACGATTTGAAGCCAGAAAGGGCATTAGGCCCTTCTTTGGGATATTTAGCTTCGAATTACATTCTGCATTTTAGTCTCAGATAAATCTATACACAATGGAATAAAACCTTGCACCTCAGATGCCTGAATGTCGAAGAGAACATCCAGTCAAAAATGGATAGTCGGTAGGATTTGGAAGATAGTAGGTTTAGGAAGAAGAGTGAGTCTTCGAGTTGGACCAATAGTTTTTTAGCAATAGGGTTTCGTTTAGAGAGTGAATGTAAATGTCAGCACATGTGAAGAGTCAGTCACAATGATGAACTGGGGAAAATATGTAGGAAAGCAGGTCTCAATAGAGACATTAGGAAATCAGACAAATTATAAAATGCGTGATAGGATTAGACATTTTCAACAGGGTTGAGGTTGAATATATAATCATAGGAAGAAAAAAATATATAGTCCCCAACAATATTGACACTTGGGAGAATTAGGCATCCTGGACAAGCATGTTTTTAGTAATATATACTCACTTTCAATTTAGGGTTTGGTACAATCATAAGTGTGACCTTTGCATTTTTGTCCAGAATATTACTGTGATAAAATGTATATGTAGATCAGGTGACATGAGTATTTCTTCCACCATTATGGGAAGCAATATTTTTAAAAGCCATAAATTAGAATTGGGTATACAAATAGGTGTACCCTGTGTCAATGAATATAGAGATGATGCATGAATAGATCGTACTGTGAATAAATAATATAACTGGATCCAACTTTAGAAATTGGAATTAGAATAAATTGATATCTGAAAATATACAGGAAATCTTATATTGATATTGGTATACATACATTCATTACAACCAATTATAAGTCTAATGGTAATATTAGGGTTATGGTTTATCATGAAGAGGGTGTGTGAGTTTTCCTTCAAAAGTGATTATGGAAATCGAAAATAATGTGTTTGCTAAGAAGTCTCATGAAATGACCAGTCGAAAAACCTGGAGGACTACATGTGTTCAGAAGCAGGAAGTGATTGAAAGTGAAACAAATGTCTTTAATTTTGAAATTTTGGGTGAAAAATTTATCCATGGATGTGCATAAACTGAAGAAATAGTACTGTACCAGTTTTAAATAAAAATGAACGTCAAAATACACATCATGTCCCATAGGAATCTACTTGCATTGATGTTAAACTTGGTAAGTTACTGTAGAAATATTAGGATTTGTATGCACCTTTCACTGAAGTTTGTTTTCAGTACTAGGAAACAAATAAGTATTTCAGGTGGATGAATATTTCTGAGAATAATCTTGTACAAAGTTGATTACAAATCCACATACATGAATATGAATGTATTTAGGGAGTGAATAATAAGACACATATATTTCATATTGTGAAAAATCTGGAGAGTATATATATATATATATATATATATATATATATATATATATATATATACAAAACACACACAGACATTATAAAGTGGCAATATATATGCCAATCGAAATTCATGGTGAAATATATATCATCCATAGATCCCGAAATATTAATTTTAATGAACATGGATTTATGAATAATGTTGTTCAACTAGGAAGGTCACCCATAGGTTGAATTTTAAGATCCAACAGCATTTAGCAGGAGTGATCTCTTCTCATAATTTGTATCTGCCAAGTCAGCCACCTCACAAGAATGTATATGTGATACCAGGTAGGATTCTATATGTGCATATAAAAATACATGTGCTGAATAGGCTACAGAGAAAGGGATACAGGAATTCACATATTAATTAACTTTAAAAACACATGGAGAACTATTTCAATTAAAAATTAACTAGATTTATAACACCTAACCTACATAATGCAAATGGCAAGTCCAACTATACACCATGCCTCTTCTGAACTGCTTGTATTTCTATTCTGTTTGAGTTATTTTTCTCCATCATATTAGGAATAGTAGTCAGAGTCTAGTAGGGTATAGTTTCGTGTCAGGGATTCAGTACTTTGAATGGAAAATTGGAAAATGAATCCAATGTGTATGCAAATATGTGCTACACAAAAATCTTCCCACTTTCATCCACAACAATGCCTTGACATTACCTTTGCCACAAGTAAGACACAATTAGAGGAGAAGAGTTAGAAAATACGTGAATACATATCTGGAATGGAATACGCTCAGGAGTTCCCAACCTTGGAGGTGATAGAGCAGTTTCCATAAGTAAGGGACATGGTAAACACTCCACAAACATGGAGCTCTGCTGGCCTAAATACTTCTTGAGAAACTGCCTCTGAGGTTGGGCACTTGAAATATATGTTGTTGTCAGGAGCTTTAGCTTCCTTAATAGTGAGCCCATCAAAGCTGGGTCTGCATCTATGTGACCTGGAGGACATGGTTTCTTATTTTCCAATGAACCTGAGGCAGCAGTGCTGAATTCTCTCTTTGTAGGTAAACTGTGGCCACTGGGGGCTAAGTGTCACCCCGTGTGGACTGTGAAGCCATTTGGTCCTCTTCCACTTTCTGTTGTGGTTCTTGCTGCTACACTGGGACTTTGGTATTTGCTTCACGAAATACAACAATTTCAACTGGGACACAGTGCTGGAGAGAGTTCTGTCACTGTGGTGGGTCACGGTCTGCAGGAGAATGCACCAACCAGGCTTCTTTCCCACATAGCTTGCACCATTGACCATGTCAACCTGATTCTGAAAATTGCCCTGAAACCTCTCCATATATCAAAATGCCTTTACAAATAAGGGTCTGCTGGCTGCACCATGTCCTTCACAAGCCATTTGGTAGCCAATGGCCAAACCACATAGACCTACCACAGATGTTTTATCACACACCTGCACACCTGCCCACCACTGCTCTAGGCCCAATACTCAGCAGGCTCCAACTTACTGGCATCTTTTTTCTACATTATTTTTATGAAACCCAGTCAATCAAGGCACCCTCTAGTATACTCATGATCAGCAACAGGACACCCAAAGATTCTCCAGTTCCACCTGGTCATGGGATTTTCAAAAATTTCATGGTATTTATCTAGCCATTTTTCAAGGATGAAGTAGGAGGCACTGTGGGTTTCAAGAACCACTAAATGTTGAGGAAGCTCATTTCAATGAAACTCTGGAGAACTCTCATAGGCAAGGCTTCCCAAAGAGTGGCCAAAAGGTCAAATATAGTCAGGCCCATTGAGGTATACGTTGTGAGTTCCATGTGTGTTTTGACTCTCAACTATGGCTACCAAGTCTTTAAGAATAAAATCATGGGATATCTTGGCTGATATTCCCAGTGCTCTGTGGAAAGCCACCCTGGGCCTTGATCTCAGTTTATAAGAGCGACTCTCATGCGTGGCCTCCTAAAATTTCAACACAATTCATGCAATATTTCTCTGAGGCCAGTTCCAGAACTCAGTCTCTAAGGGGATTCACACCAGACTTCAAGCCCAGGTGGACCCTGTCATCTCTTCCAACCGTCACACAAATGACCACAATTAATACCAAAACAATCCCACATTGCCCTCCTCTTCTTCCATAAAGGCACTCATCATAACATCTGGCTGGAGGTTTCCATGAGGGGCACAGCCCAAGACAGTGTCCAAAATAAGCTCCCTTGGCCCTCATTTGCCTAAAGTCAGGGTGGCTTGGACACCCTTCTTGTGCACCAGGAGTGATCTGTAAGGGTAAAAGAAATTGAAATTAAAGTGTAAAAGTTAAAGTGTAAAAGACCGGGTGTGTAAAGTTTTTAAGCAGCAAGGCTTGTGTTAAAATGTAAAGGACCAGGTATTGTTAAGTTCCTATGCTACACGCAAAACCTGAAATTCCTGTAGCTTGTAGGACAATTCCCGGAGTACCCAGTAAATATTCCCCCTGACCGCCTGGTTTTTTAATAACCTAGGACCCTGTGAGGCCTGGCACAGAGGCATTGCAGGGCCTAAACCAATCATTTTGAATGTGTACCCCGCTTTTGAACTGACCTATCACTCCCGCCTTACATGTTCCCACCAATAAATGAACTAATCATGTTTAGGAATTGTTGTTTGATTTTCCTGTGGTGTATGATGATTTCTTAAAGGAGACTGTAATATATGTAAAGTCCCGCCCTGCCCAAAAAGTGTACTTAAGCACTGCTCAACCCCTGCTCGGGGCTCTGGGATGCTCTCCCATCTTGAGTGAGCACGTAGCCCCAGCATGCTGGATTGGATCCTCAATAAACGCCTTTTACTGTTGCATGAGCCACAGTTTCTTGATGGTCTCTTCCTCCAACATTCGCCGGAACCTTACATTTGGTGCATTGGCCGGGAATCACGCAGCGCAGGACAAGGAGACCTCAACGAACCTTTCTGGGGGTAAGTAAGGTGCCTCTTTCCTTCAAAAATGATTATGGAAATCGAAAATAATGTGTTTGGAAAGAATCTCATGAAAAGAACAGTCAAGAAACATGGAGGAATACATATGTTCTGAAGCAGGAAGTAATTGAAAGTGAACCAAATGCCTACAGATTTGTGAACTTGTGGATGAAAAGTTATATCCTATGATATCCATCAACTGAAGAAATAGTAATGTACCACTGTTGAATAAAAATGAACTTCAAAATACACATCATGTCCCATAGGATTATACTTGCATTAATGTTAAACTGGGTCAGTTACCATGCAAATATTAGGATTTGTAAGCACAATTCACCGAAGTTTGTTTTCAGCACTGGAAAATAAATATGTATTTTATGTGGATGAATTTTTCTGAGAATGATCTTGTGCAAATTTGATTACAAATCCACATACATGAATATGAATGTATTTAGGGAGTGAATAATAAGACACATATATTTAATATTGTGAAAAATCTGGAGAATATATATATACAAATATATATATATATATATATATATATATATTTATAAAGATAAAAACACAGACATTAAAATGTAGCAATATATATGCCAATCAAAATTCATCATGAAATATATATCATCCTCATATCCAAAAATATTCTTTTTACTGAGCATGGATTTATGTATAATGTTGTTCATCTAGGAAATTCACCAATTTGTTGAATTTTCAGTTCCATCAGTATTTAGGGGGAGTGATCTCTTTTCACAATTTGTATCATCCAAAAACAGTGAGCTCACAAGAATGTATGTGTGATACCAGGTAGGATTCTAAATATGCATAATAAAATACATGAGATGAATAGGCTACAGAGAAAAGGAGACAGAAATTTACATATGTGTTAACTTTAAAAACTCATGGAGAAGTACTACAATGAAAAGTTGACTAGATTTATAACACATACACTTGATAAAGAAGAAGGCAAGTCCTAGTATACACCATGCCACCTATGAATGGCCTGTATTTCTATTCTGTTAGGTTTCTTTTTCTCCATCATATTAGGATAAGTAGTCAGAGTCTAGTAGGGTATGGGTTAGTGTCAGGGATTCAGTATTTCAAATGGAAAATAGGAAAATGAATCTAATGTGTATGCGAATATTTGTTAGACAAAAATCTTCCTACTGTCATCCAAAAAAATGCCTTGATATTTCCTTCACCACAAGTAATACACAATTAGTGGAGAAGAGTTTGAAAATCTGTGAATATATATCTGGAAAAGAAAATGCTCAGGAGTTCACAACCTTGGAGGTGGTAGAGGAATTTCCAAAAGTAAGGTAAAGGGTAAACACTTCACAAACATGGAGCTCTGGTGGCCTAATTAATTTCTGAGAAACTGCCTCTGAGTTTGGGCCCTTGAAATATTTGTTGTTGTCAGGAGCTTTCGCTTCCTTTGTAGTGAGACCATCAAAGCTGCGTCAGCATCTTTGTGACCTGGATTACATGGTTCCTTATTTGCAATAGAACATGAGGCAGCAGTTCTGAATTCTCTCTTTGTAGGTAAACTGAGGCCACTGGGGTCTAAGTGTCTAACCATGTGGTCTGTGAAGCCATTTGGTCATACTTCACTTTTCGTGGTGTTTCTTACTGCTGCACTGGGAGTTTGGTATTGGCTTCACAAAATACAAAAAGAAAAACTGGGACACAGTGCTATAGAGAGTACTCTCACGTGTAGTGGGTGAGGGTCTGCAGGAGAATGCACCAACCAGGCTTCTATCCCCAAAAGCTTGCACCCATGGCCATATCAACCTGATTTTGAATATTGCCCTGAAACCTCTCCATATAATAAGGTCCCTTAACTTGTATGGTTCTGCTGGCTGCACCATGTCAGTCACAAGGCATTTGGAAGCCAATGGCAGATCCACATGGCCCAACGACAGATGTTTTATCATACACCTGCCCACCACTGCTCTAGGCCAACTAGTCAGCAGGCCTCAACATTCTGGCATCTCTGTTCTCACCGTTTTCATGAAACCCAGTCAATCAATGCAATGTCTGGTACACTCGTGATCAGCAATAGACATCCAAAGGTTCTCCAGTGCCACCTGTTCATAAGAATTTAAAAAATTTCATGGTATTTATCTAGCCAATTTTCAAAGATAAATTTGGAGGCACTGTGGCATTCAATTCATTCGGGAACCATGAAATGGTGAGGAAGCTCATTTCAATTAAAGCTCGGGAGAACTCTCAGAGACAAGGCTTCCCAAAGAGTGGCCAAAAGGTCACATTAAGCCAGGCCAATTGAGGTCTACAATTGAGGGCCATGTTTGTTTTGACTCTCAACTATGGCTTCCAAGTCTTTCTGAATAAAGTCATGTGATATCCTGGCTGAGATTCCCAGTGCTCTTTGAAAGCTATCCTGGGCCTAGATCTCAGTCTCCAAGGGCAACTCTCATGCGTGGCCTCCTAAAATCCCAACACAATTCATGCCAATACTTCTCTGAGATCTGTTCCAGAACTCAGTCTCTAAGGGGAATCACTCCAGAGTTCAAGCACAGGTGGACCCAGTCATCTCTTCCAACCACCACACAAATGACCACAATTAAACCAAAACACTCCCACATGGCCCTCATCTTCTTCAATTTAGAGACTCATCATAACCTCTGGCTGGAGGTTTCCATGAAGGGCGCAGCTTAAGACAGTGTCCAATATAAGCTCACATGCCCCTCATTTGCCTAAAGTCAAGGTGGCATGGAAACTCTTCCTGTGAAGCAGGAGTGATCAAATAGGCCTGCCAATAATACTGCTCTACTTCTCCAATTTGAGGCCTATTCTCTGTGGGGTATAGATTCTTTATGTGAATTGGGGTTATGAGAAAACTCAAGCAACTATGGGCTACCCTCTGCAGGGCTTTGAAGAATCCATTTGAGTGAGTCGAGGAGTTGGACCAAAGGTTCTTTAGATATAGAGTTTTGATTAGAGAGTGAGTGTAAATGTCAGCATATGTGAACAGTCAGTCACAGTGGTAAACTGGGGAAAATGTGTAGGAAAGCAGATATCAATAGAGACATTAGGAAATAAGGCAAAGTACAAAGTGAGTGATAGGATAAGACATTTTTAACAGGGTTCAGTTTCAATATATAATCTTAGGAAGAAACAAATATGTAGCACCAATAGGAATGGTATTTGAGATCATTAGTTAATCAGGGCATGGATGTTGTTAGTAATACATGCTCACTTTCAATATAGGCTTTGATACAATCATAAGTGTGACCCTTGCATTTTGTTTCAGGAATATTACTGTGATGAAATGTATATGTATATCAGGTGACTACAGTATTTCTTCCACCATTTCTGAAAGCAATATTTTAAAGACTTAAAAATTAGTATTGGGGATACAAATAGGTATACCATCGGTCTACGAATATAGAGATGATGCCTTAATAGACCATACTGTGAATAAATAATATAACTGGTTCAAACGTTAAATAAGGGATTGAATTGATATCTGAAAATATATAGGAAATCTTATATTGATATACATACATTCATTCCAACCAGTTATACATCTAATGGTAATATTAGCGTTATGGTTTATCATGAAGAGTGTGTGAGTTTGGCTTCAAAAGTGATTATGGAAATCAATAATACTGTGTTTGGAAAGAATCTCATGAAAAGAACAGTCAAGAAACATGGAGGAATACATGTGTTCTGAAGTAGGAAGTGATTGAAAGTGAACCAAATGCCTATAAATTTGTGAAATTGTGGATGAAAGGATATATCCTATAATGTCCATAAACTGCAGAAATAGTAATGTACCAGTGTCAGAATAAAAATGAACTTCAAAATACACATCATGGTCCCATAGGTGTCTACATACATTGATGTGAAACTGGTTCAGTCACTGTAGAAATATTACTAATTGTATACACCATTCACTTAATTTACTTTTCAGTACTAGGAAAAAATATGTATTTAAGGTGGATGAATATTTCTAAGAATAATTTTGTGAAAAGTTGATTATAAATCTACATACACACACATGAGTTTATTTAGGGAGTGTATAATAAGACACATATATTTCATATTTTGAAAATCTTAAGAGTAGATATCTATATCTATATAGATAGATAGATAAATAGATAGATACACACATACACAGACATTAAAATGTAGCAATATATATGCCATTCGAAATTCATCATGAAATATATATCATCCACGTATCCAAAAATATTCATTTTACTGAACATTTATTTATACATAATATTGTTCATCTAGGAAATTCACCCATAGGTGGAAATTCCAGTTCCATCTGTATTTAGAGGGAGCGATCTCTTCTCACAATTTGTATCTTCGAAAATAAGCGATCTCACAAGAATGTACATGTGATACCAGGTAGAATTCTAAAAATGCATAAAAAAATACATTTGATGAATAGGCTACAGAGAAAGGGAGACAGAAATTTACATATGTGTTAACTTTAAAAACTCATGGAGAAGTATTACAATGAAAAGTTGACTAGATTTATAACACATACCATTGATAAAGCAGAAGGCAAGTCCAAGTATACACCATGCCTCCTATGAAAGGCCTGTATTTCTATTCTGTTAGGTTTCTTTTTCTCCATCATATTAGGTTTAGTAGTCAGAGTCTAGTAGGGTATGTGTTAGTGTCAGGGATTCAGTATTTCAAATGGAAAATAGGAAAATGAATCTAATATGTATGCAAATATGTGCTACACAAAAATCTTCCCACTCTCAGCCAGAACAATGCTTTGACATTGCCTTCGCCCCAAATAAGACACAATTAGTGGAGAAGAGTTAGAAAATCTGTGAATACATATGTGGAAAGGAAAATGCTCAGAACTTCACAAACTTGTAGGAGGTAGAACAGTTTACAAAAAGGGAGAGGGTAAACACTTCACAAACCTGGAGCTCTGCTGGCCTAATGACTTTTTGAGAAACTGCCTCTGAGGTTGGGCAGTTGAAATATGTTTTTGTCAGGAGCTTTTGCTTCCTTTGTAGTGAGACCATCAATGCTGGGTCTCCATCTATGTGACCTGGATGACATGGTTCCTTATTTTCTAGTGGACATGAGGCAGCAGTGCTGAATTCTCTATTTGTAGGTAAACTTTGGCCACTGGGGTCTAAGTATCTAACCGTGTTGTCTGTAAAGCCATTTGTTCATGCTCCACTTTCGTGGTGTTTCTTACTGCTGCACTGTGAGTTTGGTATTGGCTTCACGAAATACAAGGAGTTCCACTGGGACACAGTGCTGGAGGATGTACTCTCATATGTGGTGGGTGAGGGTCTTCAGTAAAATGCACCAATGAGGCTTAAATCCCACATAGCTTTTCAACTCGACAATAGCCCCCTTATTCTGATCATTGGCAGGAATCCTCTCCATATAACAAGATGCCTTTACATAGAAGGGTCTGCTGGATGTACCATGTCAGTGACAAGTCATTTCTAAGCCAATGCCAGATCCACGTGGACCCACAACTGATGTTTTTTCACACACCTACACTCCACTGCTTTATGCCCACTAGTCTGCAGGCTCCAACTTACTGGCATCTATGTTCTACAGCATTTTCATGAAACACAGTCAATTAAGGCACTGTCTGGTACAATCATGATTAGCAACAGGACATCCAAATGTTCTCCAGTGCCACCTGGTCATGGTAATTTCAAAAAATTCATGGTATATATCTAGATATTTTTCAATAATGAAGTTGGAGGCACTGTGGGATTAAATTTATACAGGAACCAATAAATGGTTAGGAATCTCATTTCAATGAAAGCTCTGGTGAACTCTCACAGGCAAGGCTTCCCAAAGAGTGGGCAAAAGGTCTCATGAAGCCAGGCCCTTTGAGGTCTACAATGTGAGTTGCATGTGTGTTTTGACTTTCAACTATGGCTGGAATCTTTCAGAATAAAATCTTGTGATATCCTGGCTTAGATTCCCAGTGCTCTGTGTAAAGTCACCCTGGGCCAAGATCTCAGATTCCAATGGTGAATCTCATGTGTGGCCTCCTGAAATCCCAACACAATTCATGGCAATACTTCTCTGAGGTGAGTTACACAACTCAGTCTCTAAGGGGAATCACAACAGAGTTCAAGCCCAGGTGGACCCAGGCATCTCTTCCAATTGCTACACAAATGATGACAATTAAAACCAAAACACTCTCACACGGCCCTCTTCATCTTTTATATAGACACTAATCATTACCTCTAGCTGGAGGTTTCCATGAGGGGCACAGCCCAAGACAGTGTCAAAAATAAACTCCCTTGCGCCTCATTTGCCTAAAGTCAGGGTGGCCTGGACAACGTTAGTGTGAAACAGAAGTGATCAAATAGGCCTGCCGTTAATACTACTCCACTTCTCAAATTTGAGGCATACTGACTGTGGGGTATAGATTTTTAGTGTGAATTGGAGTTATAAGAAAACCCAAGCACCTATTGTCTCCCCTCTGCAGCCCTTTGAAGAACTTATTTGACACAAATGATCCCTATTCTCACTTGATGGAGGTCAGGAATCTTACAGAGGAAGGCGAGAGGCATCATCCACAATCACTGATCTTTTTTCCATTTAGGTTTTGGATGCCCACATGGGATCTTTCTTTAGATTCATCAGGTGCTGAAAATCTAAACCACAGGCTCACACAGGGCCAAGAGGCTGATTCAGACACATCCATTTCCAAAGCAATGAAGCAAAGAGCCACAGGTGATGCCCATTCATTTCCATTTTAAAACTGTTTTCTTCAGGCTTCACAAAGGGGTGGCCTGAGGCAAAGACCTTTCTGACATTCAGAGCAACAGAACAATAGGTAATCAAAAGGCCCCAAGCAGGGTTTCTCCACGGAGACTTTCCTGGTTACTCTGATATATGAGTTTTCTGAGATGCTCGCCATTCCCTTCAGCTATCCAGTACATGGCCATGTCACAGAGCTTGGAGGTGGTACATATCTTGTACAAAAATACATGATACTAATCTTGAGAGTGGCCAGAATTCATGAAAAAATGGAAAATTAGGTAGATAGCCGGTGTTGCCCATGGATAAGGCAAGCCTCAGTCCATTCATTAATTGGAAAGGATGCATGCTGGGAAGCTTTCTACTAGACAGGACACAACCAATGAGCTATTTTTTTTCTAATATCTACAAAGAAAAATACAGTGGGATACACAGACATAGAAACAGTCTCCTTGTCAAATGACTTACTGGAAACAGTCCACTCCAAACCAAACAAACCTCCTTTTTTACCTATTCTCAGAACATGAGAAAAAAAACACAAACACAAACCAACATCCACAAATGCAACTTTTTCCCACAAGTAGGTCTGTCACTATATGGAGTGTCCTCTGACTGGTAGGCCATATGATGTTCCCCAGAAATGGCCTTTCTGTCTCACATCTGGTCTCCTTGGTCAACTCTGTGAAGT
Organism: Callospermophilus lateralis; assembly: GCF_048772815.1. NCBI lineage: Eukaryota > Metazoa > Chordata > Mammalia > Rodentia > Sciuridae > Callospermophilus > Callospermophilus lateralis. Next base: position 62,734 of record NW_027514419.1, on the reverse strand, counting down.
TGTCAGGAGGCAGTGGTGAGCCAATTCCTGTCCTCTCAGGAAAGACCCCTCTTCAGAGCTTTCTTGGTATTTGGCAACCCTTACATCAGTAGGTACCAAGAAAGACTGACTCTGTCCTTAGTGAATCCAAAAAAGTGAGCCCACTGCAACTGGGACTGGGACTGGCTCTGGGTGCCTGGCTTCCTGGATCACAAAATTCAGAGAGTTCCATCACCAAGGAAATGAGGTGAGGTCACTACCTTCAGGAAATAAATGAGGTCCCTGTCTTGGCCACCACTTTGTCCTAACAGTTGCGTCCCAGTGTCTCCTGACATGGAGGCTGCCCTACTTCCTGTGATACATTCACATGTTAGAATGGTATAGAAACCATAGTCACCTGGGAACAGCTCTCCACACAGGCCTGCTTTGGTCCATCTTCCCTGCATTAAAAATAGAGAGGATGACTCAGACACATCCTTTCATCCTGACCATGTTGTTTGCCATGGAATATGACTTTTGTTCTCTCAGGTCTTTCATAGCTGCCAACATCTTCTCCAGGGATTATTTCTGCATGGATTTTGAGGTACTCAGCAGGTGGAAGATCTCCTAACTTCCTGTATTGTAATATCAACTTTATCCCTCCTCTTCTGTAAAGTGAGATTGAGGGAACATTGTATGGTTAGGGTTAATAGCATGTTCCATTTGGCTTAGGAATCATTCTGCTGGATGAATAATCGTATTGGGAACCAGCAATATTTAAAAGAATATAGAGGTAAAATATAATATGAAAACAGAAATCTAGGTAATATTTTAAGCCCAGAAGGATTTGGGCCCTTGATTGGGATCCTTAGCTTGAGTAATGTTTTGCACCGAGGTCTCAGTTAAATCGATATACAATGGCATAAGACCCTGTACCTCAGATGATTGAATGTAGAAGAGAACATTCAGTGAAAAAGGGATAGTGTGTAGGATTAGAAAGATAGTCAGTAGGTTTAGGAGGAAGGGTGAGTCTAGGATTTGGACCAAAAGTTCTTTAGCAATAGGTTTCGGTTAGAGAGTGAATATTAATGGCACCATATGTGAAAAGTCGGGCACAATGATGAACTGGGAAAAAATATGTAGGAAAGCAGACATCAATAGAGACATTAGGAAATCAGGCAAAGTATAACGTGAGTGATAGGATTAGACATTTTCAACAGGGTTGAGGTTGAATACATATTCTTAAAAAGAAACAAAAATGTAGTCACCAATTGGATTGACATTTGAGAGCATTAGCAAACTGGGCATGGATGTTTTTAGTAATCCATGTTCACATTCTTTGAGGCTTTATTGCAATCATAACGGTGACCTTTGCATTTTGTGTCCAGAATATTACTGTGATAATATGTATATGTAGATCAGGTGACATGAGTGTTTCTTCCACCTTTTCTGGGAGCAATATTTTGAGAACATATGAATTAGTACTGGGGATACTAATAGGTTTACCCTGTGTTGATGAATATAGAGATGATGCATTAATAGACCATACTGTGAAAAAATTATATGACTGGTTACAAATTTAAATAATGGATTGTTTTAATATCTGAAAATATAGAGGAAATCATATATTGATATACGTACATTTATTCCAACCAGTTATATATCTAATGGTATTATTAGGGTTACCGTTTATCATGAATAGTGTGTGAGTTTTGCTTCAAAAATGATTATTCAATCGAAAATAACGTGTTTAGAAAGAAGTCCAGTGAAAAGACCCGTCAAGAAACATGAAGGAATATATGTGTTCCGAAGGAGGAAGTGATTGAAAGTGAACCAAATATTTATAAATTTGTGAACTTGTGAATGAAGGGATATATTTTATGATGTCCATAAACTGAATAAATAATAACGTACCAAGTTTGAATAAAAATGAACTTTAACAAACACATCATATCAAATAGGAATGTATTTGCATTGATGTTAAACTTGGTCAGTTACTCTAGAAATATTAGGATTTGTAAGAACCCTTCCCTGAAGTTAGTTTTCAGTACTAGGAAACAAATATGTATGTCAGTGGATGTATATTTCTGAGAATAAACTTGTTAAAAGTTAATTATAAATCCACATATATGAATATGAATGAATTCAGGTGGTGTATAAGAAGACATATATTTCATATTTTGGAAAATCTGGAGACTATATATATATATATACACACAAACACACACACATTATAATGTCACAATATATATGTCAATCGAAATTCATCATGAAAAATAACTCATCCGCATATCCCAAAATATTCATTTTACTGAACATGGATGTATGTAGAATGTTGTTCATCTAGGAAGCTCACCCATGGGTTGAATTTTCTGTACCAACAGCATTTAGGAGGAGTGATCTCTTCTCACAAATAGTATCTGCCAAGTCAGTCACCTCACAACAATGTACGTGTGAAACCAGGTAGGATTCTATTTGTGCATATAAAAATACATGTGCTTAATAGGCTACAGAGAAAGGGAGACAGGAATTCATATATTTCTTAACTTTAAAAACACATGGAATAGTGTGTAGTGTCCCTCTTTATCCCTTTTGATTAACTTTGGCTTAAAAAAAAAGAATTTTATTGAGAATTTTTGTATATAGGTTTGTCAGGAATATTGCTCTGAAGTTTTCTTTCCTTGATGTGTCTTTGTCTGATTTTGGTATGTGAGTGATACTAGCCTCATGAAATGAGTTTGGAGGAGTTCCATGCTTTTCTATTTTATGGAATAATTTGAGGAGTATTGTGATGAATGCTTCTTTGAAGGTCTTGTAGAACTTGACTGAGAATCTGTCTGTTCCTGGGCTTTGCTTGATTGGTAGGCTGTTGACAGCAACTTCTATTTCATTGCTTGAAATTGATTTGTTTAAATTGTTCATGTCCTACTAATTCAGTTTGGGTATATCTCTAAAATTTTATTGATGTCATCATGGTATTTTAATTTATTAGAGTATAAATTTTCAAATTAGTTTTCAATTATGCTCTGTATTTTAGTTGTGTACTCTGTAAAAGTTCTTTTACGATCCTTAATTTTAGTAATTTGAGGTTTTTTTTCTTCATTAGCTTGGTTAAGGATGTGTCAATTTTATTTAGTTTTCAAAGATTAAATTTTGTTTTGTGTCAAAAAAAAATAACACATGGAAAAGTATTTCAGCAAATTGAATAGATTTATAACTCCTACCTTATATCATGCAAAAGGCAAGTCCAACTATACACCATGTCCCTTCTGAAATGCTTGTATTTCTATTCTGTTTGGGATATTTTTCTTCATTATATTAGTATTAGTAGTCAGAGTCTAGTAGGGTATATGAATGTTTCTGAGAATAATCTTGAGAAAAGATGATTATAAATACACATTCATGAATATGAAAAATTTAGGAAGTGCAAAATAAGACAAAAATATTCCATATTTTCAAAAATTTGGAGAGTATATATATATCTATCTATATCTATATCTATATATATATCTATATCTATATCTATATACACACACACACACACACACACACACACACACACAACACTCACAGACATTAAAAAGTACCAATATAAATGCCAATAGAAATTCATCAGTAAATATATATCATCCACAGATGCAAAAATATTTATTTTACTGAACATGAGTTTATGTATAATGTTGTTCTACTAGGACGCTCTCCAATAGGTTGAATTTTCATTTAAAACAGTTTTAGGAGGAGTGAACTCTTCTCACAATTTGTATCTGCCAAGACAGCCACCTCACAAAAATGTACGTGTGATACCTGGTAGGATTCTATATATGCATATAAATATACATGTGTGAATAGGCTACAGAAAAGGGAAACAAGAATTCACATATTTGTTAAATTTAAAAACACATGGAGAATATTTCCATTAAAATTTGACTAGATTTATAACACCTACCTTATATAATGCAAATGTCAAGTCCAACTATACAACATGTCTCCTCTGAAGTGCTTGTATTTCTATTGTGTTGGGTTAATTTTTCCCATTATAATAGGATGAATAGTCTGAGTCTACTAGGTATGGGTTAGTTTCAGGAATTCAGCATTTCGATTGGAAAATTGGAAAATGAATCCAATGTGTATGTAAATATATGCTGCACAAATATCCTCCCACTCTCATCCAGAACAATGCCTTGACATTACCTTCACCCCAAGTAAGACGCAATTAGAGGAGAAGAGTTACAAAATCAGTGAATACATATCTGGAATGGAAAATGCTCAGGAGTTCACAACCTTTGAGGTGGTAGAGGAGTTTCCAAAACTAAGGGACAGGGTAAACACTCCACAAACATGGAGCTCTGCTGGCCTAAAAACTTTTTGAGAAACTGCGTCTGAGCTTCCGCAATTGAAATATATGTTGTTTTCAGATGATTTGGCTTCCTTTGTAGTGAGACCATCAAAGCTGGGTCTGCATCTATGTGACCTGGAGGACATGGTTTCTTATTTTCCAATGAACAAGATGAAGCAGTGCTGAATCCTCTCTTTGTAGGTAATCTGAGGCCACTGGGGACTAAGTGTCTCCCCGTGTGGACTGTGAAGCCATTAGGTCCTCCACCACTTTTTGTGGTGTTTTTCCTGCTGCACTGTGAGTTTGGTATTTGTTTCACGAAATACTAGGAGCTAAACTGAGACACAGTGCTGGAGGGAGTTGTGTCACGTGTCGTGGGTCAGGGTCTGCAAGAGAATGCACCAACTAGGCTTCTATCTCTCACAGCTTGCCCCATTGCCCCCTTGTCCATATCAACCTGATTCTTCATTTTCCTCTGAAAACTCTCCATATAACAAGATGCCTTTACATATAAGGGTCTGCTGGCTGCACCATTTCAGTTACAAGCCATTTGGAATCCAATGGTAGATCCACATGGCCCTACCACGGATGTTGTATCAAACACCTCCCCACCACTGCTCTAGACCCACTACTCAACAGGCTCCAACTTACTGGCATCTCTGTTCTACACCATTTTCATGAAACTCAGTAAATCAAGGCACTGTCTGGTATACTCATGAACAGTAACAGGACATCCAATATTTCTCCAGTGCCACCTGGTCATAGGAATTTCAAAAATTTCATGGTATTTATCTAGCCATTTCTCGAGCATGAAGTTGGAGGCACTATGGATTTCAATTCATGCAGCAAACATTAAATGGTGAGGAAGCTCATTTCAATGAATTCTCTGAAGAACTCTCACAGGCAAGGCTTCCCAAAGATCTTCCCAAAGATCATTTCTCCATGGATCTTTGATGTTCTCAGCAGGTGGAAGATCATCTACATTCCTATATTGTAAGACCCACACTGTCCCTGCTCTTAAGTAAGTTATACTGAGGGAACAGTGTATGGTTAGGGTTAATAACTTGTTCAATTTGGGTTACAAATAATTCTGCGGGATGAATAATGGTATTGGCAAAATGCGATGTTTACAAGAGTATATATGTGAAACATAAGTATGAAAGCAGAAATCTAGGTAAGATTTGAAGCCCAGAAGGGCATTGGGGACTTGAGTGGGATACTTAGCTTTGAGTAATGTGCAGCACAGATGTCTCAGATAAATCAATATACACTGGCATCGGACCTTGTACCTTGGATATTGAATGTTGAAGAGAACATCCAGTCAAAAACCGATAGTCAGCAGGATTAGGAAGGTAGTTGGTAGGTTTAGAAAAAAGAGTGAGTATAGAATTTGGACCAAAAGTTCTTTAGCAATAGAATTTAGGGTAGAGAGTGTATGTAAATGTAAGCACATGTGAAGAGTCAGTCACAATGATGAACTGGGGAAAAATATAGGAAATCAGATATCAATAGAGACATTAGGAAATCAAGCAAAGTATAAATTGTGTGATAGGGTTAGACATTTTCAACAGGTTTGAAGTTGAATATATAATCTTAGGAAGAAACAAATATGTAGTCAAAAATAGAATTGATATTTGAGAGCATTAGGCAACCTGGACATGGATGTTTTTAGTAATCCATGCTCACTTTCCATTTACGCTTTGGTACAATTGTAAGTGTGACCTATGCTTTTTGTGTCCAGAATATTTCTGAAATAAAATGTGTATGTAGATCAGGTGACAATAGTATTTCTTCCACCAATTCTGGGAGCAATATTTTGAAGACTTACAAATTAGTATGGGGGTACAAATAGGTGTACCCTGTTTCTATGAATATAGACATAATGCATGGATAGACCATACTGTGAATAAATAATATAACTGGATCCACTTTAAATAATGAATTGAATAAATATCTGAAAATTTATAAGAAATTTTATATTGATATGCAATCATTCATTCCAACCAGTTATATATCTAACGATCATCTTAGGGTTACGGTTTATCATGAAGGGTGTGTGAGTTTTGGTTCAAAATTGATTATGGAAATAGAAAATAATATATTTGGAAAAAAGTCTCATGAATAGACCAGTCAAGAGACATAGAGGAATACATGTGTCCTGGAGCAGGAAGTGATTGAAAGTGAAACAAATGCCTATAAATTTGCTAACTAGTGAATAAAATATATATACTATGATGTGCATAAACTGAAGAAATAGTAATGTACCAGTGTGGAATAAAAATTAACGTCAAAATACACATCATGTCCCATAGGAACCTACATGCATTGATGTTAAACTGGGTCAGTTAATGTACACATATTAGGATTTGTATGCACCTTTTACTGAAGTTAGTTTTCAGTACTAGGAAACAAATATATATTTCGGGTGGATGAATATTTCTAAGAATAATTTGTGAAAAGTTGATTATTAATCCACATACATGAACATGAATGAATTTAGGGAGTGTATATAAGACACATATATTTCATATTTTTAAAAATATGGAGAGTATATATATATATATATATATATATATATATATATATATATATATATACATATATACACACACACACACACACACACACACACACACAAACACAGACATTAAAAAGTAGCAATATATATGCCAATCAAAATTCATCATGAAATATATATCATAAAGATGCAAAAACATTCATTTTAGTGAACATGGGTTTATGTATAATGTTGTTCCACTGGGAAGCTCACCCATAGGTTGAATTTTCAGTTCCAACAGCGTTTAGGAGGAGTGATCACTTCTCACAGTTTGTATCTGCTAAGTCATATATCTTACAAGGATGTACGTGTGATACCTTGTAGGATTCTATTTGTGCATATAAAAATACATGTGCTGAATAGGCTCCAGAGAATGGGAGACCGTAATTCACATATTTGTTTACTTTAAAAACACATTGAGAACTATTTCAATTAAATATTGAATAGATTTATAACACCTACCCTTTATCATGCAAAAGGCAAGTCCAACTCTGAACTGCAAGTATTAATGTACTGTTTGGGTTACTTTCTTCCATCATATTAGGATTAGTAGTCAGAGTCTAGTAGAATATGGGTTAGTGTCAGGGATTCAGAATTTCAAATTGAAAAAAGGAAAATTAATCTTCCAACTCTCATCCAGAACAATGCCTTGTCATTACCTTCGCCCCAAGGAAGACACAATTAGAGTAGAAGAGTTACAAAATCTGTGATTACATTTCTGGAATCGAAAATGCTCAGGAGTGCACAAACTTGGAGGTGGTATAGGAGTTTCCAAAAGTAAGGACAGGGTACACACTCCACAAACATGAAGCTCTGCTTGCCTAAAACTTTTTGAGAAACTGCCAGTGAAGTTGGGCACTGAAATATAGGTTGTTGTCAGGAGTTAAGCTTCCTTTGTAGTGAGACCCTCAAAGCTGGGTCTTCATCTATGTGACCTGGAGGACATCATTTCCTATTTTCCAATGAACACGAGGCAGCAGTGCTCAATTCTCTCTTTGTAGGTAAACTGTGTCTCCCTGTGTGGACTGTGAAACAATTTGGTCATCCTCCACTTTTCGTGGTGTTTCTTGCTGCTGCACTTGGAGTTTGGTTCATGCTTCACAAAATACAAGGAGTTCAACTGGGAAACAGTGCTTGAGGTATTTCTGTCACGTGTGGTGGGTCAGGGTCTGCAAGAAAATTCACCAACCAGGCTTCTATCTCTCAAAGATTGCCCCCTTGTCCATAGCAACCTGATTCTGAACATTGCCCTGAAACTACGCAATATAACAAGATGCCTTTACATATAAGGGTCTGATGTCTGCACTCTGTCAGTTACAAGCCATTTGGAAGCCAAAGGCAGATCCAACTTGCCCCACCATGATGTTTTATCACACACCTGTCCACCACTGCTCTAGGCCCACTACTCAGCAGGCTCCAAAATACTGGCATCTCTGTTCTAAACAATTTTCATGAAACCCTGTCAATCAAGGCACTGTCTGGTACACTCATGGTAAGCAACAGGACATCGAAAGTTTCTGCAGTTCCACCTGGTCATGGAAAATTCAAAAATTTCGTGGTATTTATCTAGCCATTTTTCAAGGATGACGTTGGATGCACAATTATTCAGGAACCATTAAATGTTGAGAAAGTTCATTTCAACTATGGCTGCCAAGTCTTTCAGAATAAAATCATGTGATATCCAGGCTGAGATTCCCAGTTCTTTGTGGAAAGCCACCCTGGTCCTAGATCTCAGGTTCCAAGGGCGACTCTCATGCGTGGCCTCCTAAAATCCCAACACAATTCATGGCAATTCTTCTCTGAGATCAGTTTCAGATCTCAGTCTCTAAGTGGAAACACACCAGAGTTCAAGCCCAGTTGACCCAGTCATCTCTTCCAACCGCCACACCAATGACCAGAATTAAAACCAAAACACTCCCACATGGCCCTCATTTTCTTCCATATAGACACTCATCATAACCTTGGCTGGAAGTTTTTATGAGGCACACAGCCCAAGACAATGTCAAAATAAGCTCCCTTGCCCTTCATTTGTCTAAAGTCAGTGTTTCCTGGACAACGTTCCTGTGAACCAGGACTGATCAAAGAGGTCTGCCATTAATACTGTTCTGCTTTTCCAATTTGAGGCATACAGACTGTCGGGTATAGTTTCTTTATGTGATTTGCAGTCATGAGAAAACCCAAGCACCTATGGGCTAGCCTCTGCAGGGCTTGAAGAACTCAGTTGACCCAAAGATCCCTGTTATCACTTGATGGAGATCAGGAACCTTACAGAGGAAGGCAAGAGACTTCATCACAATGACTTCTCTTTTGGCCATTTTGGATTTGGATGCACACATGGGATCTTTCTTTAGATCCATCAGGTGCTGAGAATCTAAGCGATAATCTCACACTGCACTAAGAGGCTGATTCAGACATATCCCTTTGCAAAGCAATTAAGCCAGGAGCCACAGGTGATGCCCATTTATTTCCATTTGAAAACTGTTTTTTTCAGGCTTTGGAAATGTGTGGCCTTAGGCAAAGTCCTTCCTTTCATTCAGGGCAACAGAACAATAGGTAAGCAAAATCCCAAAGCAGATTTTCTCCACTGAGACTTTCCTGGTCACACTGATATCTGAGTTTTCTGAGATATTCACCATTCTCTTCAGCTATCCAGTACATGGCCATGTCCCAGATTGTGGAGGAGATACATATCTTGAACACAAAACCATGAGCCTATGGGAGAGTGACCAGATTCAGGAAGATATCAGGAATGTAGGAAGGTAATAGGTGTTGCCCATCCATAAGGTAACCTGCAGTCCATTCATAAATTGGACAGGATGAATTCTGCGAAGAATTCTACTAGACAGGACACATCTATTGATGCATTCTCTTTTCTATTGTCTACAACCACAAATACAGTGGGATACACAGACATAGAAACACTCACCATCTCAAAGGACTTACTAGAAACAGTCCACTCCAAACCAAACAAACCGACTTTCCTACATATTCTCAAAACTTGAGACAAAATCACAAACACACAAACACACACACACACACCCTCAAAGGCACCTTCTTTCCCCAAAATAGGTCTGTGACTATCCGGAGCGTCCTCTGATTGGTGGGCCATACTATGTTTCCCCGAAATGGGCTGTCCTATGTCAGATCTGGTCTTCTTGGCCAAAACTGTGAAGTTATCAGGAGCCAGCGGTGAGCCACTGCCTGTTTTCTCAGGTAAAGCCCCTCTTCAGAGCTTTCCTGGCATTTGTCCATCTTCAATTTAGTAGTTGCCAAGAAAGACTTACTCTATCCTTCTTAAATCCAAAAATTTGAGACCACTGGGACTTAGACTGGGACTGCCTCAGGGTGCCTGGCTTCCTGGATTCCAAGTTCAAAGTGTTCCATCAACAAGAAAGTGACATGGGTCACTTCGTCTAGAACTGAATGAGGTCACTGCCTTGGCAACCACTTTGTCCTAACAGTTGCTTCCAAGGGTCCATGAGATGGATCCTGCCCCTACTTCCTATGACACTTTCACAAGTTAGAATGGAATATCAACCATAGGCACCCGGGAACAGCTCTCCACACAAGCCTGGTTTGGTCCATCTTCTCTACATTAAGAAGAGAGAGACTGCTTCAGACACACCCCTTCATCCTGACCTGTTTTTTTTTTTTTGTCATGAAAGATGACTTTCGCACTCTCAGGTCCATCATAGCTGCCTACATCTTCTTTAGGGATCATTTCTGCATGGACCTTTGAAGTTCTCCGGAAGTTGAAGATCTCCTACATTCCTGTATTGTAAGACCAACTCTGTCCCTGCTCTTCTGTAAAGTTAGATTGAGGGAACAGTGTATGGTTACAGTTAATAACATGTTTGATTTGGGTTAGGATCATTCTGCTGGATGAATAATGGTATTGGGAACCTGCAATATTTATAAGATTATATAGGTGAAATATATGAATGAAAACAGAAATCTCGGTAACATTTGAAGCCCAGAAGGGCATTGGGTCCTTGATTGGGATACTTAGCTTTTAATTATGTTCTGCACAGATGTCTCAGATAAATCTATACACAATGGCATAAGATCTGATACCTTGGATGATTGAATGTTGAGGAGAACAACCATTCAAAGAGGGAGAGTCGGTAGGATTAGGAAGATAGTTGGTAGGATTATAAAAAAGTGTGAGTATAGCATTTGGACAAATAGTTCTTTAGCAATAGGTTTTCAGGTAGACAGAAAATGTAAATGTCAGCATATGTGAAGAGTCAGTCACAGTGATGAACTGGGGAAAATATGTAGGAAAGCAGATATCAATAGAGACATTAGGAAATCAGGCAAAGTATAAAGTGAGTGATAGCAAAAGACATTTTCAACAGGCTTGAGATTGAATATATAATCTTAGGAAGTAACAAATATGTAGTCACCAATAGGATTGACATTTGAGAGCATTAGGCAACCTGTACATGGGTGATTTTCATAATCCATACTCACATTCCATTTAGGCTTTGGTACAATCGTAAGTGTGACTTTGCATTTTTTGGCCAGAATATTACTGTGATAAAACATATATGTAGATCAGGTGACATGAGTATTTCTTGCACCATTTCTTGGAGCAATATTTTGAAGGGGTATCAATTAGTATTGGGGGTACATATAGGTGTACCATGTATGTATGAATATAGAGATAATACATGAATAGACCATACTGCGAATAAATAATATAACTTGTTCCAACTTTAAATAATGGATTGAATTGATATCTGAAAATACACAGGAATCATATATTGATATACATACATTCATTCCAACCAGTAATACATCTAATGGTAATATTACGGTTGTGGTTTATCACCAAGAGTGTGTGAATTTTGCTTCAAATTTGATGATGGAAATCGAAAATAATGTGTTTGGAAAGAAATCTCATGAAATGACCACTCAAAAACAAGGAGGAATACATATGTTCTGAAGCAGGAAGTGATTGAATGTGTTACAAATTTCTTTAAATTTGTGAACTTGTGGATGAAATGTATATTCTATAATGTATAAAAACTGCAGAAATAGTAATGTACCAGTGTTTAATAAAAATGAACGTCAAAATACACATCATGTTCCATAGGAATCTACTTGCATTGATGTTAAAGTGGGTCAGCTACTGTAAAAATATAAGGATTTGTTTGCACCATTCACTGAAGTAACTTTTTAGTACTAGAAAACAAATATGTATTTCAGGTGGATGAATATTTTTAAAATAATCTTATGAAAAGTTTAATATAAAACCACATACATGAACAAGAATGAATTTAGGGAGTGTATAATAGGACACATATATTTTATATTTTGAAAAATCTAGAGAGTATATATATATACACACACACACACAAAACACACACAGAGACATTAAATAGTAGCAATATATATGCCAATTAAAATTCATTGTGAAATATATATCATCCACAGATCCAAAATATTAATTTTACTGAACATGGATTTATGTATAATGTTTTTCAACTAAGAAGCTCACTCATAGTCTGAATTTTCAGTTCCAAAAGCATTAATGAGGAGTGATCTCTTCTCACACTTTGTATCTGCCAAGTTAGCCACCTCTCAAGAATATACGTGTGATACCAGGTAGGATTCTATATGTGCATATAAAAATACATGTGCTGAATAGGCTACAGAAAAATGGAGACAGGAATTCACATATGTGTTAACTTTAAAAACACATGCAGAACTATTTCAACAAAAAATTGACAAGATTTATAACTCCTACCCTATATCATGCAAAAGGCAAACCAACTATCCACCATGCCTCCTCTGAAGTGCTAGTATTTTTATTCTGTTTTGGTTACTTTTCTCCATCATATTAGAATTAGTAGTCAGAGTCTAGTAGGGTATGGGTTAGTGTCAAAGATTCAGCATTTCGAATGGAAAATTGAACAATGTATCCAATGTGTATGTAAATATGTGCTACACAAAATTATTCCCACTCTCATCCAGAACAATGCCTTGACAATTCCTTCACCCCAAGTAAGACACAATTAGAGGAGAAGATTTAGAAAATCTGTGAATAAATATGTTAAATGGAATATGCTCAGGAGCTCACAACCTTTGAAGTGGTGGAGTAGTTTCCAAAAGTATGGGACAGGGTAAAAACTCCACAAACATGGAGGTCTGCTGGCCTAGAGACTTCTAGAGAAACTGCCTGTGAGTTTGGGCACTTGAAAAATATGTTGTTGTCAGGAGCTTTAGCTTCCTTTCTAGGGAGACCATAAAAGCTTGGTCTGGATCTATGAGACCTGGAGGACATGGTTTCTTATTTCCCAATGTACATGAGGCAGCAGTGCTGAATTCTCTTTTTAGGTAAACTGTGGCCACTGGGGGATAAATGTGTGCCAGTGTGCACTGTGTAGCCATATGGTCATCTTCCATTTTCGTGGTGTTTCTTCCTGCTGCACTGGGTGTTTGGTATTTGCTTCACGAAATACAAAGAGTTCAACTGGGTCACAGTGCAAGAGGAAGTTCTGTCATGTATGGTGGGTCAGGTTTTGCAGGAGGATACAAGAACCAGGATCCTATCCCACATATCTTGCCCCCTTGACCATAGCACCCTGATTCTGAACAATGTACTGAAACCTCTCCAAATAACAACTTGCCTTTACATGGAAGGTTCTGCTGGCTGCACCATGTCAGTCACAAGGCATTTGAAGCCAATGGAAGATACACATGGCCCCACCACAGATGTTTTATCACATACCTGCACACCACTGCTCTAACCTACTACTCAACAGAGTCCAACTTACTGGCATCTCTGTTCTACACCATTTACATGAAACCCAGTCAATCAAGGCACTGTCTGGTATATTCATGATCAGCAACAGGACATCAAAAGGTTTTCCAGTGCCACCTGGTGATGGGAAATTCAAAAATTTCATGGTATTTATCTAGCCATTTTTCAAGGATGAAGTTGGAGGCACTGTGAGTTTCAATTCTTTCAGGAACCATTAAATGGTTAGGAAGCTCATTTCAATGAAATCTCTGGAGAACACTCACAGGTAAGACTTCCCAAAGAGTGGCCAAAAGATCATATGATGTTATGCCCATTTAGGTCTACAATGTGAGGTCCATATGAGTTTTGACTCTCAACTATGGGTGCCAAGTCTTTCAGAATAAAATTTGTGGTATCGTGGCTGAGAGGCTCAGTGCTCTGTGGAAAGTCACCCTGGGCCTAGAACTCAGTTTCCAAGGGCAACGCTCATGCCTGGCTTCCTAAAATCTCAACACTATTTATGGCAATACTTCTCTGAGGTCAGTTCCAGAACTCAGACTCTCAGGGAGTCACACCAGTGTTCAAGAACATGTGGACCAAGTCATCTCTTCCAACCGCCACCCAAATGACCACAATTTAAACCAAAACACTCCAACGTGGCGCTCATCTTCTTCCATATAGACACTCACAATAACCTATGGCTGGAGTTTTCCATGAGGGGCACACCCCAAGACCGTGTCCAAAATAAGCTCTCTTGCACCTAATTTGCCTAAATTCAGGGTGGCCTGGACACCCTTCTTGTGAACCAGGAGAGATTAAGTAGGCCTCCCGTTAATACTGCTCTGCTTCTTCATTTTGAGGCCAAATGACTGTGGGGTTTGGATTCTTTATGTGAATTGGAGTCTTGAGGAAACCCAAGCAAATATGGGCTAGCCTCTGCAGGGCTTTGAAGAACTCATTTGACCCAAAGGATCCCTAATCTGACTTGATGGAGGTCAGGAAAGTTACAGAGGAAGGCGAGAGACTTCATCCACAAGGACTGCTCTTTTGGCCATTTTGTTTTTGGATGTAAACATGGGATCTTTCTTTAGATCCATCAGGAGCTGAGAATCTAAGTCACAGCCTCACACAGGGTAAATAGGCTGATTCAGACACATCCTTTCCAAAGCAATTAAGCAAAGAGCCACAGGTAATGCCCATTCATTTCCATTTGAAAACTGTTTTCTTCAGGCTTCAAAAAGTGGTGGACTGAGGAAAAGACCTTCCTGACATTCAGCGCAACAGAAGAATAGGTAAACAAAAGGCCCCAAGCAGGGTTTCTCCACTGAGACTTTCCTGGTCACACTGATATCTGAGTTTTCTGAGATGCTCACCATTCCCTTCAGTACATGGTCATGTCACAGAGCTTCGAGGTTGTACATATCTTAAACAGAAAACCATGAACCTATTCTGAAGAGTGGCCAGAATTCAGGAATAAAACAGGAACTAAGGAAGATAGCAGGTGTTGCACATCAATAAGGCAAGCTGCAGTCCATTCATAAATAGGGCAGGATGAATGCTGTGAAGCTTTCTACTAGACAGGACATATTCATTGATGCATTCTCTTTTCTAATGTCTACAACCACGGACACAGTGGGATACACAGACATAGAAATTCTCGCCTTGTCAAACGACTTACAAGAAACAGTTCACTCCAAAAAAAACAAACTGCCTTTCATACCTATTCTCAGAACATGAGACAAAACCACAAACCCACACCCACACAACAAAGGCACCTCCTTTCCCCAAGTAGGTCTGTGACTATCCGGAGTGTCCTCTGACTGGTGGGCCTTACTATGTTCCCTGGAAATAGCCTGTTCTGTCTCAAATCTGGTCTTTTTGGCCAACTCTGTGAAGTTGTCAGGAGCCCGCGGTGAGCAACTGCCTGCTTTCTCAGGAAAGGCCCCTCTTCATAGCTTTCCTTGCATTTGGCCATCCTTACATCAGTAGGTCCCAAGAAAGACTGAGTCTGTCCTTGGTAAATCAAAATAAGTTTGACCACTGGGACTGGGACTGGGACTGGCTCTGGGTGCCTGGCTTCCTGGATTCCAAGTTCAGAGAGTTCCATCACCAAGGAAGTTAGGTGTGGTCACTTCCTTTTGGAACTGAATGAGGTCACTGCCTTGGCAACAACTTTGTCCTAACAGTTGCTTCCAAGGTTACCATGAGAAGGAGGCTGCTCCTACTTCCTGTGACACTTTCACAGGTCAGAGTGGTATGTCAACCATAGGCATGCAGGAGCAGCTCTCAACACATGCCTGCTTTGGTCCACCTTCTCTACATTAAGAAGAGAGTGGCTGATTCAGACACATCCCTTCATCCTGAGCAGGTTGTTTGCCATGGAAGACTTTTGCTCTCTCAGGTCCTTCGTACTTGCCTACATCTTCTCCAGGGATCATTTCTGCGTGGACCTTTGAGGTTTTCAGCAGGTGGAAGATCCTCTATAATTCTGTATTTTAATACCAATTCTGTCCCTGCTCTTCTGTAAAATTAGATTGAGAGAACAGTGTATGGTTAGGATTAATAACAGGTTCGATTTGGTTTAGAAAGGAAACTACACGGTTGAGCAAACAGGGTCCTACAGTTAGCAATAATATGAGGATTTTTAATGGACCGGCCATGGCAGATAAAAGCGTAGTTAATCAGGTCACTATGTGAACCAAGACTCAAACCTCCCTTTTGGGGCCTCTGTCTCTCTTTGACGCTCTTCAAGTCGTTTTCTTAATTTACTCATAGATTCTTTTACAACTCCAGTATTGTCGGCATAAAAACAACATTCTTCCCTCAATGCAAGCAAAAAGGCACCTTTCTCTCATAAAGAGGAGGTCCAACACTCGCCTGCTTTGTAAAACAACTTCAGAAAGAGAGAGGTTAAAATTCCTGTAAAGCTGTGATGTCGGTTTTTAATGTCTTTAAACTTTGGCATATTTCTGCTTCTAATTGTGTCTTTGTTGTGGCTCATGGACTAGCCCACCCCTTCAGCAACTATTATTTCTAATAGGATGGCAAAAGTGAGGGATACAGGTTCCCAGTGGAACCGGGTTGTATGCCCCCTATTTGATCTTTAAATGAACCTAAGTCATGATAGAGAACTCTGGAAAACATCTGCATCATTACATAATTAATCACATATATTGACCATTTTATGAAAACATAAATAATGTTAAAGTGTATAGAATTATACTGTTGTAGGGACGGACAAGGAAAGGGACCTAAGATAGCACCAAACACAGGAAAACAGTCTTATTTGGTTGCATCCGGATTTAGAGGGCATTGCTTCTGTTGTAATCAATTAATCCCCTGAACCCCAAGTTTCGGTAGTTTTAGAATTTGTACCCAACATGTAAGGGAAGTGGCTCAGAAGTTCACAGTCTGTAGAAATTCACAGAAATCAGTTTTTGTTTCTGTTTTTGTTCCTCTGTTCTGGGCAAGTTAACTTTTCAAAGACACCTTGGAAAGGGAGAGCTTTTTTGTCTCTTTTTTTTCTCCCTGCCAGCTGTCACCATGAAGCCCAATTGGTAACTTTTTTATCTTAGAAATCTAGCCATCTCTGTGAAGCCCCAGCTCAAGGCCAGAGGCCTTGTTCACATATTTTGTGAAAATCTAGTAAGGCGGTGTCAAGCTTAGGGGTGGTGATTTTTCCAGCCAGTGGCCAAGTAGAACAGGGCAACACGAAAAGTGGAAGTTTATCTACATTGAACTCTTTCAGAGGGACTCTTTTGCTGAAAGACCTAATGTAAGCCTCGGTGAAGACTTCTGGAGAAGGTTATTTAAGATATATGTATGGACCTGGTACAGAGGGGGAAGACGGGGAAGGCGAGGCTGAGAGCAGCTCCGTGGATCTGAGAATGAGGAAGATGAGATGTAAAAGAATAATGGAAAAGGGGTTTGGGATTTTCCTAGAACAAAACTTGAGCAGTAGAACAGGTAGAGCAGAGGTGAAGATGGGAGTGAGTATTCCAAAAAGCCTGTGAGGGACTTTAAATTTTTAGTAACCTGTTTTCAGTGATGACAAAGCAACTTTAAAGGCTATTTTTATTACATCTTGGATAGGGGTCTGAGGGCTCTTCTCAGCTGGTATGAGCTTTGGTTTAGCTTCTTAGAGGACTTGGTGGGACCTAGTGCAGGCACAGACAGAAAAAGAGAGGAGTGAGTGAGTGGAGGGGTACCTCGGTACCTGCTACCTCAGCAAGGGGGCAATGGTCTGAGAACTGGCAGAGGTTTGGGTTTTTGATGTAGTAATTGGAGGGAAGAAATCAAGTTGCTGAGGTGGGAGTGACAGCAGAGAGTCTAGAGCAGAAGGCTGAGGGTGAGGAACTATTGGAGAAGCATAGTACAGGATGTGAGTGAAGGAGGGAAAAGGATTCCACATAGGGGAATTTTCCCCTTTTGAGCACTTGCCGAAGTTAAAAATGTCACGCAGAATTTGAGGATCTAGAGAACCCTCTGGGGGCCATAGTTTTTGATTGTCTAATTGGTTATATGGCCAATGCTGTGTACTGAATTTGATGAGGAGTTTGGGTTCCACCAGGCAGCCCCGGTATGCTCACATCCCCATGAATTACACAAGAAGTTGGCTTTCCCCACACACAGCCATGGCTGTTTGTGGTTTTGATAGTCCGCCGGGCATATATAGTAATCTAGGCTAACCAACCTGAATCTGGCTCGCGTTTCCGTGCATCCATAATGTTTGTTTCAATTATCTATGGTATGGAAGGGATTTAATGGAACTTTAGTGGGATCCTCTTCATTGGGGTTATCTCAATAGGAAAGACCTATACCAAGCTGAAAAATGTCTGGGTGGAGAGATAGCCACCAGGTCCCTAAGGGGGCTGTATGCGAGATAGACCATACTTCTTGTCTAGTAGGATTTCAGATCAGCCTTCACTGCTGAACAGGCTGATGAGGGTTAGGAGTACTGGTGGCGAAGGGGAGAGTCTATAGTCTTGTCCACATAGCGAATACGCAATTTGAAATGGTTACCAGTTTTTTCCAGTTTCCAACCAGAGTCTGGACACAGCGAAGGCTTGAGATGAGAGGCATGGATCCAAAAAGTGATTCTGTCTACTTTTATGGCTGTAGGTGTTATAAGTAGCACCTGGTATGTTCCTTTCCAGCGGGGTTCTAGGGATAACACCTGATGTTGTCTTATGTTGACGAAGTCTCTTACTTGATATTGATGTGGAATCCCCTCGTCCCCAGGTTGGTAGGCAGTGGCCAGCTGTTTCCACAGTTATCACTGAGTACTTTCAATGGCTTTAAGTCTGTCAAGCAAGGGGTGTGGAAGGGATTGTTAGGCCTTAGAGTTGGGGATTAGGTCCCTTACTGGATGATGGGCATCATAGAGAATTTCATAGGGGGTGAGGTTACACAAAGAAACTGAGGGAGTATTTCTCGCATGAAACAGTGCATAAGGCAGGAGCATAGTCCAATCTTTTATGCCGGTCTCTAAGCTTAATTTTGTTAAGGTCTCTTTAATGGTTCTATTTATTTTTTCTACCTCTCCTGAGCTCTGGGGTATATAAGCATAATGTAACTTACAATTAATCCACACCTGACTTACCTGGGCCATGAACACAAGTCCATTATTAGACCCTATTATCTTAGACAGACCGTATCTTGGAAAAATATCTTCCAGGATCTTCTTGAGAACCATTTGCGCCGTTTTTTTTTTTTCCTGTGTGTGTGTGTGTGTGTGTGTGTGTGTGTGTGTGTGTGTGTAAGGCTTCAATCCATCCTGAGAATGTATCCACAAAGACTAGGAGATATTTAAGTCCATACCTTGCTGGCTTAATTTCAGTAATGTCCACTTCCCAGAATTGTCCTGGTCTGGTTCCTCGTAGGTGCTTTCATCTAAGAAACTTGGAAGGGTAAGCATTAAACAATTGACTGACCCGACAGGCTTTTGTTACCAGTTCAATTATTTCCTTTCGCTGTGAGTCAGTTAGTGGAAAACTCTGTTCTTAATCCTACAGGAATGCCTGCAGTTTCTTTGAAACAAGGTGAGTGAGTTGATGTACATTTTTAACGTAGTGTAGGGCTTTCTGTAATTGCAGGCTGAGCTCAGTAAAGTTGAGGCGTTCAATGTCAGTGTCCTTAGATGTTATCTAAAGCTTCCTGGTACTTAGGGGTCCATTGGAATTGGGCATCTCCCTTTAATGGCGGGTATAAAGGAGCAGCTAAGGACTCAAACCCATTTATCCATAACCTGCAAAACCCAGCAATCCCAGGAAACTCTTAGTTGTCTGCTGTAAGATGGGGTTGGTATCTGCTCAATGGTTTGTTTTCTGGGCTCAGTGAGCCATCGTTTACCGCCCCTAAGGAAATAGTCGAGGAAGATTACTTCTTGCTGGCAAATTGGGCAATTTTGGCCAAAGCTCTATACCCGAGTTGAGCAAGCTGGGATAATAGTGCTTGGGTCCCAGTTCACAGTTTTCCTTGGTGTTGGATGCCAGTAGCAGGTGATCCACATATTGAAGCTGGATGACTTCGGGGTGTGTAGTTCAGAAATTGTTGAGATCTCTGTGAAGGGCTTCATCAAAGAGAGTGGGGGAGTTTTTGAACCCCTCTGCGAGTCTAGTCCAAGTTAGTTGACTAGACTTTCCGGTTTCTGGGTCTACCCACCCAAAAGCAAACAGCAACTGACTATCTTTATGCAGAGGCAAGCAAAAGAAAGCTTGTTTTAAGTCCAGAACAGTATACCATTTCTGCTCAGGGTTCAGAGTGCAAAGCAGATTGAACAGATTAGGTACTGTGGGGTGAATGTCCTGCACTCTGTTGTTGATCTCTCTTAGGTCTTTAACAGGGTGATAGTCCCTGGTTCCTGGCTTTTTCTTCTAATAGCAGGGGAGTGTTCCAGGCCAATTGACAGGGCCTTAGGACCCCTAAGGCCAGATATTTCTGAATATAGGGCCTTATCCCATCTTTATCTTTTTATTCTTAGAAGATATTATTTGACATTGATTGGGGAGGCTGAGGTTTTTAACTCCACTGTTATTGGAGGTTGTTTCACGGCCAGGCCTAACACAGCAGTTTTTGCCCAGGCATCTCGGTAATCTGTTATCCATTTCTGGGGTAGCTTGCCTGTTTGATCAGTCTTGGGGGGTGTGAAGAGTGGACGTTCATCTTCTACTAATATAGTTAAAGCCGTGACTATAGGAGTTTTTACTGAAGGATTTAGAAATTTCATTTGGGGGCCTTCAGGGTTAAAAGTTATTTTGGCCCAGAGCTTGGTGAGCAGATCTCTGCCCATCAATGGGTGCGGGCATTCTGGGATTACTAGGAAGGAGTGATGGATTTTTCCTTTCCTCAGGTCCATGGTCCTCTTAGTAGTCTAAGCCCGATATTTACTGCCATTAGCCCTTTGAACTACAGACCTTTTATTTGATAGACGGCCCAATGGGGCCTTAAGGGCTGAGTATACTGCTCCTGTATTCACTTCAAAGTTTACTGGGGTGCCCTACACTTCAAATGTTACCCTGAGCTAGGGGAAAGAATCTGAGCCCCAACTTTCTTAGTCATCCCCCAGAGTCAGAATGGCTGGCTGGCGTGTCTGTCTGTTTATAGGGCACTCTTTGGCCCAGTGTCCTTTTTTTTTTTTCAGTAGGCACATTGATCTGAGGCCAGGGGTGGCCTGTGGCACGGGCCCAGGTATCGCTTCCTGTCACCTTATGTCTTAATTTCTGGCCTCTTCCTTGTTGTGACCAGGATCTTAGTCAATGCCTTAGTCTTTCTTTTGCTTCTCTCATCCTCCCTCTGCTCCCTTTCTTTTCCCCTGTTTCTCTCTTATAGTATACTTTTTCGGCTTCTCGGACTAAATCTCTCTTTTAACTTTTTTTCTTTAATATCCATGGCAGCTTCAACAATTAAGGCCATCGTGACAGATGCCTTTTGATCTGCTGCCTGAGGATCGAAAGGAGTATATCTTTTATATGCCTCCATAATTCTCTCTAGAAACGTAGAGGAAGATTCATCAGGCCTTTTAATAATTTCTCTTACCATGGCCAAATTAGTTGGTCACCTAGCGGCCCCTTGGATACCCGCTATTAGAGCCTGGCAATAATTGGACAGATGCTCCCTATCTTCAAAGGTGTTGGGGTCCCAGTTGGGTTGGTTAAAGGGGAAGGCAGCTTTTATTATGTTGGGAAGTTGTCTTGGTCGCCCATCAGGTCCGAGGATATTTTTTTCTAGCTTCCAGGAGGTTTTTCTCTCATTCCTCTGTCATGAAGAGAGTCCCTAGGAGTTGTTGGCAGTCATTCCAAGTAGGCAGGTTTGAAAACGTTGGCGAGTTCTCTGAGTTTTTTTAGCCGGGCCAGCTTCCTCCAGGGAAGGAGGCGCTGTGTGTGTCATGGGACAGTCATCTGGAGGGCGCTGGGCCATTCTGGCTTCCTCGAATGGTGGAGAGGCTGAGTCAGCAGCAGGGAAATTACTTACAGGGTTTTGTGGGTTGGGGGACAAGGGCAGAGGATAAGGACGAGTAGAGTCTTGAGACTCAGGGAGAACAGATGGTGGAGGTTGAGGAACAGAGAGTTTGAGAGATAGAATCATAGGGGAAGGAGTAGGAGTGTGGGCAGGGACAAGGAAAGGCTTCACCCATGGAGGAGGAGATTTGCAGAGGTCCTGACAAGTTAAGATATATGGCTATTGATCTGGATATCCATGTGGCCCCAGCTGAAAGACAATATCTCAGACTTTTCAAATTAGTGCGAAGTAGAAACATCCTTCTAGAGGCCATCTGACTACAAAGGTGGGTTACTCTGAGACACAGAATCTGCCAGGTCTGGTGTTTTAATGAAAAAGAAAGATTCTGAGCCCTTAAGCAGACTTTGGTCCAGTGATTAAGGGTCAGGGACAGAGGCATTGAAGTGCTCTGTCCCATAATGAAATATACACAGACAGTGAAAGCAAAAACACACGACACAGACAAGACAAGACAATAAAGACAGGCAATGGACGTCCAATACTGAGACCAGGACTGAGTAGCCGGCAAAACCTGATGGGCTGGCAATTCCGAATCTGAAAGAAAATATCACTGAGTCGAGGAGACTATGGTTCCTTGATTTCCCGAGTGAATCCCCCAGGGACATGGCCTGTGGCTCTGTGACATGTGTGTCAGCCACCGTGGGAGAGAGCTCACGCTCTTTACCAATAGCCATTTTGTCAAACCCTAACCTGAATCCTGAAACCAGAAAGAGGGGCCTTATTTACCCCCAGAGGAGCCCATTGGGGGTCTTTCATCTGCAGCTGCCGGATCTCGCTGGGGCCACCAGAAGTAAAGGTCGGGTGAGCATCGATGAAAGAGACCACCAAGAGTCTGTATAATGCAACAGCAAAGGGTTTATTGGGAGTCCGGCATGCAAGGGCTCAGAGCTCGCTTGAATAGAGCAGAGAGCCCTGAGAACAGCTTAAGAAGTGCTTATATATTTTCCTTGGAGAGGGCAGGGAGGGAAGTTTATTGATGGTTAAGGGCGAGTGGGCGGTTTGCGTGCAAATGGTTGATGGAGTACATTCTGCAGTTTGGCAGTTGGGGGCAGCACATTCTGGGAACAAGAAGAGCAAACAGTTCTCAAGATTTCAACAGTGTTTTATTAAGCATACAGAAAAACAGGAAGTGACAAGTACCTATTTTATTAACCTTTCAATATAAGTATGAAAACAGAAATCTAGGTTAGATTTGAAGCCCAGAAGTTCATTTGGCCCTTGATTGGTATACTTAGCTTTGAATTACGTTTCGTAGAGATGTCCCAGAAATATGGATATACAATGACACAGGACCTTGTACCTTCTCAGAGGTCAGTTCCAAAACACAGTCTCTAAGGGGAATCACACCAAAGTTCAAGACAAGATGGACTCAATTATCTCTACCAACCGCCACACAAATGACCACAATTAAAACCAAAACACTCCCAAATGGCACTCATCTTCTTCCAAATAGACATTCATCATAACTTCTGGCAGGAGGATTCCATGAGAGGTGCAGCCAAAAGTCAGAGTGCCCTGGACACCCTTCCTGTGAACCAGGAGTGATCAAATATGCCTGCCATTAATACAGCTCTGTTCTTCAATTTGAGGCCTACTGACGGTGGGGTTTAGATTCTTTATTTGAATTGGATTCATAAGAAAACCCAAGAACCTATGGGCTAGCATCTGCAGGGCTTGAAGAACTCAATTGACCCAATGGATCCCTTTTCTCACTTGATTGAGGTCAGGAACCTTACAGAGGAATGCGAGAGACTTCATCAACAATGACTGATTTTTTGGCCATTTTGATTTTGGATCCACACATGGGATCTTTCTTTAGATCCATCAGGTGCTGATAATCTAAGCCACAGGCTCACACAGAGCCAAGAGGCTGATTCAGACACATCCCTTTACAATGCATTTAAGCAAAGAACCACAGGTGATGCCCATTCATTTCCGTTTGAAAACTGTTTTCTTCAGGCTTCACAAAAGCGTGGCCTGAGGCAAAGCCCTTCCTGACATTCAGGGCAACAGAACAATAGGTAATCAAAAGGCCCTTCGCAGGGTTTCTCTACTGAGACTTTCTGGGTCACAGTGATATCTGACTTTTCTGAGATGCTTGCCATTCTCTTCAGCTATCCAGTACATGTCCATGTCACAGTGCTTGGAGGTGGTACATATCGTGGATGCAAATGCATGAACCTATTCTGGAGAGTGGCTAGATTTCAGGAAGAAAACAGGAACTTAGGAAAATAGCAGGTGTTGCCCATCGATAAGGCAAGCCCTAGTGCATTCATAAATTTTGCAGGATGAATGCTGGGAAGCTTTCTACTTGACAGGAAACATCCATTGATGCATTCTCTTTTCTAATGTCTACAAGCACGGACACAGTGGGATACACAGACATAGAAACACTCACCTTGTGAAACAACTTACTAGAAACAGTTCACTCCAAACCAAACAAACCGAATTTCCTGCCTATTCTCAGAACATGAGACAAAACCACAAACACACATCCACACCCACAAAGGCACCTCCTTCCCCAAGTAGGTCTCTCACTCTCCAGAGTATCCTCTTACTGCTGGGCCATACTATGTTCCCCCGATATGGCGTTTTCTGTCTCAGATCTGGTCTCCTTGTCCAACTCTGTGAAGTGGTCAGGAGCCAGCTGTGAGCCACTACCTACTTTTTCAGGAAAGGCCCCTCTTCAGAGAACTCCTGGCATTTGGCCATCCTCACATCAGTAGGTACCAAGAAAGACTGACTCTGTCCTTGCTAAATCGAAGCAAGTGAGACACTGGGACTGGGACTGAGACTGACTCTGTGTGCCTGGCTTCCTGGATCCCAAGTTCAGAGAGTTCCATTACCAAGGGAATGAAGTGAGGTCACATCGTTCAGGAACTGAATGAGATCACTGCCTTGGCAACCACTTTGTCCAAACAGTTGCTTTCAAGCGTACCATGAGAAGGAGGCTTACCCTATTTTCTGTGGCACTTTCACAAATTAGAATGGTATATCAACCATAGGCACCAAGGAACCGCTCTCCACACAGGCCTGATTTGGTCCATCTTCTTTATATTTGGAAGAGAGCCTTTAGTCCAGGGAGCACTGCAGTGAACCTCTGCACTAAAACTATTAGCAAGCACCTGATGGAGGACACCTCCATAGGTAAGTGGCTCCTTTATAACATCTGATATCTGGTTAAGGGAGATCTCTTCTGATGACAGAGATGTGGCACGGGGAGGCTCACATATACTTCTGTCCAGGACAGTAACGAGAATCTTTCTGTCCTCTGTTCTGTTCTGTAGGGAATTCCTCTGGAACTGTAGAGAGGTGCCGACGGGCACGCACGCGCTCCTACCCTGGAGCTTTAGCAAGATGTTGCACTCTTCCCCTGTTTCTGTGTTTAGGCGCTGGGTTTCTGTTTTTTTGTGTTCTGTGTTCTATTTTTTGGTTTTTTGTTTGTTTGTTTTTGTTCGTTTTGTTGTGTGATTTTGGTGGTAAAAACTTAAGTATATTGGACATGAAAATCAGAAATAAAGAGATTAAGCCTGACACCCCTTTGGACTGTGTTTTAAGGAATTACAATGAACTTTATCCCCCATTGTAAAGCAGGATGATAGAAGCCCCTAGCTGGCTGCCTGGAGCACACCCATTGCAGAGGGCTATGCCTGCTGGGGACCTAAGAACTGAGTATCTCCCAGGTTAACAAGTGAAAATCCTTTAAAACCCCTTGTCCCTCCAGATAAAGAGAGTCACAACTTTGGCAGAGTCCCCTGTGTTTCTCCTTTGTTAGCCAAGCAATAAAACTCCTTTTTTTCTTTTTCTCAAAACCCAGTCCTCATTATTAAATTTGTATTAATTGGCTTCAAGGCCAGGAACCAAACTTTAAGTTACAAATCTTGTACCCACCCTCCGCCCCTGAACTTTGTGAGAGCTATCTACTGAAATGTTAGGAGATAGAGCATGCTTGATGTGGAACTGAATCAGAGGAGCTAATCCTGTATGTAAAAGGGGAAACTGAGGGACTCCCAGCAGCTGCCAAAGCCCTGTTGATTCAGGGAATTACCTCCTTCCTTCCCTGCACTGTAAGGATTATGCCACCTCTGTCTTGTTAAAAAAAGAGAAAAAGAAAAAGGTGACACTAAATGCAGTAAAGTCACCATGGAGACACTTTATTTTACATTTCAGGTTGCCCTTCTGTGAAAACATCTGGTCCCCTTGTGGGGACATCTATGGTGCCACTGCTGTAGGAGATTTTTCTCTTATCTGCTCTGGTTTAAAGGGTTCTGTCTGACAGCCATAGTCTGGACCTCCTTTCTGTCTGTATTGTGTCTTTGTTTCTGGCCCTTTAAGGCATCTGCAATAATGTGTTGATATTATAAATTGTTTTTGGGGAATGATCTTAGCTGAATGTGTGTCTAAATGATGATGTTTTATTTTAACAATCTGGTAACTGAATGGGTTTTTGAAGCATTGCACAATCTTGCAGTAAAAAGTCGGGTTTAGGTAATTGTTTAGTTTATGATTTCAGATAATTCATGCCAGAGAACTAAAATACTTAGGATGGATAACTGAAGAACTCTACTTCCAAGTTGGCAAGAAACTTCCCAATCATACGGTCTTTTTTTTTTTTTTTCACCAATTTTGAATTGGGTAGCCTGGGAAAATGTCACTGTGTGTACCAGTGCATTAATTTGGACATAAATAGTAAATCATAGTATGGTGTCTCTTGACAAAACAAGATGTAAAGATATAAAATTTTGTGAATTGTATCTTAAACTTGTATCATAATTTTCAACATCTGAACCTGAAAATTATGGTTAAAATGCCTTAGTCCTGAGATGTCTGTTCAGAATAGCAGTTTTTTTGCTGCTCCTTCCAGACCTCAGCCATGACTTATGTTGAAATGCAAATGAAAGAAGCCTGCAAGCTTTGTAGGAGAGTGATTTGAGGTCTAAGGGAAAAAAAGGTAAATTGTATGTTATTTACTAATTACTGGCAAGTCATTTTTTCTAGGACTCTTATTTTTTTTCTTAGATACTTTATGTTTTTTGACCTCATGATTTTGAGCATACAGACCTAGGTTAATGTTTTTCTGATCAGTTCTATCTTTGACCAACTGTGGACTTTTTGAAACATTGCAATAAAGATTTCAACTACGAAAAGCTACAAGGCCTTTACTATTATTATGTGTGCACAAATTGTTATGTGTTGTATGTCTATATATACATATGTCCGTATATCATATATATGATACACAAATTAACATATATAAGGAGCGCTCATAAAAAAATAGCGCTCGTAAAAACAAATTTTAAAAAAGTGGATCCAAACATCTTTAATTCACGTGATTTAAATGTTTCAATTTAAATTGGATAAAGAGATAAAAACAAATGTCTTTAAATTTAAGCTTACAAAGTTTTCTAGGTGTTCAAACATCTAACAAAATATTAACATCTACAAAATGTCTAATATGCCTTGGCTCTAGTACCTTTCCTTCAACATAAAAATGGTTTACACTGTTCAATACATTTCTCTAACTTTTTGATAAATAAGTAAAGTAAATTTGATATGGGATTACTCATTCATGAGTACTTTTGTTAGATATCTGATTGATTTACTAAGATCTGTATTTTTTTTTAGTAAACTCTGTATAAGATTGTAAAAATCAGTCATGTGTTAATGAGACAAAAATTTCTTAAAACATAAGTTTACCCATAACATTGAGTTTATTAAGATTTATGTTTTCTAGAGCAAGCAACCATAAAAATTAAACAACTGATTAAATAAAAACTGTTATTTTAGAGCACTGTACTGCCATTTCTTTAAAAGCCAAACTTGATTAATGTAGAAACATAAATGTAATTGTTATGCTATTAATGTTTTCATATCTTACAGGTATGCAAGTCTGTAAGGTAGAAACGTTTAAAGAGTATTATATCAAGCTGGTGCTCTGAAGTTGTGTGGTAAAAAATATATTATGGATTTATTTACCTGTTATCAATAAGATATGTAAATTTTTATGTTAATTTTACATTGGGGAACATTTTAAATGTATTTTTAAGTTAATTAGAGCCTAATCTTTGTAACTGTTAAAAACTTTCAGCCTTTCTTTAATTCATGTTTTAAGTGTGATATCATATGGTGTTAGCTAATGTTCATGTGACCTCAAACAATTTATTTAAACATTGTCAAATGATATTTAAAAATAAAGATCAGCTTTAGAACTAAAATAGTTAAGATTTATAAAGAGCCCTGCCTTACCTGAGATAAGGCTGTGTGTCCCATCTTACTACATGTGAGAATGACTATGAAACCATTAGGTCAGATAATATTTCTTTAAAGTTATGTTAAAAAGTTTTTTTTTATTGTCAATATTCCTAGGATATCAAACAGGGGATATAATGTATAATTCAGCCAAAAAATTCAGGGAAGATATTACACGAACTAAGTATTTTTACTTTTGTTAATTTTAGTTTGAAATTTTCTTATAAGTCATCTAAAGATTCCCTGTTAGTGTTTTACAAATGTGTTGCTTTAAGAACACAACATGGGTTTATTCAAGATAATAAGTCATCAACTACAATACAGACAGAATAATACAGATCCCAATTAATAAAAAGGTAATTATAAAGTTATAGACATTAAAGCCCAGTACTCTTAATGTAAGGCTGTTAAAATTTATTTGCTGGATTTTTAAGATTAGGATTTAAAATGAATGTTAAATGAAAAGGGCCAAGAAAACCAATATTTGGCTCTTGCCCTCTGAGTCAGTCTGAATCCAGGGAACAGGGGACTTCTCTAAAGAGCTTTGCAACTCTGAGCCACATAACCTCCTGATCAGGGAGATTAATGAGACCACTGGAGAACAGAAAGCCAATCAGTGCATTTGTTACAAAGAGGAGAGTCATCATAGAAAGGAGACATCCATGATGCTTCTGAGGGAAGCCAAATGGTTAAGCAAGACCTGGACCCACCTAGCGCAAATGGCACTAGCAGAACTGAGAATCTCTTCTCAAGTTTCCCCAGAATTGATTCCCACAAAAGCTCAGCTTACTGTTCACAATAGATAGAAACAAAAGTCAGTTTGACTGCTTCATCTTAAACACTTAGCAAAGACAGTTAAGACCAAAATACAGCCACTCCTGGGCATTTTAAATAATAATAATAATAATAATAATAATAAAATTTTAAGGTATGCACTTTATCTTATCCTCCCAAAATAAGTAAGACTGGAGGCTACAAAGAAGGATTCTCACACAGGAATGCCTAATACTTATAAAAAGAGACTATCAAGAAGAGCTGCCACAGGCAGAAGTTTTCAGTTTAAGACCTACAGATATTCCTAACCTACACAGGTAGGCTTGGTGTTTGCTAGTACGATTATCCAGCCCTGAGTAACAGAATTAAAGGTTTCTCTATTAGACGCAGAGGTCATACTAGTAAAAGGATTTTTACAAGATCAGATGACATTAAATTATTAAACTGTGTCTTATTGGGAGGGGCAACTGTAACACTTAAAGTTAAATATTAAGTTGACAGTCCTGATAATTGGGGATATTAAAGACTGGTGAGGGAATTTCTATACAGTGACATGTTCCAGCTGCTGCAACATTTATTCAGTACTCATGGTTTTTGTTTCACTCATAGAAGAATCCATTCACAGATGACTTTACAACCTGTTCTTCCCCAACCTGACTTCAAACCGAACTGACTTCTAAAGGGCAACTCATGTCTCTCAACTGACTTCTAATAGGCAACTCATGTCCCTCATGACGAGCCCACTCACGTCACCCTGTCTCAGGACAGAAGAAGAAAAAATTAGTGATGAAACTCTTTTTACAACAATGGAGAGAAAGATAAATAGACTATCAATATAAATAATTAATTAAGTCAGGTCAAATCAGGGAGATCGGTTTTGGGTGAGTTGTAAAAATTTGGAGACTCTTATCTGAGGGATTAAAATTTCCTCAGTGCTCTTCCCATAATCTATCAAAGATTTGAAAGGGACACAGAAAAAAGGGGGAAATTGTAGACCCTACCTGATCTTTTATTAAAATTGGGAGCCATCATGCCACAAAGCCATGAAAAGATAATTTTGGCTTTACCATAAATTACTTCAAATTCTGAACCTGCGTGGAATGCCTGCCCACGCCTTGAACTCACGCATGCCCAGCTCTCTGACCAGATAGCAGCCCTCTCTGAAACTTTAGTGACACATCATAAATATTTGCCTTCTCTGGCCAGACAACAACCCTCTCTGAGGCTCTAATGGTCCTCATGAATTCTGATGTATTGACAGCAAAAAAATTGTAAACTACCTTTAATGTGATGTTTATCAGAGTTCTGTTATCTGTAACCCCCCTTTTGTGTAACTTTCTGGGCTATAAAACTGGGCTGTAGGAAAGCTGGGGATGCTGTCTTGTTCCCACCATTTTGGGAGGGAGAGGCAGCACGGCCGGTGGAAATAATAAGCTTAATTTTATTTGATTTTAATTTGAGTCAGTGGTCTTTTCTAGCGTCCTGGTCTAACAGGTAAACACTCCAAAGACGTGGAGCTCTGCCGGCCTAAAGACTTCTTGAGAAACTTCCTCTGAGGTTGGGCACTTGAAATATATGTTGTTGTAAGGAGATTTAGCTTCCTTTCTAGTGACACCATAAAAGCTGGGTCTGCCTCTACGTGACCTGGAGGACATGGTTTCTTGTATTCTAATGAACATGACGCAGCAGTGCTGAATTTTGTATTTGTAGGTAAACTGTGGCCACTTGGTGCTAAGTGTCTCCCCGTGTGAACTGTGAAGCCATTTGGTCATCCTCCAGTTTTCGTGGTGTTTCTTGCTGCTGCACTGGGAGTTTGGTATTTGCTTCATGAAATACAACGAGTTCAACTGGGACCCAGTATTGGAGAGAGTTCTGTCACTTGTGGTGACAGAGAATGCACCAACCAGGCTTCTATCTCACAAAGCTTGCCCATTTGTCCATAGAAATCTGACTCTTAACTTTGCCCAGAAACCTCTCCATGTAACAAGAAGGGTCTGCTGGCTGCACCATATCAGTCACAAGCCATTTTGAAGGCAATGAAAAATCCTCCTGGCCACACCACAGATGTATTATCACACACCTGCCCACCACTCCAATAGGCCCACTACTCAGCAGGGTCCAACTTACTGGCATCTTTGTTCTACACCATTTTCATGAAATACCGTCAATCATGGCATTCTCTTGTACACTCATGATCAGGAAAAAGACATCCAAAGGTTTTCCAGTGCCACCTGGTTAAGGGAATTTCAAAAATTTTATTGTATTTATTTAGCCATTTTTCATGGATGAATTTGGAGGCATTGTGGGTTTCAGTTCATTCAGGAACCATTAAATGGTGAGGAAACTCATTTCAATGAAATCTCTGGAGAAATCTCACAGGCAAGTCATCCCATAGATTGGTCAAAAGGTCACATGAAGCCAGGCCCATTGAGGTCTTCAATGTGACGTCCATGGGTGTTCTGACTGTCAACTATGGCTGCCACATCTTTCAGAATAAAATCATGTGATATCTTAGCTGAGATTCCAAGGCTCTGTGGAAAGTCACCCTTCTTTTTTGATCTCAGTTTCCAAGGGGAAATCCAATGCGTGGCCTCCTAAAATCTGAACACAGTTCATGGCAATATTTCTCTGAAATCAGTTCCAGAACTCAGACTCTAAGGGGAATCACACCAGAGTTCAAGCCCAGGTAGACCCTGTCATCACTTCCAAGCACTACACAAATGACCACAATTAAAACCAAAACACTCCCACAAGGCCCTCATCTTCTTCCATATAGACACTCATCATAACCTGTGGCTGGAGGTTTCCATGAGGGGCTCAGCCCAAGACAGTGTACAAAATAAACTCCCTTGCCCCTAATTTGCCTAAAGTCAGGGTTGCCTGGACACCCTTCCTGAGAACCAGGAGTGATCAAATAAGCCTGCCATAAATACTGCTCTGCTTCTCCAATTTGAGGCCTACTGACTCTTGGGTATAGACTCTTTATGTGAATTGGAATCATGAGAAAACCCAAGCACATATGGGCTATCATCTGCAGGGTTTTGAGAACTCATTTGACACAAAGGATCCCTATTTTCACTTGATGGAGGTTAGGAACGTTACAGAGGAAGGCGAGAGACTTCGTCCACAATGACTGCTTTTTTGGCCATTTTGGTTTTGGAAGCACACGTGGGAACTTTCTTTAGATCCATCAGGTGCTGAGAATCTATGCAACAGCCTCACACATGGCCAAGAGTCTGATGCAGACACATTCCTTTCCAAAGCAATTAAGCAAAGAGCAACAGGTGATGCCCATTAATTCCCCCTTGAAAACCGTTTCCTTCAGGCTTCACAAAGGAGTGGCCTGAGGCAAAGACTTTTCTGACATTCAGGGCAACAGAACAATAGGTAAGCAAATGGCCCATTGCAGGGTTTCTCCAATGATATCTGAGTTTTCTGAGATGATCCCATTCCCTTCAGCTATCCAGTACATGGCCATGTCACAGAGCTTGGAGGTGGTACATATCGTGGACACAAAACCCTGAACCTATTCTGGAGAGTGGCCAGAATTCAAGAAGACATACAGGAACTTAGGAAGATAGTAGTTGTTGCCCATCCATTAGGCAAGCCACAGTCCATTCATAAATTGGGCAGGATGAATGCTGTGAAGTTTTCTACTAGACAGGACACATCCATTGATGCATTCTCTTTTCTAATGTCTACAACCACGGACACAGTGGGATAAACAGACATAGAAACACTCGCATTGTCAAAAGACTTACTAGAAACAGTCCACTCCAAATCAAACAAACCGACTTTCCTATATATTCTCAGATCATGAGACAAAACCACAAACTCACACGCACACCCACAAAGTCAACTCCTTCCCCCAAGTAGGTCTGTGACTATCCGGAGTGTCCTCTGACTGATGGGACATACTACGTTTCCCCGAAATGGGCTGTCCTATGTCATATCTGGTCTCCTTGGCCAACACTGTGAAGTTGTCAGGTGCCAGTAGTGAGACACTACCTGCTTTCTCAGGAAAGGCCCCTCTTCAGAGCTCTCCTGGAATTTGGCCATCTTCACATCAGCAGTTACACAGAAAGACCGATTCTGTCCTTGGTAAATCCAAACATGTGTGGCCACTGGGAGTGGGACTGGGAATGACTCTGGGTGCCTGGCTTCCTGGATCCCAAGTTCAGAGAGTTCCATCACCAAGAAAGTTATATAGGTCACTTCCTTCAAGAACTGAATGAGGTCACTTCCTTGGCAACATCTTTGTCCTAACAGTTGCTTCCAAGTGTCCCAATAGATGGAGGCTGCCCCTACTTCCTGTGACACTTTCACAAGTAAGAATGGTATATCAAACATAGGCACCCGTAAACAGCTCTCCACACAGGCCTGGTTTGGTCCATCTTCTCTACATTAAGAAGAGAGAGACTGCTTCAGACACACCCCTTCATCCTCACCTGTTTTTTTTTTTTTTTTTGTCATGAAAGATGACTTTCGCTCTCTCAGGTCCTTCATAGCTTTCTATATCTTCCCCAGGGTTCACTTCTGCATGGACCTTTGAGGTTCTCAGCAGGTGGAAGATCTCTTACATTTCTATATAAGACCAACTTTGTCCTTGCTTTTCTGTAAAGTTAGGTTGAGGAAACAAAGTATGGTTAGGGTTAATAACATGATTGATTTGGGTTAGGAATCATTCTGCTGCATGAATAATGGTATTGGGAACCAGCAATATTTATAAGGATATATAGAGGTGAAATATATGTATGAAAACACAAATCTAGGTAAGATTTGAAGCCCAAAAGGGCATTGGATCCTTGATTGGGATACTTTACTCTGAATTATGTTGTGCACATGTGTCTCAGATAAATCTATACATAATGGCATAGGACCTTGTACCTTGGATAATTGAATGTCGAAGAGAACATCCAGTCAAAAAAGGATAGTTGGTAGGATTAGGAAGATACTTGATAGGATTAGAAAAAAGAGTCAGTATAGGATTTGGACAAAAAGTTCTTTAGCAATAGGGTTTCAGGTAGACAGAAAATGTAAATGTCAGCACATTTGAAGAGTCAGTCACAATGATGAACTGGGGAAAATATGTAGGAAAGCAGATATCATTAGAGACATTAGGAAATCAGGCAAATGATGAAGTGATTGATAGGATTAGACATTTTCAACAGGCTTGAGGTTGAATACATAATCTTAGTAAGAAACAAATATGTAGTCACCAATAGGATTGACATTTGAGAGCATTAGGCAACATGGATATGGGTGATTTTCATAATCCATACTCACATTCCATTTAGGCTTTGGTACAATTGTAAGTGTGACTTTGCATTTTGTGGCCAGAATATTACTGTGATAAAATGTATATGTAGATCAGGTGACATGAGTATTTCTTGCACCATTTCTGGGAGCAATATTTAGAAGAGATATAAATTAGTATTGGGGGCACAAATAGGTGTACCATGTGTGATTATATAATATAACTGATTCCAACTTTAGAAATTGGAATAAATTGATATCTGAAAATACACAGTAAATGTTATATTGATATACATACATTCATTCCAACAAGTTATACATCTAATGGTAATATTAGGGTTGTGGTTTATCATAAAGTGTGTGAGTTTTCCTTCAAAATTGATTATGGAAATCGAAAATAATGTGTTTGGAAAGAAGTCTCATGAAATGACCAGTCAAAAGCAAGGAGGAATACATGTGTACTGAAGCAGGAAGTGATTGAATGTGTTTCAAATGTCTTTAAATTTGTGAACTTATGGATGAAATGTTTATACTATGATGTACAAAAACTGAAGAAATAGTAATGTACCAGTGTTAAATAAAATGAAGGTCAAAATACACATCATGCCCCATTGGAATCTACATGCATTGATGTTAAATTGGGTCAGTTACTGTAGAAATATAAGGATTTGTTTGCACCATTCAGTGAAGTGAGTTTTCAGTACTAGAAAACAAATATGTATTTCAGGTGGATGAATATTTCTGAAAATAATCGTATGAAAATTTGATTATAAAACCACATACATGAGCATGAGTGAATTATTAAGGGAGTGTATAATAAGACACATATATTTTATATTTGGAAATATATATATATATATCAACAGAGAAACATTAGGAAGTAGCAATATATATGCCAATCAAAATTCATCGTGAAATATATATCATCCACCGATCCAAAAATATTAATTTTACTGAACATGGATTTATGTATAATGTTGTTCAACTAAAAATCTCACTCATAGTTTGAATTTTCAGTTCCAAAAGCGTTTAGGAGGGGTGATCTCTTCTCATACTTTGTTTCTGCCAAGTTAGCCACCTCACAAAAATGTATGTGTGATACCAGGTATGATTTTATATGTGCATATAAAAATACATGTGCTGAATTGGCTACAGAAAAAAGGAGACAGAAATTCACATATGTGTTAACTTTAAAAACACATGGAGTACTATTTCAACAAACAATTGACAAGATTTATAACTCCTACACTATATCATGCAAAAGGCAAGACCAACTATACACCATGCCTCCTCTGAACTGCTTGTATTAATATTATGTTTGGGTTATTTGTCTCCATCATATTAGGATTAGTAGTCAGAGTCTATTAGGGTATGGGTTACTGACAGGGATTCAGTATTTCAAATGGAAAATTGGAAAATGAATCCAATGTGTATGTAAATATGTGCTACACAAAAATCTTCCCACTCTCATCCAGAACAATACCTTGACAACACCTTCACCCCATGTAAGACACAATTAGAGGAGAAGAGTTAGAAAATCCATGAATACATATCTGGAATGGAATGCGATCAGGAGTTCACAACCTTGGAAGTGTTAGAGGAGTTTCCAAAAGTAAGGGACAGGGTAAACACTTCAAAAACATTGAGGTCTGTTGTCCTAGAGACTTCTTGAGATACTGCCTGTGAGGTTGGGCACTTGAAATATATGTTGTTGTCACGTGCTTTAGCTTCCTTTCTAGTGAAACCATCAACCTGGGTCTGCATCTATGTGACCTGGAGGACATGGTTTCTTATTTTCC
The DNA here is from genome assembly GCF_048772815.1 of Callospermophilus lateralis. NCBI lineage: Eukaryota > Metazoa > Chordata > Mammalia > Rodentia > Sciuridae > Callospermophilus > Callospermophilus lateralis. Next base: position 26,537 of record NW_027514419.1, on the reverse strand, counting down.
ATCCGTGGGTGGGCCCCTTGCTTAAGAGCTCTGGCTACTGGACAAATTTTACACAAAGAAGCCTCTAATCTGACTTTTGGGGCCCCTTGAATTATCTACTCCCCACATCACTTGAAAGATCTTTTACCTTAAAAGGGCCTTCAAACCCTCCCTACATCAAGAGTTCTGTCGCTCCTCACTTCCTTTCTGGAAAACCCTAATATTATTTTCCTCCCCTGCTCTGCACTGAACCCTGCCTCACTGCTCCCAATGACTCCCATGTCTCACACACCAACTCATAATTGCTTGGAAAACTTAGATGATTTCCTCCCCTGTCATTCTTCCATTTCTGAGAGACCACTCACCAAGCCTGACCTTATCTGGTTTACTGACAGCAGTTCCTTTAGGCAGAATGGAACTCATTACTCTGGATACGCTGTATTTTCAGCCACTGAGATTATAGAGGCCAAAGTTTTGCCTTCAGGAAGTACAGACCAGCAGGCTGATTTTATAGCATCCACTCGTGCCTGCCTTCTAGCACAAGGCAAATCCCTCACCCTCTAAACCGATTCAAAATATGTCTTCCATATCTTATTATCCCATGCTGCAATTTGAAAGAAGCGAGGCCTACTTACCACCAAAGGTAATGCGATCACTAATTCAGCTCTTATAACCAATCTGATAGAGCCCTCCCACTTACCCACCCAGTTGGGAGATGTCCATTGTAGGTCCCATCAGAAGGACGGCTCTCTTATCACTGAGGGCAATGCCAAAGCTGACCAGGTGGCACGAATGGCTGCTACCACTTCCAATCATGGCCCCCATGGTGGACATATAATGGCCACTTTAGACAGCTCATCTGAAGCCCCTACTTCTTTCAGTAAGAACAAGCATCTTTTCAAGTTCCTTCATACTTTATTCCTTTCCAATTCTCAGTCTTTGACCCTCTTTTTACAGAGTTTCTTCTTCCTCACTCCCTCTGACAAGCCATGCTACAGAATATAGCCTCTAATTGTCAGATCTGTCAGAGGACCAACCCTCACACTCCTTTAAGGCCCAAACGTTTCCCTTCCCAACAAGCCCGGGGACACATTCCCTCTGCTGACTGGCAGGTAGACTTCACCAACATGCCCACAGTATGGCACACTAAATACCTCCTTGTCTTTGAGGACACTTTCTCTGGTTTGGTTGAGGCATTTCTCACTTCCAATAAAAAGGCTTCCACTTTAGCTTCCATCTTACTGACAGACATCATCCCCAGGCTTGGTATGCCCACTTCCCTACAATATGACAATGGCCCTGAGTTTACTTCTAGGATCACACAAAAGGTCTCTCAAGCCCTCTCCTTCAAGTGGCATTTCAACTGTCCATATTTCCCCCAGGCTTCAGGGAATGTGGAAAGGGTAAATCGTACTCTAAAGGAAGTCCTTACCAAATTGACAATGGAATTAAACATAGACTGGGTCAAACTCCTTCCCTTGGCTTTGCTTCGAATCAGAGCTCTCCCTAAGAAACCATCTTTACTGTCTCCTTTTGAGATAATGTATGAAAGACATCTAATAACCCCTGCGTTGGTCATTTCACAAGGACCTCTCACCCGAGATTTGTCTTTGCCTCTCTTGCTTCATCTCCGCTCGGAACTCTGGAAATATCAGGACTGGCTTCTTCCAGACCCAGTCTCCTCTCCAAACACTCCTCCCTCAACACCTGTTAGTCTAGTCAATTATAATACCCCAGAGGAGAAAGGGACTCTTGCCCCAAAATGGGAAGGCCCCTATCCTGTCATTTTCTCTACCCCCACCGCCGCCAAACTCTCCTTACCAGACAACCGTCTCACTCCCTGGAATCACATGTCTAGGTTGAAGCCACATCACCAGAAGGCCCCACATGCTGACGACAGGGCCACCCCAGAGGAACTCCAAGAATCACCTCCTGAACCTCCCCTTTACTCCTGCTCTCCACACCCATCTCACCCATTTAAGTTGCGGCTCACACGGTTTTCCTTGCAGCCCAATTGCTCTTAAAGAAGGCACAATGAGCTCTCCCAACACCCTAGTCTTCTCTAACTGCTTGTTTTTTGTGCTTTGCTTATTTTCTGTGCTCTGTCAGGACTGGTCTTTACCCTCCTCACCTACCATGCATTTATTCACTCTTCGGGAACGATACTCAGAACATGGCATGCAGAAGGTCCGCGGAGTGGATGCAACTACTTGCTTCATCCACATCTGCACCTCTATTTCCCTAAAATTGTCACCTTCAAGGACCTTCGTCCCTGGTAGCTGGAACTGGCCTTTCATTTGCTTCCTTTTTGATCAAACAAAAGATTATTGTCATTGGTGGCCTGAGATATATAATGGGTGCCCCTATTGGTCATGCAGGTTCCATGATGAACGTGGTAGCTATTCTTACCACTCACTTGGTTACCCTGAAGGGTTGACTTCTAGTTACTTAAAGTGGCATAAAGGCTCTTCATCCAATAACAATGGATGGTATACTTTAGATAAACCTGACCCCAAGGCCAAACGTTGGGGCTATGTTGAGTTTGCTGTCTATGCTCAGACAATCTCAGTCAGACCCACAGGGTGGATGACTATTGGCCGCACCCTGATTACGCCACCTAAGGCAACCATCCAAGTAGTCGAACACATTAAGGACTCAGAATCAAAACTTCGAGATCGTATCCATAGCTCATCCAAAGAGGATTCAGAGCCTTCAACCCCCTCAGGTCCCCCTCCCACATGGCTCAATTTGCTACACCAAAAGTTTTGATTATTAAACTCCACCCGTCTTTCTTTGCCTACTTCTCAGTGCTTTCTCTGTGCTTCACTTAGTCGTCCACTTCTAGCAGCAGTCCCATTAGCGGCAGAAAATATTCCAGCAAAACCCTACAATTTCTCTAAAAAGGACAACCCCTACATGTGACACGTATCCCACTGTGGGAAAGTTATTCCACCAATACTTTATTTCTTTTCATCTGTTTCCACCTGCCAATAATGAATCCTTTACCCGTTTGTTCCTTGAGCTACAACACCCCATAGAGCCCTGTGTTTAGGCAACCTGAACATTTCCTCTGGTGTAATGGGTCTTTAAGTACCTCAACGATCAATGTCTCTGGCAACTGTTTCTTGGTTACTGAAGTTCCTCAGCTATCTTTGTGTACTCCCACCGAATTCCGACAGTTGGCCCTACCTTCCCGCACCCATAGGGTAGTCTTTCTGCCGGTTCTGGTAGGCCTCATTTTAACAACCTCAGTGACGAGTCTCGGACTCTCTGGTGGAGCTATAGGTCATGCTCTATGGGCATCCAATGACCTTCAACAAAAACTGCAGGAAACACTCAATACCATGGCTGAGTCTCTGGGTTCCTTGCAGCGGCAGGTTACATCATTGGCACAAGTGGCTTTACAGAACCAAAGGGCAATTGATCTTCTCACTGCAGAAAAAGGGGTTACATGCCTATTCCTCAGAGAGGAATTTTGCTATTATGTTAATGAATCTGGGCTAATAAAAAAAATGTTGTTAAATTGCAGGAATTATCGACCCAATTGCTCAAACATACCTCCTCCAATCCCATCATGGGGTTCTTCCAATCCTATCTTGCCATGTACTTACTACATATCTTGGGGCCCCTTATTGGGATGCTCCTTTTTTGTGCTCTCTTGACCTGCAAAATGAAGTGCCTTCAAACCCAACTGCAAAAAATTCCTAATCAAACTTTCAACCAGCTTTTGCTTAGGCACTACCAGCCTCTGATGACCGATGAACCCCCAACATCTCCAAGAGAACAGTAACTCAGTGATGAAGCTCACTACCAGGCATGATGGAATGCAATGGGTATCAGACAGCGGGAGACAACGAGCTCTGAGAACCTCTTAATCTGCCATCCTGGATTCATGAGTCTTTACCACCTTCTAAGATTTCTCATGGCCCTTGGCCTCTTCTATGTCAGTCCCCCAACATGGAACTTCTGCCAAAAAATGACATTTCCTTTAATTTCTATCTTCATTCTGTTTTTATTTGCTCTGATCTTCTTCAGGTGCTGGTGACGCCATGTCCAGGCAACGCTTCCAGTATTTCCTAGAGTCTCTGTTACAGGACCAGTGGCTGATACCAACAATCTCTTCCATCCAGGACTAGTTCCATGCCATCGACAACTTTGGCTTCAGGGAACATTCATTGACTTCACCCCTACGAAAGTAGCTGTCTATAGCCACTGGGTTTTATTTCTGGCTGCCATGATAATCCCAAACCTGCTCCCTGAGCATTCCTCCACTTCTCTTTCTAGGCCCCACACCACCCCCACACAGCAGGAAGCAGCCGGATCTGACAAATGACGCCCCACTTCCTAAGAAAACAAAAAGGGTGGAATGTTGGGAAAAGAATAAATGGCAGCCATACCCCAGAGAAAAACCTCAACATGGCGCCTAAGGACTTCTTCTTCCTACCTTCTTCATTTCTGCAGTGGCGCAAAAAGTTCCCACCCTTGTGAACTCTCACGTCAGCGCCAATTTCAAATCTGACTTGTGGGGAACCTTAGCCCCAATGAGAACTAATTCCTGGGCTCTGGAGCTGATATCTGAAAGAACTTTCCAATAAACGGGTTGCTGCCATTTATCTAAGCCCTACCATCTCCCCCTTAGTTCTATATAAGCACACAGCTTTGAGCAATAAAATTGGAATTCTCCCGGTGCAGTGTCATTGCGTGGGGAATTATTTCACTCATGATCAGCAACAGGATATCCAAAGGTTCTCCAGTGCCACCTGGTCATGGGAATTTCAGAAATTTGATGGTATTTATTTAGCCATTTTTGAAGGATGAAGTTGGAGTCACTGTACGTTTCAATTAATGCAGGAACCATTATGTGGTGAGGAAGCTCATTTAAATTAAAACTCTGGAGAAATCTCACAGGCAAGGCTTCCCAAAGAGTGGCCAAAAGGTCACATGAAGCCAGGATCATTGAGGTCTACAATATGAGTTCCATATGTGTTTAGACTCTCAACTATGGCTGCCAAGTCTTTCAGAATAAAATCATGTGATATCCTGGCTGAGATTCTCACTGCACTGTGGAAAGACACCCTGGCACTCGATCTCAGTTTTCAAGGGCGCTTCTCATGCGTGGCCTCCTAAAATCCCAACACATTTCATGGCAATACTTCTTTGAGGTAAATTCCAGAACTCAGTCTCTAAGAGGAATCATGCCAGAGTTCAAGCCCAGGTGGATCCAGTTATCTCTTCCAACCGCCAAACAAATGACCACAATTAAAACCAAACACTCCCACATGGCCCTCATCTTCTTCCATATAGACACTTATCATAACCTCTGGCTGGAGTTTTTCATGAGGGGTGCAGCCCAAGACAGTGTCAAAAATAAGCTCCCCTGCCCCTCATTTGCCTAAAGTCAAGGTGGCCTGGACACCCATCCGGTGAACCAGGAGTGATCAGATAGGCTAGCTGTTAATACTGTTCTGCATCTCCAATTTGAGGCCTACTGACTGTCAGGTATAGATTCTTTATATGATTTGGAGCCATGAGAAAACCCAAAAACCTATGGGCTAGCCTCTGCAGGGCTGTGCATAACTCATTTGACCCAAAGGATCCGTATTCTCACTTGATGGTGGTCAGGAACCTTACAAATGAATGCGAGAGACTTCATTCACAATAATTGCTCTTTTGGCCATTTTGGTTTTGGATGCACACATGGGATCTCTCTTTATATCCATCAGGTGCTGAGAATCTAAGCCACAACCTCACACAGGGCCAAGAGGCTGATTTAGACACATCCCTTTCCAAAGCAATTAAGCAAAGAGCCACAGGTGGTGCCCATTCATTTTCATTTGAAAACTGTTTTCTTCAGGCTTCACAAAGGGGTGGCCTGAGGCAAAGACCTTCCTGACATTCAGGGAAACAGAACAATTGATAAGCAAAAGGCCGAAAGCATGGTTTCTCAACTGAGACTTTCTTGGTCACACTGATATCTGTGTTTTCTGAGATGCTCGCCATTCCCTTCAGCTATCCAGGACATGGCAATGTCACAGAGCTTGGAGGTGGTACATATTTTGGACACAAAACCATGAGACTATTCTGGAGAGTGGTGAGAATTCTGGAAGAAACAGGAACTTAGTAAGGTAGCAGGTGTTGCCCATGGATAAGGCAAGCTGCAGTCCATTCATAAATTGGGCAGGATGAATGCCGGGAATCTTTCTACTATACAGGACATATCAATTGTTGCATTCTATTTTCTAAAGTCTACAACCACGGACACAGTGGGATACACAGACATAGAAACACTTGCCTTGTCCAACGACTTACTAGAAGAAGACCACTCCAAATCAAACAAACCGTCTTTCCTACCTATTCTCAGATCATGAGACAAAAACACAAAATCACACCCACACCCACAAAGACACCTCCTTCCCCCATGTAACTCTGTGACTATCCGGAGTTTCCTCTGAGTGGTGGGCCATACTATGTTCCCCCAAAATGGCCTGTCCTATCTCAGATCTGGTCTCCTTGGCCAACTCTGTGAAGTTGTCAGGAGCCTGCGGTGAACCACTACCTACTTTCTCAGGAAAGGCCCCTATGCAGAGCTCTCCTGGTATTTGGCCATCCTCACATCTGTAGGTACCATGAAAGACTGACACTCTCCTTGGTAAATTCAAACAAGTGAGCCTACTGGGTCTGGGACTGGACTGGCTCCGGGTGCCTGGCTTCCTGGATCCCAAGTTAAGAGAGTTCCATCACCAAGGAAGTGAGGTAGATCACTTCTTCAGGAACTGAATGAGGTCATTGCCTTGACAACCACTTTGTCCTAACAGTTGCTTTCAAGAGTCCCATGAGATGGAGGCTGCCCCTACTTCCTGTGACACTTTCACAAGTTAGAATGGTATATAAACCATGGGCACCCGGGAACAGCTCTCCACCTAGCACTGTTTTGGTCCATCTTCTCTACATTAAGAAGAGAGAGGCTGATTCATACACATCCCTTCATGCTGACAAGGTTGTTTGCCATAGAAGATGACTTTTCTCTCTCAGGTCTTTCGTAGCTGCCTACATCTTCTCAAGGGATCATTTCTGCATGGACCTTTGATGTTCTCAACAGGTGGAACATGCCCTACATTCCTGTATTTTAAGAGCAACCCTGTCCCTGCTGTTCTGTAAAGTTCGATTGAGAGAACAATGTATGGTTTGGGTTAGTAACATGTTCAATTTGGGGTTAGGAATCCTTCTGCATGACGAATAATGGTATTGGGAAACTATGATATTTACAAGAATATATAGGTGAAATATAAGTATAAAAACAGAAATCTAGGGAAGATATGAAGTCCAGAATGGCATTGGGCCCTTAATTGGTACACTTAGATTTGAATTATTTTCTGCAAAAATGTCTCAGATAAATCTATATACAATGGCATAGGAGCTTGTACCTTGGATGATTGAATGTCGAAGAGAACATCCACTCAAAAAGGGATAGTCGGTAGGATTAGGAAGATAGTCAGTAGGTTTACAAAGAAGAGTGAGAATAGGATTTAGACCAAAAGTTCTTAAACAATATGGTTTCAGGTAAACAGTGAATGTAAATGTCAGCACAAGTGAAGAGTCAGTCACAATGATGAACAGGGGAAAATATGTAGGAAAATTGATATAAATAGAGACATTACTAAATCAGGCAAAGTATAAAGTGAGTGATAGGATTAGACATTTTCAACAGGCTTGAGGTTGAATATATAATCTTAGGAAGAAACAAAAATGTAGTCACCAATAAGATTGACATTTGAGAGCATTAGGCCACCTGGACATGGAAGGTTTTAGTAATCCATGCTCACTTTCCATTTAGGCTTTGGTACAAACTTAAGGGTGACCTTTGATTTTTTTGTCCAGAATATTACTGTGATAAAATGTACACATAGATCAGGTGACATGAGTATTTCTTCCACCATTTTTTGAGGAATATTTTGAAAACGTATAAATTAGTATTGAGGGTAAAAATAGGTGTACCCTGTGTCTATGAATATAGAGATAATGCATGAATAGATCATACAGTTAATAAATAATATAACTGGTTCCCCTTTAAATAATGTATTGAATTGACATCTGAAAATATATAAGAAATCATATATTTTTTTAATTAATTTTTTTGTAGGTTGTTCAAAACATTACATAGTTCTTGATATATCATATTTCACATTTTGATTCAAGTGGGATATGAGCTCCCATTTTTACCCCATATACAGATTGCAGAATCACATCAGTTGCAGAACCATTGATTTACATATTGCCATTCTGGTGTCTGTTGTATTCTGCTGCCTTTTCTATCCTCTACTATCCCCCTTCCCCCCTCCCCTCCCCTCTTCTCTCTCTACCCCCTCTACTGTAGTTCATTTCTCCCCCTTATATTTTCCTCCTTTCCCCTCACATCCTCTTGTATGTAATTTTGTATACCCCTAAGGGTCTCCATCCATTTACATGCAATTTCCCTTCTCTCTCCCTTTCCCTCCCACCTCTCATCCCTGTTTAATGTTAATCTTCTTCTCATGCTCTTTGTCCCTACTCTGTTCTTAGTTACTCTCCTTATATCAAAGAAGACATTTGGCATTTGTTTTTAAGGGATTGGCTAGCTCCACTTAGCACAATCTGCTCTAATGCCATCCATTTCCCTCCAAATTCTATGATTTTGTCATTTCTTAATGCAGAGTAATACTCCATTGTGTATAAATGCCACATTTTTTTTTTATCCATTCGTCTATTGAAGGGCATCTAGGTTGGTTCCACAGTCTTGCTATTGTGAATTGTGCTGCTATGAACATGGATGTAGCAGTGTCCCTATAGTGTGCTCTTTTTAGGTCTTTAGGGAATAGACCGAGTAGGGGAATAGCTGGATCAAATGGTGGTTCCATTCCGAGCTTTCCAAGAAATCTCCATACTGCTTTACAAATTGGCCGCACCAATTTTCAGTCCCACCAGCAATGTACAAGAGTACCCTTTTCCCCACATCGTCACCAGCACTTGATGCTGTTTGACTTCCTAATGGCTGCCAATCTTACTGGAGTGAGATGGTATCTTAGGGTGGTTTTGATTTGCATTTCTCTGACTGCTAGAGATGGTGAGCATTTTTTCATATACTTGTTGATTGATTGTATGTCCTCCTCTGAGAAATTTCTGTTCAGGTCCTAGGCCCATTTGTTGATTGGGTTATTCGTTATCTCATTGTCTAATTTTTTTAGTTCTTTGTATATTCTGGATATTATGGCTCTGTCTGAAGTGTGAGGAGTAAAGATTTGTTCCCAGGATGTAGGCTCCCTATTTACCTCTCTTATTGTTTCTTTTGCTGAGAAAAAACTTTTTAGTTTGAGTAAGTCCCATTTGTTGATTCTAGTTATTAACTGTTGTGCTATGGGTGTCCTATTGAGGAATTTGGAGCCCGACCCCACAGTATGTAGATCATAGCCAACTTTTTCTTCTATCAAATGCCATGTCTCTGATATGATATCAAGTTCCTTGATCCACTTTGAGTTAAATTTTGTGCATGGCGAGAGAAAGGGATTCAGTTTCATTTTGTTGCAAATGGATTTCCAGTTTTCCCAACACCATTTGTTGAAGATGCTATCCTTCTTCCATTGCATGCTTTTAGCCCCTTTATCGAATATAAGATAGTTGTAGTTTTGTGGATTGGCTTCTGTGTCCTCTATTCTGTACCATTGGTCCACCCACCAGTTTTGTTACCAGTACCATGGTGTTTTTGTTACTATTGCTCTGTAGTATAGTTTGAAGTCTGGTATAGCTATCCCGCCTGATTCACACTTCCTGCTTAGCATTGTTTTTGCTATTCTGGGTCTTTTATTTTTCCATATGAATTTCATGATTGCTTTCTCTATTTCTACAAGAAATGCCATTGGGATTTTGATTGGCATTGGATTAAACCTATAGAGAACTTTTGGTAATATCGCCATTTTGATGTTGTTACTTCTACCTATCCATGAACAGGGTATATTTTTCCATCTTCTAAGATCTTCTTCTATTTCTTTCTTTAGGGTTCTGTAGTTTTCATTGTATAATTCTTTCACCTCTTTTGTTAGGTTGATTCCCAAGTATTTTACTTTTATTTAGGATATTGTGAATGGGATGGTTGTCCTCATTTCCATTTCAGAGGATTTGTTGCTGATATACAGGAATGCCTTTGATTTATGCGTGTTGATTTTATAGCCTGCCACTTTGCTGAATTCATTTATTAGCTCTAATAGTTTCTTTGTAGACCCTTTTGGGTCTGCTAGGTATCGAATCATGTCATCTGCAAATAGTGATAATTTGAGTTCTTCTTTTCTATTTTTATGCCTTTATTTTCTTTCGTCTGTCTAATTGCTCTGGCCAGTGATTCGAGAACTATGTTGAACAGAAGTGGTGAGAGAGGGCATCCCTGTCTTGTTCCAGATTTTAGAGGGAATGCCTTCAGTTTTTCTCCATTCAGAATGATGCTAGCCTGAGGCTTAGCATAGATTGCTTTTACAATATTGAGGTATGTTCCTGTTATCCCTAGTTTTTCTAGAGTTTTGAATATAAAGGGATGCTCTACTTTGTCGAATGCTTTTTCCGCATCTATCGAGATGATCATATGGTTCTTATTTTTAAGCCTATTGATGTGGTGAATAACAATTATTGATTTCCGTATATTGAACCAACCTTGCATCCCAGGGATAAATCCTACCAGATCATGTTGCACAATTTTTTTGATATGTTTTTGTATCCGGTTCGCCAGAAGTTTATTGAGGATTTTTGCATCTAGGTTCATTAGAGATATTGGTCTGTAGTTTTCTTTCTTTGAAGTGTCTTTGTCTGATTTAGGAATCAGGGTGATGTTGGCCTCATAGAATGAATTTGGAAGTTCTCCCTCTTTTTCTATTTCCTGAAATAGCTTGAAAAGTATTGGTATTAGTTCCTCTTTAAAGGTTTTGTAAAACTCTGCTGTATACCCATCCGGTCCTGGGCTTTTCTTAGTTGGTAGTCTTTTGATGGTATCTTCTATTTCCTCAATTGATATTGGTCTGTTTAGGTTGTCAATATCCTCCTGACTCAATCTGGGCAAATCATATAACTTAAGAAATTTATCGATGCCTTCACTATCTTCTATTTTGTTGGAGTATAAGGATTCAAAATAATTTCTGATAATCTTCTGTATTTCTGAAGTGTCTGTTGTGATATTGCCTTTTTCATCCCATATGCTGGTAATATGAGTTCTCTCTTTTCTTCTCTTCGTTAGCGTGGCTAAGGGTCTGTCGATTTTTTTTTATTTTTTCAAAGAACCAACTTTTAGTTTTGTCAATTTTTTCTATTGTTTCTTTCGTTTCGATTTCATTAATTTCAGCTCTGATTTTAATTATTTCTTGTCTTCTACTTCTTTTGCTGTTGTTTTTCTCTTCTTTTTCTAGGATTTTGAGTTGAAGTCTTAGATCATTTATTTGTTGGTTTTTTCTTTTTTTAAGGAATGAACTCCAAGCAATAAATTTTCCTCTTAGAACTGCTTTCAATATGTCCCATAGATTCCAATATGTTGTGTCTGTGTTTTCATTTATCTTTAAGAATTTTTTAATTTCCTCCTTGATGTCTTCTATAACCCATTGATCATTCAGTAACCTATTGTTCATTCTCCCAAGTGATGCATGATTTTTCCTTACTTCTTTTATCGTTAATTTTCAATTTCATTCCATTATGATCAGATAAGATGCATAGTATTATCTCTACTCCTTTATATTGTCTAAGAGTTGCCCTGTGACATAATATATGATCTATTTTTGAGAAGGATCCATGTGCTGCTGAGAAAAAAGTGTAACTGCTTGATGTTGGGTGGTATATTCTATATATGTCAATTAAGTCTAGGTTATTAATTGTGTTATTGAGCTCTATAGTTTCCTTATTCAACTTTTGTTTGGAAGATCTGTCCAGTGGTGAGAGAGGTGTGTTGAAGTCTCCCATGATTATTGTATGGTGGTCTATTAGACTCTTGAACTTGAGAAGTGTTTGTTTGATGAACATAGCTGCACCATTGTTTGGGGCATATATATTTATGATTGTTATGTCTTGTTGTTGTATGGTTCCCTTGAGAAGTATGTAGTGTCCATCTTCATCCCTTTTGATTAACTTTGGCTTGAAATCTATTTTATTTGATATGAATATGGACACTCCTGCTTGTTTCCGAAGTCCATATGAGTGATATGATTTTTCCCAACCTTTCGCCTTCAGTCTAAGTATGTCTTTTCCTATCAAATGCGTCTCCTGAAGGCAGCATATTGTTGGGTCTTGTTTTGTGATCCATTCTACTAGCCTGTGTCTCTTAATTGGTGAGTTTAAGCCATTAACATTTAGGGTTTTTATTGAGATATGGGTGTTCTTCCAGCCATATTGGTTTATTTATGTTACTAAACATGGTTTGTTTTCCTCTTTGATTATTCCCCCCCTTTACTGTACTACCTCCCGCTGTTGGTTTTCATTGACATTTTCCATTTCCTCTTCCTGTAATATTTTGCCGAGGATGTTTTGAAGAGATGGTTTTCTAGCTGCAAATTCTTTTAACTTTTGTTTATCATGGAAGGTTTTAATTTCATCTTCCATACTGAAGCTTAATTTCACGGGATACACAATTCTTGGTTGGAACCCATTTTCTTTTAGTGTATGAAATATGTTTTTCCAGGATCTTCTAGCTTTCAGAGTCTGTGTTAAAAGATCAGCTGTTATCCTGATTGGTTTACCCCTAAATGTAATCTGCTTCCTTTCTCTTGTAGCTTTTAAAATTCTCTCCTTATTCTGTATGTTGGGCATCTTCATTATAATGTGTCTAGGTGTGGATCTCTTATGATTTTGTACATTCGGCGTCCTGTAGGCTTCTAGGATTTGGGATTCTGTCTCATTCTTCAAGTCTGGGAAGTTTTCTCGTATTATTTCGTTGAATAGATTGCTCATTCCTTTGGTTTGGACCTCAATACCTTCCTGTATCCCAATGACTCTTAAGTTTGGTATCTTTATGTTATCCCATATTTCTTGAATGTTCTGCTCATGGTTTCTTAACAGCTTTGCTGAGCTGTCTATGTTCTTCTCCAGTTGAAATACTTTGTCTTCATTGTCTGATGTTCTGTCTTCTAAGTGTTCTACTCTGCTGGTAGTATTCTCAATTGAGTTTTTAAGTTGGTTTATTGTTTCCTGCATTTCCAGGATTTCTGTTTGTTTGTTTTTTATAACCTCTATCTCCCTGAATAATTGATCTTTTGCTTCTTGGATTTGTTTATGTAATTCATTGTCGAAGTGGTCGAAGTGGTCTTTCATTGTCTGATTTTGCTGTCTAATGTCTTCCTTGAGACTCCAGATCATCTGAAGCATGTATAGCCTGAATTCTTTATCTGACATTCCATCTGCTGCAGATATTACCTCTTCTAAAGTTGAATTGACCTGCATTGCTTGTGGTCCTTTTTTTCCTTGTCTTTTCATACTGATCGCGTTTCTTTGTGCTTGGTGAAACTGTTGTGTTATTGATTTTTCCCCCTATATATTTATATTGCTTTTGTATAGCTGCATCGTCTCCCTTGCAGGCTTTGGCAGTGGTTCTGCCCCTCCTTCAATTGAGGCAATGTGCCTACCACGCCAGAAGGCCGCTGTGCCTGTACTTTCGATGGGCCTGTTCTTTTGGTGGTCACAGGTCCGCCTACCTTGCAGGAGTGAGCAGCGGTTTTGCCTCTCCGCTGGCCACTAGGCCTGTTCTGTCTGTCGGTTGCAGGTCTGTCTACCTAAAAGGCGCTGGTGGCGGCTCTGCCCCTCCCCCAACCGGGGTGATGTATCTGGCGGGCCACTGGGCCTGTTTTGTCGGTGGTCACGGTTCCGCCTACATTGCACGCGCGTGGAGCAGCTGTGTCCCTCTGAGAGTTGCTGAGCCTGACCTGCCGGTGGATGGCAAGTGTGCCTACCTTGCAGGCGCAGGGGTGGCTCTGCCGCTCCGCGGGTCACTGGGCCTGATCTGCTCTTGAGTTGCAGGTCTGCCTAACTTGCAGGCGCCCGGCGGCTCTGCCCCTCCCCCAACCGGGGCGGGGCGATGTGTCTGGCCGGCCGCTGGGCCTGTTCCGTTGGTGGTCACGGTTCAGCCTACCTAGCAGGCACGTGGGGCAGCTGTGTCCCTCCGCAGGTTTTTGGGCCTGACCTGCCGGTGGGTCGCAGGTCTGCCTACCTTGTAGGCTCGGGGGGTGGCTCTGCCGCTCTGTGGATTGCTGTGCCTGTTTTGCTGGTGGGTCGCGGGTCCGCCTACCTTGCAGGCACCCGGCGGCTCTGCCCCTCCGCAAACCGGAGCTATGTGTCTGGCGGTCCACTGGGCCTTTTTTGTCGGTGGTCACGGTTCCGCCTACCCTGCATGCGGGTGGAGCAGCTGTGTCTCTCTGAGAGTCGCTGGGCCTGACCTGTTGGTGGGTGGCAAGTGCGCCTACCTTGCAGGCCCGGGGGTGGCTCTGCCGCTCCGCGGGTTGCTGGGCCTAATATGCTGGTGAGATGCAGGTCTGCCTAACTTGCAGGCGCCCGGCGACTCTGCCCCTCCCCCAACCGGGGTGGGGCAATGTGTCTGGCCGGCCTCTGAGTCTGTTCTGTTGGTGGTCAGGGTTCTGCCTACCTAGCAGGCTCGTGGGGCAGCTGTGCCCCTCTGCAGTTTCTTGGGCCTGACCTGCCGGTGGGTGGCAAGTGCGCCTATCTTGCAGGCCCGGGGGTGGCTCTGCCGCTCCGCAGTTGCTGGGCCTGATCTGCTGGTGAGTCGCAGGTCTGCCTACCTTGCAGGCGCCCGGCTGCTCTGCCCCTCCCCCAACCGGGGCGGGGCGATGTATCTGGCCAGCCTCTGGGCCTGTTCTGTCGGTGGTCAGGGTTCTGCCTACCTAGCAGGCTCGTGGGGCAGCTGTGCCCCTCCGCAGTTTGTTGGGCCTGACCTGCCGGTGGGTGGCAAGTGTGCCTACCTTGCAGGCCCGGGGGTGGCTCTGCCGCTCCGCGGTTGCTGGGCCTGATCTGTTGGTGATTCGCAGGTATGCCTAACTCGCAGGCGCCCGGCGGCTCTGCCCCTCCCCCAACATGTGCGGGGCGATGTGTCTGGCCGGCCGCTGGGCCTGTTCTGTTGGTGGTCACGGTTCAGCCTACCTAGCAGGCACGTGGGGCAGCTGTGCCCCTCCGCAGGTTTTTGGGCATGACCTGCCGGTAGGTCACAGGTCTGCCTACCTTGTAGGCTCGGGGGGTGGCTATGCTGCTCTGTGGATTGCTGTGCCTTTTCTGCTGGTGGGTCGCGGGTCCGCCTACCTTGCAGGCGCCCGGCGCCTCTGCCCCTCCCCCAACCAGAGGGATGTGTCTGGCGGTTCACTGGGCATGTTTTGTCGGTGTTCACAGTTCCGCCTACCTTGCACACGCGTGGAGCAGCTGTTTCATTAGTGCCTGGGCACACTCTTCTTGTTGGCCTCCCTCAGGCCCTAAGTTTGTAGAGCTTGGGGCTGAGAACCCCCAGCCAATTTGCTTACCTTCTGGTAGCCACGCCCCCGTATCTGGTGCAAGAGACCTAACTTGTCAGCACTGGTGGGAGCGGTAGCCGTGAGTCCCACGCCGAGGCGAGTTGGTGCAAGAGACCTCAGTTGTCAGCACTGGTGGGAGTGGTAGCTGGGAGTCCCGCGCCGCGCAGCTCCCGCCGGCTCCTGTGCCAGCGCTGCCTCCGGGTTTTCTTGACTACCACGCCGGCAGGTTGCTGGACCTCTTCCGGGCCCGGGCGGCGGCTCTGTTCGGCCCCTCTGGCCTCCACAGTATTCAGCAGGACCCGGACCGAGAAACAGTTTCCGCGGGTTCTTTATCACCGGGCCAAAACAGTTCCGGGAGCCAGAATTCGGCCTCTCCGGACTTGGTGCATGCTCCGACAGGAGCAGGCTCCAAGAAGCAGTTTCTGCGGGTTCTATAGCCCTGGGCCAGAGCAGCTCCGGCAGCCGGAACTCCGACACTCCGGGCTCGGTGCGTGTTCTGATAGGAGCAGGCTCCAAGAAGGAGTTTCCGCGGGTTATTTAGCACTAAGTCTGAGCAATTTGTCTGCGAGATGCAGACAATTGTCAGCCTGAAATTACCTGTTCTATAGCTGAAAGAGCTGCAAACAGTCGAAAACAAGGATGGTGACGTCAGCTCTCCAAGATGGTGGCCGCTGGCTTCCTCCGTGGTCTGACCGGTGTGGAGAACCAAACTGGACCGTTTCCTTTCCCCGTCTCCAACCCAGAATTCAGCTCCGAGCTCAGCAAATGCCTAGCTGGCAGGAGCCCACAGAATCAGGATCTCTGTATCTCTGCGCCACCAGCCTGTCGTTTCCCAGCGCGTGCCGCAGACTCCAGCCATGGGGTGATCTGCCGAAAAAGCAGCGCTCCATACAGACGGACAGATCGCTCGCATTTGAGCCCCTGAAGCTGATCCTCGTGCGATGAAAATCCTTCCACTAGGTTTTGGAGCACCCCAATTTTGCTGGAAATTCCTAACAAGATAGCTTTTAGCCGTTCTAACTCGTCATTTTCCCTCACAGTGACGCAGTACACGGAGTTACTGCACTCCCCTTGCGGCCATCTTGCCTCTCAAGAAATCATATATTGATATAGAATCATTCATAACAACTAGTTATACATCTAATTGTAATCCTAGGCTTAAGGTTTATCATGAAGAGTGTGTGAGTTTTGCTTCAAAAGTGATTATGGAAATCAAAAATAATGTGTTTTGAAAGAAGTCTCATGAAAAGACCAGTTTGAAACATGGCGGAACACGTGTTTTCTGAAGCAGAAAGTGATTGAAAGTGAAATATATGCCTATAAATTTGTGAACATATGGATGAAATATATATCCTATAATGTGCATAAACTGAAGAAATAGTAATGTACCAGTTTTGAAATAAAAATGAACTTCAAAATACTTATCATGTCCCATAGGAATCTACTTGCATTGATGTGAAACTGGATCAGTTACTGTAGAAATATTAGGATTCATATGCACCATTCACTGAAGTTAGTTTTCAATACTAGGAAAAAAATACGTATATCAGGTGAATGAATATTTCTGAGAATAATCTTGTGAAAAGTTTTTTATAAATCCACATACATATTCATGAATGAATTTAGGGAGTGTATAATAAGACACATATATTAAATATTTTGAAATATCTGGAGAGAATATATATATATATATATATATATATATATATATATATATATAACCACACACAGATTTTAAAAATTAGCAATATATATGCCAATCGAATTACACCGTGAAATACATATCATCCACAGATCCAAAAATATTCATTTTACTGGATGTGGATTTATGTATAACTTTTTTCAACTAGGAAGCTCACCCATAGTTTGAATTTTCAGTTCAAACAGTGTTTAGGAGGAGTGATCTCTTCTCACACTTTGTATCTGCCAAGTTATGTAACTCACAAGAATGTACGTGTGATACCAGGTAGGATTCTATATGTGCATATAAAAATACATGTGCTGAATAGAATACAGAGAAAGGGAGACAGGAATTCACATATTTGTTAACTTTAAAAGCACATGGAAAACTATTTCAACAAAAAATTGACTAGATTTATAACTCCTACCCTATATAATGCAAAAGGCAAGTCCAAGTATACAACATGCCTCCTCTGAACTGCTTGTATTTCTATTCTGTTTCCGTTATTTTTCTCCATCATATTAGGATTAGTATTCAGAATCTAGCAAGGCATGTGTTAGTGTCAGGGATTCAGTATTTCAAATGTAAAATAGAAAAATGAATCCAATGTGTATGCAAATATGTGCTAAACAAAATCTTCCCACTCTCATCCAGAACAATTCCTTGACATTTTTTTCGCCCAAAGTAAGACACAATTAGAGGAGAAGAGTAATAAAATCTGTGAATAATATGCTCAGGAGTTTACAACCTTGGAAGTGGTAGAGGAGTTTCCCTAGTATGGGACAGGGTAAACACTCCATAAACATGGAGCTCTGCTGGCCTAAATACTTCTTGAGAAACTGCCTCTGAGTTTGGGCACTTGAAATATATGTTGTTGTCAGGAGCTTTAGCTTCTTTTTAGTGAGACTATCAAAGCTGTGTCTGCATCTATGTGACCTGGAGGACATGGTTTCTTATTTTCCAATGAACATGAGGCAGCAGTGCTGAATTCTCTCTTTGTAAGTAAACTGTGGCCACTGGGGGCTAAGGGTATTCCCATGTGGACTGGGAAGCCATTTGGTCATCCTCCACTTTTCGTGGTGTTTCTTGCTGCTGCACTGGGACTTTGGCATTTGCTTCATGAAATAAAAGAAGTTCAACTGGGACACAGTTCTGGAGGCAATTCTGTCATGTGTGGTTGGTCAGGGTCTGCAGGAGAATGCACCAACCAGGCTTCTATCCCACATAGCTTGGCCACATGTCCATAGCAACCTGATTCTGAACATTGCCCGGAAACATCTCCATATAACAAGAAGCCTTTACATGGAAGGGTCTGCTGGCTGCACCATGTCAGTCACAAGCCATTTGGAAGCCAATGGCAGATCCACATGGCCCCACCACAAATTTTTTATCACACATCTGCCTACCACTGCTCTAGGCCCACTACTCAGCAGGTTCCAACATACTGGCATCACTGTTCTACACCATTTTCATGAAACCTACTCAATCAAGGCACTGTCTTGCATATTTACGATCAGCAACAGGACATCCAAAGTTTCTCCAGTGCCACCTGGTCATGAGAATTTCAAAAATTTCATGGTATTTATCTAGGCATTTTTCAAGGATGACGTTGCAGGCACTGTGGGTTTCAATTCATTCAGGAACCATTAAATGGTGAGGAAGCTCATTTCAATGAATGCTCTGTAGAACTCTCACAGGCAAGGCTTCCCAAAGAGTGGCCAAAATGTCACATGAAGCCAGGCCCATTGAGGTCTACAATGTGACGTCCATGGGTGTTGTGACTCTCAACTATGGCTGCCAAGTCTTTCAGAATTAAATCATGTGATATCCTGGCTGAGATACCCAGGGCTCTGTGGAAAGCCAACCTGGGCCTAGATCTCAGTTTCCAAGGGTGATTCTCATGGGTGGACTCCTAAAATCCCAACAAAATTCATGGCAATACTTCTCTGAATTCAGTCTCTAAGGGGAATCACACCAGAGTTCAAGCCCAGGTGGTCCAGGTCATGTCTTCATACTGGACACAAATAACCAAATTTAAAACCAAAACCCTCCCATATGGCCCTCATCTTCTTCCAAATAGACACTAATCACAACCTCTGGCGGAAGGTTACCATGAGTGGCGGAGTCCAAGAGAGTGTCCAAAATAACTCCCTTGCCCCTCATTGGCGTAAATTCAGGGTGGTCTGGACACCCTTCATGTGAAACAGGAGTGATCAAATATGCTAGACGTTAATACTTCTATGCTTCTCCAATTTGTGGAAAACTGAGTGTCAGGTATATATTTCTATGTGATTTGCAGTCATGAGAAATCACAAGCACCTCTGCAGGTCTTTGAAGAACCCATTTGACCCAAAGGATCCCTATTCTCACTTGATGGAGTTCAAGAACTTTAAAGAGGAAGGTGACAGACTTCATCCACAAGGACTGCTTTTTGGCCATTTTGGTTTTGGATGCACACATGGGATCTCTCTTTACATCCACCAGGTGCTGAGAATCTAAGCCACAACCTCACACAGGGCCAAGAGGCTGATTCAGACACATCCCTTTCCAATGCAATTAAGCAAAGAGCCACAGGTGATGCCCATTCATTTCCATTTGAAAACTGTTTTCTTTAGGCTTCACAAAGGGGTGGCCTGAGGCAAAGACCTTCCTGACATTCAGGGGAACAGAACAATAGGTTAGCAAATGGCCCAAAGCAGTGTTTCTCCACTGAGACTTTCCTGGTCACACTGATATCTGAATTTTCTGAGATGCTCACCATTCCCTTCAGCTATCCAGTACATGGCCATGTCACAGAGCTTGGAGGTGGTACATATCTTGGTCACAAAATCATGAGCCTATTCTGGAGAGTGGCCAGAATTCAGGAAGAAAAGAGGAACTTAGGAAGATAGCATGTGTTACCCATCCATAAGGCAAGCCGCATTCCTTTCATACATTGGGCAGAAAGAATTCTGGTAAGCTTTCTACTAGCCTTGACACATCCTTTCATGCATTCTCTTTTCTAATGTCTACAACCATGGACACAGTGGGATACACAGACTTAAAAACACTCGCCTTGTCAAATCACTTGTTAGAAATCGTCCACTCCAAACCAAACAAACTGCCTTTCCTACCTATTCTCAAAACATGAGACAAAATCACAAACACACACTCACACCCACAAAGTCACCTCCTTTCCCAAAGTAGGTCTCTGACTATCGGGTGTGACCTCTGACTGGTGGGCCGTACTATGTTCCCATCAAATGGCCTGTTCTGTCTCAGATCTGGTTTCCTTGGCCAACTCTGTGAAGTTGTCAGGAGACAGCGGTGAGCCACTTCCTGCTTACTCAGGAAAGGCCACTCTTCAGAGCTTTCCTGGCATTTGGCCATCCTCACATCAGTAGATACCAAGAAAGACTGACTCTGTCCTTGGTAAATCAAAAGAAGGGAGACCACTGGGACTGGGCCTGGGACTAGATTTGTGTGCCTCCATGCCTGGATCCCAAGTTCAGAGAGTTCCATCACCAAGAATGGGAGGTGAGGTCACTTCCTTCAGGAACTGAATGAGGTCAATGCCTTGGCAAGCACGTTGTCCTAACATTTGCTTCCAAAGGTCCCATGAAATGGAGGCTGTCCCCAATTCCTTTGACACTTTCACAAGTTAGAATGGTATATCAAACATTGGTAACCAGGAACAGCTCTCCACAGAGGCCTCGTTTTGTCCTCCGTCTCTACATAAAGAAGAGAGAGGCTGATTCAGACACATCCCTTCATGCTGACCAGGTTGTTTGCAATGAAAGATGACTTTTGCTCTCTCAGTTCCTTCATAGGTGCCTACAACTTCTCTAGCGATCATTTGCGCATAGACCTTTGAGTTTCTCAGCAGTTGGAAGATCCCCTACATTCCTGTATTTTAAGACCAACTCTGTCCTTGCTCTTCTCTAAAGTTAGATTGAGGGAAGAGTGTATGGTTAGGGTTAATAACAGGTTTGATTTGGAATAGAAATCATTCTGCTGGATGAATAATGGTATTGGGAATCTGCAATATTTTCAAGAATATATAGGTAAAATATATGAATCTGAAAACAGAAATCTGGGTAAGATTTGAAGCCCAGAAGGGCATTGGGCCCTTGATTGCGGTATTAAGCATAGGACCTTGTAACTTGGATGATTGATTTTCAAAGAGAACTTCCAGTCAAAATGGATAGTCAGGAGTATTAGGAAGATAGTCGGTATGTTTATAAAGGAGACTGAGTATAGGATTTGGACCAAAAGTTCTTTAGCTATAGGGTTTCGGGTATTGAGTGAATGTAAATGTCAGCACATGTGAAGAATTAATCACAATGATGAACTGGGGAAAATATGTAGGAATGCAGATATCAATAGAGACTTTAGGAAATCTGGCAAAGTATAGTCGGTAGTGAAATGTTAATAAAATAGATTCTTGTCACTTCCTGTTTTTCTGTATGCTTAATAAAACACTGTTGAAATCTTGAGAAGTGTTTTCTAAACTTTTTCCCAGAATGTGCTGTCCCCAACTGCCAAACTTCAGAATGTACTCCCTCACCCAGTTGCACGCAAACTGCTCACCCGCCCAGGCCCATCAATAAACTTTCCTCCCTGCCCTCTTCAAGGAAAGTATATAAGCTCTGCTTAAGCTGTTCTCAGGGTTCTCTGCTCTATTCAAATGAGCTCTGAGCCCCAGCATGCTGGACCCAGAATAAACCCTTTGTTTTTGCATGAGAGAGTCTCTTAGTGGTCTCTTCCCCCAATGCTCTTCCGATCTTTATATATGGAGGTTCCACCGAAATCCAGCAGCGGTGAACGAGAGACCCCAATGGGCTACTCTCAGGGTAAGTAAGGCGCCTCTTTCTGGTTTCAGGTTTCAGGTTAGGGCTTGGCAAAATGGCTGTCGATGAAGTGTGTGAGCTCTCTTTGATGGTGGCTGGCAGACGTGTCACAGAGCCACAAGCCAAGTCCCTGGGGGACGCCACAGAGGACTCGGGAATCGAGGAATAATAGTCCCCTCGACTCAGTGATACTTTGTTTCAGATTCGGTATTGCCAGCCCATCGGGTTTTGCCACAAGCTCAGTCTTGGTCTCAGTGTTGGACGTCCATTGCCTGTCTTTATTGTTTTCTCTTGTCTGTGTCCTGTGTCGTTGCTTTTACTGTTTGTGTATCTTTCATTATGGGACAGATCACTTTAATGCCTCTCTCCCTGACCCTTGATCTATGGACCAAAGTCCGCTTAAGGGCTCAGAATGTTTCTTTTTCAGTAAAACTCTGGACCTGGCAGACTCTGTGTGCCTCAGAATGGCCCACCTTTGGATTCGGATGGCCCCTAGAAGGATCTTTCTACTTCCCACTAATTTAAAAAGACAGAGATATTGTCTTACAGCCAGGGCCACATAGCCATACTGATAAACAGGAATATACCTTAACTTGGCAGGACCTCTGCAAATCTCCTCTTCCGTGGTTGAAGCCTTTCCTTGCTGTGTCCCCGTTCCTACTCCTTCCCCCACGATCTCTCAACCCCTCTGCTCCTCCTCCTCCTCCACCCTCTGTTCTCCCTGAGTCACAAGATTTGACTCTACTGGACTCTCCTCCCCTTCCTTATCTTCCTCCCTTGTCCCACAACCCCCAACACCCTCTAAGTGATTCTCCAGCTGCTGACTCAGCCTCTCTGCAATTGGAGGAAGCTAAGCCAGCCCAGGGCCCTCCAGATAACTCCCCTGCGTCACACACAGCCCCTCCTCCCCTGGAGGAAGCTGGACTTGCTAAAGGAACTCGCCGGTGGCAAATGATTGAAAACCCTGGAACTCCCGTGTTGCTTCCCTCCATCCCTAAGGGCCAATGATTGACGATGGCCATGGGGAAAAAAAATGGGAGCCTACCAGTATTGGCCTTCTCCTCTTCAGACCTATATAAATGGAAAAATAACAATCCCCCTTTTACCGAGGACCCAACCTGGCTCTCAGGTCTGGTGAAGTCATTGATGTTTTCACACCAACCTACTTGGGATGACTGCCAACAACTCCTAGGGACTCTCTTCATGACAGAGGAACAAAAGAGAATCCTCCTGGAGCCTAGAAAAAAGTATCCTCGGACCAAATGCGTGACCGACACAACTTCCCAACATATTCAAAGCCGGTTTTCTCTTGAAACGACCCAACTGGGACCCCAACACCTTTGAAGGTAGGGAGCATCTGTCCACTTATCACCGGGCTCTAATAGTGGGTATCTTAGTGGCCGCTAGGTGACCAACTAATTTGGCCAAGGTAAGAGAAATTATTTAAGGGCCTGATGAATCTCCCTCTATGTTCCTAGAGATAATTATGTAGGCATATAAGAGACATACCCCTTTCGATCCTCAGGCAGAGGATCAAAAGGCATCTGTCACAATGGCCTTTATTGGGAAAGCTGCCCTGGATATTAAAATAAAGTTACAATGCTTAGATGGATTACAAGATATGACTTTGAGGGATTTAGTCAGAGAACCCGAGAAGGTATACTTTAAGTGAGAAACTGAGGAAGAGAAGGGAGCTGAGTGAGGATAAAAGAAACAAGAGACAGACTAAGGCATTGACTAAGGTCCTGGTCACAACAACAAATAGGCCAGAAATTAAGAAACAGAGAGACAGGAAGGGATACCTGGGCACACACTAGAGGCCACCCCTGGCCTCAGATCAATGTGCCTACTCTAAAGAAAAAGGACACTGGGACAAAGAGTGCCCTAGAAAGAGACAGCCATGCCAGCCAGATATTCTGACTCTGGAGGAATACTAAGAAAGTCCGGGCTCAGATCCTCTCCCTGACCTCAAGGTAACTTTTGAAGTGGAGGGGAACACAATAAACTTTGAAGTAGATACAGGGGGAATATACTCAGCCCGTAAGGCCCATTGGGCCCTCTACCGAATAAAAGGTCTCTAATTCAACAGTCTAACAGAAGTAAATATCGGGCTTTGACAACTACGAGGACCATGGACCAGGGAAAAGGATAAATCCATCACTCCTTCCTAGTAATCCCAGAATGCCTGGCCCCATTGATGGGCAGAGTTCTGCTCACCAAGCTCTGGGCCAAAATAACTTTTAACCCTGAAGGCCCCCAAGTGGAATTTTTTAATCCTTAAGTAACTACTCCTATAATCATGGCTCTAACTATGTCAGTAGCAAATGTTCATCAACTCACTCACCTTTGTTCAAAGAAACTGCATTCATTCGTGAAGGATCAAGAACACAGTTTTCCACTAACCAACTCACAGCAAAAGGAAATAACTGAATGGGTAACAAAAGCCTGTCAGGTCCATTAATTGGTTAAAGCTTACACTTCCAAGCTTCCTGCAGGAAAGCACCTATGAGGAACCAGACGAGGACAATTCTGGGAAGTGGACTTTACTGAAATTAAGCCAGTAAGGTATGGACTTAAATAACTCCTAGTCTTTGAACATACATTTTCAGGATGTATTGAAGCCTTCCCCACACACACACACAAAAAAAGAAATAAAAAAGAAGAAAAAAGAAACATCACAAATGGTTGTAAAGAAGATCCTGGAAGATATTTATTCTCCCCTTGACGACCAGTAGTCTTAACCCTCATCAGCCCCTTAAGCTGCGATGGCTGATCACAAATCCTACTGGACACGAAGTATGGCCTATCTCGAATACAGCCCCCTTACGAACCTGGTGGCCATCTCTCCACCCAGTCATTTGTAAGCTGGCTATAGGTCTTTTCTATTGGGATATCCCTGATTAATAGGATCCCACTAAAATTCCATTAAATCCCTTCCGTACCATAGATAATGGAAACAAACATTATAGATGTAGGGACACGTGAGCCAGATGCAAGTTGGCTAGCCTAGATTACTATGTTTGCCCGGCAGACTATCAAAGCCACAAACAGTCACGGCTGTGGGGGGGGGAAGAGCAGACTTCCATTGTAAGTCATGGGTATGTGAGCATACAGGGACTGTCAGACGGAACCCAAACTCCTCATCAAATTCTGTACACAGCATTGGCCATATTACGAATTAGATAACCAAAACCGATGGCCCCCAGAGGGGTCTCTAGATCCTCAAATTCTGTGGGACCTTTTTAACTTCTGCAAGTGCTCAAAAGGGTAAAAGGAGATTCCGCTATGTGGAGGCCTTCTCTCTCCTTTGCTCACATCCTGAACTATGCTTCTCCAATAGATGCTCACCCTCAGCCTTGTGCTCCAGACTCTCCGCTGTCACTCCCACCTCAGCAACTTGATTTCTCCCCTCCAATATCTAGATCAAAAACCCAAATCTCGACTGGTTCTCAGACCATTGCTCCCTTGCTGAGGTCGCAGGTACTGAGGTACCACTCCATTCACTCACTCCTCTCCTCTCCTGTCAGTGCCCGCACCGGGTCCCACCCAGTCCTCTTACCACCTAATGCAAAGCTCAAACCCTCTGAGAAGAATCCTCAGACCCTAATACAAGATGTAATGAAAATTGCCTTTAATGTTGCTTTGTCATCACTAAAAACAGATTACTAAGAATTTAAAGTCCCTCAAAGGCTTTTTGGAAACTCACTCCCGTATCCCCCTCTGTTCTATCTGTTCTACTGCTCAAGTTTTTGTTGCTATTAAGATCCCAAAGCCCTCTCCCAATATTCTTTTCATCTCTCCTTCCTCATTCTCAGATCCACAGAGCTGCTCTTATCCCTGCCTTCCAAATTGTCCCCCTCTGTACCAGGCCCACAGAAAAGTCTTAACTGACCTTCTCCAGAAGTCTTCACCATGGCTGATTTAGGACTTTCAGCAAAAGAGTCCCTATAAAAGAGTTCACTGTAGATAAACTTCCTATTTTTGTGTTGCCCTGGTCTCCTTGGCAACTGGCTAAAAAATTCAGCACTCCTGATCTAGACACACCCTTACTAGTTTTTCACAAAATATTTGAAAAAAAGGCCTCTGGCCTTGAGCTGGGGCTTCACAGAGATGGCTACATTTCTAAGATAAAGAAGTTACAAACTGGGCTGTATGGAAACAGCTGGAAGGGGGAAAAAAAGAAAGGGAAGACACCCCCACCCAGGTGTCCTTGAAAAGTTAACTTGCCCAAACTGAGGAAAAAACAGAAACAAAAACTGCTTTTTGTGAACTTCTGCAGACTGTGAACTTCTGAGCCCCTTCCCTTACGTGTTGGGTACAAAATTCTGAAACTACGTAACTTGCGGTTCAGGGGATTAATTGATTACAACAGAAGCAATGCCCTCTGAATCTGGTTGAAACCAAAAAAGACTGTTTCCGTGTCTTTGGTGCTATCTTAGGTGCCTTGCCTTGTCCGTCCCTACAACAGTATAATTCTATATACTTAAACATTGTTTATGTTTTCATGAAATGGTCAACAGATGTGATTAATTGTGAAATGGT